>NC_138768.1:311823752-312423752 GCF_965119305.1 Pelophylax lessonae | reverse complement strand
ATAAAGAATTGACCACACATTGTTGAATGTAAAAATGTTTTAGTATCAAACATTCACAGGGTTAGGGTTAGGGTTAGGGTGTTGTAAAGTGCTTTTCCCACTCTTTAACATCTGAGTGTCATAAAACTGGCATAAAAGATTATATAAAATTTTGAACATCAGGAACATCCCAATACAAACATTAAAAACTTTTAAAAAATTTTTTTTAGAATTTGCCAAGCATGTCCACAAAATCACGCATTTTGGTTTGCTATGCCGTTGCAGTCTCCTTTATTTGCTCTAGGTCTGAGCAGCATTGAAGAGCCTCACGGGTCAATTTGGCCAAAGTGCAACTATGTAATACATGATCTGGAAAATAAAATACAACGGAGTCAATGTGAATCACCTACATGAGGTCATAATAGAGAAACATTTGGTGTGCAGGTAATCTTAAAATCCTCTCGAGTTAATACCTATCCTGTTCTTATGCTCTTTTGCCCTAGGCTCTTCTTCTTCCTCCTGTCCTCCTCCAGTGCTGTTGCTGATGATTCTGACGGTCTCCTGAGCTTACTATATATTCATTAGGGGTGTGAACGCATGATGACGTCATTGTGAGGGCATGGTCGTAATGTATATATATTAAGATGCAGAGACCAGAGACGGGCAGAATGCACGGCAACAGCATCGGAGGAGGACAGGAGGAAGAAGAAGAGCCTAGGGCAAAAGAGCAGACAACATAAGAGCAGAAGATTGGACAGCAGAAGACTGGAGAGGAGAAGATCCAAAGAGCAGAGTGGAGAAGACCGGATGAAGATCTTTAAGAACATTTCATAAACGTCTCCTGTCGTTATTTACATACACTTCCATTTATGTGGTTAATGTGTAGGGGTACTATGTACCCCATACCCATTCACATAGTGATTGGGGTCTGGGATCTGGGGGCCACCCTTTGTTAAAGGTTGCTTCCAAAGTCCTAGGAACCCCCTGGCCGCATGACCCCCCAAAACCACCAGACAGGGTTGTGGGGATGAGGCCCTTGTCCTCCTCTACATGGGAGCAAGGTGCTTTTGGGTGTGCGGTGCAGAGGCCCCCTGGCCCAAAGCAATAAAACCCCCCCATGTTGAGGGCATGTGTCCTGCTGTGGTCCAGGGGGTGTTTGGTCCGCTTGCTCGTTCTCTTTCCTGGCCTGACAAGCTGCATGCTTGGATAAGGGTCTGGTAGGGGTTTTGGGGGTAACCCACGCTGTCTTTTTGTTGTGGGCATACCCTCAAACTCAATACCACACACCAAAGGCCTGGTTGTGAACTTGGGGGGGACACCCACGGTGGGTTATTCAATTTGTCTGTGTAGTTCCCCCTCAAAAAGCTTCACAGCACAAGTGGCCCCGCAAGTCAGAGCATCCTGATCCGACTTACGGTGCCACTTCCATTCAAATAAAGAGGCTCCCATAGGGAACTAGTGTTGACAATTGGAGGCTACAAATAACACTGATAAAAATCATTATAAAAAAACCTACGTGGGCACACAACTGGCTCTCTGACACTTGGTCCTGGATCCTCCACAGTTTCGGAAGTGGCTTCCACGCTGCTTGCCAAGTTGCCAGGAGATCGGGGTTCTGACATGGCTGGGGATGCCACATCCTGGCATGACGCAACATCTGCAATGTAAATTTGTAAGGGAATACAAGAATATAAGGTTAAACAATCATTGCAAATACACATATTTCTATGATCCCACTACACAAAAATTTGTGCCTACCAACCTTCTTGTTGCTCTGGTGTCTGGTCACTTGTTGGCTCCACCAGGATTATTTCCGGAATAATGTCTTCATCTACATAATACAAAAAAGTTGCCATATCATAAAAGTCACAAGAGGTACATTTGTTAGGACATGGTGCCCTGCTTGATAGCTCTTTTAGTAACAAATATGAAGACATGTACATGGTTATCTACGAAAAATATGGTACATTAATGTTTGACTGTGCATAGGAACCAATTACCTTTAGTGGAATCTGTGCCACCATCTGGGCCCATGTCCTCATCTTCTTCCACAACTGCCGATGGAGCTGCCAAACCTCTCCTCCTCCTTTCCCATAGTTTGGCACGTAGTTTTTGTTTTTCTCCTATTTAAAGGTTTGATTAATAATCTGTGATTAATAGGAATGTTTGCAGAGAAGATTCGTGCAGGAAAGAACGTTCGTTGCAACACAATACATATATTTTTAACTATGGCTTCCTGACTTTTAATGTCATATACTAAAAACATCAACAATAGATCGATCTAATCACGACATGACAACTAAAATGAGTAATCTAACTTTTTACATAGACATTATAATCTAGACATGTTAATACAACATACAGTGGGTACGGAAAGTATTCAGACCCCCTTAAATTTTTCACGCTTTGTTATATTGCAGCCATTTGCTAAAATCATTTAGGTTCATTCTTCTTCCTCATGAATGTACACATAGCACCCCATACTGACAGAAAAACACAGAATTGTTGACATTTTTGCAGATTTATTAAAAAAGAAAAACTGAAATATCACATGGTCCTAAGTATTCAGACACTTTGCTCAGTATTTAGTAGAAGCCCCCTTTTGATCTAATACAGCCAGGAGTCTTTTTGGGAAAGATGCAACGAGTCTTTCACACCTGGATTTGGGGATCCTCTGCCATTCCTCCTTGCAGATCCTCTCCAGTTCTGTCAGGTTGGATGGTAAACGTTGGTGGACAGCCATTTTTAGGTCTCTCCAGAGATGTTCAATTGGGTTTAAGTCAGGGCTCTGGCTGGGCCATTCAAGAACAGTCACAGAGTTGTTGTGAAGCCACTCCTTCGTTATTTTAGCTGTGTGCTTAGGGTCATTGTCTTGTTGGAAGGTAAACCTTCGGCCCAGTCTGAGGTCCAGAGCACTCTGGAGAAGGTTTTTGTCCAGGATATCCCTGTACTTGACCACATTCATCTTTCCCTCGATTGCAACCAGTCGTCCTGTCCCTGCAGCTGAAAAACACCCCCACAGCATGATGCTGCCACCACCATGCTTCACTGTTGGGACTGTATTGGACAGGTGATGAGCAGTGCCTGGTTTTCTCCACACATACCGCTTAGAATTAAGGCCAAAAAGTTCTATGTTGGTCTCATCAGACCAGAGAATCTTATTTCTCACCATCTTGGAGTCCTTCAGGTGTTTTTTAGCAAACTCCATGCGGGCTTTCATGTGTCTTACACTGAGGAGAGGCTTCCATCGGGCCACTCTGCCATAAAGCCCCGACTGGTGGAGGGCTGCAGTGATGGTTGACTTTCTACAACTTTCTCCCATCTCCTACCTGCATCCCTGGAGCTCAGCCACAGTGATCTTTGGGTTCTTCTTTACCTCTCTCACCAAGGCTCTTCTCCCCGATAGCTCAGTTTGGCCGGACGGCCAGCTCTAGGAAGGGTTCTGGTCGTCCCAAACGTCTTCCATTTGAGGATTATGGAGGCCACTGTGCTCTTAGGAACCTTAAGTGCAGCAGAAATCTTTTTGTAACCTTGGCCAGATCTGTGCCTTGCCACAATTCTGTCTCTGAGCTCTTCAGGCAGTTCCTTTGACCTCATGATTCTCATTTGCTCTGACATGCATTGTGATCTGGAAGGTCTTATATAGACAGGTGTGTGGCTTTCCTAATCAAGTCCAATCAGTATAACCAAACACAGCTGGACTCAAATGAAGGTGTAGAACCATCTCAAGGATGATCAGAAGAAATGGAAAGCACCTGAGTTAAATATATGAGTGTCACAGCAAAGGGTCTGAATACTTAGGACCATGTGATATTTCAGTTTTTCTTTTTTAATAAATCTGCAACAATGTCAACAATTCTGTGTTTTTCTGTCAGTATGGGGTGCTATGTGTACATTCATGAGGAAGAAGAATGAGCCTAAATGATTTTAGCAAATGGCTGCAATATACCAAAGCGTGAAAAATTTAAGGGGGTCTGAATACTTTCCGTACCCACTGTACAAAAAATTATAAAAATGCATGCATGTTTAAAAAAATAAATAAAAAATAAAACTTACTTTTTTTCAAAATCCGATGGATTTGGCCCAGCTGATCCTGCTCACGGTGTTTCAGGTCGGACCACCGTTTCCTAATTTGATCTTTCGATCGCTCCACACCGAATTTTTTTAGCAAACAGGCCACCACCTTATCTATGATGCCATCTTTCCTGGCATTGGGCCAGTCGTAATTTGCCAACTTGCCATCATAGTCCATTTTTTCTAAAATGGAGACCATCTCCACCATTTCTGGCTTTGTCATGGGTGTAGCCCTTGATTTTCTGGTGGCCCAATCACTTCGGCCCCCACTTGATGAACTCAAGATCTCGAGAACTCGAGATCTTTCAGACATTCTTCTTGATTAAAAGATTGTTCCACTGCTTCAGGTGTGTGTGTCGCATGTAGGCCTGATCTTCAGCACGTACACACCCCTGCACAAGCCCGCCACTGGAGGAGGAGTTGACGCATGCGCTGTATTTAAAGGACGCCAGATCTTTCGGCCGACGATTCGCTAGCGGACATATCGAGGGTTGGAGCACGATCAAGCGGCGAATCACGACTTTTCCCCACAAACAAAGGTACGACTATTTTAATAGAAAGTGTGTGTTTTGGGCCCTATACAGCTTTTACTATGAATATCTTTATTATGTCCCAAAATACATGCTATTTTAATATGTTTTGTGTTGTGTTGTGTCTTGCAGGCATATACTGTCCTGCAAAATGGTGGACAATTACACCACACACAACTTTCTCATCAGTTTCATTGATGAGTTCAGGCAACTGCCCTGTTTGTGGAAAGTGAAGTCGGCAGAATATAAAAATAAGAAACTAAAACAACAGGCCATTGAACACCTAGTGGCCTTCTACAAGCCCGTCTGTCCTGGGGCAAATGTGGAGTATGTACGGCGAAAAATTAACAGCATTCGCAGTGCCTACAGGCGGGAGGTTAAGAAAATTGAGGATACCACCAAGTCTGGAGCAGGTGCACAGAATGTACATGTACCACGGCTGTGGTACTTTGATAACCTGCGATTCCTGGCAGACACCTTGGAATCGAGGCCATCCATCTCAACACTGCCTTCGACTTCGGCAGAGGGCTCAGTGTCAGTTGATCCAAGCCAGGATGAAGATATCCTGGAGGAGAGTTTTACTCAGGTATGGCATGTCACTATATATTGTCTGCTAAAATTTAATCATGTAACAAAATTATAAGCTAAAGCATAATTGACCCTTTATGTAAACTGGCATAGCAAGGGGTTGGCATGACAGGCAACCGCCAGGGGCGCAGGCCAAGGGGGGTGGGTCGCAAAAACATTGGCATTGTTTTAATGATTTTTTGAACAATCCACTCAGCCTGCACACCCCAGAACCCCCAGTTTGCAGGCGGATTCATGCAGGTGTAAAACATTGAGAGCTGCTTCATGCAGGTGTAAAACATTGAGAGCAGCTGAGCCAAAAGACCAGGAGACTGAGACTGCCTCTCACTGCATCCCCAGCACACCTCCGGTCTTACAAACACTGCTGCATCCCCGGCACACCTCTGGTCCTAACAAACACTGCTGTAGCCTCAGCATTCCTCTGGCTCAACCTTTTTTAAAACAAAACTAACAAACTAACAGCTCCTGCAAATGATACATCCATCCTTGCTTCCATGTCTCTGGTCTCTCACTGTGGGTCAGCAAGGCAGGTGGCTCCCTTATTCATGTTTTCCTGCAACGCTTCACCCTTAATGCCCTACATCAAGCCCTCTGCAAGTTCAGGCCCCTCTCTCTCTGCAACCCCCCTCCTCTCTCTCTCACACCCCCTCTTTCTCTCCCTCTCTCTATCTCTCACCCCTCTCTTTCTTGTTTTTCACACCTGAGACAATGATTGCCCACTAGAGAGCTCTACACTGGGCAAGCAAGGGACAAATGAAAAACATTTAATGCCCTTTTATATTTTTGGGGGGGGGGGGGGTTACATTTTTACATTGATCTTGGGGGGGGGGGGGGGGTTGTTGCCAAATACAGCTCCTCAACAAGGGCACTGGAGACCCTAGATACGCCACTGTATGTAAAGTCTGCTATTTGTTCACAATAATATAACAAACATGCATTTTTATATACACTATAACATTTTAAACAATTGTTCATTTCATCAACAGGGAAGTGTCACTGAGGAGGAGGCAGGTTGCAGCCAGGAGCCTGGGGATCCTGCGGAGCCTGAGGAGCCTGTGGAACTCTTTCCACCACCACCTCCTCCTGCCAAACGGAGGCAAAAGAGGAAACACATCGACGACATCACCGATGAATTTATACAGGAGGCCACCATAGCCCTACGTCGCAAACCGGAGGCCAATGAGTCCTTCGGCAACATGACGGGCAAAATTTTAGATAAGGTGGACCTCAGGCAGTGTCAGTATGCCAGAAAAATTATTCTGGATGTGCTGCAAAACGCTGAAAACGGCATCCTTAATGAGCACAGCCATGCATGCCAGGAGCACCCATGCCCTCCACCTCCACCTCCACCTCCACAACACCCACCACCTCGCCAAATGCCACATGGCCAGTGGCAATATGGCCAGCAGGATCCAAACCTGCCCTCATGGCAGCCTGATTATAGCTATCACCAACTTTAATTTTTGTAACCCCCTATTATTTATTTTACCCCTGTTTGGCAGTTTCTAATTTAATTTAGTCCAAATGGACCTTTTTTATGTTTTTTTTTTCTAAAAATAAAGAAAATTGTAACTAAAAAATGGCCTATCTGAATTTGTTAACATGTTTAATATTGTGCATAACCTGAAAAATATGTTTTATACATTAATTCATAAAAGAATAAAGGGTCATATCAATAGTTAGATCTTTGCTGTTAAAAAAAAAAAAAAAAATGGTGAAGAGTTCAAATTATTTAATTATAAAATTTGATAGAACAGATAGAATAGACAAACATTATCTTCATCATAACAGAACACATGCCTTTTTATTAGAAAAGTATGGCATTATGAGCAGCATCTTCCTTCTTCTCACATTTATCAAGATGAGCATGTGCTCCGCATTTCACCTATTTCTTGGACTGCCGCGAGCCGAAAGTTCTTTCTGGATAAAATGTTGAGTTTACTAGAGAAAATTCTTCCGGGACCTCATTTGGTTTGATCATGCGTGTTGGGATTTGTAGCTGTGTGTCGGCTGATTTCTGTACTGACTGGCGAACAATCTGCCGTTCTGGTGTCGGCATACAAAAATTTCAATGCTTGCAAGACACCATACTAACAAGCGTACAATCGGCAGATCTTTCGTCCGCCGACGTTTGTATGCTGACGATCGGTACGTGTGTACGGGCCTTAAGTTAATACTTTGTAGCGCCACCTTTTGCTGCGATTACAGCTGTAAGTCGCTTGGGGTATGTCTCTATCAGTTTTGCACATTAAGAGACTGAAATTTTTGCCCATTCCTCCTTGCAAAACAGCTGGAGCTCAGTGAGGTTGGATGGAGAGTGTTTGTGAACAGCAGTTTTCAGTTCTTTCCACAGATTCTCGATTGGATTCAGGTCTGGACTTTGACTTGGCCATTCTAACACCTGGATGTGTTTATTTGCGAACCATTCCATTGTAGATTTTGCTTTATGTTTTGGATCATTGTCTTGTTGGAAGACAAATGTCCGTCCCAGTCTCAGGTCTTTTTCAGACTCCATCAGGTTCTCTTCCAGAATGGTCCTGTATTTGGCTCCATCCATCTTCCCATCAATTTTAACCATTTTCCCCGTCCCTGCTGAAGAAAAGCAGGCCCAAACCATGATGCTGCCACCACCATGTTTGACAGTGGGGATGGTGTGTTCAGGGTGATGAGCTGTGTTGCCTTTACGCCAAACATAACGTTTTGCATTGTTGCCAAAAGTTCGATTTTGGTTTCATCTGACCAGAGCACCTTCTTCCACATGTTTGGTGTGTCTCCCAGGTGGCTTGTGGCAAACTTTAAACAACACTTTTTATGGATATCTTTAAGAAATGGCTTTCTTCTTGCCACTCTTCCATAAAGGCCAGATTTGTGCAGTATACGACTGATTGTTGTCCTATGGACAGAGTCCCACCTCAGCTGTAGATCTCTGCAGTTCATCCAGAGTGATCATGGGCCTCTTGGCTGCATCTCTGATCAGTCTTCTCCTTGTATGAGCTGAAAGTTTAGAGGGACAGCCAGGTCTTCGTAGATTTGCAGTGGTCTGATACTCCTTCCATTTCAATATTATCGCTTGCACAGTGCTCCTTGGGATGTTTAAAGCTTGGGAAATCTTTTTGTATCCAAATCCGGCTTTAAACTTCTCCACAACAGTATCTCGGACCTGCCTGGTGTGTTCCTTGTTTTTCATGATGCTCTCTGCGCTTTAAACGGACCTCTGAGACTATCACAGTGCAGGTGCATTTATTCAGAGACTTGATTACACACAGGTGGATTCTATTTATCATCATTAGTCATTTAGGTCAACATTGGATCATTCAGAGATCCTCACTGAACTTCTGGAGTGTCACGGAACCATGAACCAGACGTACAACAACAGATAAGTGAAAATAAGACAGCTTTATTGAAAAACAAGCTATAAAGCAAAAGTCCAAACGGATGGCGAAACCGATGCAGAGTCTTTGCGAAGCCAGGGGTCAGGAACCAGCAGGGTAGTCAGACGAAGCCAGGATCAGGAACCAACAGGGTAGTCAGACGAAGCCAGGATCAGGAACCAACAGGGTAGTCAGACGAAGCCAGGAACAGGAACCAGAAGTAGCAGCAGTCTTAGTAGCATGTGAACACAGGGGGACCAAGCAGGGAACTGAAGCCACAGACCTCCTATATATATGAGCTAGGCATCCAGCTCCTCCCAGTGGGAAGGAGGAGCCGCAGGGTGGGAGGCTACAAGAAACCCAGAAACCAAGATGGCCGCCAGCACATGTCAAACGAAGGAGAACAGCAAGAAGGTAAGACCATGACAGTACCTCCCCCTCAAGGGCCCCTCCGCCGCGGAGTAAAGAACGGTTTCTGAGGGAAGCGTGCGTGGAAGGCTCGGAGCAAGGCAGGAGCATGGACATCTGCGGAGGGAACCCAGGAACGCTCCTCTGGACCATAACCACGCCAATGAACCAAAAACTGCACCCGACCGCGGGCCAGGCGTGAGTCCAGGATATTGCTCACCTCATACTCCTCACGATTGCCCACTCGGACCGGACGAGGCCGAGGAACCGAGGAAGTGAAACGATTACACACCAGAGGCTTCAACAGGGAGACATGAAACACGTTGGAGATCCGCATGCCAGGAGGAAGCGCAAGGGCATAGGCTACCGGGTTTACCCTGCGAAGCACTCGGAAGGGACCAACAAAGCGAGGCGCCAGCTTGGGAGTGGGCACTCGAAGGTTGAGGTTGCGGGTGGACAACCATACACGGTCTCCGGCCTGGTAGGAAGGAGCAGGCGCTCGTCTGCGATCAGCCTGGAGTCTCTGGCGCTGCGCAGAGACCTCAAGGGACTTCTGGATCTGTACCCAAGAAGCACGTAGGACGGAAAGGTGATCCTCCACAGCCGGAATATCCTGGGGAGAGAATACCTCCGGTAACACGGCAGGTTGGAACCCATAGTTGGCCATGAAGGGAGACGTCCCAGAGGAAAAGTTCACCGCCGTGTTCCTGGCAAACTCAGCCCAAGGCAGGAGGTCAACCCAATTGTCTTGGTGATCGGAGACATAGCAACGAAGGAATTGCTCCAAGGCCTGATTGGATCGTTCTGCGGCCCCATTGGACTGAGGGTGGTAGGCCGAGGAGAAGGAGAGATGAATCCCCAACTGGGAGCAAAAGGCGCGCCAGAACCTGGACACAAACTGACTCCCCCGATCCGACACAATCTCCTTGGGCAAACCGTGCAACCGGAAGACCTCCCTGGCAAAAATCGTGGCCAACTCCTGTGCAGAGGGTAACTTCTTGAGAGGAACACAGTGACACATTTTGGAAAACCGATCCACAATCATGAGAATGACCGTATAGCCTCGGGATGCAGGGAGGTCCACAATGAAATCCATCCCCAGGTGTGACCATGGGCGCTCCCCGGTGGCTAAGGGTTGCAGAAGGCCCAACGGAAGGTGCCGAGGGGACTTACTCTGGGCACAAACGGAGCATGCCGCTACATATGCGGCGATGTCGGAACGTAGGGAAGGCCACCAGAACAGACGTGAAACAGCCCAGGACAGCTGATTCTTTCCAGGATGCCCCGCGGTCTTGGAGTTATGGTAGGTTCGCAACAACCGAGTGCGCAACTCCTCAGGCACAAAACATCTGCCGTTGGGTCTCCCAGAGGGAGCACCAGATTGAGCCGCCAAAATCTGCTCACCCAGGGGAGAGGTCAGGCTGGTGCGAATGGCAGCCAGGATCTGATTCGGAGGTATGACCGAAGTCGGAATCGACTCCTCCCTGGACAGGTCGGAGTACTGCCGTGATAAGGCATCAGCCCTGATGTTCTTGGAACCGGGTAGGTAGGAGACCACGTAATTAAAACGTGACAAGAACAGAGCCCATCTGGCCTGACGTGGAGTCAATCTCTTGGCCTCAGAGAGGTAGGTCAGATTCTTGTGGTCCGTCAGGATGAGGACCGGAACCACCGAACCCTCGAGCAAGTGCCTCCATTCTTTAAGAGCCTGCACGATGGCCAATAACTCCCTGTCACCAATCTGGTAGTTGCACTCCGCGGAAGACAGTTTCCGGGAGTAAAACCCACAAGGAAGCAGAGGACCCTCTGGTGTTCTACGCTGAGACAGAAGGGCGCCTACTCCCGTCTCAGACGCGTCCACCTCGAGGACAAAGGGCAACCCAGGGTTGGGATGCGACAGAATCGGAGCCGACACAAAGGCGGACTTTAGAGCCTCGAAAGCTCGGATGGCCTCGGGCGGCCAGACCTGGGAATTACTGCCCTTCCTGGTCAGATCCGTGAGAGGCTTGGCTAGCATGGAAAAGTCCCTGATGAACTTCCGATAATAATTGGCGAAGCCCAAAAAGCGCTGCAGGGAGCGAAGACCACTGGGCTGGGGCCACTGTAAGACAGCCGAAACCTTCTCAGGATCCATGGAGAACCCCTCAGCGGAAATGATGTAACCTAAGAAGGTTACCTGGGATCTGTGAAATTCGCATTTCTCAAGCTTACCGAACAGCTTGTTCTCTCGTAAACGTTGCAACACTCGTTTGACATCCAGAATGTGGGTCTCCATGGACTCAGAATATACCAAGATGTCATCCAGGTAGACCACCACACACTGCTGCAACAGGTCACGGAAAACATCGTTGATGAATTCCTGAAAGACTGCGGGCGCATTGCACAGCCCAAAGGGCATAACCAAGGATTCATAATGACCGGTCCTGGTGTTAAACGCGGTCTTCCACTCATCGCCCGCCTTGATCCTTACGAGGTTATATGCCGCCCTCAGGTCGAGTTTGGTAAAGACCGTGGCCCCTTTAAGGCGATCGAACAGCTCGGAAATCAAGGGTATCGGGTAAGCGTTCTTGATCGTGATGCGATTGAGACCCCTGTAATCGATGCAAGGCCTCAACTCACCGCCCTTCTTTTTCACAAAGAAAAATCCAGCCCCTGCCGGGGACGAGGATTTGCGAATGTGTCCACGTGAAAGCGCCTCCCTCACATACTCCTCCATGGCCTCATTCTCCGCTACCGACAGTGGATAGACTTTGCCACGAGGAGGAACGGCACCAGATTGTAACTCGATGGCACAATCGTATGGGCGGTGCGGAGGTAGGGCAACCGCGCGCACCTTATCGAATACATCCCCGTACTCCTCGTATTCAGGGGGCAACAGAGAGTCCGAGGAAGTACACAGCAACTTGACAGGCCCATGGATGCAACTAGTCCCACACTGCGGTGACCACGAGAGGATCTCGGCCGATCTCCAATCGAAAATCGGATTATGCTTCTGGAGCCAGGGGTACCCCAAGACCACCGAGTAGTGTGGAGACGAAATAACCTGGAAGCAGACCGACTCTCTGTGGACGGCACCAATGGCTAACCCCACTGGAAGGGTCTCATGAGTCACGTGTGGCGGCAGAAGGGGTCTGCCGTCTATCGCCTCAAGAGCCAGAGGAGAACCTCGAGCCTGCAGAGGAATGGAATTGGCGGCAGCGAACACACTATCAATGAACAAACCACCAGCACCAGAGTCCACCAACGCCTGGGTCGTCACCGAGCCCCCCGACCCAGGAAAGGACAACAGTGATCAGTGGTTTGTCAACACGGGAAACCGGGGACGAGGAGACTCCACCCAAGATCTGCCCCCGACAGGATCTCAGGTGCGAGCGTTTCCCTGGACGGTTTGGACATGCCAACCGAAAATGCCCACCGAGACCACAGTACATGCATCGGCCCTCGCGTCTCCGGAGTACCCTCTCCCCCTCGGACAGGCGAGCAAACCCCAGCTGCATGGGTTCACCCCCAGACAAGTCATCCCCAGGAGGCGTGGGAGGAGAGGGAGGCACGGGTGGGACAACAAAGGTAGGCGCCAATCTGTTAGGAGGCCTCCGCAGACTCTCCTTAAAGGAAGGTCTCTCCCTGAGTCTGGTGTCAATCAAAATCAGGAAAGAAATAAGGGACTCGAGCTCCACTGGTAGGTCCTTAGCTGCAACCTCATCCTTCAAGGCATCCGAGAGACCATGAGAGAAAGCAGCGACCAGAGCCTCATTATTCCAGCCCACCTCTGCTGCCAGGGTACGAAACTCAATGGCGTATTCAGCTACGGATCGTGAACCCTGTCTGATGGACATAAGGAGCTTCGCAGCAGAGGCAGCACGAGCCGGCACATCGAATACCTTCCGAAGAGAAGCAACAAAACCGGAAAACTCGGCAACCACCGGATTGTTGTTCTCCCATAAAGGGCTGGCCCAGGCCAAGGCCTTGTCCGAGAGCAGCGAGATTAAGAAGCCCACCTTTGATCTCTCAGTAGGAAAGGCATGTGGCAGCAACTCGAAATAAATGCCCACCTGGTTAAGGAAACCTCGGCACTGAGTTGGCTCTCCCCCAAAGCGCTGTGGAAGGGGGGGCAGAACCGGACATACCCCGAAACACCGCGGGCGCAACAACAGGTGTCGGGGTAGACTCTGGCGCAACAACCGGAGCGGCAGTAGGAGCGGACCCAGGAGCGACAACCGACCCATCGGCAACGGGAGCGAAATGAACCGTGCGTTCAAGCAGGGTTTGCAACGCCACGGCGAACTGACCCAACAGGTGATCCTGCTGATCAAGTCTGGCAACCAGCGTGGGTAGTGAGGATGGCCCTGTACCGTCAGAATTCATGGCTTGGTCCTAATGTCACGGAACCATGAACCAGACGTACAACAACAGATAAGTGAAAATAAGACAGCTTTATTGAAAAACAAGCTATAAAGCAAAAGTCCAAACGGATGGCGAAACCGATGCAGAGTCTTTGCGAAGCCAGGGGTCAGGAACCAGCAGGGTAGTCAGACGAAGCCAGGATCAGGAACCAACAGGGTAGTCAGACGAAGCCAGGATCAGGAACCAACAGGGTAGTCAGACGAAGCCAGGAACAGGAACCAGAAGTAGCAGCAGTCTTAGTAGCATGTGAACACAGGGGGACCAAGCAGGGAACTGAAGCCACAGACCTCCTATATATATGAGCTAGGCATCCAGCTCCTCCCAGTGGGAAGGAGGAGCCGCAGGGTGGGAGGCTACAAGAAACCCAGAAACCAAGATGGCCGCCAGCACATGTCAAACGAAGGAGAACAGCAAGAAGGTAAGACCATGACATGGAGAGAGTTTGCTGCACTGAAAGTAAAGGGGCTGAATAATTTTGCACACCCAAATTTTTAAGTTTTTTTATTTGTTAACAAAGTTTTAAATATCCAATAAATTCCGTTCCACTTCATGATTGTATCCCACTTGTTGTTGATTCTTCACAAAATATTACAGTTTTATATCTTTATGTTTGAAGCCTGAAATGTGGCAAAAGGTCACAAAGTTCAAGGGGGCTGAATACTTTCGCAAGGCACTGTATATATATATATATATATATACACACACACACTCACTGGCTACTTTATTAGATACACATTGCTAGTACTGGGTTGGACCCCCTTTTGCCTTCAGAACTGCCTTAATTCTTCGTGGCATAGATTCAAAACAAGGTGTTGGTGACATTCCTCAGAGATTTTGGTCCATATTGACATGATAGCATCACACAGTTGCTGCAGATTTGTCGGCTGCACATCCATGATGCAAATCTCCTGTTCCACCACATCCCAACGGTGCTCTATTGGAATGAGATGTAGTGACTGTGGAGGCCATTGGAGTACAGTGAATTCATTGTCATATTCAAGAAACCAGTGGTGAGATGATTTGAGCTTTGTGACATGGTGCATTATCCTGCTGGAAGGAGCCATCAGAAGATGGGTACACTGTAGCCATAAAGGGATGGACATGGTCAGTGACAATACTCAGGTAGGCCGTGGAGTTAAAGCGATGCTCAATTGGTACTAAGGGGCCAAAAGTGTGCCAAGAAAATATCCCCCACATCATTACACCACCAGCCTGAACCGTTGATACAAGGCAGGATGGATCCATGCTTTCATGTTGTTTATGCCAAATTCTGACCCTACCATCTGAATGTCGCAGTTGAAATCAAGACTCATCAGACCAGGCAACGTTTTTCCAACCTTCTGTTGTCCAATTTTGGTGAGCCTGTGCGAATTGTAGCTACAGTTATCTGTTCTTAGCTGACAGGAGTGGCACCCGGTGTGGTCTTCCGCTGGTGTAGCACATCTGCTTCAAGGTTTGATGTGTTGTGTGTTCAGAGATGGTATTCTTCATACCTTTGTTGTAACGAGTGGTTATTTGAGTTACTGTTGTATTTATATCATCTCATACCAGTCTGCCCATTCTCCTCTGACCTCTGGCATCAACAAAGATCTACTCCACACAACCGCCGCTCACTGGATATTTTCTCTTTTTTCGGACCCTTCTCTATAAACCCTAGAGATGTTTGTGCATGAAAATCCCAGTAGATCAGCAGTTTTTGTAATACTCTGACCAGCCCGTCTGGGACCAACAACCATGCCATGTTCAAAGTCACCTAAACCACCTTTCTTTCCCATTCTGATGCTCAGTTTGAACCCAAGCAAGTCATCTTAACCACTTCTAGATGCCTAAATGCATGGAGCAGCTGCCATGTGATTGGCTAATTAGCAATTTGTGTTACTAAGGAATTAAATAGGTGTACTTAATAAAGTGGCCGGTGAGGATAGATAGATAGATAGATAGATAGATAGATAGATAGATAGATAGATAGATAGATAGATAGATAGATAGATAGATAGATTTGTATCTGTTTGGCTGATTACATGAGCTCAATTCAATATTGTTATTATATGTTAGCCACTTAAGCCCCGGAAGATTTTACCCCCTTCCTGACCAGGGCCTATTTTGCGATTCGGCACTGCGTAACTTTAACGGACAATTGTGCGGTCGTGCAATGTTTTCCCTAAACGAATTTGATGTCCTTTTTTCCCACAAACAGAGCTTTCTTTTGGTGGTATTTGATCACCTGTGCGATTTTTTGATCATGCGCTATAAACAAAAAAAGAGCGTCAATTTTGCAAAAATAACAATATTTTTCACATTTATTTATATGAAATTCCCCAAAAAAAATGTAAAAATCAAAATTTTTTAACATTTTCGGCCAATTTGTTTTACGCTACATATGTTTGGTAAAAAAAATCGCAAAAAGCGTATTTTGATTGGTTTGCGCAAATGTTATCGCGTTTACTAACAAAGGGAAAGATTTTTTATCCTTTTTGTTGTTTTTAACGAGTAATGGTGGCGATCTGCGTTTTTTTTTGCGGGACTGCGACATTGCGGTGGACAGATCGGACCCTTGACTGACATTTTTGACACTTTTGGGGTTGCCAGTGACATTACTACAGTAATCAGTGCTATATATATGCACTGTTACTGTAAAAATACACTGGTAGTGAAGGGGTTAACTTTATTTGATAGGGAGGGGCTGTGTGTGTCCCTAGGGGCGTGATTCTAACTGTGATTGGCTGTGGCTTGAGGTGTAGGAACAGTGATCAACGATCCTACATAGTAGAACCGTATGATCACAGTCCTGACCTCAGTATCTGAGGAAAGGGATTTAGGAGTAATTATTTCAGAAGACTTAAAGGTGGGAAGACAATGTAATAGAGCAGCACGAAATGCCAGCAGAATGCTTGGATGTATAGGGAGAGGTATAAGCAGTAGAAAGAGAGAAGTGCTTATGCCGCTGTACAGAACACTGGTGAGACCTCACTTGGAGTATTGTGCGCAGTACTGGAGGCCATATCTCCAGAAGGATATAGATACTCTAGAGAGAGTTCAGAGAAGAGCTACTAAACTAGTACATGGATTGCAGGAAAAAACTTACCAGGAAAGGCATAGTTGCCAACATTTAAAAAAATTTCCAGGGACACTTTGCAGCACAGCTATCATATACCACACCAACTTCCCTGAAGCTCCGCCCACTCTGCATAATTAATCTCGCCTACGTATCAGATTATAGAGTCTACTCAATATAGAAAGAATTACAGGAGATTAAAAAAGGGAATTTCAAACTTAAGGCCACAGTAGCAGAGTTGGAATAAGTCTCCCATTCAGCTGCACTACTTCTGCGTAACATTTATGGGCAGCCCGATTAACAGGCGCTTCCAGGGACAATATAAATTACCTGGGACAGGCTCCTATATGCAGGGACTGTCCCTGGAAAAAAGGGACAGTTGGCAAGTATGGAAAGGTTAAAGGACCTTAACATGTATAGCTTGGAAGAAAGAAGAGACAGAGGGGATATGATAGAAACTTTTAAATACATAAAGGGAATCAACTCGGTAAAGGAGGAGAGCATATTTAAAAGAAGAAAAACTACCACAAGAGGACGCAGTTTTAAATTAGAGGGGCAAAGGTTTAAAAGTAATATGAGGAAGTATTACTTTACTGAGAGAGTAGTGGATGCATGGAATAACCTTCCTGCAGAAGTGGTAGCTGCAAATACAGTGAAGGAGTTTAAGCATGCATGGGATAGGCATAAGGCTATCCTTCATATAAGATAGGGCCAGGGACTATTCATAGGATTCAGATATATTGGGCAGACTAGATGGGCCAAATGGTTCTTATCTGCCGACACATTCTATGTTTCTATGATCACTATTCTTACACAGGGGAGAATGACAGCCGGCTTGTTTACATCAGCCGCCTGCCTTTCTCCCGCTGTCATGGACTATCGCGAGTGCCCGGCGGACATCGGGTCCGCCGGGCACTCGCGCGGGGGGGGGTCCGTGATTATAGGCTGACATAAAAGGCACACATTAATGCAGTTCTATATTCATCATTACATCAATCATTTTTTGGGATGCAGGCAATGTAAATACCAGCATTTGATTTGACTTCACCTACTTATAATGTCTGTAAAGCAGAGCACAGAGTGAGAGAGGAAGAAGCAACACAAGTAACCAATCAGTTCATGTGCTGACAAGGAACATCCTGATAGTAGGAGAGAGCAGAGTGATAGAGAGATGAGCTAATTGCTGTGATACATCACATTTCACTGTTCAGCCACAGGATTGGGGCAGGTCCATAACAGCCTGGGCTCAGGGGAAGTGGCTTGAGGGCTTGTTCATACCAGGTGCATAGGGACTGCTTTAGGGGGCTATTCTAGCACAGTTCCACTATAAGACAAGGCAAAATGCCTGGCGGCCTATGTAACTGATTCACACCACCACGCTGTGGTGCGTGGGTGGTGTGCTAGGCAATCCACCACCTTGCACCACACAACGGGCAAAAGAATGGAATGAAATGTCGGTGTGTGACAAAACAGAAGTGAACACATCGCACCACTCAGCAGCCGCCGGTGTGAACAAGCCCTATACTGGCTGCCATCTGGTGAGATAGAATGAGGACATCTAGTGGCTAAAAAGAAATCCTACATGGACAGCTCCAGATTTACAGTATTTATTAGGTATATATTCCAACAAAAGCTGCCTTTTTATCTTTTAATAGGTTCATGTTTTTTAAATGGAATTCTGATTTAATTGTTTTGAACTTGATAAAAGCAATAGGCCTCAAGTTGGTTTGTACAAAGTCTAAAATATATATATATATATATATATATATATATATATATATATATATATATTTTGTAACATATACGATTTAATATTATATATGCATACATATTATATATACTTATTATCTTTCATAAACTCAGGTATTTACCCGGGCCGAATATTAGCTGCTCTTGGCTGGTTCAACAGAAACTGGCTGACATTTAGCCAGTGTGCACAGTGGCCTGTCCGTCCAGTGACTAGCTTCTGTTGAATGGGCATCCGATCAGTACTCACAGCCAAAGGCTGCGAACACTGATCAGTATGTTCTGGCGGGGGGGGGGGGGGGCAGTCCTCACAATAGCACAACAGGGGAGATCCCCACACTAAAATTGCTTAGTTAGTACAGCAACTCTTCTTTTTTTTTTTTTTTGTTCAGCCCTCTGAACAAAAAAATATTCTAGTGTGTACCTAGCTTTAGACTCTCTCATTACTCTGTTAGAGATACTAAAGGCATTGCCCAGTATACCTCATAAAAAAGCCTCAGGGGCTGATGGGTTACCAGGATAAATATATAAAACCTATAGGGGATGATATCCTTCTCCTGGGACTTTTTGCTGTGTTTAACAAGGCATATGAGGTTGGTCCATGAACGAAGAGATTTAGCAGTAGATACTGATCCAGTAGATACTTATCCACTATGCCGTACCAGAAGGGAGGCATGTGTTTGGCTCCAAATGTATATTACAGCAGAACAACAACCCCAAACATACAGCCAATGTCATTAAGAACTATCTTCAGTGTAAAGAACAAGGAACCTTGTAAGTGATGGTTTGGCCCCCACGGGGCCCTGATCTCAACATCATGAAGTCTGTCTGGGATTACATGAAGAGACAGAAAGATATATGGCAGCCTACATCCACAGAAGATCCGTGGTTAGTTCTCCAAGCTGTTTGGCAGAAGCTACCTGCCGAGTTCCTTTAAAAACTGTGTGTAAGTGTACCTAGAAGAATTGATGCTGTTTTAAAGGCAAAGGGTGGTCACACCAAATATTGATTTGATTTAGATTTCTCTTCTGTTCATTTAATTTCCATTTTGTTAATGGATAAAAATAAACTATTAACACTTCTATTACCGAAAGCATTCTAAATCTACAGCACTTTTCACACCGGCCTAAATCTTTTGCAGAGTACTGTACAGACGGTCCCCAGGTTAAAAACAAGATAGAGACTGTAGGTTTGTTCTTAGGTTGAATTTGTTTGTAAGTTGGAACAGGTACATTTTTTAAGTGTAGCTCCAGCCAAATAATTAATTTTTAAGTTTTTTGGATAGCATAGGGAAGGGTTAACACCCCTGTA
Organism: Pelophylax lessonae; assembly: GCF_965119305.1. Lineage (NCBI taxonomy): Eukaryota > Metazoa > Chordata > Amphibia > Anura > Ranidae > Pelophylax > Pelophylax lessonae. Next base: position 312,404,286 of record NC_138768.1, on the reverse strand, counting down.
ACATTTGTTTTGCTATCTGAGCCCCCATTCAGAAGATTTTACCTCACTTTCTGTCCCTATGACAATTGGATTTTAAACATTTTGGGTTGTTGTGGAAACAAGAATTGGTGATAAAGCTTTAGTGGGGATACCTTTTTCCCATGATAACTCTCACAGGAGTGAATTTCCCTTCCTAGGGGGAGATCCCCCCCCCCCTTCTGTTGTAGGAGTCGTTTGTAAGTCGGATGTTGTAAGCCTGGGACAGCCTGTATATAGAAAAATTGAATCCTTATTCAGGGACCTTATTTGGAAAGGAAGAAGACCTAGAATCAGGCTAGAAGCTCTAGAATTGCCAAAAGATAGTGGTGATCTGGCGGTTACCAACCTTAAATATTATTTTCTGGCCTCCCAAATCCGATTGATGGCTGTGTGGGAATCTTTACATAAACGAAATCCAATTCAGTTGGTACTTTTCTTCACAAATTCCACAGAACCCCATGGTTTCTCTGCTGCGAGGTGGGCATTTTCGGTCTAAACAGCAGTACCCTACCCTTTCACTGATTAACAAAACTTGAAAGGCCATGCAGGCAATGAATAAACATTCTGGATATTCTCAATGTTTGCCTATATAAGACAATCCCAGTTAACTGGAATTCGATAAATTAGAGGGTTTTGACCACTGGAAAAAAGCATGCAAGGTGGAGTATAGTAGGGTGGTAGTTGTTGATCACCTCCTCCATGTTTGCCTACTCGTTGGGGCGCCAAGCAAGGGTTACATGAGAGGCCTACGCCAGAGTAGTTTCTTCTGGGCTATGCTTGGCACCTTTTACAGGGTTAATTTTTGGGGTAACTTTGCTTTGTGCCCTTTTCATCAATGCCCCGGGACAAGGCTGAGGTTGCCGTGGGAAAATACTCGACCTTAAGCCAGAATTCTACTCTTAGAGATGAACATACACCATTTACACTTGCACTGCAACTATTCTCTAGTTAACTCTCGGGTCCCTGTGACAATGTATACCTTCTCTGTATTTTGCACTGAGGAGGGACACGCTGAGCTTTGTCCACATCCACCTGTCCAGCATTTTCCACAACCATTCCCCAGTAGAGTGGGCCCCACCATGCACCCTGCACAGGCTCCACAAAAGCACTCTATAATGACGTAACACCAAGGATAGTCTGTGCCAGAAGAAGCTTCAACTGATGATATTTTCGCCCGATTACCTGCAATTGCTTGTAGAGTAAGCCTGGGATCCTCATTGCCTACGGAGATCATGAAGCCAGTATACTCAGAGCCAAGTAACTTTTCAGCATATTTCTATTGTATACAGACCATAGTTCCTGCTTATTTGCTAGGAAATTAGTAGCAATTTGCCTGTTGTATGTATATCTGCCAATCTTATATTGTTTTCTATAATTGTAATAGTTGGTATGTACAGCATTTTTTTTGTAAAATTAATACACTACAGAGATCTAAGATTTCTTGCTTCTAACACAAAGAACCATAAAAAAGACACAAAATAAAACACAGCTGCAGTGTGAAGCAAAATATTTAGTAGTGGTAATATTACCACTGCTAAGTATGATAGTTTCCCTCCTGGTTGTTAAGGAGGTTCCACTAGCCAGTGTTCTAACAACCACTGACTTATCCCAACCCACACCTTCAGTTGTCAGCTCGGAGTTCCCAACTGACAGGTGAATGTAAAAAAACAGGGGGGGGGGGGATAGTGGGAAAAAAACAGCCCTAGGGGGATTTTTGCTTTGAATTGCAGCATGAGACTTTGAGGTTTTACCTGCAAAGACTAAGCATCCTTTTCAGATTGGACTAGAGCAGGGGTAGGGAACCTATGGCTCGCGAGCCCAACGGGGCTCTTTTGATGGCTGCATCTGGCTCGCAGACAAATCTTTAATAAAGGGAGGCGTGTCCAGACGTGAGCCGCGCTGGACGTGTGGACGCTTTGCCGCGTCTACCACTCAATCCAGTGCCATCCGCGTAGCTGTGCCCGGTGCCAAGGAGATTTCTGCACCCATTGACGGTACACTTTGTGGGCTACCCACCGCTACCCTCAGTTCGTCTCTGGGTGACCAAGTTGCCGCGCTACGGACCCCGCGGCCTACTCGCGGTACCGCCGACAGCTCGTGTGCTGTGCATCTGAAGGCCTTGGCAATCACCGTCCAGTAAGTAGACCTGCCATTCGCTCCCTGTGCCCCGACAGACACGATTTCCTTCCCCTCTGACACCCGGGGACCCGCGGGAGCTGCCTCTCACATCCACTTCTGAGGCCTTCAGCGGCTGGCTGCCATTTTCTCAGGGCCTATCACTCGCAGGCCTGCAGGTGCTTCACCACTTCGGCCTCATTGCATACCTGCCTGCTCTGCTCTCTTCCAGACCGGACTCCAGGCACTTTCACACGGCTCTATCTACTCACTGTATAGCTAAGGCCCATGAATATAAATATTAAATAAAGGTTCCCGACCCCTAAAATATAGTGTATGGCTCTCACGGAATTACATTTGAAAATATGTGGTGTTCATGGCTCTCTCAGCCAAAAAGGTTCCCGACCCTGGACTGGAGGGTTGTAAATTAAATGTTACAATACAGAAGCTGGGAGAGGAGACTTGCAACTTAGTCTTAATCTGTAAAGTGCTAAAGAGGATAGCAATTTGTTTTTTAAAACTCTGCAGGAAGGGTGTTTTTTTTTTTTCTTGGGGGTTGGGGAAATTGGAGTGAGCGCTGTGTCAGGGTTGTATTTTTTGGGTGATCACTATTTTAGCACCCTCCTAGTAAAGGTGCTAGGATGTATATAGTTAGTACAATTTGATACGACCTCTGCCTAATGGGAGAGCAAGAGGCAAATTTATCTTCTAGCATTCTGCCTAACAGAGTGCTATCATAGTGTCAAACCTGCTCAATGTGTTTTGGTGCTGTTAGAATTTCCTGGGCTCCTCCTGCCTTCTGGAAACTACTAGCGCTTTCCATAGGAGGAAACTAGGCAAATTGGCAGCATGAATATGAATACAGGAGGGGGTGCCCCTGAGCATGCTGGGTGCTGGCATTTATATTCTGTAAACACATGAGTCTGGGGTTCCTTCCCATAGTGGATTGCACCAGCTAGGGGAAAGGCTGCTGCCAAGAGGCCTCAGGGACTAGTGTTTTTAAACCCCCTCTGCTGTTCTCTAGTCAGCTAAAGGGCCCTGCTAAAGAGATCACTGGCTATTGACCTGAAGAGCTCTGTTTACCTGCCACTTACTGCAAGGGACTTTGCTCAATCTTCCTTACTTCTACACTGCCAAATCTGCCATCTGCTCCCAGCAAGGGACTTCACCTAAAGCTCCATCTCATAAATGCTAGCATCCTTTAAGGTGTGAATAGTTTTGTTTCGGAGGATCCTACTGCAAACACCTTACCGTATCCAAGTTCCTAAAATAAAACTACAAAACAACACCCCTAGACTGGTCTTTGACTCCAATGAGCGGATGTGTGTGTGCGGCTGGCTGTCAGTACAGAAGTGGGAAATACCTGGGCAATACTCTAGCACAGTGGTTCTTAACCTGGGTTCGATCGAACCCCAGGGGTTCGGTGGGTCAGTCTCGAGGGTTTGGCACACCCTCCGCTAGTACCACTTCGCTGTCAGGGACTATTTCTCCAGTTTCGGGCATGTCCTTCTGCTCCCGCTCCACGCCGTCATCATGGAAATACATAACATCCAGTGGCGTAGCGTGGGGGGTGCTGGTAGGGGGGGCCGGCCGCACTGGGCGCAACATCTGGGGGGGGGGGCGCATCAGCTCCGCAGTGTCATGTCACTCACTCTGTCATGATAGGCCGGCCGCCGCCGCCCGCTGAGTCTGCTCGCACTCGCAGCTCTCTCTGCCCCAGGCTCACTCTCACTGCTGGCTGTGCAGCTCGGCTCCCGGCCGAATCCGATCCAGCCGGAGCTGGCGTCGCCCACTGTGGAGTGGTGGGGGGGGAGAGACAGGCCAGGCGTGCGGTGCGGAGAGGGACTGTCTGGGGAGGGACTAACCTGTGCAGCAGCCGCCCAGCGTAGCGCGGGAGAGAACCAGGTGAGAGGCCAGAGAGCCAGTGGTGACAGTGGTGCTTCAGCCTGCAGGAGGAAAACCTAGCCTGTGATCGGGAGTCGGGACACAGGTGAAAAAAAGGTAGGACTGGAGTAGTACTGGCTGTACTAGTCTAGTGACTGACGGTCTGACTGACTGTGTGAGAACACTGAGAAGACTATGTAAAGGGGATCTATTTTATGGGGAACCTGGCCTGCTGTAAGGGGGGAGATCTAAATGGGGGACGGGACCTTACCTCACCCTGGCCTGCTGTAAGGTGGGATCTATATGGGGGACATGATCCCCCATATAGATCCCCCCTTACAGTAGGCCAGGGTGAGGTGAGGGCCCCCATATAGACCCCCCCTACAGCAGGCCAGGGTGAGGTTAGGTCACTCTGGGGTCCCCCATATAGATCCCCCCTTACAGCAGGCCAGGGTGAGGTTAGGTCACTCTGGGGTCCCCCATATAGATCCCCCCCTACAGCAGGCCAGGGTCCGGACCTCACCTCACCCTGTCCTGCTGTAAGGGGGGAGATCTATATGGGGGACGGGACCTCACCTCACCCTGCTGTAAGGGGGGATCTATATGGGGGACCTGGGATCTATATGGGGGACCTCACCCTGGTCCCCCATATAGATCCCCCCTTACAGATATAGGTGAGGTGAGGTCCCGTCCCCCATATAGATCCCCCCTTACAGCAGGCCAGGGTGAGGTGACATGAGACATGATAATGACATGAGAGTGGCACTTGCCAAGATAAAGCCGCGCATTTCTGAACTGGTCTCTGAAAGACAACAGCAGAAGTCACACTAATTTGCAGTAAATATTCATTATTATGTTTTTGTGTGAAAATCATGTTTTAATGTTTTTGTTCTTTGTTCTTAATGGTTTTGTTCCTTTTGTGCACCTATGTATAAATGTATACCTAAAATAATATATACCTATGTTTTTAATTTGAAAAAATCATATTTTATTTTTCTAATTAATAAGGGTTCGGTGAATGAGCATATGAAACTGGTGGGGTTCAGTACCTCCAACAAGGTTAAGAACCACTGCTCTAGCAGCTCCTACGGGGGTAGTGCTACACTATATATACCCATGAGAGAGATGCAATATGAGCTCTAAAGAAATACAGTAGATACACTATATTACCAAAAGTATTGGTACACCTGCCTTTACACACACATGAACTTTAATGGCATCCCAGTCTTAGTCCGTAGGGTTCAATATTGAGCTGGCCCTCCCTTTGCAGCTATAACAGCTTCAACTCTTTTGGGAAGGCTGTCCACAAGGTTTAGGAGTGTGTCTATGGGAATGTTTGACCATTCTTCCAGAAGCACATTTGTGAGGTCAGGCACGGATGTTGGATGAGAAGCCCTGGCTCGCAGTCTGCACTCTAATTCAACCCAAAGGTGTTGAGGTCAGGACTCTGTGCAGGCCAGTCAAGTTCCTCCTCCCCAAACTCATTCATCCATGTCTTGATGGACCTTGCTTTGTGCACTGGTCCAAATCATTTGGTGGAGGGGAAATAATGGTGTGGGGATGTTTTTCAGGGGTTGGGCCTGGCCTCTTAATTCCAGTGAAGGAAACTCTTAAGGCATTAGCATACCAAGACATTTTGGACAATTGCATGCTCCCAACTTTGTGGGAAGAGTTTGGGGATGTCCCCTTATTGTTCCAACATGACTGTGCACCAGTGCACAAAGCAAGGTCAATAATGACATGGATGAGCAAGTTTGGGATGGGGGAACTTGACTGGCCTTCACAGAGTCCTGACCTCAACCTGATAGAACACCTTTGGGATAAATTGCAAGCCAGGCCTTCTCTCCAACATCAGTGCCTGACCTCACAAATACGCTTCTGGAAGAATGGTCAAACATTACCATAGACACACTCCTAAACCTTGTGGACAGCCTTCCCAGAAGAGTTGAAGCTGTTATAGCTGCAAAGGGTGGGCCAACTCAATATTGAACCCTACAGAGTAAGACTGGGATGCTGTTAAAATTCATGTGTGTGTAAAGGCAGGTGTCCCAATACTTTTGGTAACATAGTGTATGTTGAACCCGTATAAATAAAATGGCACCCATATTTCTGTTCTTTATATCTGCTCTTTCATGATTCCTGTTAGCATTTTTGAATAAATCCTTTGCTCTCAATAAAAAGAAAATTCCATACTACACTTCATCTAAACACCACAAACCAAAAATGCTATTTAATTCATTTTTAATATTCAAAGCAAACTCACCCATTGATCCATGTCTCCATGCTTTATTTAGCTGAGAAACAACTCAACCTACCTTGTGGGCAGGTGTGCCCAGCTTGTCTATTTTTACAAACTAATGGATTTTCAGGGGAAACACCTTCACGTTTTCTAACAGCAGTACATTTTATGAGAATTTTTTCAATTCTTCCAATTATCTGCATCTCATATATACAGCATAGTCAAATCTTTGTTAGATCAGGCATACAATCTTTATCTAAAGCCAGCTTTACTAAATTCCTCGATAATACAAAATATTACAGATATTTTTTTTTTATATTGTACCGAGCAATGAAATAAGCATCTTGGTAAAAAGCATGTATTACTTACCTTGTTCCCCTAAACTTATACAAGCTTTTGAAGTTTCCATCAGAGGACTGTCTTGCTTAGTGGGAACTCTTCAAACTTGGTTTGTTGTCTAGCAGCCATGTGTACAAAATCTAGCTGTGTTGATGAATTCAGCCGTGTCTATTGAGACCTATTAGGACAGCAAGTGACAATATGTACTACATTCTGTTTAATGTTACTAAAATCTCTATTCTGTCTTACTGGTTTGTTAGCAAGATGGAGGTCATGATAACTGAAAAGAAACAGAGAACTACTACTAATTGGTTCCCTAAAATGTTTCTTCTGAAATCGTATGCTTGTTGGCTTCATCCCTCTGTGATCTTGACAGTTATTCTGAATAGAAGTAATAGTGCTATGTGGGTGTAGCACCCCTGACCCCCAAAGCATGTGAGGTTCCTTAGAGGCAGGGTGGGCTTGCATTTCACCCTAGGGCCTAGTTCTAAGCAATAGTGTAGCAATGAGTACAGATGGGCGCCAGTCACATTTTGATGCAAGAAATAGACTTTATTGACTCTCCCTCAACACTCCTAGGATAAAGGGTTAGTGCACAGGACACCCAAGAACTAGCAGACTCCAAGTGAGAGACAAAAAATACTTCACAGATAAGGGGCAGTCTTCACAGATAGAGGACCTTTAGACCAATCTAATATTCTGCAAAATCACTTCCCTATTGCAAGAATACCGACTCCTTGGGGAAAGACCACCTTACTTTAGTCAAGGACCAAGCTTTACCCAGCTTTACGGGTTCCCCAGTTAGGCTAAAATTCCTCCATGATGCTTTAGTCCCCTTGTTCACCATATTAGGCCTCAAACCTAGGGTAAGGTCACACTGCTCAGGCATCAGACTTCAGAGCATCTAATAGCCATCTACATCTCTCCTCCAGGCAGAAGGCCTAGGGCAGGGATATGCAAACTGTGGCCCTCCAGATGTTGCAGAACTACAAGTCCCATGAAGCACAGCAAGACTCTGACAGCCACAAGCATGACACCCAGAGGCAGAGGCATGATGGGACTTGTAGTTTTGCAACAGCTGGAGGGCCACAGTTTGCATATCCCTGGCCTAGGGGAAGACTCATTTGCCAGGGTTACTTCTAGATATTTATACCCTCTTCCAGCCTCCACCATTGGCATAACAAAACCTTCTAGTGCAGGGGTGGCAAACTCAATTTAATCGAGGGCCGAATCAGCAATACGATTGCCCTCAAAAGGGCCGGTTGTATCTGTAAGACTAGATGTTCAGAGCATCCCATACCCTTACATAAGACATTAGGAGCCTCCCTACCATCAGCGGTTGAGTCCTCCACCCTCCTTTACATTACAGTGCACCACCCTTACCTTGTGCTGCTTCTGGGAAGAAGCTAGAGGCATTGCTGGAAAGCAGAAAGCACAGGGTCTGGAGGAGGGCTGGAGCTCTCCTGCAGCTGCAGGAGAGGTGCGAGGGCCGCATGAAATTGCCTAGAGGGCCGAATTCGGCCCGCAGACCTTGTGTTTGACACACGTGTTCTAGTGGTTGACCAGGGGAATATAAATATAAAAAATTCTAATTAGCATTAAAGTGGAACTTCACTCTATCAATCAATATTGGCTATTTTTAATCCTTATGCTGCTAGCATTAGTGAATAAATAGGAAAGTATAAAATATTTACTTGTTTTAAACTTTCTTTTGTCCATTTCTTTAGTTACTTCCTGATTTTTAGGCCTAGACAAATGATGTCCTACATCCCAGCAGTCTTCCGTCAGGAGGAGAGGAAAGGAGGATGGGTGTTTTCAGCTAAGAACACACTCATGCCTGCATGTCTGAGCTAGGGGTAGATGGATTCCAGGAAGTAAATGCTTCATGAATCATTTGACTTACTTAGGATGGCTAGAGCCAGAAATGCTAGGGGTGTTTTTCAAAGTGATTTTTTTTTCTGCAAAATAAAGCATAGAGACATGGAGGTTTGTTGTAATTTTTTTTTTTAATTACCTAAATTGTGTTTTTGGGTTCGTGGTGCAGTGTGGTTTGTCAGGTCTGCTTTAAGTCATTTTATAGTCAAAAATGCATATTTTTTTACATGTGTGCAAAAGTTAAAAGTACAAAGTAGGTGCTAGGTAAAGTATAATGGGCCTTGGCTGCCTAACAGCAGGGCTATGATTTTAAGCTGGGCTGTCATGTCTCCCAGGTTTAGCTGTTGAGACTAGGGAGTCTCCCCACTGGCTCCATGAGAGGGTTCTCATTGGATGGTGGAGGAAACCCAGCCAATGGTGCACTCAGGCCTGTATCTACCCAGAAAGGCAGATTCTGCTGCACAGCATTCTGGGGGTGGTATAAGTTTGAGGGGAATGCATGACGCAGCATATTTGGCGGCAAGCAGAGTCCCAAGAGGGAGAGTACGGCTGTCTCTCCTCCTGTCAGCAGGATCGGGTGTCCCAGACGGCTTGCTTGAGGTAACAGAGGGCTGAGCTGAGCTGTAGAGAGGATCCGGTGTGCTGAGAACCAGCGGAGTTGAGAGGGGTCCAGTTTCAGGAAAGCATTCCCAGTTTGTGAGTACTGCAAACTGCCCCCTGGGGGTCTGCCTAGAGAAAGAGGGGACCACTCTGGAGAAGGTATCCAGGAGCTAGCTAGCCGGTGCAGGAATAAAAGTAAAAGGGGGTGCCAGTGTTGACCCTGAAGAGAAGCAGAGAGGGTGCCAATGTGTGGACCCTGAAGTGCAGAGAGGGTGCCAGAGTGTGGGCCCTGAAGTGTAGAGGGGGTGCCTAGTGAGAGGGCCCTGAAGTGTAGAGGGGGTGCCTAGTGAGAGGACCCTGAAGTGTAGAGGGGGTGCCTAGTGAGAGGACCCTGAAGTGTAGAGGGGGTGCCTAGTGAGAGGACCCTGAAGTGCAAAGGGGGCGCCAGCGGTTGGGCCCTGAAGTGTACAGTGTACAGTGTTGAGAGTTGCAGCAGCACAAGCAGTTACAGGAGCTACCTCAGTCAGGAAGGACCGGAGGGAGCTGTATGCAGGACTTTTGAACTACCCAGAGCGTCAGAAGTCAAGCCTAAAATACAGTCCAGGACTTTTGAGCTGATCAGAGTGTCAGAAGTCAAGTTCAAGTACAGTTCACCAAGTCAGTGTCTTTTCAAGCGGCAACAATCGTTGGTCGGCATCCAGCCAGCGTCAAGACAGCGCTGAAAAACATTTTTCTACAAAGTCTCCCAATTGTACCTAGTTGCGCCAGAGGAGTATCCCACTCATTCCCTTCTCCCATCCCCATTATCAAATAAACAAAACAAACCAAAGATGCTGGATTGGTCATTGTCATTGTCACCGGTAACCATGGCAGACCCACATCAGGCCCAATGCCTGAAAAACCTGTTACATTAATAAAATACTCCACAGGTGAAGTGGTTAAATATTGTATGTATGAAAGAAAATAAAAAACAGTACAAGAAGAAAACTTACAGAAAAGGATATTAGAAAGCAGACAACAGCAACAGTAAAATAATCTGGATGAAAAGTGTTTGTCAGGTGTTTGGTGATATTTATGATGGCGTATTTGTGATAGCATCACTGATAGTATCACCATTCAATAAATTACAACACACGGGGCTGGATTAACAAAGGAGCTTTTGGTGCTGCAGGTCCAGGCCCCTACCTAAATATAGGCCCAGCAGGGACAGACCAACCATTCGGGCACTGCACTACATGAGAAGCTCCTGGTACCTCCTGCAGCAGGGGGAATCGGAAAGTCAGGGGTGATCGGTGTGATGGGAGGGGGGCAAATACAAGCACTGATCTCCCTTTATCACTCCAGCTGAAAGCCGCTTCTCCTCCTCTCCCTCCTGCGGCTTTCATGGAGTGCCATAGAGATAGATCAGTGCCTGTAACTGCCCCCCCTTCCCACCAATCACCCCCGACTGTCCATTAGATTCCCCCTGCTCTCTTGGCCCCCCTGTGTATGCCCTACTGACACCATAAGCTGCATTATGGAAAAAAAATATATAAAGAATTGCAACAAATAATAAAAAAATCTAAAAAGATCATAAAAAATGTAATACATAATAAAAAAAAAAACCAAGGGCTCATTCACATGGGTTCTCTTACACATACACTGTGAATAAGTGGTTTGTTTAAAATATTACAGATTGTTAAAAAAACATTTAAAAACTGTTTGTGCTTTCATTTGATTTATTTTCATGAAAAGGCCCATCATACAGTGTTCCCGTATAATCATCCTTTACCAATTACAACATAATTTCCAATCAAGGTTCTAGCTGCACAGTGGTTGTTATTATGCGTTTCACAGCCACAGTGTGCATCAGACCATATGGGAGTGTCCATAATCATACAAATACATTATTATAGTAAGCAAATACATCACATATATGTTCATTATTACATTCACATGTATTTATTACTTACAATAATTTGATCATATTATTGTGATGCGCTACCACATGAGGACGGACAGATCCCCCCTGAGGGGGCTGCAGGGGATACAGATCCAAGTGGAATATAAGGTTATCTATAAGGTATAATGATTAGCAGGGCTACTATTAGAAATCATAGGGCCCTGTACAGCCTAATTGACAGGGCCCCCCAACCCCCTCCCGAAAATATCAAAATGACATTTTCGCAAAAAAATACACAAAAAGGAATATTAGAAGACACAAACACACCATAACTTACAAAATGCATGCTAAATCTAAAAGATAAAGCTGTATTGGGTTAATAAACAAAGCTCCATGTGTGAATGATTGGGGCTTATGCACATAGGTGCTGTGTCCTGTACAGAGATGTATAGTAACTAAGTAGAACTACTTCACTACTGTACTTAAGTACCGAAAGGCGGTATCTGTACTTTCCTAGAGTAGAATTTTTTTCTCCTACTTCCACTTTTACTTCACTGCATTTTTTCGATGATTTCAATACTTCTACTCCGATATGTTTTTTTTTGTGCTGCATAGTTACTCGTTACAATTATAAAAATTACCACTGCCAGAACAGTAGATGGCAGGTTTCATGAAGTTCAAAACATGTGTATTATCAGCGCATACGAAAATAAAAGCTACTGTATGTATAAATAAAAGCTGCATTTGAAATAATAAAAAACAATATGATGTTCAAACGTTTGACTTCTTTCTTTAATAACTACATAACACAGTACTTGTACTTTTACTTTCAGCACTTGAGTAGCAATTCTTTTTCAAAACTACTGGTACTTTTACTTTCAGTACTTGAGTAGCAAAATTAAAAAAAAAACTACTTGCAATACTTAACCACTTGCCGACCGCCGCACGACTATCTACGTCGGCGGTCAGCCCCTCACAGGCAAACTAACGTAGGGCTACGTTGCTTGCTTGTGAGGGTCTAGGGAGCGAGCGCGCGCCGCCGGAGGCGCGCTCCCGCTCCCGCGTGGTCACGGACCCCCCCGCGCGTGTGACCAGCGGACCCGATGTCCGCCGGCCACTCGGCGATCGGCGGGGGAGAGGGAGAATGTCAGGCAGCTTGTGTAAACAAGCCACCTGTCATTCTCCTCGCTGTAAAGACGCTGATCACATGGATCTACTATGTAGATCCGTTGATCAGTGTCCTTACAGCTCAAGCCACAGCCAATCACAGTAGAAAGCACGCCCCTAGGGACACACACAGCCCCTCCCTCCCAAATAAAGTTAACCCCTTCACTACCAGTGTATTTTTACAGTAACAGTGCATATATATAGCACTGATTACTGTAGAAATGTCACTGGTAACCCCAAAAGTGTCAAAAATGTCAGTCAAGGGTCCGATCTGTCCGCCGCAATGTCGCAGTACCGCAAAAAAAATCGCAGATCGCCGCCATTACGCGTTAAAAAAAAAAACAACAAAAATCTTTCCCTTTGTTAGTAAACGCGATAACTTTTGCGCAAACCAATCAAAATACGCTTTTTGCGATTTTTTTTACCAAACATAGGTAGCATAAAACAAATTGGCCGAAAATGTTAAAAAATTTAGATTTTTACATTTTTTGGGGGGGGGAATTTGATATAAAAAAATGTGAAAAATATTGCTATTTTTGTAAAATTGTCGCTCTTTTTTTGTTTATAGCGCGTGATCAAAAAATCGCACAGGTGATCAAATACCACCAAAAGAAAGCTCTGTTTGTGGAAAAAAAAGGACACCAAATTCGTTTAGGTACAGCGTCGCACGACCGCGCAATTGTCCGTTAAAGTCACGCAGTGCCGAATCGCAAAATACCCCCTGGTCGGAATGGGGGTAAAATCTTCCGGGGCTTAAGTGGTTAAGAACAAAAAATGTTGAATAATTTAGTACTTCTACTCAAGTCACTTTTTGATTGAGCACTTCCACTTCTACTCAAGTATGGGTTTCGAGTACTTTATACAACTCTGGTCCTGTACAGTGAATCAGCGGTTTTTTCTGAAGGTGAAGCTGTGTGCAGGAAACCTATGTTACACTATGGGAATGAAGCAGCTGTATGAACACAGCCGCAAGCTCTAATATGACAAGTGAGTGGGTGCAGGTCTATGGCACCAAACACAGATAGTGTGCATTTGGGGCCACTCACCCACACACCTGTCAAGTTAGGGCCTGTGGCTGTGTTCGTATATAGAGTGGCTCTAATCACACAAACTGCTTATTCACATTGTACGGGCCAGAGAACCCATGTGAATGAGCCTTAATTATGTGTTTTTTATTTTTAACAATTTTATTTTTTTATTATTCTTTACAATTTTATTTTTCATTATTTTTCACAATGTTTGTTAACAGCCCTGTTGGGGAGCTTTGGCTAAACAGACCCCTGATATCTCACTTTTGAGACAGAGAAAGTGTTTGAGGATACAGCCCTCAATATCTATTTATTACTGCAGCCTCAGCTGCACAGAATTAATGAACAGGAAGAACTCTGCACAGAGCTTCCTATTTATTTACAAACGGAACCATAGTAAACTTAGTTTACTATGCTTCAGTCGCGGATGAACACAGTGAGTGATCCTTTCCCATATATAATTGCAATGGAGCCGTGAGGTGGATGTGGGGAGATTACTGACTCATTATATGGTAAAGGGTCTTAGCTATCTTGTGAGTTTTTTAGTCTTAAAGGGGCATGCGGTATTCCCTTCACCAAGAAGATACTGAGCACTGAACAGCACAGAGTGGGCTTCAGTAATATTGCTCCCTGGTGGTGAGACGAAGCACTGCATAGATTGCAACCATCATTTCCTAGACCTGCAAACCAGGTCTAAGACTATTCAGAAAAAGCCAGTGCTCCCCAGGCTTGTGGATGAACTTTAACACAATCTTATATATAAAATATCATCCCATAGACAGTCATGATTTTCTCTAGTGACAAAATCTTATGTCATTATCTGACCCTAATACCAGAAGTACAAATTACGCATACAGCTTAAGGGTCAAAGAAGGGACACAACCTTCTATCTCTGCTCCACACATAGAGCCCCATTTCAATATTCAGTTAGACTGAGATAGAAACTCAGCAGCTTGTGCTGGGCTTTCCTTTTAGAAAGCCCAGAATGTCCTGCAACAGTCAGTGTTGTGCATAAATGTTTATTGGTAAAGATTTTATTTACACTGACTGGTCAATTTATGGGGTACACCTCCTCAGAGATTTTGGTCCATATTGACATGATAGCATCACGCAATATGCAGATTTTTTGGCTGTCCAGCATCAACAACCATGCCACATTCAAAGTCACTTAAATTCCCTTTCTTCCCTATTCTGATGCTTGGTTTGAACTTTAGCAAGTCGTCTTCACCACATCTACGTAGATACCTAAATGCAATGAATTGCTGCCATGTGATTGGCTGATTAGCAATTTGTGTTACCAAGCAATTGAACAGATGTACCTAATAAAGTGGGTGGTGAGTGTATGTAAAATGCCAGCATTACAGATTTTTTCTGGCATTGCTAGGCTTTAAAATATCCTTTATATATATATCATCTTTACATGATCACTCTTAACCTGCCCACACACATATGAACATCCTCTGTACATTCTCTTTTACATTTATCAACTATGCAGTGCAAGGGAAAACCTAACCAATCTGTTTATTTATATCTAGTAACTCTTACTAAATACAGTAGCTGTTGATATAAATTTAAAGGAAAATTTACAATCAGATTGTAATATGCATTGGTTTAGATCACTGCCTTTGTGTATGGGTAACATAAGAGGAGAGTTACGTTAAAATTGTAGTACAAAAATCTGGCTTATGGTTAGTACTGTCCTAAAATTGCTGGCTTGGGAATAGGACATGCCTTTAGCTATTGTGAACACTAGATGGCACTCATTCACCACAACTAAAGGGAAGCCTTGTAATGTGCTGTTGTATTAAACTCCCATTGAGTCAAGTCTGATAATTGATCATGACTCACAATAATTGATGCTTAGCATTTCCAAACAGGTTTTATAGTGGCCAAAGATCAAATGGTTGGTCAGCCTTATTTTTTTTATTGTGCGCAAAGAAATATTTTGGCTATGTTTAAAAAGAAATCTGCTGTAATTGATGTGTACAAAAATATTCTGGCTATAATACACTTTGACTCACTCCCTTACTAGACTTTCCAGACATCCAGGATGTATCACGGATAGCTTTCCTAACTGCCATGAAAAAGCTAGGTTTAATGCAGAGGACTACTTAAAGCAGAGGTCCACCCAAAAATGGAACTTCCGCTTTAAGTGCACCTGGCCCCCGGGCATGCCACATTTGGCATGTCATTTTTTTTTTGGAGGGGGTCCCTAGATTTGACAGGTACCCGCTCCCACTTCCACTCGGGTCACCTAGGCGGTTCAAGCAGAAGTTTTCCTCCCCCTCCTTCCCTGCAATCTTCTGGGACACGTCACAGGTCCCAGAAGATTGCCCATCCACTCAGTAGGCGCAGCGCAACTCACGCATGCGCAGTGCACGCCCGGCTGTGAAGCTGCAAGCTGTCACAGCCAGGTGCCCACACTAGTAATGCCCGCAGCACAGGGAGAAGAGGGAGAGAACCGAGGCTCCTGCCGGCCTCATCACTGGACCATGGGACAGGTGAGTGTGTGTTTATTAAAAGTCAGCAGCTACACTTTTTGTATCTGGTGACTTTTAATAAACACAAAATCAGGTGTAACTTTAAGGCAGTATTAAACCCAAAAACAAAAATGTAATGTAATGCAGCCTACTAATTCTTAAATGTGGTGGCTGCATTAATTTTCTTTTTTTTTTTTTTTTTAGCCTTTTTTCATTTTATTTTCACCTGGTGATCCAGCCAGTAACAAACTTCCTGTCTTAGGATGTCTCCACTCTAAATGGAGGAGCAAGGTAGACACCTTTGGACAGCATCATTGTCAATCTGGGGAAATGGTAGTGATGTGCTAGCAGATTTAGATGCACTTGACTAACAAATTAAAGCCAAAGTCCAGCTAACATGTTTTAAAGCAGAACTAAACCCTGCTATCCTTACAGCCAAGGAAGCTGTTATGTTAGCTTCTGTTTGTACATGTGACCAGCTATGACACCAGCCATTTGATGGCTTGATGGTTTGGTTGGGAGCTGGCATAAGCTCACTAGTAACTGAAGGGTTCCTTCACATGGGGCACACTAGGGCCTGAGAAAAGGGACTCGTCTCCCGAAATGCGTCAGCTTTCCAACTACAGTGATTTGGATATCCACCATGCCGGACTTGTGATTTGATATGCTTTTGATCTTCTTATGTGTGTGAGTATGTTTCTCCCAATCTGACACCCAGGTGTGTGTCCCCGAATGCACATTGCGTGAGTTTGGGGACATGTACCCACAGCTATTTCAAATTGGGAGCAGCCGCTGTGTCCCTAACTGACATTAATGGAACTGTCCTCCACGGCCATACTCACACCCTGTGTGACCTTAAAGCTATTGCCTTTATGCATTCTATGCATGAAGGTAAAAAAACCTTCTGCACCTTCTGCAAAAAACCTTCAGCCCCCCGACATACTTACCTGACCCCCCTCTCGATGCAGCGATGTGCACGAGAGCCTCGGATCTCTGGGGACTCCCCTTTCTCATTGGCTTGCGCTGCTGTCAATCACAGTCAGTGAGCCAATCAGGAGACAGAGAGGGTGGGGCTGAGCCATGGCTCTGTATGTGAATAGACGTGCAGAGCTGTGGCTCAGGAGTGAGCCTGCTTGGGTGCCCTTATTGCAAGCTGCTTGCTCTGGGGGCACTTGGCAAGAGGGAGGGACCTAGAGCACCTGCAAGGTATCCCAGAAGAGGATCCAGGCTCCTCCAAAACCACTACAGAGAACATGTAGGTTTAACATGTTTGGTATTTAAAAAAAAAAAGAAATAAATAAAAACTTTAAAGACCTTCACCCTCGGGCATTTTTTCTTCTTTGTTTACCTTTTTTTTTTCGAAAAAAAGACCGGCCCCTCCTCCCCATGTGCATCATTCGCCTCAGGCGATTGACGCACATCCTGTCCACTGTGCCTCTCAGGATATACTTGTCACATATCTTAGCCGTCCATTCAAAGAAAGGAGGACGGGGCGGGCCTATCGGCATGTCATTGAGAGGCCCGTCTGCTGAACCTGGAAGAGTCGGTGGGCCTCTCGATGACGTCAGACTGAACATGGTGGCGTGGGATGGAGCTGTGGCTGGGGGTGAGGGGATCTCAGCAGGACAGTGCTGGATCCACTGGATGGGTGAGTATCAGAAATGTGCAGATACCAGCATCATATACAGAGTATGTCTCTGGAAAATAGATGCATGAGTGCTGCCAGCATTGCTGCAGAGGTTAAAAGGGAGGGGGGGGGACGAGGGGAAGTCAGCCTGTCAGTGCTCAGACCATACCCTGCACACTGCATCAAATTGGTCTGCATGGGTGTTATTCCAGAAGGAAGCCTTTGGATTAGTGTAACCATGTCCTGTGGTCTGATGAGACCAAGATAAACATATTTGGTTCAGATGTCAAGCGTGTGCGGCAGCAAATAGGTGAGGAGTACAAAGACAAGTGTGTCTTACCTACAGTCAAGCATGGTGGTGTGAATGTCATGGTCTGGGGCTGCATGAGTGCTGCCGGCACTGGGAAGCTACAGCTCATTGAGGGAACCATGAATGCCAACATGTCCTGTGACATACTGAAGCAGAGCATGATCCCCCTCCCTTCGGAGACTGAGCCGCAGTGCAGTATTCCAACACGATAACGACCCCAAACACAGCTCCAAGATGACCACTGCCTTGCTAAAGAAGCTGAGGGTAAAGGTGATGGACTGGTCAAGCATGTCTCCAGACCTAAACCCTATGGAGCATCTGTGGGGCATCCTCAAACGGAAGGTGGTGCGCAAGGTCTCTAACATCCACCAGCTCTGTGATGTCATCATGGAGGAGTGGAAGAGGACTCCAGTGGCAACCTGCGAAGCTCTGGTGAACTCCATGCCCAAGAGGGTTAAAGCAGTGCAGGAAAATAATGGTGGCCACACAAAATATTGACACGTTGGGCCCAATTTGGACATATTCACTTAGGGGTGTACTCACTTTTGTTGCCAGCGGTTTAGACATTAATGGCTGTGTTTTTTTGGTCTCTTGTACTATAAAAGTTTATTCCTGCCTGTCAAATGGTAATGTACACAGAACAGAGCATGTACCGCTCAGAATACATTACGGCACCCCTCTATGCCATGGCAATGTGACTCCTGTAAGTTGGTTTCCGTTCATAAAGTGGAATCATCCTATTTAGCAGATACATCCAGTATCAGACTTTTTCTCCTAACGTCTTCAGAAGATCAGTGGCATCTTTGTGGACCTCTTTGTCTTGAGAAGGCTGAAGAAGTTGATCCAAACTTCTACAGCAAAAACCTGCTGTACCTGTGTTGAGTTATTTTGAGGGGACAGCAAATTGACACTGTTATACAAGCTGTACACTCACCACTTTACATTGTAGCAAAGTGTCATTTCTTCAGTGTTGTCACATGAAAAGATATAATAAAATATTTACAAAAATGTGAGTTCTGTAGTCACTTTTGTGAGATACTATATATATATATATATATATATATATATATATATATTAAATGTTTGGGGATTCTAAGTCATTTTCTAGCAAAAGAATACTGGTTTTAACTTGTAAACATGTGTCGGAAATAGGCCTGGTCTTTAAGTGGTTAAACTATGATCTCCAAAGGTTCCTAATACAATACAACTTCATTACAAAACAGACTGGTGTAAAATGGCCATGCGTTCCATTACACTATTTATAGTGTACTATATCATATAAGGGGGGTACCATCCACCATCTGCTGTAGGCATTCATACATAAATCCTGTGCTTATAGAGGTTTCCAATGACCCACAGAAAGTGCAGGGATCACTGGGAGCCTTCCTACTTATAGGAACATGTGTCCAAACTCTTACTGCAGCTAGGAGACATCAGAATGGGGCACAGCATGACGAGGCCATCATCTTGCATGAATGGAGCTCTGGTATGCTCTCCCATTACATGCAGTTACCAAGTCAGATTATCCAACATATGTATTCTCAGCCTTTCAAAAGAAAATCAGTCCTGAGAGCTGTAAAAAAAAAAATCTGGCATAATAAAATTACTTATTAAACCTGAATTCTGATCAAAGAATGTTCTTCACAGTACTCCAACAAAGATAGTCAGCCTATGGTGAGCCAATAATTGCAGTG
Organism: Pelophylax lessonae; assembly: GCF_965119305.1. Lineage (NCBI taxonomy): Eukaryota > Metazoa > Chordata > Amphibia > Anura > Ranidae > Pelophylax > Pelophylax lessonae. The sequence goes on along the minus strand of NC_138768.1, from coordinate 312,385,028 downwards.
CTCCAAGATTCATGGTTTACACCCCACACTACACAGTGGATGCACACATCCAGCTAGAAAGGGATCTTCCAGAGTTACCATCATTCTGGTTAGATTTTAGTTTTTGTCTTCCCTTGTTGTATAGACAAGTGATCCTATTAGAGGTAATTCTGATCCTAAAGCAGAAATTTACCCTCTCAATCCACATTGACTATTTTTAACCATTAGGCTGGTAGAATTAGTAAATAGATACAAAGGGATATTACTCATTTTAAAGTGTTACTAAATCAACAACAGTAAAATCAGTGTGTATACGCAGCAAATCATGCTTTTTATACTCACTGTGGAACATAAGGGGTTAATCCTCTGCATTGTGTAAAAAAAAAGGCTGTTTTATTCTGTCTTCTCTGATCCCCCCCCCTTCTTCCACTGTCCCCAATCCATCTTGATAGAGCAGAGCTTTGAGGGGAAGCTGTCCAGACAAAGGGTCAGGGGTTCTGAAGCCTCAAAGGACAGTCAGAGTAGAATGAAAACTCCTTCTACAAGCTTTAACCAGACACTGATAGAAGTTACAAGACTGCTATATACTGCTGATGAGAAAAGGTATTTAGCAGTTTATATTTACTAAATTAATTGCATTTCTATGTTCTGTGTACATTGGGAGACCAGATATAATGAATGCAGGCTCCTGGGTTTACTAACAATTTATTTTATTTTTTTACCTTTCTTCAGTTACTTCCTGATTTCTAAAAATGATGTCCTATATCCGAGGAGTCTTCATGGTCATTTTTTTTTTTTTAATTTCACCTGAAAAAGAGAAGGAGGGGCTTTCTCAGCTAAACACCCTCCTCCCCTCCTAAAGGCAGATGGATTCCAGGAAGTAAATGCTACATGAATCATCTGCCCTTACTCCAGATGACTGTGGCTAGAAAATCTACGGGGAAAGGGTGTTTAAAGTGATGGATGGATGGGTGAGATTGCTTTGAATATTAAAAGTGACCTAAATAGTGTTTACAGTTTGTGATGCTCAGATACAGTTAAGTTCCACATTAACCACTTGCCGACCAGCCACCACAAATATACGGCGGCAGGTTGACAAGTTCCCGCTAATCGCCGTACCTGTACGGTGCACCCATACGCCAGCGGGAAAACTGATCTCCGGGGCCGATGGCAACGATTGCCAGGCACCCGCGATTGCTCCCCATGGAGGCAGAACGCCGGTCTGCCATTGTAAACACAGCAGACCGTTGTTCTGTCAGCAATCAACACAGGGCTTCTGTGTTCCTCCTATTTAGGAACACTGGTCCCTGTGTTCATTCGATAAGCCCATCTCCCCCACAGTTAGAAAATACCCCTAGGCACACATTTTAACCTTTGAGCGCTCTTGGTGTTAACCCCTTCCTTGCCAGTGTCATTAGTACGGTAACAGTGCATATTTTTAGCACTGATTACTGTAGTAATGTCACTGGTCCCCCCAAAAGTGTCAAAAATGTCAGTTAGGGGTCCGATCTGTCCGCCGTAATGCCGCAGTCACGCTAAAAATTGCTGATCGCCGCCATTACTAGTAAAAAAAGAAAATGACATAAGTCTTTCCCCTGGTTTGTAGATGCAATAACTTTTGCGCAAACCAATCAAAAAACGCTTATTGGGATTTTTTTACCAAAAATATGTAGCAGAATACAAATTGGCCTAAAATGATGAAAAAATTTGATTTTTTAATTCTTTTTATTGGGAATGTTATATAGCAGAAAGTAAAAAATATTGTTTTTGTTTTTCTTTTAGAACTGTCGCTCTTTTTTTGTTTATAGCGCAAAAAATAAAAATCTCAGAAGTGATCAAATACCACCAAAAGAAAGCTCTATTTGTGGGAAAAAAAGGAAATCAATTTTATTTGGGTACAGCGTCGCATGACCACGCAATTGTCAGTTAAAGTAAAGCAGTGCCGAATCACAACAAACTGCCTGGTCATTAAGGGGGGAAATCTTCCGGTCCAGAACTGGTTAATGAGTGATTGATGCAATACAGTCCATTTACTGTTCAATTTTCAATACCAGAGCAATCAGAGATCTGAGGGTTTAAAGGATAGTCCATATTTTAGGAGAATAGAAAACTTTCCATTGTATCACAAAAATATCAGGATGAATATTTGTGGTTCTTTAGGTTGTCTGATAAACAAATAATTTGAATTATGATTTGATTAGACCAAAGCAAACATTTGCTAATGATCTACTCACCAAAACAGTTTTTCCTTCCAGCGTTGCATATGTCCATATTTATTAACAGATATTAATTGATAGAATAAAGACAGACACCCCTAACACATTTGTTATCTAAGGCTCCATTCACACTTGTGCGACTTGTCATGCAACTTTGGACATCAAAGTCGCATGACAAGTTGTTCCCCATGCTTTCCAATGATACCCATTTATATATGCACAACTTAAAATTGCAGTAACTGCAAAGCAGTTCATACTTTGGTCTGACTTTCATGCAATTTGAGGGCCATAGACTTCAATGGTAACTCTCAGAAGTTGCATGAAAGTCATATCTGAATGTTATACAATGCAACCTGTGTGCAACAGTTGTCCATTATCAATGGTCAAAGCCAAAGTCTTATCCAAGTTGCACCCGTCCAAGGTTGCGTGAGTTACACCAAAGTTACAATCCAAACTCTGTGCAACTTTGGAGTTGTACAAGTGTGAATGGAGCCTAGAGATATACAGTATAATATTTGGTCAAAATATTTATCCCTGCCACTAGACACGTGCTGGCTGGTGGTGATCTCCCAGGGCCAATGATGTCCAAAGGCATCCCCGGTATTTCACTTTACTCCCTAAATCCTTCTTGGACAGTGGTATTTTGGGATTTTGGCAAAAGACATTGTGTTTTTCATTTTCTTTCAATATTCTGATTTTTTATTTCACCTTGGCGGTCTATCGTTCTCAAAACTTTGACACTAAAGATGGCCATACACTAGTAGCAATGCAACAGATTCCTTCATCTCTACTAAACAGAGCGAATGGACAAGTCTCCAGCTGTGGCTATAGTATTCTGACAGCCAGCACCACCAGCTGTCAGAATACCCAAACAGTGCTTGCATCTGAATGGTTGCAGGCAATGTTCAGGTGACAAATTTCTATCTGGCTCCTTTGATTATCCAGTTGAAGGATGTTGGGCAGGCTGGTGCAAACGTGGCCTTTCGCTGACTGAAGTTTTGCCAGTTTATTAGGTACTGACCCAAATTCCAAAATAAACCTACCTGCCTGCTTACAGCCTCCTTTAAAATGTACACTGAACTGTGCCTATAGGACCTGTTCACAGAGATTTGCCCTCATTCATTCGCTGGATCACATAATTGAGCAGTGCTTGATGATTACTTCTGATATTTGGAGCGCAGGATGACTTCCGGTTCCAGTTCCTGCAATGCATGCAGGGATTTGCCAGAAAAGTATGCTCCTCATTATGGAATGTATATGATTGTATAATGGTTATTCATGGTCTGACATGCCATGCCTTAAGGTATGTGGCTCTAGAGGTTGTGTCTGCACAGGTGAGATGGATTTTCCATAAAAGCTAGTGTATATAGTATATGTTTGTGGTTTATTTTACTTCTTGTTGTCTGTCACCTTAAAAAAGGGGTCCACCGTGGCCCTGAAACATCAGTGTGGTATGATTTACTTTGCATATTTGCACATTGTTATTGCAATATGACCTCATTAAAATGTTGAGGGTTTTTGGTGCTGGCTTTTTCTTGAAAAGGTTTTTTATCATTGTGTGTGCCCCTGTAAGTAAGATTTACTCTCTCTGCTTGTCCTGTTTACTGTTATCACTAAGAATGAATGTGAAGGAAAATCCCAAATTTTGGGTTGTCCTTAGAACAGGAATAGAGGGGAAATCTTCCAATGGGGACACCAGTTCTGGTGAAAATCAGAATTTCTTTTACTTTGGAGGGATTTCCTCTCCCTTTCTATTTTGGCTATGGGACCAGTGAAGGGGAATCTCCCCATTGGGACAAAGATGACAAAAAAAGCCGACAGGGTTAAAACTTACCCTTATTCTACCCTAAATGAAAAAAAAAATTCCCTAAAGTTATTCTAAAGGCAGAAAAAAAGCCTTCTGTGTGCAGTAGCCCCTCTAATATTTACTTTACACAAAGTTGACATTAAAATGATAAATGAGATGGTCAGAGACTGCAGACATGATACAAGAGATGGTCAGAGACTACGGAAGTGATAGAGGAGATGGTCAGAGACTGAGGACATGGTACAAAAGATGGTCAGAGACTGCGGACATGATACAAGAGATGGTCAGAGACTGTGGACATGATACAAGAGATGGTCAGCAACTGCGGACATGATACAAGAGATGGTCAGAGACGGCGAACATGATGCAAGAGATGGTCAGAGACTGCGGACATGATACAAGAGATGGTCAGAGACTGCAGACACGATAGAAGAGATGGTCAGAGACTGCAGACACGATAGAAGAGATGGTCAGAGACTGCAGACATGATAGAAGATAGAAGAGCACTAGGGGGGCCTGAGAGCACAGGAGAAGCAGAGAGCACTGGAGGAGCTGAAGGGTACAGTGGGGGGGGGGGGTGAACTGGAGAGCATTAGGGGGGGACTAGAGAGAATTAAGGGGAGGCTTAGAAAGCATTGGAGAGGGGGTGGAGAGCACTGGTGGGGAGGGGGGCAGGGAGTCCTGGGGGGGGCAGGGAAAACCAGGGGGATGAAGAGAACAGGGGGATGGACTGAGAGCATGGGGGGGGAGGGGTGGACTGGAGAGCACTAGGGGGGAACTGGAGATCACTGAGGGGGGAGCCAGGGAGCACAGGGGGGTGGAGAGCACTGAGGGAGCCAGAGAGCATGGGGGGAGCTGAAAAGCACTGTGGGGAGCTGAAGAGCCCTGGTGGGGGCTAAAGAGCACTGGGGGGCTGGAGAGGGGGGAGGCTGAAGAGCACTGGGGGGGAGCTGGAAAGGAGGGGGGCTGGACAGCACCCCCGCCTGACACTTCCCCCAGTGCGTGAAATCCGGCGCGGGCCACACCCCCGCACCTCCTGTTGGTACCCCACTGACAAGAACCCAAAAACCAATCAACTCTTTTATGCTTTATAAGGGCGTAAATTGTTGATTTTACTACTGACTACCTGTCACAGTTTCTGAGGCCATGAGATGCCAAGATTGCAAACCCCCCCCAAATGAACCCTTTTCGGAAAGTAGACACCCCAAGCTATTTGTTGAGAGGCATGTTGAGTATTTTGTAGATCTGACTCTTTGTCAAAAAGTTTTAGAAATTGAAAAAAAAAATCCTTTTCTTTCTTTATTTTCCAAAACAATTGAGAGCTGCAAAATACCTCTTAGCAAATACCTTGGGGTGTCTACCTTCTGAAAAGGGGTTATTTGTGTTATCTTGGCATTTCATGGCCTCCAAAACTGTGATAGGTAGTGTGGAAGTAAAATGAGCAATTTACGCCCTTAGAAAGCCTGAAGGCGGTGATTGGTTTTCGGGGTCCTATACACAGCTAGACTGCCAACAAAATCTCACACGTGGTATCCCTGTACTCAGGAGAAGCATAGGAATGTATTTTGGGGTGTAATTCCACATATACTCATGGCATGTGTGCGCAATATTGTATATCATTTAAAAAAATTGTAATTTTCCCGAAACTTATACCAACCAATATTAGAAGATTATGTCACACATCATCCACACTTCTAACTAGTGATCGACCGATATCAGTTTTTCGTTGCCGATACCGATATTTTGGCCAATGCATATCAGTATTGGCCGATATTGGCCGATATTTTCGTACATTTTAAAAAAAAAATATTTTTTATTTTTAGCACTTGACAGGTACTGTTGTGGAGGGATCTGGGGGTCTAAAAGACCCTAAACCCCTCCTCTGCACTTAAAAGCATTCAAAACGCCAAGTTTGGCTGTTTTGAATGCTGTAATTTTTTTTTAATCTGTCGCCGAGTACTCGGAAGTGATGTCATGACATCACTTCCGGGTTTTACATGGAGACCCAATCAGAGCCCAATGCGGCTTTGATCGGGTCTTCGGCGGCTGTGCAGGCTAGTTGCCCTGGTCTCCCAGTGGGACGGGAGACCCGGGCGAGCCGCAGAAGGCGGCGGGAGGAGGGGGACGTCCTCCCGCTCCTGGTAATGACAGCCGAGCGGCTTCTCACCCGCATTGGTTGTCAATACAAGACAGCGGACCGTCGGCATCACTCCGGTACATGTACTTTCCCGAAATATCAGCAATATCTGTAACCTCAGGGGCCGATTCCGATATATCGGGGAAAGTGCATATCGGCCCCCGATATATCGGCTTTGCCAATAATCGATCGATCCCTACTTCTAACCACTTGAAGACCAAGCCTTTTCTGACACTTTTTGTTTACATGAAAACATTTTTTATTTTGTTACTAGAAAATTACTTTGAACCCCCAAACATTTTATATTTTTTTAAAGCAGAGGCCCTACAGACTAAAATGGTGAGTGTTGCAAATTTTTTTTGTCACACAGTAATAAGTAATTTTCCAAACGCAATTTTTTTGGGGAAAAAAACACTTGCAATTGAATGCACAAAAACACAATATATTGCCCAGGGTCTCTCAAAATGTGATAACCATCTGACATCTTTCGAGACCCTGTGTGAAAGTGTGCCCTAGACTGTGCTGTGCTGTACCCTATACTAATACTCCACTAGGGTGTGGTAGCGACCGAAACAGTCCCCAATGCAGAGACCAGGTTGGAAAGGACAGGAGGGACAAAAAAAGCAGGTGTCCTGCGTTATCTACAGACATGGCATCTTCTTTGGGGTGGTCGTTTGGTAGAGGTACCAGGGAGGACACCCGGAAAATGCCTCTCATGCAGCCGGCTCACTGCATCTAGATTGTGAATTTAGCCCACAACACCTCTGGATACAGAAGGGCTGTGATGATTTCTTCCTGGAATTTTAGAAAGGATCCACTGCTTCTTGATGCTTCGTATACGTTAAGTGTTCAGCAGCTGAACGCACATAAGCCTTCAGCAGCGCCAATTGGAAAATGTTTACAGGTTATTTTTTTGTTCCAGCATCTGGCCTTATGGGCAAATAAGTACGGCGCCATCATCTGGTCATTAAAGTCCACCCCTCCCATGTTAAGGTTGTATTCGTGGACACAGAGGGGCTTCTCAACAACACCTTTTCCGAAAAAGGGTGGCACCAAGCCCCAAACAATCTTGCCGCTGCTTCCTATGTAGTCTGGGCAGCCGGGGGGCTCCATAGTGCTATCTTTTCCCTCGTAAATCTGGAAACTACATGTATAGTCTGTTGCTCTGTCACAGAGCTTATACATCTTGACCCCATATCTGGCATGCTTGGTGGGGAGAAACTGTTTGAAAACAAGGCAGTCAGAAAATGTAGTCAGAGACTCATCAACGCAGACAGCTTGTTGGGGCGTATATAAGGCTGCAAGTTTTTGGTTGAAGTGATTTATGAGGGGCCAAAGTTTGTGGAGCCGGTCATATCCAGGGTCACCCCGAGGAGGACACCGCAAGATTTGCTCATATTTAGCTCTGGCCATGGCAGCAGAGAACATGGGCATATGATGAATTGGGTCAGTGCACCAATATGTCAGCAACTCTCTCTTTTTTTGCCCATGATGAGGGATAGGCCCAGAAAGGTTCTAAATTCAGAAACTGTATTACGTTTCTATGCAAATTCTCTGGCAAGAGTCAAATTTGGATTTGCGGCGATAAATTAATCGGCATATAAATCACTTTGGTGTACAATAGAGCTGCACAGATCTTCCATGAAAAACAGCTCATAAAAACCAAGGGGAGTAAAATTGACTGTTTCTGGGTTGGCCAGTGAATGGGTGAATTACGGGCACTGCAGAAGTGGTGGGCTTCTGTCAGGATTATTGGGGGATTAAATAAAGAAAAAAAGAAAATGGAAATATTTAAAAGCCATGTAGACTATAGAGATTGTGAACAGCACAGCTTCCATCTTGTTTTGGAGGTGAATGAAAGTTCATATATGTTCTTTTACAAGATGTCTCTTACAGAGGGTCTATGGTTTCAACAGAAAATTCTGTGTATCTATGTAGTCATAAATAAGTGGTACATGGACATCTCATCAGATAAGACATAATGGTAGTGCCAGTCTGTCTGTAAGTATTGCAACAATGGACAATAGTGTATTCATTAGGTTCATTTAAACTATAAGTTTTAAAGATATATTATATCGTATGTAAGAAAATATGAGTAATAATTATACGTATATGTATACATATATATTTAGGAATGTTTATCATATTTTGGTTTTATATTCTTGCACATAGTAATCTTACTTAGACAAAGAGTGAATACTAATTACCTCATTTTAGAGAAGTTTGTGTTTAAGTTTATATGGCCATATAGATCTTACAAGCTAGACACAATGTCTGAAGTGTTTGACACATCCAAATAATTAATGGATCTTCACTAGCCAGAGGTCAAAGAGGTCATCAGATAATGATAGCATTATTGTTAATATACACTGAATTTAATAAGCAATACAATGCTGCCCCCTTTGGAGATGCTACTAAATGCAGTCTTGGGGTAACTCAGTATTTTCCAATATAAATATATATATATTGTATTAAAAATAATTATTATTGAAATGGCATTACCAGATCCAATAATTGCCAGGGTACATGATGGAGATTAGATGGACATTTAGGTATGTACTGAGAGTATAGACAAAGTTTTATGTTGTGTTTTATGATTACTCTTAAATATAAAGAAATTATCATTTAATTTTATTATTCAAAGTATTGGGTTAATTAAAGAGGTGTGACTATGACCTCACCAGTTAATGTATAGAATATCCCAACCAATGGGGATAATGTTCCTCTCTCTGGGTTTAACTTATGGTAATTTGAATAGTCCTTTGTTCAATACAATATAAAAAGGAGAACCCAGATGTAATAGGACACATTACTGACAACACCCATTACACTTGCAACACACACGCTACTCACCTCCATCTATATACTCATCTAAACATACTCCATCTTGCTCCATCATTTATCTGAAACTTTGAGGGACGCCAAACGAAACTCCTCCCTAACTAGCCACCATTTTAAGAAGGCATCCATCTTAGGACTCTGGTAATGACCATTTGAAGCTAGCAGCCATCGTAAGTGTGGTAAATATACCTTGTGTTATTTGACATTATTAACAATTGTTTATTTCTTTCCTTATATGTTTTATATTGCATATTTAAGGGTAATAAGATTACAATCCCAGCCATATAAACCATAGTAGATTTTTCTCTTAAAAGCTGATTTTTTTTTATACATTTTTATTAATATCAGATTTAGCGCATTATTTGCGATTTTAGTCTTCCATTTTGCATGGCTTATTCTCGCTCCATCTGCAGTGGAATGACTGTCGGCTGTGCAATTCGCAGACAATTGTGGTCTGTTTGTATAGAATACTTACCTATGGTTTATGCTATACCTGAGAAAAGGTAATCTTGCTTCATTTTTACTTTCATCATTGAGCTACATATCACATTGCATTTATTGTTTGAAGTTTGTATTGTATGTAAAGTTATCTTTTTGTGTCATTTCCAGTTTGATCATTTATTGTGAATACATGTCTTGTGAATAAATATTCTTATATATATTCCATACTGTAGACTGTACTCACTAAGATCGGTATATGCTTTTAAAAATAAATTAATCAATCAAAACAAACTTGTTACATATTGATTTGTGGAAATAAGTTGAGATTCTCCTACCTCACAGATCATTGGTTATTGACATAAATAGACACTGTTATATTCAGAGCAGTATAAATATTCTGACACTTCCAATCAGGATTTGCAAGCTCATCATAAAGGACACTATGGGCTCTTCGGACCTGTCTTTGAATTCTTGGTGACTGGGGGACACTACTTGTGCTAGCCACTGCACCACCTTGAACTGCATTTATGGGACTCGCCACGCCACCAAGTGTTACTGCAGAGCTGGTTTGTCTATGGACAGGATGTACTAGGCCGCTGGTGCTTGCCAGTTCATCAGAAGGTTGAGAGGCACTAGTACTGACACTCTGCTGCATACGAGAACCATTAAATTGTTGCACCCCAGCAATCTGGGAACGGGGTCGGGTAACCTTAACCTTATGCCTGACCTTAGCAGGGACCACTACTCCGTTATCAGAGCTATCTGTCAGGGTGCCGCTGCTCCCTATAGATTCGAATAATGAGCCTGATTCTGACAGTGAGGCTTCCCCATCGCTCTCATCTGTCATGCTCAGTATACTGTAGGCCTCTTTACTATTGTACCTTTCGTATAACATTTTGGCCTCTAAATTTATAAGTATCTTGTGTGACTCACAGCTAAAAAAACCACCTGGTTGTCAAGGACCACTACCAAGAAATGTAACTGCTAGTGCTAGCAGAGATCAGGCCTGATTCTGCTAATGCTGTGGTTTTGTGTGCTGTATATCGGAAGTGACAATGATCTGCTGATACTGCACTTCTTGGGGGCTGGGCGGAGAAATAAACACAGGTGCTGGCAGGTGTCATGGCTGATCCTGCTAACCCTGCATTTTGGGAACACTATACTAAACTATTTGGGACACTAGTATCTGATCTTATCATATATATTGATCCGTTCCGACACTACACTAGTAATGGAGATGTTTAGTGTGTGTGTCACTGGCAATCAAAGGGGTAACATTAATTACTGAATATGTGTCGGGCAATCTGATGCTATCCTGGTTAGACGCTAATTAACGTCACCCGTGACACTAATACAGTGATCAGAAAAAAGGTCTGTACACTGTAATAATGACACAGTGAAAGTCCAGTGAAGGGGTTAACTGGGGGTGATCAGAGGGTTAAAAATTTTATTAGGGAATATATGGCGGTTACCCTAAACTTATCTGAGACTGACGCTAAATGCTGCTCATACTAACTGGCGTCACCAGCGACACTAATACAGTGATCAGTAAAACATCTGTACACTGTATACTGTATAGTGATACTGTGACAGAGAGTGAAAGGGTTAACTGGGGGGGTGATCAAGGGGGGAAATATGTGCCTATGTGTACTGGTGTCAGTGTAGTGCTTGTGTACCCACAGTAGATGCTCTCTCCTGGAACCAAAAAGGGCTCCAGGAGGGGAGATTGTATAATTTCCTGTACCTGTGTTTACATTACACAGGGCACAGGACGTTCTGTGATTTGCCAGAATCGATCAGCAGATCCAGGCCATAAATCATTGGCCTGGACCTGACGAGTAATCGGTTCAGGAACTAATCTGGTCACCGCCGGGTCGGTGGGTGAGTGCACGCACCCCCTACTTGTGGGCACGAGTGACGTACAGGTACGTTGATTTGCGCAGCCGAGCCACCTTGCCGCAGTAAATCTGCGGTGGGTGGTCCACAAGTGGTTAATGCATGCTAATGTTTCACAGTTTGTAGTTACATACCTTACATCAAGGCAGCGATATGTGCTTATTACATATGCACGCTGTGATTCTGCTTAGTGCTGCACAGTGGTTGTTTTATAGGCTTAACTGAAAATCATACATTTTCCTGCAATCTCAAATGATGTACAATTCTTGTAACGTTACAAATGCAAGAGACCATGCGACTTTTGCCTACAATTTATTGACATGAAGGAGTCTGAAAGTAGTTTTGTAATCATGCCAAGAAAGCAGTACACTTTTATTCTAAAATAATATGTGCATTGGTAAAGCTAAAATCTAGGCAGATGTAAAAAGCACATTTTAAAGGAGTGATTATGTCACATTCATTACATTAAGTATTAATAAAGATCATCATTCAGTTTCAAAATTCTGTATTGGGGCAGGTTCACCCTGTACTGATGCCAGGCATCGCATGTGATTCGCACCGCACTGCAGTGCAAATCACATGTGATGTCTGTGCGATGCAAACTCAGCCTTACTAATTGTATGTCTGAATTTGCATTGCATTCGGACCAAGCTCGTGCAGGACCCTTTTTTTGGTTCTCCCCCAGAATCGGATCGCATGGGTGTTCACATCCATGCGATCCGATTCCTGTCCGAGTGAACAGTTCACACTGCGATATGGAAACTGATCTGGAGGTGTTATTTACTTTATATTGACACTCCCAGTGGTGTAATTTGTCTGCGAGTCGGGTGCGATGCGGGAACCCGCCGTGGAATCGCAGGGTTCCCGCATCGCACCAATGTGAACTGAGCCTTAGTAATGTTTAAATATTTTATCTTGGGCCTCGTGCGCAGTGGACATTTTTAACATGGCTGTTAGGGGTATCTTTATTTGCCTCCAAACACCCCTGCATGTTAGCTTATGTATTCATGCACACACAGGCAATTAGAGGAAGAAAATACTACCAGCGTGTCCAGGAGCAGCGCATTTTGGCAGAAAAATGGAAAATTGTATCAATTACCTACCGTAATTTTCCTTTCCTGATGCCAATACATGGCAGCATACACATGATATAGCTCCGTCCCTATATCCAGCCACAGGACCTGTTTAAATCTATAAAAGCATGACTGAGAGCAATCTCCCCATTCTTTGTATTAAGCATAAAGATCAGAGGGAGGGTCCGTATGCTGCCATGTATTGGCGTCAGGAAAGGAAAATTACGGTAAGTATTTGATACAATTTTCCATTTTCCTGACGCCAACATGGCAGCATACACATGATAAATGATGAACTTTGAGAGGGAGGGTTTTTTGAGATAATCCAGTCTTTATTTAACAGTTAGACATGGACGCCTGAATAGTCCTTCTCCCAAATTCTAAGGTAGTGAGAGCTGCCGGATCCACCCTGTAGTGCCTCAGGAACGTGTGGTGGGAAGACCAGTTTGCTGCCCTGCACACAGTCTCTAGAGATACCCCTGCACGCGCTGCCCAGGAAGAAGATACTGCTCTGGTTGAGGGAGCTCTTACCACCTCCGGAGGAGACTTTCCAGCCGCTCTGTATGCATTATGAATAGTCTTAACTATCCATGAGGATATCATTCTGGCTGAGGCTTCTTTTCCCTTTAGTCTTCCAGAAGGTAGGACAAAAAGCCTTTTCCGACTGTCTGAAGGAGGCAGTGGCTTGAAGATAGGACTTCAGGATCTTAGGAATGTCTAATTCTTGCAAGTTGGCCTCTGATTCCTCTGGGAATGCTGGAAGCACCCATTCATTGGTGAGATGAAACATTGAGGCTACTTTAGATACAAAGTAATCGAGTGGCCTCAACACCACTCTGTCTGGAAAGAACGTAGTATAGGGGTCCGTAGCTCCTAAGGCCTGAAGCTCTGACACCCTCCCGCCTGAGGTTATGGAAATCAAGAAGGCAGTCTTCAAGGTGATGTTCCATAGTGAACAGTTCTGCATAGGGGCACAAGGAGGGTTTGCCAGAAAATTTAGCACCAACGTCAGATCCCACTGAGGAAATCTATTTTTCCTAGGAGGGCGCAATCTAATTACTGCTCTCATGAAGCTCTCCACCAATGGATTTGCTGCCCATTTTGTTTGTGTAAAGGCCGAGATGGCCAAGACTTGGACTTTTAAAGAACTCAGGCCGAGACCCAGATCTAGTCCCATTTGTAGGAATGACAGTATCTGTGCAACGCTAGGGCTGCTAGGGTTGATTTGACGACCGGTCACGAAATTTGCGAACCTATTCCATATCCTGGTGTATATGGCATTTGTAGAGCCCTTTCTGGAGCTTTGAAAAGTTTTTTTTTACTTCTGGGGTACATCCTAAGTTCCGTAACCCTTGCCTTTCAACCTCCAGGCCGCTAGGGCCAGCCGGGATGGATTTGGATGTAGGATGCCTTCCTGCATCAGGAGAAGAGGAGTTACTGACAGCATGATTGGAGGACATATGCTCAGGTCCACTGCGAGAGAGAACCATGGTCTGCTCGGCCAGTATGGAAGCACCTCGATTACTATCAAAGTCTCTGCCAATAACCTCCTCAGAAACTTCAATATCAGGGAGATCGGAGGGAAGCCAGATGTGCCATCCAGACATGAGTCAGTGCATCTGTCCCCTCCGCCCTTGGGTGAGGGTACTGAGAGAGGAAGCGGGTTACTTTGTAGTTGGTCGAGGAAGCAAACAGATCCAGCTGTGGGAGCCCCCACCAGAGGACAATCTGTTTAAAAACCTCCGGGTGAAGGGCCCATTCGTTGGGGTGCTTGAAGTGCCTGGAGAGAAGATCTTCTTCCGTATTCTGCCTGCCTGGCAGATATTCTGCCTTCAGATCCGCCAGGTGCTGTTGTGCCAAAGTCATTATGGGGCCTACCTCTGCTAGGAGGGAATAACTGTGTGTTCCTCCTTGCCTTTGGACGTACAACACTGCTGCCGTATTGTCCATACGTAGTAGGACTGGACGTCCTTGTATGTAGGGTAGCAGGGTGGTCAATGCCATGAGGGCCACCCAGAGCTCCAAGATGTTGGAAACCAAACACTGCATTGGGAATTCCCATCTTCCCTGGATCTTGTGTAGACCGCAGGTGGCGCGCCACCCTGCTGCGCTGGCGTCCATGGTAATAATGATCCAGTTTTGTGGACCTAACGGACGATGTCTCAATAGCGTTTCTTCGTGTGTCCACCACCAGAGACTTTGGCTCATCTGGGCGCTGACTCGGATGGGTTGAGCTAGTCGCAGTTTCCTCCACTGAGCTAGAAACCCCAATTGAAAGACTCTGAGTCTCCAATGAGCCCATGGGCACATCGGAATACACAATGACATGGTCCCCAATAGGCTCATGCATTGGGCTGCTGACATCACTGATGCTGCTAGCGCCTGCTGTACTTTCTCCCTTATTTTAGGATCTTTTGTTTAGGCAAGGAAACTGTGGCATCCTGGGTTTTAAATTGGGCCCCCAGGTAGACCATGTTCTGCGTAGGTGTTGAATTGGGCCCCCAGGGAGACCATGTTCCACGTAGGTTGCAGTTGGCTCTTCTGCAGGTTTATAATCCAGCCGAATGCCCTTAAGGTTGACAGGAGCAGATCTCTTTGTTGCTGCGAGAGATCTAGATTTTTGGCTACCAGAATAATGTCGTCCAGAAAGTGATGGACTCTGAGCCCCTTCTCTATGAGGGGTGCCAGAACTGCAATCAGCACCTTGGTAAAGGTTTGCGGGGATGGTGATAGCCCGAAGGGAAGGCAGACAAACTGGAAATGACTGTCACCTAACGCGAACCTGAGGAATTTTTGATAATTCTGGTGTATCTGGATGCCTCCTGTGTAGGTATGCCTCCTGTAAATCCACTGATATCATCCAATCTCCTGGTTGAATGATCTGGATAATGGTTTTGAGAGATTCCATCTTGAACCTCTCTAATTTTATTAATTTGTTCAGCCTCCTGAGGTCTATTACTGGTCTGAAACCTCCTGTCTTCTTCTGGACCAGAAACAGAGGAGAGTATAACCCCGTAAACCTTTGACAGGTAGGAACTGTTATAATTGCCATTTGGTGTAGCAGGATATCTATTTATTCCTGCAAACCCGCCAGTTTCAGGGAGGACTGGGATGTTTTGGTGGGAACAAACGAATACTCGGGGGGGTTGTCTCTTGAATGACCAATAGTGGCCTAGCTGTATCGTGGACTGAACCCACCGGTCTTTGCAATTGTCCTGCCAGACCTCGGCGAACCCCAGCAGTCTTGCTCCCACCATTTCCCCTTGGACTGGTGTGGCGTCAAAAGGGCTTTTGGGTGGCCAGGGGAGCCGTAGGGACCTTTTTTCTTTGTGTTCTGAGGAAGGTGGATTGAGTATCTCTCCAATTTCTCCTGGGGCCCCTATTATAGCGGTTGTTCCCGAAATCTCGAAAACTATCCGGTATGGCTCTAGAGGGATGTCCCCTTTGCCTCCTGGCTCTCTTGTCTTGGGGAAGAAGACCAGATATTCCGCCCGTAAGCCTGGAGATGGATGCTTCAACTTCTGGCCAAATAGGGCTTTCCCGTCAAAGGGGAGTTTCAAGCAGTTCTGCTTTAATGACGGATCTGCTGCCCAAGGCTTCAGCCATAATGCTCTTTTTGCCATTACAGAATTCAGCATTGCTCGGGAGGACCACCTGATGACATCAATGGCTGCCTCACCGACAAAATCTGACGAGAGCTTAATTTCCTCTAAAGCTTTGATGATTTGTTCCTTTGGCACTTGGCCCTTAATGGCGCATTCCAAGTTCTGCGTCCATACTCGTAGGACGCTTGCCACTGACGTCAATGCCACTGCCAGTTTGCAGGCGCTGCCTGCTGCAAGATGGGCTTTCTTTAGGTCCGTGTCTATCCGCCTATCCAGGATATCCCGGAAGGAGGAAGAATCCTCCATTGGCAGAGTGACGTTTTTAGCCAACCTTGTCACGGCAGCGTCCACCACTGGTGGGTTGGACAATGATGCCCCATCCTCCTCTGTGAGGGGGTATAATTTGTGGAGCCTATTTGAAGAAGAGATTTCCTTTCTCCCTTCTCCCATTCCTCCTGAAACAGGGCTCTTGTTTCAGTCATAAGAGGGAAGGTGGTCACCTGTTTATGTAACCTAGGGTAGTAGGTCTTCCTCTTTTTTTGTGGGGGTTCTGGCTCCACCCATTCCAGTGCCACTTTAATGGCCTTGATAAAAGGGGGCACCATAGAAAACTTGAATCCTGAGTTTTCTAGATCTTCCGCTGAAGAGGAGGATATGTCTTCTCCTTCTTCCCGCATGTTCAGCTGTGTCGCTGAGCCTGGGGATTCAGCTCGCAAAGACCGCTGAGCTGGTGCTGTCCCCGAAACGCCTGGCGCATCTACATAAAGGGATGTCTGGGTGGCTGGGTCATGGGACTGTCCGGGAATCACAGCCTGTTGTTCCAGTCGACCAGAGAATTCCGACAGGGTGTCGTGAACCACTTTTTTAAGTAGTGTCGACACTTGCTGGTTTTCAAACTCTTGGTCCCTGGCTAGCTGCCTGAAGCAGTGACTGCAGACAAGTTTCCCTGCCATTGGGTCATCTCCACATGACCAGCATTTTCCTTTTGGGCGATGCGCCCTTTGTGGCGATGCTGTGCGTTTTCTCTTTAGAGAACATTTACGCCCTCTAGGTTGAGGTCTGCCAGGACTTGAAGAATCGCTCTCTGCCCTGGGGAGATCTTGATGATCCAGAGAAGGTCTATATCTCCTAAAGCAGGATAGGGGGCGGCTGGGGCTGAAATAGATAAGAAGGCATGCTCATCAGGGCATAGGGCACTCTTTTTCCCTGCATCTTCTTACTTACCAGATGGTGGCTCTTACCTGTGGTCTTGTGTGTGTGGTGGAAAGCTCATGTTGATATGAAATACCGAAAGGTGCAAGAGGGGCTGCATGTATATAAAGAGGAAGTAAAGGAAGGGGAAAGGAGAACTAAAAAATCACATTCGACATTCACATACATATATATATATATATATACACATATATACTCATATGCATATAAACATCTATACACCTAGATAAACATACCACTAAACGGTTCTCTTGACCCAAAAACTTCCATGCTCACACACATCTATACACATAGGCGCATCCTTATGCGTACACACCCGCCCACATAAATATATACTGTATATATATATATATATATACATACCCTGTCCTTCACACCCCTACATACACACATATACATAGTAATTGGTAATGCCTGTACCCTCTAATGCACTCACCCCCAACCCCATACCACTACAATATTTTTTTTTTTTTTAAACATAAAATTCACTTACCTTAGTTGTAGCTCCTGCTATGCTTTGTGGCTACAGCTACTTTCCTTCTGTTGGCCACAGGTCTTCAGACTCCCTAGGGTGTTTAAATAGGGCCCCCAATTAGGCTTCACCCTGTTGCCCTGCTGAAATTAATTGTAATTCATGCTTGGATAAGGGAAAAAGCCTTCTTTCCCTTATCCAAGACGGCCGCCGGCTTCCTAGGCGCACTGCGCATGCGCCAGAGTCAATTGTACTCCGAAAACATGTCCACGGCGGAGACAGAGGCCACTGCGCATGCACGAGCCGCCGGATCACGTGGGGACACCACACCACCACAGCAGAAACTCAAGCCGTCCGTGATCTCCGAGCCTCCTCACCGGTCCCGGATGGGAAGGGGAGCCATTAGACCACCAGGCAATGTTTTTAATACACCAGGAGAAAATACAAGGGGAGAAAAACACTGTCCACAGTACCTAGGAAACGTGCGAACAATCAAACCATGAGAAGAGATAGAACACACATGCTGCCCCTGATGCTGTAAACGGATCTCACAACATGGGACTCACAAGAGGGAAACTGACTCTACAAAGAGAACTCCTCACCCCAAAAAAACACCAAAAGGGGATTCCCCCCCTTATCGGAGCCTTTAGCAGCCTAAGATGTGGGACTGCGATCTTGGAGAGGCTGAACCCAACGGACTCCGACGCAGTCAGCAGGTAAGAGCATTCCACTTCAATATGACGGTCTGTAGGTGTTGATCTTTTGAGGACAAAAAGGAGAATGGGGAGATTGCTCTCAGTCATGCTTTTATAGATTTAAACAGGTCCTGTGGGTGGATATAGGGGCGGAGCTATATCATGTGTATGCTGTCAAGTTGGCGTCAGGAAAAATGCTTGACAAGTGCAAACACATCTGAACTCCTATTAAAGCTAGGTGGATTTAAAGTTTGAGCGTGAAATCATTTTAATGGCCAGAATAAATTATTATTCTGGTTAATTAAATGAATTAACGCCCAAGCATCAAGCATATTTTTTGCCAAAATGCTGCTTCCAGGAGGAAAAAGGTCTAGGAGAGTTAGCAAAACGTCCTGTGTGCATGAGGCCTTACTTTGAAAATATGTGCATATCCTCAGTCCATCAGTGTAGGTGCAGCTGCCGGAGAGATTGATACATCAGTCTCTTGCTGATTGGAAAAGTGAAAGAACAGATCCCAGGCACGCTTTAGATATGTATGTTCCAGGCAGGGAACTGGAGACTGCATAGTGTAGACTCCAGCTAAGATGTCTGCCTATCAGTTGCTTGATTACATTCTCAAACCTACTTCTGGAATAGTAATTAAGCAACTGATGAGCACAGATAAACTCTGCACCATCCAGTGGACATCAGGGGGGAACATGCTGGTCTAAAGCGTTGCTAGGGATGTGTTATTTCACTCATCACTCCTCACTTGCACCGAGGGGGGTGCTTTTAGAGGGGAGAGGAGTTCTGCTAGATAGGAGGATTAGATTTGTCCTCTTCCCTCCTAAAGTGCCTCCCAACACATGTCCTCTTACCCTCCCCCGCCCCCTCAAAAATAAAGATATTCTGGCTGCCACAGATAGGCCCATTGCAGTGTCTGGGACTCTAAGCACCAGGCAAGAAATGCAGGATAAGTGCCCTGGGTGCCTACGCTAGCGCACCCCTGTTAATCGACTTAATTGAGCCAAGTGCTGACATTTTTTTCTGGCACTGGACTCCAGGACTCTGGGAGTTTGTACAAATTTTGGGAAGATCCTGCAAAATGGATGGTTGAGAGGTATGAATTTGTACAGGAAGGGGGGGGGAGAGGATTTGTGTTGGAGGGAGGGTTTGTACTGGAGTGAATTGGGGGAAGGGAGGATTTTTGCCTAGATGGGAGTGGGTGTGTAAGAAGGTTTGTGCAAGAGAGGATTGGAGGGAAAAGCAATTGGTCTGTGATGCCGGGGTTGTGCTGGAATAGGGGATTTGAGGAGGAGGTATAAGTGTATTTGTGTTGGAGAGGATTATTTCCAGGATTGAAGGGGCGATTCTGGAGAAGAAAGCAAAAGAGAGAGAGGGGGGAGAGAATATGCATTGAGGAGGAGAAATTTGTGCTGGAAGCAGGAAAAGGGGGACGGAGGATTTCCACTGTTTTCGTACTTGAGTTACACTTTAATGCATTTTCTTTCTCAATAATACATTATTAAAAAATATTTTAAATACAAGCTGTGCAAGTACCTACATTTGTCCTGGTCTCAGCTTCTGGCAGTCCCGGTATAGCAGAGCCTAATTGTGAGTAGTGTTGGCCGAGCAGTTCGGCCGAGCATAAGTTCGGCCTAAATATTACCCGTTCCGCAAACACCCAAATTTGCAGGGCGCTCGGGGGGGGGGGGGGGGGGGGGTATGTTTGCCCGCCAAGCGCCCCACAATGCACTGCCCGCTGCACAGTGCATTCAAAGCTTTGCCTAATCAGGGCACATTGAATAGGTGGTTGTTAAGAAGTGGGCCAGCAAGCCACCAATCACGGAGTCCTTAACAATCAATGAGTCATTAGCTGTCAAAGGGCTTCCCCACTGACAGCTGAATTAAAAAATATAACATTGCTAGCAATAGAAAAATGTAAAAAGAAAAAACGAACGCCCCCCCTCCTCCTGATTCATACCAGGCCACATGCCCTCAACATTTGGGGGTGTTTTGGGGTGGGGGGACTCTGCCCCCCACCCCAAAGCACATTGTCTCCATGCTCCATGTTTAACAAGGGGGCCCCCAGATCCCACGACACCCCCCCATGTGAATGAACATGGGGTACATAGTACCTCTACCTATTCACCAACAAACGCCACCGCAGGACCCGAAAAAAAAATAAGAAGGCTCTGCACGCGATGAAGGCTAACGACCAAATACCTACTCCTCTGTCTGACATTTCTTAAATAGGGAGGAGCGGGGCCACCTGGCAATGTCACCTGTTGGAACTGCCCCATGTGACATCACTGATCCAGCATGCACCGATTGGTGGAGTCACACGTGGGTTGTGCCACCAAGTGACGTTGCTAGGTGGCTCTGCCCCTTACCTATTTAAGAACTGTCTGATGGCGGAGCAAGCAGACGGCAGTTAGCCTTCATCGTGGGCGGAGCTTTTTTTTTCCTATCTGCCGGTCGCGGCGGGCATTGTGATTGACGATGGATCTACATCAGGTGACATTGTTTTTTTTTTTTTTTAATATATATATTTATTTCATAAAGGATTTGTCAAAAACTGTGTGTGTGTGTTTCTTTTTGACACTTTTTTGGTGAATGGGTAGGGAACTATGTACCCTATACTTATTCACGGGGGGGGGGGGGGGGGGCTGGGATCTGGAGGCCCCTTGTTGAAGGGGGCTTCCAGCTTAAGATAAGCCCCCACCTCGTAGACAACCACAGCCCAGGGTTGTCTGGAAGAGGTCCTGGTATGTTTCACATGTTTCAGGAGGGGGGGGTGCTCACTCGTCCTCCCCCTTCCCTGACCTGGACTGCATGCTCGAATAAGGGTCTAGTTGGGATTTTGTGGGGGACCCTACGCTGTTTTATTTTACATTTTTGTATTGCCGGCAAATTAAACGTCATTTTTTTTTTCTTTATAAATGTTATATAAAAGTTTTGAGCATGTCCAAGATGGTGACGTGAGCAGCTGCTTCTGCTTGAGCTTCGCTTAGCCACTGGCTTCTATCCTGATCCTAGGGGTGTAATTCCTCTCTACCTGCCTCCCAGACACCAGATCCTTGGGCTCGACTATCGGTAAGGGGAAAAAGTCAGGCTTCCCTCCGACTGCGGAGGAATAGCCACCAGTCTCTGGTACTCGCGTGGAGACCCACGCCTCGCGCCCCGTCTACATGGCCTTCCAGACTGACCCTATGGAGTCAACTGACTCCCAGCAACCCGGACTGGCCGATGTGATGACAGCCATAACCTCCTGTCAAGCCGTGGGCATAGACAAACTCTGCTCTGGAGTGAGAGAGAGAGTGAGTCAGACAGAGGACACAGTCGCAGAGCACAATACAACCATTCGTTCCCTACAGAACAGGGTGAGGGCCCTGGAGTACAGGGCTGAAGATGCAGAGAACAGGAATAGGAGGAATAACCTCCGTATTGTAGGCCTAGCAGAGGGTACAGACTCAGAGGGATCGACTCCAACGGGTTTCATGGAAGACATGTTGCGTAACCTGCTACCTGATGCACATTTCTCTTCCTACTACACTGTTTAAAGGGCACACCATGTCCCGCCTAAACCTGGACCCCCTGGTGCTCCCCCTCGAACCTTTATCCTGCGATTGCATAATTTCTAGGATAGGAATTAAATACTCAGAGCTTTCAGGGTTCATGGAGAGCTGCACTTCCAAAATAACAAGCTGTTAATATTCCCGGATAATTTGGTGGAGACACAGAAGCTCAGGAAATAATTTAACCAGGTGAAGATGGCAATGCGGGCCCACAATATCTGCTACAGCGTCTTGTTTCTGGCATGTTTGAGGGTCCAGGATGGGGAGACGACCCGCTTCTTCACCTCTCTGAGAGAAGCTTCGACCTGGCTTGAACCCCTACCACCTAACCGTTGACTTGCAGATCCGTGAGTTCTCGGTCTTAGCTTACAAGCTTTTTAGCTTCTATCTGTTTTGTGAGCGTAAGCCGCAGTACTCACTTTGTGAGTAATCCCTATTGGCAGTGCCTACCTCTGGTAAAGTGGATGACTGCATTGCACCCGTTGTGCCTCATTTGCCTATTTACTGTAACCCAAGATCATGCCCCAGGCTCAGTCCGGAGTATTCTTCAAGAGCTCTTCTTTTTTCCTCTCTGAGTGGTGGTACAGAGGACATTTTGGTACATCCTTTGACATTCTGGATCACCCTGTATGCTGGTGGAAAAACTCAGGAGACATCCTTCCTCATTTCCATACTTCATGATTTCCCAGCACCTCTATCAGCTCAGCGGAAGCCTATGATGCAGTGAGCTGATCTGCTAGTTCTGCACCCCCTAAGGACTGTTTGTGGGGTGAGGCTCGCCTGTAGCACACTAGCCCCCTTTTGCAGCTTGTGTGCTGATTTTGGTTTGGGGGTTGGAAACCCTCCTTAGTTTTAGGGGGATGGGGGGGGGTGTAAGTGTTCTGGTGCTCAAGACACTTCCATTTAAGCTCCTGGGCCTGGCCCTGGACCCAGATGGAAGATATGTTATTATTCACAGATCCAGTGTCTAAAATGGATTATTGTGGGTCTATGTGTGCCTACACATGCCACTCTGCCTCCTATAAGACCTTCTCCTATATAGATCTGGTCTACGCTGGGAGGTCTGTTCTGCCTAAAGTCAGGGACATTAGGATTTTACCGAGGGGTATCTCAGACCACGCTCCGCTGCTCTTGAACCTTGCACACTCTGCTACCCCTTCAGACAAACTCTGGAGGCTTTCTAGATTTTCGATCTCAGACACAGTGATAGAGTCGCAGTTCAGGGAGGTGATGAATGGCTACTGGGCTGTAAACCCTGATTTGGCAGAAGTGGCGACCGTCTCGGACGCTTTTAAGGCATTTACCCGGGGACAATACCAGACCCTTATTGCTCAGATCAGTAGGGAGAGAAGGGTTGACTTAACCAGGGCTGAGGACGAGGCAGGTATTCAAGAAGCTTTATACATCAGGACCCAGGACCCTCAGCAGTATGCCTGATTACAGTCCCTGACTGGGGAGGTACATTGCCTCTGTAAATCCCTCACACAAAACAAGTTACTTTATCAGTCTCAATGTATCTTTGAACAAGGGGAGAGAGCAGGGTGACTACTAGCTTGGCTTGCTAGGGAGCAGACAGTAGGGATTAGCGTGCTCCATGTCCGGGGGCCCTAACAGCATTCTTCTTTCTGACCCTGATGAGATAAACAAGTGCCTTGTTCCATTTTACTAAACCCTGCATATTTCTCGGGTGACCTAAAGGACCTATGAGCTGACTTCCTACCTTGAGACCATAGATATTCCTGTTCTTACTTCAACATACCGTGACAAACTAGACGCACCTATCTCAGTGGAGGAAATACTGAAGGCCCTAAAGATGCTCCAATCTGGCAAAACCCCTGGGCCCGATGGCATTCCAGTAGAGTTTTACAAAAGGAGGATGGGTCACTACCGAATTCCATGGGGGAAGTGGTGATAGTGGTGATTCCCAAACCAGGGAAAGGCCCCTCTCTCTATGTTCTTCTTACCGCCCCATCTTACTCCTGAACGTAGATGCAAGGCTGCTCCCTAAGATCCTTGCCACCAGACTAAACACAGTTATGACTGCGCTGATCCCCCCCTGATCAGATGGGGTCTATGCCGAGGCTTGAGACAGACATTAACATTAGAAGACTCCATAACCACAAAGCCATGGCAAGCTCTGATAGTGCGGGATTGGTGGCCTCTCTTGATGCGGAGAAGGCCTTCTATTCTGTCAAGTGGGGTTACTTGTGGGCAGTCCTATCCAAATTTGGATTTTGCCCCCATTTTTATCCTGCCTATGAATGCTCTATGCCACCCTGAAAGTGTGAGTCCGAACTAATAGTAGCCTATCGGGCTGCTTTTCCCTGGGACATAGGACGCGTCAGGGTTGTCCCCTTTCACCAGGCTTGTTTGCCCTGGCCTTAGAACCTCTCGATTTCCTTCTGAGGGCGGACCCGTGTTGAGAGGTATAGTGGTGTGACCCCCTATAAGAAAAACTGTCCCTTTATGCAGATGACACCTTGCTCTACCTAGAGGATGCTTCTGTGTCCCTTCGTTCTGCATTGGCCTTGTTTGATCAGTTTAGCAGATACTCTGGCATTCGTATCAATTAGGACAAATCAGTTTTTGTTCCTGCTACATCCCTCTGTCCCTCGTCTTGACATGCACACACTTCCCCAGTGGGTGGCTGAATTCATCTATCTGGGCATCCAGGTGAGTGGCAATACCGACAATTATTTTGAAAAGAATGTGAATCCCCTACTAGCACAACTTACTCACAAATGTTGTGTGGCCTGGCGCTCCCTTCCATTGACACCGGTAGGTAGGGTTATTCTACTGAAAATTATATACTTACCCAAATTTTTATATTTCTTTCTAAATACCCCATCATGTATCCCTAAGGCCTTCTTTGGAGGTGTAGTGTATTAACACAGACCAGGCTGTACAGGTTGCTTCTTTATTCACTGAACACCACGCATAAACTGAACTTCAGCCACACCCAGCTCCCAGACATATACATAATTGTAACATTTTGCAGACAGCAACTTAACCCATTGCTTACCATACTACAGGAGGGCTGGAGGGAATGGTGGTGTCCTTTGTCTGGGCTGGGAGACCCCCGAGGGTGGTGAAACGTATATTGTACCTTCCACTATCAGGCGGAGGCTTGGTGCTCCCAAATTTCCATTTCTACTACTGGGCGGCTGTCCTTGTCTCTGTACGATGGTGGTTCTCCCAGCCCAGACAGAACCCAGCTGTGGCCTTGGAGGCGGCTATACTGGGCTCCTATGCAGCATTGAGTGATTTGGTGTTTCGGGGAGCTAGAGCTCATCCCGCAGTGACAATTCTTATGAAAACTATGATACGGGTATAGCAGTGTGCTGGGGCGATATATAAGAAACCCTCTCATGTCTCCCTGCATACCCCTTTGTGGGGAAACCCTCTGCTCCCTCACTTATACACTGTCCCAGACTCTCGATTTGAGCCAGGAGGGGGTTTACCACATTTAAACATGTGATGGAAGATGGCAAAGTTATGCCTTTTCATTAGATCAGGTGCTTATATTCGGTGCCTAAATCCTTTGAATTTAGATATTGGCAATTGCGGCATGCCATTCCGGAGCCTGTTGTTCTTGAATCAGACTCTGTGGAGCACCTTCTGACCTCCAGTGTGATGGAGAAACCTTTATCCTCCCTTTACTTGTATCTGACTGTAGCCCATGACATTAAACCAACCAGCTCATTTGACAAGTGGAAGGCAGACATTCCTACTTTCAGCGAGGAAGAGTGGGAAGATTGTGTCTCCTCTTTTATTCCTTCCATGATACAGGCAAAAGACAGGTTTATGCAACTCAAGTTTCTCCATAGCCGATACTTCACCCCACAGAGACTGTCCCACATTTATCCCCAGCTAGATCCTTGATGCACTAGATGTAATCTTGAGACTGGACCTTTTTGCCATATGGTCTGGAAACTCCACTCATACTGGGAAGCAAGAGCTGCTATGTTAAGCGATCTATGTGATACTGATACTTAAACCCTCTCGTTTTGCTGCTGAGTCACTTGGACGACATAGAAGGGGATAGATATACCAAGCTCTGCCTCACTTTCACGCCAGAAGAGAAATCCTTTTGAGATGGAAATCTGGGGAGTCCCCTACTCGCACTTCCTGGCTGAAAACAGTTAACTCAGTCTTACCTCTATATAGAATCACGTATGAGAGCAGACAATGTCCAAGGAAATATGATAAAGTTTGGTCAAGATGGATAGATGCGTGTGGTTGAATCCCAGTGTCCAGATGGGTCCCTCTGGGGTCGTGTGTACCTAACCTTCTCACCCTATATTCCACCCCCCTCCCCCCCCCCCCCCCTCTTGTCACCTATGCTTTCCCCCTCCTTGCTCCCCTCCCAACCTTTGTCTCCTATCCTCAGACTTCTGCTGATAGTTAAAGGGGATACAGTGTGGGGAATAAGGCTGGATGGTATAACACACTTTCCTTTGGGGTTTCTAATGATGAAGAATTTTACTCTGTATGGTGTGTAACCGGGGGGGGGGGGGGGGGTTGGCGGTGTTAATCCGCCAAATCAGGATAATTTTTTGTTGTTGTATAAATTGTCTTGCAATTTGTTGCAAGCCTTTATGCATTTGTTTTGTAATGTGGATTTGTTCAATACAATCTTCTGTTATAAAAAAAAAAATGTATGTTTTGCTGCAGCAGGTTCTATACATGGTACAGAAGCGCTAATTGACAAGCAGACAAAGGGAACCCCCCCGGCACTATATTTAAAGGATTTTTATTGTCTCACTTTAAGCATCATTAAAATCACTGCTCCTGTAAAAACTATCTTTTTTAAAAATAATTTTTGCATTGATACATGTCCCCCAGGGCAGTACCCGGGCCCCTATATCCTTTTTATGCCCAATAACTTTTTGATTTTTCAAGTTGGGGTCCCATAGACTGTAATAGAGTTGTGGCTTGGGTCCGAACTTTTTACATTTTCGGGAGTTCTGGTGAAAACTGAACAGAGGGGCATTCAGCCCATCACTAATTGTGAGTACAAAGGGCCAATACGTTCCTGTGCTGACAAGAAGCATGGAGATAAGAAGAGAAAGCAGAGTGACAGAGAAATGAGCTCATCACTATGCTGCTTCTCCTTCCACTGTCCAGTCACAGACCTGGAGAAAGGGGGTTGAGTGACTAGGCTGAGGACATCTAATAACAGAAAAAAGTACTATAACAGAAATCTCTGGTTTGGAGCTAAATATTGTAGTAAAATCTGTTTTTATTATTTTACCGTTTAATAGGTAATTCATCTTTTTTATTTTTTATTTATTTGCTGGACAGCTACTTTAATGCAGATATACACTGCTCAAATAAATTTAAGGACCACTTTGAAAAAACATCAGATCTAAATGGGGAAAAATATGCTGGATATCTAAACTGATATGGACTGGGTAATGTATTTTGAATGAAAGGATGCCACATTGTTTGATGGGAATGAAAATGATCAACCTACAGAAGGCGGAATACAAAGACCCCCCAATAATCAAAGTGAAAAAAAATTATGCAGCAGGCTAATTCATTTTGTTGAAATTTCATTGCAGCAACTCAAAATGGCACTCAGTAGTTTGTATGGCCCCCATGTGCTTGTATGCATGCCTGACAACATTGGGGCATGCTCCTAATGAGACGACGGATGGTGTCCTGGGGGTTTTTCCTCCCAGATCTTGACCAGGGCATCACTGAGCTCCTGAACAGACTGAGGTGCAACCTGGCAGCGTCTGATGGACCGAAACATAATGTCCCAGAGGTGTTCTATTGTATTTAGGTCAGGCGAGCGTGGGGGCCATTCAATGGTATCAAATTTCTTCATCCTCCAGGAACTAGTGGCATACTCTCTCCAGATGAGGCCGGGCATTGTCATGCACCAGGAGGAACCCAGAACCACAGCACCAGCGTAGGGACTGACAATGGGTCCAAGGATTTCATCCAGATACCTAATAACAGTCAGGGTGCCATTGTCTAGCCTGTAGAGGCCTGTGCGTCCCTCCATGGATATGTCTTGCCAGACCATCACTGACCCACCACCAAATCGGTCTTGCTGAACGATGGTAAAGGCAGCAGAAAGTTCTCCATGGCTTCTCCAGACCCTTTCACGTCTGTCTGTACCCAGAGTGAACCTGCTTTTAACTGTGAAAAGCACAGGGTGCCAGTGGTGGACCTGCCGATTCTGGTGTTCAATGGCAAACGCCAATCGAGCTCCACAGTGCCGGGCAGTGAGCACAGGGCCCACTAGAGGATGTCGGGCTCTCAGGCCACCCTCATGAAGTCTGTTTCTGATTGTTTGATCAGAGACATTCACACTAGTGGACTGCTGGAGGTCATTTTGTAGGGCTCTGGCAGTGCTCATTCTGTTCCTCCTTGCACAAAGGAGCAGATACCCTTCCTGCTGATAGATTAAGGACCTTCTAAGGCCCTGTCCAGCTCTGGTAGAGTAACTGCCTGTCTCCTGGAATCTCTTCTATGCTCTTGAGACTGTGGTGGGAGACACAGCAAACCTTCTGGGAATGGCACGTATTGATGTGCCATCCTGGAAGAGTTGGACTGCCTGTGCAACCTCTATAGGGTCCAGGTATCGCTCGCTACCGGCAGTGACACTGACCCTAGCCAATTGCAAAACTAGTGAAAAACAGTCAGAAAAGATGAGTAGGGAAAAAGGCTTTCACGTGTAAAACCATTTCTGTTTTGGAGGTCATCTCATTGTTGCCCATCTAGTGCACATGTTGTTAATTTCATTAACACCAAAGCAGCTGAAACTGATTAACAACCCCTTGTGCTACTCAGCTGACCAGATCAATATCCCAGAAGTTTAATTGACCTGATGCTATACTTGGATTAAAAAGTGTTCCTTTAATTTTTTTGAGCAGTGTATTTCCTAATAATCCACATGAAGTATGACAGTGTATAGAAAAATGCCTTTTCCCACAAAACCACATTTATTCAACTCCAGTTTTCACAAGCTTTTAAAACATTGATATTTTTATCTGTAAATAATACAAAAAGCTTATTTTCTTTCCATTTATATTATACAATCATATATAAATAGTCTATAAATGTGATTATCAATTGCAATTCTTCTTGATAATCTATCAGTACTCACCCCAGCTATGACGCATAGAGATACCATTCATAGTTGTAACTGTGCCGTGCAGAGAATATTACTCACAGTTCTTATGGGAAAAGAGCTTTACAAACTATTTTTATCCTGACATGTTTGTTTTAGACATATTTTTTAACTGTAGAAATTATTCCAGCAGAATAGTGAAAATATCAGGAGCAAAATCCCATGGACAAAGCTCAGATTTATTTCCCAGGGGAATATCATTGCACAACATGTTTGCTGAATCTGATCTTTTCTTCAGTGTCCTTGTCCTATATCATAATCCAGAGGTCTCCAAACTTTCTAAACATAGGGCCAGTTTACTGCCCTTCAGGCTTTAGGGGGGCTGAACTGTGGTCAGTGGGAGTAAAAAATCTCCTAGTGTGGGATTAAACAAAACCTCGTCATTGGTGTCAGTGGGAAGAATAATGCCCCATCATTGGTGTCAGTGGGAGGAATACTGCCCCATCACTGGTATCAGTGGAAAGAATAGTGCCCCATCATTGGTGTCAGTGGGAGGAATAGTGCCCCATCACTGGTATCAGTGGCAAGAAGTATGCCCCATTATTGGTGTCAGTGGGAGAAATAGGGCCCCATCACTGGTGTCAGTGGCAAGAAGTATGTCCCATTATTGGTGTCAGTGGGAGGAATAGTGCCCCATCACTGGTATCAGTGGCAAGAAGTATGTCCCATTATTGGTGTCAGTGGGAGAAATAGTGCCCCATCACTGGTGTCAGTGGCAAGAAGTATGTCCCATTATTGGTGTCAGTGGGAGGAATAGTGCCCCATCACTGGTATCAGTGGCAAGAAGTATGTCCCATTATTGGTGTCAGTGGGAGAAATAGTGCCCCATCACTGGTGTCAGTGGGAGGAATAGGGACCTATCATTGGTGTCAGTGGGATGAATAGTACCCCATCACTGGTGTCAGTGGCAAGAATTATGCCCCATTATTGTTATCAGTGAGAGGAATGGTGCCCTATCATTGGTGTCAGTGGGAGAAATAAAGCCCCATCACAGGTGTCAGCGGGAGGAATAGTGTCCCATCATTGGTGTCAGTGGGAGGAATAGAACCCCATAATTGGTGTCAATAGCAAGAATTATGCCCCATTATTGGTGTCAATGAGAGCAATAGTGCCCCATCATTGGTATCAGTGGGAGGAATAGTGCCCCATCACTGGTGCCAGTGGGAGGAATAGTGCCCCATCACTGGTGTCAGTGGGAGCAGAAGTGCCCTATCATTGGTGTCAGTGGGAGGAAAAGTGCCCTTTTATTGGTGTCAGTGGGAGGAAAAGTGCCCTATTATTGGTGTCAGTGGGAGGAATAGTGCCCTATCACTGCTGTCAGTGGCAAGAATAGTGCCCCTTTACTGGCGTCAGTGATATAAATTATGCCCCATTATTGGTGTCACTGGGAGGAATAATTACTTTTATCATGGATGTCAGTGGTAGTAATTATTTCCAATTGTTGGTTTTTAGTAGGAGGAATAGTTCCTCATAAGTTGGAGAAATAGTGTCCCAAGACATATGCAAAAGCAAGGGCCACATCTGGCCCCTGGGCCGCAGTTTGGAGACCACTCTCATAAACCATGTTAATAATAGATTATGAAGTATAACCAAGCTAATATAAAGTATTTATTCCTCATGTTATTCCCATTGTCCTAATCTGCAGATTAAACATGCAGATTAGAGATAAGCTAAAGTTTAAACCCGTGGGAAACTGTCACATGACACCAAGCCACCATCCCAATCCATTGCAGCCACCACTCCCTTACATGCAGCTGCAGGACGGGGATGCTGGGGACAAAATGTGACTAATATTGCCATGTGATAACATTAGGTCAATGGTGTCGCTGACATTCTGTCCATTTGTTCCATGTGGCTGCAGGGTGGGGGAATTCCATGGCAACAGCTGATTAGGACAGTGGCCTGCTGTCATGTGCAATTTCCACTGGGTTCGAGCCAAACTCATTTTGGCTCGATCTGTAGCTCAGTCCTAGTGCAGATACCTTCTGCTTTCAAAGGCTCTTCTGTACTTCATACTTAGCCACAGTTCACACTGCTGTGACTTATCATGCCACTTACGATACATTACAAGTCCAAACACATTAATTTTAATGGATGCCATCCTAATCAATGTGACTCAAGTTGCAGTAACAAAAAAAGTTCCCTCACTAATGTAGCACCCTACAGGTAGGTGCTAGGTAAAATATATAGTGGGCCTTGTCTGCCTAACAGCAGGGCTGTGTTTTGTTAGGTAGGGTGTCAGGACTTCCAGATGTGCCTGCTGAGGGGAGAAGTCTCCCCACTGGCTCCTGTGAGAGGATTCTCATAGGGCAGTGTGGGAAGCCCAATCAGGGGACACATCCCAGCTTGTAACTACCCCAGAAGGCAGATTATGCTGCAAAGGATTCTGGGAGGGGGTATAAGTTTGGGGGGAAGTGCGTGACAGGTTGTCTTTGGCGGGAGCAGAGTCCCAGAAAGGAGAGTGCGGCTGTCTCTCCTCCTGTCTCAGGAAAGTGGATGTCTCGGGGTGTCGCCTGAGTATCCAGAGAGTGCTGAGTTGAGGGGATCCGGTGTGCCGAGAGCCTGCGGAGAGAGAGGGGCCCAGTACCAGGAAAGCCTACACAGGTAGTGAGTACTGAGAATTGCCCCTGGGGGTTCGACGCCTGAAGTGTTAGAGGGAACAACTCTGCAAGAGGTTCTGGGATCCAGTGTCAGCTAGCTGTAAAGGGGGTGCCTAGGTAGAGGCAGTGCTGCATCTTGGCCTAGGCCAACAAGGCCCAGGCCTAGGGCAGCACTTTGCAGGGGGGGCAGCAAAAAAGCTGCACCCCGCATGGAAAAAAAACAGCCTTCTTCTGGCTCCCACACGAAAAAGGTCCCCACCGGCTTGCACTACACTTTTAGTATAACGCCAGTCCTATAGGGCAAATCAGTCTGGCACCCCCATAAAGTGGTCACACTGCTACCTGCCAGTACTGATGGGCACTGATAGGCTTCACTGATGGCTACACTGATGGGCACTGATATGATGCACTGATAGGCTGCACTGATGGCCACTGATTGGGCTGTACTGATGAGGCCGCACTGATATGCTGCACTGATGGGCACTGATGAGGCTGAACCTATTGGAACTGATGAGGCTGGACTGATGGGCACTGATATACTGGTTGTGGTCTGTGGTTTACAGATGACAGGGCGGGTCATAAACAGGAAGGGGTCTGGCCTTTACAGGAAGAGGTGGCTCATATTTAAATTAGGGGGTGCACAAGTTTAGTCAGGCCTAGGGCAGCACAAAACCTAAATACACCACTGGGTAGAGGACCCTGAAGTTATAAAGGGGGTACCGGTAGTTTGGGCCCTGAATTGTACAGAGAGTGTCAGTGAAGCCACAGTTACACAAAGTCCTACAAGATACTACCTCAAGCTGTACCTAGTGGGGGACAGTGTTTAGTGACTTCCACAGCACAGCAGTGTCAGGAGTTCTACAGCTCAGTCTTGGATCTACAGCACTATGTCAGGGATTCAACACTTTTTCGGCTACACAGAGAGTTCTCAGTCAGTGAGCGTTGGCTGGCGCCGGCTGGCGTCAAGGAAGCGCCAACGGGCATTTTTCAGTAACAAAGTCCCACGTGTAATTCGTTTGAGCCGCAACGAGTATCCCACTCATTCCCTTCTCCCATCCCCTTTAAATCAAATAAAAACTACAAACAAAGATGCCGGAGTTGTCGCTGCTTCAGTTGTCACAACCAAGGCCACAGCTCACATGGGCTGGAGAGAGTACCGGTTCTAATGGCAGACCCACATCAGGCCACAGGCCTGGAAACCCTGCTACACTCATTTTCTGCGACTTTGATTGGACTTGAGTGCCTTAAACTGCAATTTTAAATCACAAAAGTCGCAAGGAAGTCACACAACTTTGGGGTCGCAGCAGTATGAACTAAGCCTAAGTGTATGTCAAGGCAAAATAAAAATAAAAAAAATACATCTCTGCAACACATGTCCCCAATTTTTAGCAAAATAAATTTAAACATGTATGACATGTACAGTATCTCACAAAAGTGAGTACACCCCTCACAATTTTGTAAATATTTTATTATGTCTTTTCATATGACAACACTGAAGAAATTACAATTTGCTACAACGTAAAGTAATGAGTCTACAGCTTGTATAACCCTGTAAATTTGCTGTCCCCTCAAAATAACTCAACACACAGCCATTAATGTCTAAACCACTGCCAACAAAAGTGAGTACACCCCTAAGTGAAAATGTCCAAATTGGGCCTAATTAGCCATTTCCCCTCCCCGGTGTTATGTGACTTGTTAGTGTTACAAGGTCTCTGGTGTGAATGGGGGGGGAGCAAGTGTGTTAAATTTGTTGTTATCTCACTCTCTCATACTGGTCACTGGACGTTCAACATGGCACCTCTTGTCAAAGAACTCTCTGAGGATCTGAAAAAAAGAATTGCTGCTCTACATAAAGATGGCCTAGGCTATAAGAAGATTGCCAAGACCCTGAAACTGAGCTGCAGCACGGTGGCCAAGACCATACAGTGGTTTAACGGGACAGGTTCCACTCAGAAAAGGCCTCGCCATGGTCCACCAAAGAAGTTGAGTGCACGTGCTCAGCATCATATCCAGAGGATGTCCTTTGGAAATAGACTTATGAGTGCTTCCAGCATTGCTGCAGAGGTTGAAGGGGTGGCGGCTCAGCCTGTCAGTGCTCAGACCATACGCCGCACACTGCATCAAGATGGTCTGCATGGCTGTTCTCCCAGAAGGAAACCTCTTCTAAAGATGATGCACAAGAAAGCCCGCAAACAGTTTGCTGAAGACAAGCAGACTAAGGACATGGATTACTGGAATTATGTCCCGTGGTCTGATGAGGCCAAGATAAACCTATTTGGTTCAGATGGTGTCAAGCGAGTGTGGTGGCAACCATGTGAGGAGTACAAAGACAAGTGTGTCTTGCCTACAGTCAAGCATGGTGGTGGGATTGTCATGGTCTGGGGCTGCATGAGTGCTGCCGGCACTAGGGAGCTACAGTTCATTGAGGGAACTATGAATGCCAACATGTACTGTGACATACTGAAGCAGAGCATGATCCCTCCCTTCGGAGACTGGGCCGCAGGGCAGTATTCCAACATGATAACGACCCCAAACACACCTCCAAGACGACCACTGCCCTGCTAAAGAAGCTGAGGGTAAAGGTAATGGACTAGCCAAGCATGTCTCCAGACCTGAACCCCATTAGAGCATCTGTGGGGCATCCCAAAACAGAAGGTTGAGGAGTGAAAGGTCTCTAACATCCACCAGCTCCTTGATGTCGTCATGGAGGAGTGGAATAGGACTCCAGTGGTAACCTGTGAAGCTCTGGTGAACTCCATGCCCAAGAGGGTTAAGGCAGTGCTGGAAAATAATGGTGGCCACACAAAATATTGACACTTTGGGCCCAATTTGGACATTTTCATTTAGGGGTGTACTCACTTTTGTTGCCAGCAGTTTAGACATTATTGGCTGTGTGTTGAGTTATTTTGAGGGGACAACAAATGTACACTGTTATACAAGCTGTACACTCACTATTTTACATTGTAGCAAAGTGTATTTTTATTCAGTGTTGTCACATGAAAAGATATAATAAAATATTTACAAAAATGTGAGGGGTGTACTCACTTTTGTGAGATACTGTATGTTGTCAGCCCAGTACAGTGTATTTTGCTAAGGTGCTTAACCATGCCTTCATAGGTGTGCACAGCCTACTGCATTAGGGCGTGCACCTCAAAGCTCAAACACGTGAGTTGGGCAGGGCTTGGTGTCAGTAATTTTTATTTTTATTATTTCTTACAATTTTATTTTTTTGTTCAATTTATTCAATTTTACAATTTTTTTAGGAGCCCCTGTCAGGGGGCTTTGGTGAAATATCAGGGGTTTAAACAGGGGGAATGTGCGCCACACTGTGTGATTAGGGTGTACCCAGGCACATCTAGCACACCCTGTGCGCACACCTATGCATGCCTCTAAAATCTTCCTGAAATATAAAGGCTGATTATTGAGTTCTTTGGGAAGAAACAGGAAGTGTGGAGAGGACACAGGACAGCTCTGAATTTCTAACAAAATCAACTGGTTTTTTTCCACTTATCAAATAGGTTTATTTTTTACAGGTTTTTATATAGTGCAAACAAAGACCAGGGCCTATTTTGCGATTCGGCACTGCGTGATTTTAACAGGCAAAATGAAATTGACGTCCTTTTTTTCCCACAAACAGAGCTTATTTTTGGTGGTATTTGATCACCTGTGCGATTTTTATTTTTTGCGCTATAAACAAAAAAAGAGCGACAATTTTGAAAAAATAACAATATTTTTCACATTTTTTTAAATGAAATTCCCCCCCAAAAAAATGTAAAAATCAAAATTTTTTAACATTTTAGGCCAATTTGTTTTCTGCTACATATTTTTGGTAAAAGAAATCGCAAAAGGCGTTTTTGGATTGGTTTGCGCAAAAGTTATTACGTTTACTAACTACGGGAAAGATTTATGTAATTTTTATTGTTTTTTTTTTAACTAGTAATGGCGGCAATCTGCGATTTTTTTTGTGGGACTGCGACATTGCGGCGGACAGATCGGACCCTTGACTGACATTTGTGACACTTTTGGGGGTACCAGTGACATTACTACAGTAATCAGTGCTATACATATGCACTGTTACTGTAAAAATGACGCTGGCAGGGAAGGGGTTAAATTTATTGGTGATCAGTGGGTTAAATGTATCCCTAGGGGCGTGATTCTAACTGTGGGGGGGCGTGGCTTGTGATGTAACCACAAAGACATACAATCCTACATAGCAGGACCGTATGATCTCTGCAGTTACACCAGGGAGAATGACAGGCGGCTTTGTTTACATTAGCCGTCTGCCTTTCTCCCTCTCCAGCGGGAGATCGCGAGTGGCTGGCGGATATCGGAGCAGCCGGTCACTCGCGCGGGGATTTCAGGGAACAAGCGGGAGCGCGCCTCCGGCAGTGAGCGCTCGCCCCCTAGAGGCTCGTGGGCGAATGACGTACCGGTACGTCACTTTGCCCAGGAGGGGCTGACCGCCGCAGTATTTAGTCGTGCAGAGGTCGGCAAGTGGTTAAATATATTGTACATTCACATCAGTCCCTGCTCTCAAGAAACATACAATCTAAGCTGCCTACTTCACATCCATACACATACTAGGGCCAATTTGGATAGAAGCCAATTAACCTACCAGCATGTCTTTGGAGTGTGGGAGGAAACCGATGTAAGGGCTCTTTCACACACGCGGACCCGCCTGTCAGTTTTTTTGGCGGATCTGAATGGTCCCCCCATGCATCCCAATGGGACATCGGTCCCCTGACATCCCAACCCGATCCGTCAAATCTGGACAGATGGAGACCCTATTTTCCATCCGTCCAGCGGATTGGATGGGATCGACGGTCCATTCCCATCCGATTCCCCCATAGAGATGCATGGGGAACTGACAGCTGTGTCTCCGCACACAGAGCAGAGAACAGCTGTCATCCTCCTGCTCAGTGGGCGATCAGCGGATCGATCCCCCGCTGAGATAAACGGGGGATCAACAGCATATGTTGTTCTAGAACTTGGATATACCTTTCAGCATTGATGGTGCCTTTCCAGATGTGTAAGCTGCCCATGCCACCCGCACTCATGCAACCCAGTACCATCAGAGATGCAGGTTAGTGAGGGCCGATAACACTTGGGTTGTCCTTGTCCTCTTTAGTCCGGATGAAATGACGTCCCAGTTTTCCATAAAGAACTTCAAATTTTGATTCGTCTGACCACAGAACAGTTTTACACTTTGCCACAGTCCATTTTGAATGAGCCTTGGCCAAGAGAAAACGCCTGCGCTTCTGGATCATGTTTAGATATGACTTATTTTTTGGCCTATAGAGTTTTAGCCGGCAATGGCGAATGGCACGGTGGATTGTGTTCACCGACAATGTTTTCTGGAAGTATTCCTATGCCCATGTTGTGATTTCCATTACAGTAGCATTCCTGTATGTGATGCAGGGCCGTCTAAGGGCCTGAAGATCACGGGCATCCAGTATGGTTTTCTGGCCTTGACCCTTACGCACAGAGATTGTTCCAGATTCTCTGAATCTTTGGATGATATTATGCACTGTAGATGATGATGATAACTTCAAACTCTTTGCAATTTTTCTCTGAGAAACTCCTTTCTGATATTGCTACACTATTTTTCACCGCAGCATTGGGGGAATTGGTGATCCTCTGCCCATCTTGACTTCTGAGAGACACTGCCACTCTGAGAGGCTCTTTTTATACCCAATCATGTTGCCAATTGACCTAATAAGTTGTAAATTGGTCCTCCAGCTGTTCCTGATATGTACATTTAACTTTTCCAGCCTCTTATTGCCAC
The DNA here is from genome assembly GCF_965119305.1 of Pelophylax lessonae. NCBI lineage: Eukaryota > Metazoa > Chordata > Amphibia > Anura > Ranidae > Pelophylax > Pelophylax lessonae. Next base: position 312,347,568 of record NC_138768.1, on the reverse strand, counting down.
CTGTCCCAACTTTTTTTGGAATGTGTAGCTCTCATGAAATCCAAAATGACATTTGACAATGTCTTACTTTCAACATTTGATATGTTATCTATATTATATTGTGAATAAAATATAAGTTTATAAGATTTGTAAATTAGTCCATTCCTTTTTTACACACAATTTGTACAGTGTCCCAACTTTTTTGGAATTGGGTTTGTATATATATATATATATATATATATATATATATATATTTTTTTTTTTTTTTAATTGTCGATCTTGTTTATGACGCAAAAACTAAAAACTGCAGAGGTGATCAAATACCACCGAAAGAAGGCTCTATTTGTGGGGAAAAAAGGGCATACGTTTTATTTGGATACAGCATTGCACGATCGTGCAATTGTCAGGTAAAGTAATGCAGTGCTATATATCGCAAAAAAAATGGCCTGGTCATGAAGGGGGTTAAATCTTCCAGAGCTGAAGTGGGTAAAGAACAGGCAGTGACCCAGGATGTCTAAGATAATTTCTAAGAGAAAATTAAAAAAATAAAAGTTTTATAGCACAGATTCACAGCACATTGAAAAATAGTTGCCACTATATTCTGTGAGCTCTTCACAGTATGTTGCGATAGAGGGCAGTGCACTGCATTTTAAAAAAACCCTGTTGCTGTAATTTTTGTGTATTTTGGAAAAAAGCATGTCAAAGTCAACACATATAAATTGCACTAGAAACACAATATGTGTTGCAATATGCATTAGGTCGCATGCCCATATTTCCAATAGATACAACCCACAAAATGGAGAGAGGAAACAAAAAGGAAGAAAATGCATTTTATACAGATGCAAAAAGCATGTAGAATGTGTCTTATGTTGTTTTACAAAAAGCACTAAAAACGGATTATACACTTTAAGGAAATACATGGGCATTTTCCAACACAATGGTGTGAATGGCCCTTAGGGATTACATACACATAAATAATGAATTACGCAGCCTTTAACCCATTATTATACAACTTCTATATGATGGATTGAAGATTACTGAAAGTAGACAGCATTAAAAAAAACCTCAATTCATCAAGATTAAATGTATTAAATCAAGATTACATTTATTTTATGTAGAGTAAAGCGCTTGTTCCCCACAAAGACCTTTTGCTGTCCGTGACAATGCTGAGAAGACATCTCATCACCCACAACCCTTGCACAACGATGAAAATAAGACTATAAGACAAACATCCTAGTTCCTGTCTCTGGATCCCTGGATTAAAATTCCAATATATTTCTAGATTTAGCTGTCTTCCAGTGGGCCTTAAAGGACCATTATAGCTAACTAATATTGTAGTTTGATAACTGCATGGGAATAATACATGTAATGTTTGTTTTCCAAATGCAAATTTCTATTTGTATTGCACACACTTTTATTTATATTCTTCACCACATTTACATGCAGGCAGGGCCGAGGTTGGCGTTGGCAAACTGGGCAAAAGCCCATGGCCCCCAAAGTCCCTAAGGGCCCCCCACATGCTGGATGGGTCCAGCAAATTACAACTCCCTTCCTAAACAGCAGTCACTCTCTCCTAGCTGGCCTGCCTGGCCGGTAAAGTATTTGAGTGAGTCATTGATCAGTGGCACAACAAATGGCAGTGCTAATACAGTACAATGCAAAGATGTTGCTGAGACTTTGCCTGCCTGAATGCATGATAGTGAACATTTAATGCTAAGGGAATGCAGTCACTGCCTGCAGGGAGCATGGTACCACCACCACTCCTCCTGCATGTCCCTGTATGCTGCTGGCCGCCCACAACTCAACCCATGAACTGTGACAGGCACAACTCCTTTACAAGCAGCAGGAGTGGGCAGTAAAAGAGGCAGTTGGGGGTAAATGGGGGCTGAGTAAGCACCAGCACAAGGCTGGGTAAGGTGTGGGGGCCCTGACAGTGGGTGTCATTTTCTTTGGGTTGGGCTAGGTGACAAAAAGAACATTTAATTAATCCATTGCTGAATAAGGAGACTGGCGGATACGGAGTCAAGGAGTGGTAGAAACCCCCGGCTAGTATTGTGAGCACAAGTTGACCCAGGGCTAAGTGGGTCATTTGATTTGGTATGGGAGGAGTGTAGGTAAAGGCTATTCACATGGTGACATAGATTAAAGGAATAGATTAATCCATTATCAAACTAGATGAGATGGAACATCAAATAAATGAAAGAAGTCCCAAAATAGTAGCTGTGCCAAAATCTTCCACCATGGTGTATCATTCATATAAAGGTGTAAACACGAAACTCCACCATCACCGATAATAACACTGACTCTTACCGCATACTGTGGACCATTATTTGCACAATGGTCAAATGCACATTGAGTGATTCAAGAGGATCACATAGCCTCTAATCTGGATGAATCCTTACTGCTCATCAACATCCAAGTTTGGGCACATAAGACTCAGGAGAAATCAGCAGGAGATGCACATACGTTGTCACGAACGGAGGTTGGCCATTTTGCTGGTTTGAAACAACACCACTACATTACAACATACAGGCGATATTTGTTCTCTGTTTGCCGAGTGTTATTCTATCTTTAATAAGCTTGAGTCCAATCTACTACGCTATGAGACTCTCCCGCTCATTTCTCCTGATTCTTATGTGCCCAAACTTGGATGTTGATGAGCGTTTTTGGAAATAATGGTCCACGGTATGTGGTAAGAGTCAGTGTATTTATCAGTGATGGTGGAGGATTGTGTTTACACCTTTATATGAATGATACACTATGGTGGAAGATTTTGGCACAACTAATACTTTGGGACTTCTTTTATTTATTTGATGTTCCATCTTATCTAGTTTGAAGCGCTGCATTTTGTTTTATAAATAAATAGAAATTACATAAATATTTCCCCTAGTTTGTAGATGTGATAACTTTTGCGCAAACCAATGAAAATACGTTTATTGGGATTTTTTTTTTTTCAGAATTGTCGCTATTTTTTTTTGTTTATAAATGCAGAGGCAATCAAATACTACCAAAAGAAAGCTCTTTTTGTGGGAAGCCACCCCCCCCCCCCCCCCCACCGCTTCTTTAGCTTGCCTGTTATGTACAGGATACTTATACTTGGATATTATATTCAATCAAGGAAACTGATTGTCTTTCATGTCGGAGTGCGGTCAATACTTTTCTTGTGCTTGGATTTGCCCCCATAGCAAGCTGGATGCTGTGGGGGCACTCGACGGAAGGGAGGGGCCATGAGCGCCAAAGAGGAACTGAGAAAAGGAGGATGCAGGCTGCTCTGTGCAAAACCACTGCACAGAGAAGGTAAGTATTAGGGATCGACGATTATCGGCAAAGCCGATATATCGGGGGCCGATATGCACTTTCCACGATATATCGGAATCGGCCCCTGAGGTTATTGATATTGTTGATATTTCGGGAAAGTGCTTGTACCGGAGTGATGCCTGCAGCTAGAGGCATCACCCCGGTACCAGCGTCCATAGCCGACGGTCGGCTGTTTTGTAATGACAACCGATGTGGCTGAGAAGCTCGGCTGTCATTACAAGGAGCGGGAGGGTACATCCCCCCCCCCCTCCTGCCGCCTTCCGCGGCTCGCCCGTCCCACCGGGAGACCCGAGCAACCAGCCTGCACGGCCGCCAAAGAGAAGACCCGATCAAAGGCGCATTCGGCTCTGATCGGGTCTCCATGTAAAAACCCAAAAGTGATGTCATGACATCACTCCTGGGTACTCGGCACCAAATTAAAAAAAATGACAGCATTCAAAACAGCCAAACTTGGCGTTTTTAATGCTTTTAGGTGCAGAGGAGGGGTTTCGGGGCCCCCAGATCCCTCCACAAGAGTACCTGTGTAAAAAAAAAAAAAATTTGAAATGTCCAAAAATATCGGCCGATACCGTTATGCGATGACCAAAATATCGGTATCGGCAATAAAAAAACGATATCGGTCGATCACTACTTTAAACATTCTCTGAGAACAACCTGCGTATTCCTGATCTCAAAACTCTTTCAGTGAAAGAACAGAAGTCTTGGCAGTTTATGAAGCCTGCAGCGTAAATAAAGATAACTTGGTACCCAGCACTGACTGAGCCCTAATTATAAAGGGATGAATATGCGCGGCTGTGCTGGGTATCACATGCAATAGTGTTTCATCTCGCGCACACTCAGATGCATTGAATATTGTTGGTGGTTTGTGCAGCTTCATTGTGCCTTGGCGGGAGCTCTCTGTTGGCAATCAACAAAAAGCTGCGTGTGTCTGAAGCCGCACTGTACAAACAGAGATTTATCCACTGTACCCAGAGTGACAAAGCAGTCATCATCCTTGTGTGTCTAAGCCTTGTTCTTTGCACTGTCTCTGATAAGCGCTCACTATTCTCCCAGCTGAGCTTTTCCTTTTCCTGCCAGAGAATCCCTGCAGCTGTCTCAGAATAACATTCATTTCCTTCCTGATTAGAAGTCTGGAGTGGCTGGACTCCCCAATGTAACACTGAGAGGGAAGATGGGAGCAGACAGCACATAAGTCAGGAGCTGGCACTGCCCCAATCACTAATGAACTGGCACTGATTGTCTGATGAAAGAGATGGAGAAACAGGACGTGTGCGCACACAATGTCACAGTGTCATGGCCCGTGGACCTAAGACAATGGCATGTGCACAGTTGACAAGGACAAGGGTCTTTTGAAATTTGAGCAAGTCAGCACGATGCTTACACAAAGAAAAATGATTAAAAAAACTTGGTTAGGATAAGCTTTAGGCTTTTTCTTAGAGATTTAATAATAACAAAATCCTGAAAAAGTCATGCAAAATGCTAAACGTTATTTATTAGGCACCAGTCTGGTACCCACACAAAGCAGTAAAACATCTGCTGCGATATATATGCTTTTGGGCACCGTAAATCTTTAAAGCACGGTCCAATTCAAGGACAGTAGTACTTAGAAATGGATAATATTCTCCGGAGACTCACAAAATCTAGGTAGATAAAGAGTATGGCTGTAATGAGAGACGAAATCCTCCTCTCATATCCCTGGCTTGCACTTAAGCTAATGAGGCTTATCACATGATAAAATTACTGAACAATGGTTGATTGGAGGGGCAGCCAAGGGCCCATTTCACCAAAGGGGCCTGGGGCTAAAACTCCATTAGCTCCCTTATAAATCCAGACTAGATTTTGTATATAATTCTGCCTTGTTTGCTGCCAGCATGGAAAATTGACATGTCGATGCGCTATAAGCTGGGAACGTAAAATGAAGTGATATTTTTAATAAATGGGAGGTAAAAGGGTCACATGAATAAATCAACCTGGTCATCTACAGATGCTAAGCAAATAAGTAGTGCTTTATTACTGCATACTGTATGTAAAGATACATATATGAGGGGTCTTCAAAAAGCTTCCGCACGATATATATATATATATATATATATATATATACTGTATATACATATATATATATATATATATATATATATATCTTACTTAAAAAGTGAAGAAACTTTTTGAAGAACCTTCCTATATAGACTGGATACCATACATGGTACATGATTAAAGATGAACTCCAGGAAGCTATGAAAAAAAAAAAAACACAAATTACTACAGCTATGTATTTATTAAGACATCAATAAATGTATTTTTTAATGAGAGCACTAAAAGTACCTGAGTCACTGTGCAGCAGAGCTTAAACTGGGTGGAGCAGACGCAACACAAATAGCCAATCAGATATGCAAGGAGCATGCTAATAGGAGGAGACAGCAGAGAAAAAATGATATGAGCTCACCAGTCTTCTATTTCTATGTTCACTGTCCAGTCCCAGCCTAGGGGAATGACAAGACCTGCAAGTATCACTTTAACAGAAAGTATAGTCTGCTATTTTGTTTTCTTTTTTTTTTTTACCTGCAAAGCGATGGGCATAATGTGCTAGTATGCATCAACAAAGCCCTCGTTGTCCCCACTGGAGCCCGCATCCATCTTCGCCCATCTTCCTTCTGGGTCCGTGGACTTCGGCTGTGCTACTGGCTGGAGCCACGTGACGTCACTTCCGCTCATAGGCGCAGCAAAGGGCTCTTAAGAAACGGCACGGGCGGCCGTTCTTTCAGAGCGCATGCGTCAATGACGTCATCGGTGCAGTATACAGTAAATACCTCCTGAACGGTGCAAGTTTAGGAGATATTTACAGTACCTATAGGTAAGCCTTATTATATGGGTACAATCAGTAGAGGTAGATTTACAACCACTTTAACTTAAGATGATTGAGTGCTGCAATGTCTTGGTAGAGAGGGGTTGTATGCCATAGAATCTCATAGGTATTTATTACTCCTGGGAGAGCCTCCTTGGGAAGAAGATATAAAAAAAAGATGACCCTGGAATAATATCCCAATGAAACAGTAAAAAAAAGATAAGGGAACCCTGCCAAAATTTAGTTTTTGGTACATCCCCTGAGACAGGGTTTGCAGACAAGGATCTGGTGGCTGTGCTACTTACATAAGGACAGCCCTTTTCAATCTTTTTAACTAAGAGGAACTCTTTAAATATTTTCAGATCTTAAGAATCCCTTCTAAAACCAAGCCATTGTTTGCCAGTAGAAAGCAAGCCCCCTTACAGTGTTGATCAGAATGCCACCCTTAAAAACAGCTGAAATGATCATTGGCGTCCGGCAGCTGACTGTGCACAGTGGCTTTAGATCCAGAACTATGCAAGCACCATCAATTGAAGGGTCTATTAGCTCAGCTCAAGGAACCCCTAGCAACCTCTAGAAGAATGTGATGTGTAAAAAAAGTGCGCTGGAAAATAGAAAAGCTGCAACCTTGGAAAAAACCTTTTCTCCCGCAGTTGTAAAGATGTATGATCAGTAGTGCCTTAACCACGAAGTGCCGCTAACTCTTCTGCGTTGCTTAGGTGGACAAAGTAGAGGGTCAGTTGAGCCAGTTCTCAAGAACTTTGTGAATTATGTACCTTCCAAATACCAGAGTTCTTTGATTTCTGAAGAACTGTTTCCAAAGAGTGGTACTTGGCTGTTTCTTGAAGGAGTTCCATGATCACAACCTTCAAATTCATAGAAGATATCACACTATCAGTGGTTTTCTTTTTTTGGCTACCGGGGGAATCATACCTAATGACCAGAGCCAATAGATTCAGTCATCCCAGGGAACAGGACAGGCACCCAATACAGGCGGAATTCCATCCCTTTGCCTAGAATTAAGAACCATCTGGTAAGAGGCTGACCTGCTCATCCCTCTTGGAGAGAGGGATTTGGGGGTTTTCTTACCTTTCCTGGGTACCAATATTGGATCCGATAATACTTACGCCCTTGTGTTATCTCATCTGGTAAGGGGCTTATTCAATCACGGTGGAGGTCTTCACTGCCCACATCTACTATATTGAATTTTGCACCTTTGGATTTTTTTCACATGCATGTTGGATGAACATGATTTTGGACATTCACTATTTATTTATGGACTCACCTTTTGGATATATATTTGTATGATTGTTTATTACCTTGGATTGTATTCCTCTTATTGATTGTCATCCTTTTTGTTTATTATCTGGACTCACTTATTGTGTAAAGGTCTGTCCTCCTATTTCACTTAATTCATCATTTTTGTTGATCTGTCACTATATGATTACATATTTGACTATATTATTTAATAGTTTAGCGCACCTGATACACATCTCTTAACCTCTAGAAGAACACTAAGGTTTGACAGAACCCTGGTTGTTAATGGCTGCTCTAGGAGCTGTGGAGCTGCCTTGTAGCCCTACCATCTGTATAGTGAGTTGTGGATATAATGTGCCATACTCTATCAGAGGTGGCACAATTTAAGTTGGATGAAGTCTGAGCTATGGACAATGACTATTGAAATATGTAATGTATGTAATGATACTTTGCTAGCAGGTGGAATCACAGAACTCATGAGAGCAGTGAAAAAGTATCTGAGAAATTGCACTCCCTGCCTCCACAAGCAGTGAGGACATTGGAACTAAACATTTTAAGAGACATTTTTAAGAATAAATGCCTTAACTGACTAAGGGAGTATAGTTGGTGTTTGATTTGCCCAGTGAACAAGAGGGTTGCTTCTAAATAGCTACAGCTAATGGAGGGGAAAACTCTTCAGCTGTGTGTATGCACACAGCAGTCTGGAGTACCTAGCCTTGTAAGAGAAAATGGTTGATGTACCCAACTCAAGTGAGTAAAGAAGTATGGTCCATTGACTCAATAATCCTAATGTGAAACTTTCAAGACTAAAGTGTGGAATGAGGGGCACACTTGGAGGACAGTTTGAACTTGTCATGATAGTAACCTGAGGATCAGCTGGTGGACAGCAGGGGGAAACTACTGAACAAGAAACAGGCCTTGCTCACATGTTCTCCTGATTCAGCAGAGAGGAGTTGGCATTCCAAGAAAAGAAGAGAAGACATGTAGGAAACGCTTTAACATTAGTATTACTTGGAAAGGCCATTCTAAAAGATTGTCTGGTGGTCTCAAAGATGTTCTCACAAAGTGGGTAAGGTGTGAATCTAGTCTGTACTCCCTCCCAGCTGGAGGCAGTGCAGAAAAACATGGAAAGAGTAAAAGTCATATTTTAGGCTTGATGGACAGAGGTTGGATGTCTCCATTATGACAAAGCTTTATGGGGGAAAGCAGGGGCAGACTGGCAACTTTCAGCCCAAGGGGAAAGTACAAACCAAAGGCCCATGGTGCAGCATCTCGCTCCCCCTCCCACTCTCCCTCTTCACGTCCTCCTCCCTCCTCCTGACCCCCCCCCCCTATTCCAGGCTGAAGCCCTGCTCCAGGTACTCTTTACTCAATCCTGAATCCAAGTTCCCAACCTGGCCAGCTGAGGGTGGTTGGGGGGAGCTGGGACAGTTAAGTTGGGGCTGGCCAGGGGAGGAGAGTCTCCAGTGGGGCACGGAACCGGCCTCTGCTCAGACAGCAAATTATCTAAAGGTCTGCACTGTCCTTGTCTTCAACCCGGACTCAGTAGGTCAGTGACGAGGACTTTTTACTTCTCTTCACCAGGAATCCTTTGGGCATGTCTGTGGAAGAAGCGGTGCAGCCTTTTTACAGGACATCAGAGCGGCCCAGGGGGCAATTGCCCCCCTGCCCCCTGGCCCAGTCCTCCCCTGGGGGAAAGATATCTGTCCAGAAACATTGGCATTTATTAATGTTTTATAGCATGATCAGTTAACCTCTGCAATATTCCATACAAAACCCATAATACTTCAGAGAGACAAACTGGAAAAACTGGAAAAGATCTCCCAATTTTTAAGGAAAGGGCCCAGAGGGTATGTCCCAACTACAGGTAAAACAGACCTCTAATTTTCTGGTGAAAATGTTTGTTTTCATGCTTGTCAATAAAACCAAACAAGTAAAATGTCACATTTTCTATCATGTCTACCTTAATTAGGCTCGGTTCACACATATGCAAATTGGATGGGTTTTGGTCCGCATCCAATTTGCATGACATGTGAAAGAACATTGCTTTTTATTGTGCCTGTTCACATATGTCTGGTGCAGCCAGAGTGCGGATTCAGTGCAAATTGAAAAAGAGTCCTGTCAGTTTTCTGAGCAGTGCGGTCCGGCTCAGGTGCGAATTCAGGCCCATTGACTTTTACGGGAACGCTTCTGAATCGCACATGTCATTCAGTTGTGAGCTGGATAAAATCCAGACCTGATCCTCATGTAAACCTGACCTGATCCTGAAAAATTACTTTGTCAATTATCTGTGAAAAGGAAGCTTCAATTTGCATTGTATATGTGTTAACCCAGCCTTACTGGTATTTCATAGGCAGCATGTTCAGGTCTTTGCCAATATAGGCATTCAAGCGTTTGTTACCCTCAACAATTCATATTCCTGATATGTGCCTGCTGTATCATTTACTTGTATGCACAATCAAGCACAGTTTGACATTAAATAGGTACATTTTAATATTCCATTTTTTAATGCCATTTCTAAAAAGAATTGTCAGTATTTTAACAGCTTGCTGATCCCACCAATGTTCTGTGAGCTGTAAATGTGAAAGTTATTTCAGGGGTTTCCAGAAATCCATAGACCCTTAACTTTTTGTTAAGGGTTCCTCCGAGGTAAAAAGTTTGAGAAACCTTGCAATAAACTTGTGTTTTGCTTCCTTTGTGTCTTTCAGTGTCTGATCTAACAATGTAGAGGGCATTCAGCAGTTTACCTCCAGCAGTGGGCAATGGGCTTGTAGACTTCAGGAATGGAAGAGGAGTTCCAAGTGTTCCAGCAGCATGTTAGCAGAATACGTTGACTGGAGGAGAAGGGACAACCTCTTGATGCTTACCATGATATGCCACCTGATTTGTGAAAGTAGATCCCCCCTTTGGTTACTATTGGTAAAAAATAATCCAGCAGTGACTGAGCATTTACAGGCTCCTTAGAGCACGATAAACTACTTTAAACAAAGCTTGACTGGGGTATTGCCAAAGTTGCGGCTGTCATGACCCACGGTTAAACCCAACATACCACCACAGAAATAAATCAAACAAGACCTTCTTTATTTAGATTGGAATGCCCATAGCATGCTTTTATTAAATAACAAAAAAACATTTTAATATTACATTCGATGTAAACAAAATAACAATACTGTAACTAACTGCCTTAATAATAGGTCTTGGGTTCTTGAAGGCATGTGATCTAACTACTGACTGTATCTGCCACCAGCTTGCATATCAAGACCCCAGCCACAATTACACCTCCTCGGGGACAACTGCTTACCAAGTTACAGTCCAATAACATATTACTGGTGCCAATGAGTAGGGAAGGGTACACCCATACTTAGACCCAACCCATTGTTCTCAAAAGTTTTAAACATTCCTGCCTTCAAAAACCCTGAGACCTCTGCCCGCTGCTATGACATCACCAACCTACCCTAAAAACAAAAATAACAAGAAACTTTCGATCAAAATCAAACCCCACCACTACTAACCGAAAACCACCTTGGCATGAGAGGAGAACATAAAGCCCTCAGGGAGGGCCTGGGGCTGTCAACTCTCCAACTGAACTTAGAAGCTAAGCCTCCCCCTACCAGACCACTAGAGCCACACCCTGACCCACCCTATACTCAACCAATAAGGTAAGGCTAATTTTCTTTGAAACAACAGAATAGGTTAACCCTCTCCCGAATCCCTACCACAGCCTGGACTTGCAAACCCAGTCATGTAGGCCTTCCACCTATGCTGCGCATACAGCTCCAGGCCTCATACTTTACTGCTATTTTTATCGAAGCGTTTACTTTTACTCAAGCTTTTACTCAATCCTAAAGACAATGGTCAATATAGGTCAGCTTATGTAAATGTTTTTGACCACTGATGTTTACTATCGAGCGCTAAATCCTGGCATAGCACCAATATGTCCTCTACCATGGACTCCAGGCGCCATCTTCAGAGAGCATGTGTCTCACTGGGCACTCAGAGTTCTTGTGAGATTTGGGTTGCCATCTTCTACTCATAAAGGGTTATATATAGCGTGAGAGGAGCCTGCAGTGTGGGAAGTTACTGGCATGGGCATAGACCGGCTTGTGAGGGAGAGGTAGGCCTAGAATTAGGGACATGTTCCTGTTGAGTAGAGACAGCATAGAGATGCTCACAGAGTTGGCTCTGCATAGGCAGAAGGTCACTATAAGCCTTTCCAAATTTCTTATCTGGTGCAGCCATGTGAACCACAGTGGCTAGGACAGGGGAGCCACCTCTGCTTGCCTTCAGCATCCTCCTGTATGTAAGCCCTGCATTCTAAAACTGCCTTGTACTGATATGTAGATATAATTGCTTTGGTGTACTGAGTTGAACTTTAAAGGAAGAATAACACATTGGTATAACTGCTTTTTACTCAACACATCTAAGAAAGGAGAAGTTGTGCCGCTTATTTCCTTTAAATTTCTGCCACCTGACTAGCTCTGTCCACAGATTCAAGTACTATGTGTTAAAGGTAGATATGGTTTAATGGTACAATTACACTAGATGCATTGGCATGTGATGATCAATGGAATGTAAAAGCAATGCATATTAAGATGAGCAGTTCACACCAGTGCATTGTGCTGATGTGCGCTGCCTTGCTCTGAAAAAAAGTAGAAAATTCTTAAGTTTTTTTTAGTGCAACACGTGACGCATGTAAGTGCACCCCAATATGTTTAACGTAAAAGCCAAAATGGTTAGTTGAAGTATCTTTACAGGGGAAGTTTAAAAAAATAAAAAGTACTTCAGCACATTTTTGCATGTCAACATGCGCCCCTTTTTTTTTTTTTTAACAGAAAAGTTTTATTGACAAATCAAGCATTGACAGAGTGAAAATACAACCAATGAGGTACAGTACAAAAAAAAAAAATGTAAAGTCACGTGCATACAAACATCAACTGCATATAGGCAAAATTGCATAAGGGAGTAACCAACACAAAGGTACAAGATAACAGTAAACACATTGCCTTGAGCCCCGAAATACCGGGTACAGGGGTCTCTAAGGAAGGAGTGGGCGAGGAGCACCGGAAGGCCAACAAGGGGGGGACCAAAATATAGCTCCCTCCTTCTCCACTCCTCGGGGGGGGGGGCTGGGGTTGATTCGAATAGCAAAAACAACCACTGAGGCATATCAGGTGAGCCGCTCAACATCTGATAATCTAAAGATGCAGGGATCTGGTCTCAATCCATACATTCCAGATCTTCCCAAACTTTTGGGGGCATTGTCGTCCCATGTATGTTAGCTTGTAAAGGGAAAGAACCGAGTCAACCAACATGCGCCATTGCACAACTGTGGGGGGAGCAGCCTTCCTCCAATTCTGCAGAAGAGCCTTTTTAGCGTAAAAACATAAATAAAATAATAGTAACCTTGCATGTGTGGCCTGTGTCACCAGATCACCCATGACCAATAGGAGCACCCTGGGATCTAATGGCACAGACAAGGCTGACACCACATTGATATCCCTTACAATATCCCTCCAGAAATCCTGAATAAGTGGACATTCCCTTATATAACGTGCGCCCCTTTATGTGCGCTCAGCGCACACATCGCCGTGTGAATGGATTCTAAACAGAACTTTCCAGGAAAATTATCAGAAGGAAGTGTCTGCGTAGAGAAGGGGGTTAGCTTACAATAGTATTGAGGGCTAGGGAGGGAGGGTTGGGGGTATTTTAGCTAAAAGTAAATTTGCCCTTTAAAAGAAAGGAAATATGTTAATGCTGTCCAATTTTTTATTTGTAAACAGCGGTAACACAGGGTCAGTGTTTGTGGTTTCAGGAGAGATGCCAAAAGGTGGTCAGAAAAAGAAGGATGTGATACACGTTGAGCTCCTCTTATGTGGTTATTTATGTATTTTCACAATGAGATGTCATTAACTTAGCAAAGTCTTAACAATATCGCTGGGTGTTTTCTTCCGTCTCATTTGGCCTGGATGTGAATGACGTTCGCTCTGGCACTGACAAGCAGATTTTACTGATACGTTTATTTAGCTGTTTATTCCTTAGAGTTTCCAGTAATACGCTCCAAGTGGTGTATTAAATTAGGCAACATTATGCTTTAAACACATGTCTTAACAACAAGATGGCCAAATATGTACAGTTTAAGGATGCTTCGAAAACCAGTAAAATCATACTATTCTATTCGAAGGGCTTGTTTAGACTTGTGATTTGGGGGGCATTAAAAAAAACTGTGTGGTTGAGCAGCATTTTTAGCACCCGCTAACCCCCCCCCCCCCCCTTAAGCTGCAAAGGCAACAGACAGGGGTGTTCACATGTCACAGTTGAGATGCTTGCACAGCAAAAACTATGGCTACTTGATGCGAATGGAGAAGCACCGCAAACGGCCCACAAGCACGTTGGTGTGGCAATTATGAGGTTAAAACAGGCTATGAGAAGGCATGGCCTTTTAAATGCCTCTGAAAAGAGATCCTAATATAGATCGCTTTTCTGAGACACAGCTGTTTAGATGCTAATCAAAATTTAGCCTTACCTGCACTGTGTCATGACAATTTTGCATGTATTATCCATAAAAATGGAAGATCTGCTTTTTGATATCCCCTTAGCCATTGATTAAAAATCATTCCCCTATTTAAAAAAAAATACCTTGGCCCGAATTCAAACTCAGTGTAGGAGTGCATTTTCTCGGGATTTCAAGCACTCATATCTCCTGTAAAGCTCTGGATGCCAGGGATGAGTGTTTTTACGATTGGGGGGGGGGTTCTTGATTAATAACTTTCTTAAAGCGGAGTTCCGGTCACAAAATCGTCACAATAGATTTTGTGCCATCCACTTCCTTAGTGTCACCTGAAAAACAATTGGATATTCACAATTTTTTTTTTTTTTTACTTACCTTGTTTCAGAAGAAAATATACTTACCTTCCTTCCACTTCCTCCCTCTGCAGGCGTGGCCAGTGCCGTCACTTCCTGTCCTGCAATGCGTCCTGGGAGCTCTTACTCATCACTCTCAGGAGGCAATGGGCAGTGACATAGGCAGCCGGCCGCTTCTCTCATCGCGTTATTTGCAAACAGGAAATAACACGATGATAGGCGTCCCTATGGAAACCCTTACTATTGCGATCGCATAGTACTGGGCATGCGCGAGATTTTGTGCTGCATTCATCTGCCCCATCCAGCAAGAACCAGGAAGCAGGGCATACATTTTCATACTGCGGCTTCGGGTGACCACAACAAAGATGGCGGCACTCAGCAGATGATTTCTAAAGTAAGATTTTATGATTGCAAATCACTCATTAAACTGTGTAAAACCAGATTAGCGGATGTATGAAGGGCGGTGGATCACTATTTGGGAAGTATTTAAAAAAAAAAAAAAAAACGATTCTGTGGCCGGAACTCCGCTTTAAAGCGGTTGTAAACTAAAAAAACAAAACGGAAAAAAAAAAACCTGTAAGACAAAGGCATAATGAGCTAGTATGCATCACATACTAGCTCATTATGAAATACTTACCTTAGAAAGAAGCCCCCGCAGTGCCACCCACTCAGCAGTGACACAGCTGACATTTTCGGGGTCCTACTTCCTGGTTCGCGTCCTCCGGCCATCTGATTGGCCGGAGGCGTGATGACTTCACTCCCGCTGCCGTTCAAGGCACAGGGCTCTGAAGGAACGGCACGGGTGGCCGTTCCTTCAGAGCGCATGTGCCGATGACGTCATTGGCTGCAAGAAAAGTAAACAGTGCACGTTCAGGAGATATTTATAGTACCTATAGGTAAGCCTTATTATAGGCTTACCTATAGGTACAACTTACAGGGGGGGGTTTACAACCTCTTTAACCACATCCCGCCCGCCCTATAGCAGAATGACGGCGGGAATGTGGTTGCATTATCCTGACCGGACGTCATATGACGGCGGCAGGATAATGCGCTCTGCGCGCCCCCCTGGTGGCATGCAGAGCGGCGATTGGTGATGCGAGGTGTCACACTGACTCCCTGCATCTCCGATCTCGGTAAAGAGCCTACTGACGTAGGCTCTTTACCATGTGACCAGCTATGTCCAATCACGGCTGGTCACATAGTAAACAGGAAGAGCCCTTGATCGGCTTTCCTCAGTATGTGCCTGACAGGCACGAGTAAAGGAGCGCAGATCATTGATTACCAGTGCAGACCCTCGGGGGGGTGCCACTAGAACCACCAGGGATGCCCACCCATGACCCCAGGAATGCCCACCCATGACCCCAGGGATGCCCACTATGGCCACCAGGGATGGCAATCTCAGGGCTCAGGGAGCCCCCCATTGCCCTCCCCATCAGTGCTGCCCGCCAGTGCCCTCCCCATCAGTGCTGCCCACCAGTGCCCATCATTGCCATCTATCAGTGCCGCCCACCAGTGCCCATTATTGCCCACCAGTGCCGCCTATCAGTGCCCATCAGTGCCGCCCGTCAGTGCCAATCAGTTCCACCTATCAGTGCCCATCAGTGCCCACCAGTGCCGCCTATCAGTGCCCATCAGTGCCACCTATGAGTGCCCATCAGTGCCAACTATCAGTGCCCATCAATGCCGCCTATCAGTGCCCAGAAGTGCCGCCTATCAGTGCCCACCAATGTTGAATATCAGTGCTACCTATCAGTGCCACATATCAGTGCTTATCAGTGCCGCCTATCAGTGCCACCTATCAGTGCCACCCCATCAGTGCCTCCTCATCAGTGCCTGTCAGTGCAGCCTCATCAGTGCAGGAAAAAACATATTTATTTACAAAATTGTATAACATAAACAAAAAAACTTTTTTTTTTTTCAAACTTTTCGGTCTTTTTTTTATTTGTTTAGCAAAAAAGAAAAAACCTTGCGGTGATCAAATAGCACCAAAAGAAAGCTCTATTTGTGGGGGGAAAATGACATAAATTTGGTTTAGGTACAGTGTTACATGACCGCGCAATTGTCATTCAAAATGCAACAGCGCTAAAAGCTGAAAATTGGCTTGGGCAGGAAGGGGGTGAAAGTGCCCGGTATTGAAGTGGTTAAAGGATGAGTTTGCCTTTGGGAACGTGTTACATGTTCCGCCTGATTTTAGGTTATAACATTTAACATGTTCCCAGTGCTGCTGATAGAAATCACTCGGGCCCCGTACAGCCTACCTGGCAGGGTCCCCCTCCTCTGAAAATATCAAATGATATTTTTGCGAAAATGCAATGACTGCAACGCTATGCTTAGGTAATGGGGTTGAATCAATGATCGTTTCTGACCATATTGAGTAAAAAAAATTAAAGGAACAGGATAGAACATTTTCTCTAATAAACAAAATTCTCACAGTGAATGTTTTTTTTTTTTTCAGAAAATTCCAATCATTCCAAAACCGATGGTAAAAACAAACCACATTTTAAAGTACTTTCAAAGCACATTCATCAAGTGCCTGATGGTATTATCGAATGCACTTATGAGATTTTTTAGGGGAAAATCCTAAAAAAAAGAAAATACAAAATAGTAAAGGCTTCCATCTTCACCCAGAAGAAAGACCGGGCGAAAATGGAAGCCTCTGCAGCGGTGACAGCGTGCTGCTGAAGGGCTTAGTTTGAAGGTAAGTCTTTCATAATGCACATTATGCCTTTACCTTGCATCTTTTTTTTACTACCGCTTTAAAGTGGACCTGAGCTCATAAAAGTGAAAATTTGTTGTGATATATCTTTGTTCTTAACCACTTGACCTCCAGAAGATTTACCCCCCTTTATGACCAGGCCATTATTTGTGACACGGCACTGCGTTATTTTAACTGACAATTCCGCGGTCATGCAACGCTGTACCCAAATAAACTATATGTCCTTTGTTTCTAACAAATAGAGCTTTCTTTTACTGGTATTTTATCACCTCTGCAATTTTTCTTGCTTTATAAACAAAAAGAGATCATAATTTAAAAAAAAACAAAAAAACAAAATAATATTTCTTACTTTCTGCTATAAAACATATCCGATAAAAAAAATTTCAAATTTCTTCATACATTTAGGCCAATTTGTAGTC
This sequence comes from Pelophylax lessonae, assembly GCF_965119305.1. Lineage (NCBI taxonomy): Eukaryota > Metazoa > Chordata > Amphibia > Anura > Ranidae > Pelophylax > Pelophylax lessonae. The sequence goes on along the minus strand of NC_138768.1, from coordinate 312,330,176 downwards.
TGCCACATATTTTTGGTAAAAAAAGAGATCCCAATAGGCTTATATTGATTGGTTTTCTCAAAAGTTATAGCGTCTACAAACTATGGGGTATTTTTATTTATTTATTTTTACTAGAATTGGTGGCAATCATCGACTTATATTGGGACTGCGATATTGCAGCAGTTTGGACACTAACTTACACTTTTGACATTTTTTGGGGACCAGTGACACTAATGCAGTGATCAGTGCTAAATAATATGCACTGTCACTGTGGCCATGTACCCACGCCCGACGCATTTCGTCACCTCCAACTTCGTCACAGGGGTTGGTTACACAGCAACCAGAGTAGACATTGGGATGTATATTGTTAGCGTCCATTGGTGGTGAGATAGGATACGGTAGCAGTATTTCATGTGATCCAAACTGTAAATGCCTAAACTGTTTTTAAACAATGTGAGCAGCTCTTTTTATCTTTTTAATACATTTTGGTGGTTTGGGTTACTATGCCATTGAAGGTTTCCCCTTTTGTTTCCACATGATATCTGAGATGTTACATTGTGCGGAGTGAGTGACACCTGCCCTTGAGTTGGTGATACCAACTAAAAAGCTGGTTTGCCGACCATGAGAGTGGAAGGCATTTGTAGCTGGTGAAGTTTTTCATCCAACGGGAGAGGGATCACCAAATGCATGCGAGGTGGTGGGTGGAAGTGGAGACTTGGAAAAAGGAGTATTTCACCTATTATATGTATATAGAGCATTGGCACATTATTATATCAGCATGAAGAACAGCACCAGGTGTTTTACATCATATGAACTTTTATTCACTAATATTTTTTATTGTTTTTAAGTTTTTGCATTTTTGTTTGCATTATCAGAGCGCTATCTGTTAGAGTGATACACTGTAACTTTTTTTCTATGTTATCCTATGTGTCCAAGCACACAAAGTCTGTTATCAGAGTTTTTTGGCAGGGCAGTTTTTCGCTGGAAAAAAACCCCCAGATCTAGTGGATTTTAAGAGGCGTTTTTCAGCTGTAAAAACGCTCTAACTGCGATAAAAGCTTAAAAACACTGAAAAACAAAAAAAGAAATCCTGAAAACGCTGCTATTTATCAGTGTTTTTGAGCATAGTTTTGATAAAAAACACTGAAAAACTCATTCTACAGCTACAGCTTTCTACAGCTAACGATACTGGCGTTTTTATAAAATAGGAGGAACACAGGATCCCTGGGTCCATTACTGACAAAACAGCAGTCTGTCGTCTTTACAACGGCAGACCGTCATTCTTGTTCCATGGGGAGCGATTGCGGTTGCCCGGTGGCAATCGCAGCCGCCGGACAAGCTTATTGGCTCCCCTTGTGTGCGCGCTCCCCCACTAGCGGTCCTGCGAAATGACAGACAGTTCTGTCATTTCGCGGGACAGAGCCGACTTGCCACAGTTTATGTACTGCTGGCGCTTGGCAAGTGGTTAATAACAAAAATATGTGCATTTATTTTATTTATTTTTTTCAAAAAGGTGAACATATAATTTAAAGCTGCAGTTTGGTTATAAAAAAATGAAGAGGCTAGGTCATGTTAAAACAAACCTTTGCTGCAATAATCACCTTGAATCTGGATCTGTCCTCTACAGTATTTCTTTTCCACAAATGCTGCCAGCCAGCATCATTCAACCCACTTCTTGTGAGTCCAGACTGTCATGGACCCACACCACCCTGGGCTCACAGGAGAATGGTGTAGAGACATAGTGCTGCCCTTTGCAGTATTTAGGACCTGCCCACCTCCAGGGAAAGATATGGAGAAAGATGACTTGTGATATCACATGACTAAAGACACACACAAAAATAGTATGATTTTTTTTAAATATACAGTATCTCACATTTTTGTAAATATTTTATTATATCTTTTCATGTGACAGCACTGAAGAAATGACACTTTGCTACAATGTAAAGTAGTGAGTGTACAGCTTATTTAACAGTGTAAATTTGCTGTCCCCTCAAAATAACTCCACGCAATTAATGTCTAAACCACTGGCAACAAAAGTGAGTACACCCCTAAGTGACAATGTTCAAATTGGGCCCAAAGTGTCAATATTTTGTGTGGCCACCATTATTTTCCAGCACTGCCTTAACCCTCTTAGACATGGAGTTCACCAGAGCCTCACAGGTTGCCACTGGAGTCCATTTCCACTCCTCCATGAAGACATCACGAAGCTGGTGCTCCTCCAGCTTCCATTTCAGGATGCCCACAGATGCTCAATAGGGTTTAGGTCTGGAGACATGCTTGGCCAGTCCATCACCTTTACCCCCAACTTCTTCAGCAAGGCAGTGGTCATCTTGGAGGTGTGTTTGGGGTCATTATGATGTTGGAATACTGCCCTGCAGCCCAGTCTCTGAAGGGAGGGGGTCATGCTCTGCTTCAGTATGTCATGGCACAGTACATGTTTGCATTCCCCAGTGCCGGCAGCACTCATGCCGCCCCAGACCATGACACTTCCACCACCATGCTTGACTGTAGGCAAGACACACTTGTCTTTGTACTCCTCACCTGGTTGCCGCCACACAAGTATGACACCATCTGAACCAAATAAGTTTATCCTAGTCTCATCAGACCACAGGACATGGTTCCAGTAATCCATGTCCTTAGTCTGCTTGTCTTTAGCAAACTATTTGCGGCTTTCTTGTGCATCATCTTTAGAGGAGGGTTCCTTCTGGGGCGACAGCCATGCAGACCAATTTGATGCAGTGTTCGGCGTATGGTCTGAGCACTGACAGGCAGAGCCCCCCCCCCCCCACCCCTTCAACCTCTGCAGCAATGCTGGCAGCACTCATACATCTATTTCCCAAAGACAACCTCTGGATATGACGCTGAGCACGTGCACTCAACTTCTTTGGTCGACCATGGTGAGGCCTGTTGAGTGGAACCTGTCCTGTTAAACCTCTGTATGGTCTTGGCCACCATGCTGCAGCTCAGTTTCAGGGTCTTGGCAATCTTCTTATAGCCTAGGCCATCTTTATGTAGAGCAACAATTCTTTTTTTCCGATCCTCAGAGTTCTTTGCCATGAGGTGCCATGTTGTATTTCCAGTAACCAGTATGAGAGAGTGAGAGTGAAAACACCAAATTTAACACACCTACTCCTTTTTCACACCTGAGACCTTAACGAGTCACATGACACCGGAGAGGGAAAATGGCTAATTGCGCCCAATTTGGAGATTTTAATTTAGGGGTGTACTCACTTTTGTTGCCAGCGGTTAAGATATTAACCACTTCCCGCCTGTCATATAACAGAATGATGGCCGAAAAATAGTTAAGTTATCCTGACTGGGTGACATATGAAGTCCAGTGGGATAAGCCGCTCGTGCGCACCCGCAAGGGCGGGCAGAGCGCCGATCGGTGGTGCGGTGTGTCACTTTGACACACCGCATCTCCAATCCCAGTAAAGAGCCTATGACATAGGCTCTTTACCATGTGATCAGCTGTGACCAATCACAGCTGGTCCCATTGTAACCAGGAAGTGCCGTTTATCAGCTTTATTCCATTTGTGCTGAGAAGGCGCGAGTAGAGGAGAGCCGATCGGGGGCTCTCCTGACAGGGGAGGGTCTGCACTGATAATCAGTGCATTAATTATCTGTGCAGACCCATCAGGTATACCCACTAGATCCCCCCAGGGATGCCCATTAGAGCCCACCAGGGATGCCAACCCATGCCACTAGGAAAGCCAACCCATGGCCACCAGGGATGTCAATCAGTGTTAATTGAAGATGCCAATCAGCGCCTATTGGGATTTCAATCAGTGCCCATTAGTAATGCCTGTCAGTGCCTCCTCATTAGTGCTGCCTATTAGTGCCATCTATCAGTGCCGCCCATCAGTGCCTCTCATCAGTTTCGCCTATCACTGCCCATCAGTGCTGTCTATCAGTGCCCATCAGTGTCACCTATAAGTGCCCATCAGTGCTGCCTATCAGTGCCACCAACAGTGCCTATTAGTGCTGCCTATAATTTGCACATCAGTGCCGCCTATCAGTGCCCATCAATGTTGCATATTGGTGCCACCTATCAGTGCCCATCAGTACTGCATATTAGTGCCTCATCATCAGTGCCCATCAGAGCTGCCTCATCAGTGCCTCTGAGTGCAGCCTCATCAGTGCTCGTCAGTGCAGCCTCATCAGTGCTCGTCAGTGCATGAGAAACCTTACTTGTTTACAAAAATTTTAACATAAACAAAAAATTTTCGGTCTTTTTTTATTTGTTTAGCAAAAAAGAAAAAACCCAGAGGTGATCAAATACCACCAAAAGAAAACTCTATTTGTAGGAAAAAAATTATAAAAATTTTGTTTGGGTACAGCGTTGCATGACCGCGCAATTATCATTCAAAATGTGGCAGCGCTAAAAGCTGAAAATTGGCCTGGGCAGGAAGGGGGTGAAAGTGCCCTGTATTGTAAGTGGTTAATTTCTGTGTCTTCAGTTATTTTGAGTGGACAGCAAATTTACACTGTTATACAAGCTGTACACTCACTACTTTACATTGTAGCAAAGTGCCATTTCTTCAGTGTTGTCACATGAAAAGATATAATAAAAAATTTACATAATTGTGAGGGGTGTACTTTTGTGATATACTGTATGTGGGATGTGCTGCCAGTGGGAGCAGGGGGTTGTACACAGGGGGAGGGGGGAGTGAGGAGCAGAGGCGGACTGGGCCGGGAGGCAGGGAGGCGATTGCCCTCCAGGCCGCTCTGATGCTTCCTAAAAAGGCCACTCGCTCCGCACCGATTCCACCCCTGCAGACAGGCATGACACCCGCCGGCCGCCGCTACATTGTGTTATACTTGCGGAGCATCACTGCTCTGCTGCAACTCTGCAAGTATACTATAATGTAGCGGTGGCTGGCGGGTGTCATGCCTGTCTGCAGGGGTGGAATCGGTGCGGAGCGAGTGGCCTTTTTGACTGGTGAGTCCAGTCACTTCCCTGTCAGGCGGAGTGATCTCCACCCGACAGATGCTTTCTAGTCCCGGCCGAGTGTGATGTCATCCAGAGGCCAGGAGGCGGGAAGAAAGGACGGAGGAGATTGCTTCTGCAAGGAACTGCGAGGAGCCAGCCCAGTGAAGCCCTGTGGAATAGTGAGTTTTCAGAGGCTGCTCAGGCTGATAATACACCTTACATAAGGCAATGTTATGTCAGTGTTGTAGATGTGTGAAATGGCTCAAGTGATTAACTCATTGAGGCGAGGAGTTAATTTACAATGCTGTTTGTAAAATGCAGCATGGAGGGGGTTAATGTACTGCCAATGGCCACTAATGCATTAGTGACCAGTGACAGTTAATTAACCCCTTTGTGCTGCATTAGTGACAGTGGCACCAGTGTCAGTGTTAATTAACCCCTGTATTGTGCAGCATGAAATGGTTAATAAACACTGACACTGGTACAACTAATGCAGCACAAAGGGGTTAATGACTGCCACTAGTCACTACTGCATCAGTGTCCAGTGGTGTATTTTATTTTTGTGCTACCCTAGGCAAGATTTAAATCGGGCACCCCCATCTAAATGTATCCCACCCCAGCCACAGTATACTGTTCTTGTCTCAGGGTCTGATGAGGAAGCCACAGCTGTTCACAATGAATGGCTGCGGCTTCCTTATCAGACCCTGGGACATGAGGGCAGAGGATGGGGGTCAGTGGGACATAGGACGGGGTCAGCAGGGCAGAGAATGTGGCGGCAATGGTAAGCACTGATCAGGAGCAATAAATAAGCTGGATTGATATGCAGCACTAGTAGGTGGCAATGATGGACACTGATAGGTGGCACTGATCAAGCTGCACTGATGAGGCTGAGCTTATATGCACTGGTGAGGCTGCATTGATGGGCAATGATCAGGCTGCACTGATGAGGCTGCACTGATGGACACTGGTGGTGCTGCGTTGATGGGGACTGATGAGGCTGCATGGATGGAAACTGATGAGGCTGCACTGGTGGACACTGATGAGGCTGAAAAAGTGAAAAAATGTGGCTCTCAACAGCTTGATAAAACACAAAATAAATTATTCCAATGTGCAAATGTTCGTGCAAAAAAACAGTTTCTAGTGTCCAAAAAAAAAAAAGGGTTAAGCAAACAGCCAATGATGGAAACACAGACTTGATAGGAGTGAATCTCAAAAAAGCCTCCACCTCCACACGATCACCCAGTGAAATGTATAGGTACCGCTTACCAGAACCACTGGACCCCTTAGTTATAGGGGGTCAAACACGCTTATTGATCCACATCAGATCCGACCTTGCACATCCCCCTCTCACACAGGCGACAGTGTGTAGCCAAATCGATGGAGCATTAAAGAACCAAGTCATAGATGGAGAGAAATGACAAACAGGCTCTCATGGTGCAGTATTACTCATCAAAGGATCATTTTCAGTTTGCTGGGGATAGGAGACCCAGCTCCACGCCTGCGTTCCTTAGACCCGGAAGTTTACGGTCTCACGTTCCCAATCTAAGGGTCTAAGGAACGCAGGCGTGGAGCGGCGGCTCCTATCTCGCCTGTGTGAGAGGGGGATGTGCAAGGTCGGATCTGATATGGATCAATAAGCATGTTTGACCCCCTATAACTAAGGGGTCCAGTGTTTGGTAAGCGGTACCTATACATTTCACTGGGTGATCGTGTGGAGGTGGAGGCTTTTTTGAGATTCACTCCTATCAAGTCTGTGTTTCCATCATTGGCTGTTTGCTTAACCCTTTTTTTTTTTGGACACTAGAAACAGTTTTTTTGCACGAACATTTGCACATTGGAATAATTTACTTTGTGTTTTATCAAACTGTTGAGCGCCACATTTTTTCACTTTTTCATTTGTCACGTTATTCACGTTGATTTTGCAGCTCGCAGAGTGGAAGCAATTTCACCCTAAACACATTTATAGATATGAGTAGTGTTTATTTATTTATACATCACATTCATTTTGCGCAGTTTTTGTTGGGTTCACCAATAATCTTCTTTCACTGATGAGGCTGAGCTGATGGACACTGATCAGGTTGCATTGATGGGCACTGGTGAGGCTGCATTGATGGGTACTGATCAGGCTGCATTGATGGCAACTGATAAGGCTGCACTGGTGAGGCTGCATTTATGGGCACTAGAGAGGCTGCATTGATGGACACTGGTGAGGCTGAATTGATGGGCACTGGTCAGGTTGCATTGATGGGCACTGGTCAGGTTGCATTGATGGGCACTGATCAGGCTGCATTGATGGGCACTGGTCAGGTTGCATTGATGGGCACTGGTCAGGTTGCATTGATGGGCAATGATCAGGATGCCTTGATGGGCACAGGTGAGGCTGCATTAATGGGCACTGATGAGGCTGGACTGATGGGCACTGGTGAGGCTGCATTAATGGGCACTGATGAGGCTGGACTGATGGGCACTGGTGAGGCTGCATTAATGGGCACTGATGAGGCTGGACTGATGGGCACTGGTGAGGCTGCATTGATGCATTATTTTTGTTAAACCTCCTTTGTTGCTATTAACATTAAATTATGTTACCACATTGTATCATATTTGTCTTGCTTTATAACATCAATATCCGTTATAAACCAGGTGGGCATAGATGGTGAGCTCGGTGGTTCAATGGGCCACTTGACTGGACTTGCCCCCCAGGCCCAAGGCTGCCAGTCCTCCCCTGGTGAGGAGGATGGAGTGAATGCTACTCTTCAGCTTCAATAATTCAAAATTATTCAATTTATTCTAATTAGATTTTTTCCAGAGAAGCTATGTTTAATATTTGTGGTTAATATTTCAAGTATTTATGGTTAATATTTCAAGGCCTTGGATGACATCTTTCTTCCAAAAAAAAAAAAAAAAAAAACGGAAATCAAGTAACATGACCAAACCAGTCTAAATGCTCTTAAAAGTCTAAATGGATAAAACCTTGAAAAAATAGCAGCCCAACCAGATCATCTTTTGCTTTGACAGCAATGCACCTCAGGCTGGAAAGAAGAAAAAATAGCACAGTCTCACTGAGTATAGTATTCAAACAGTAAAACAGTATACTGTATTTATATGTATATATATATATATAAAAAAGTGTAGCTGTCTCTTAGGCAAAATCTCTCTTTACAGTGTAGTTGTTTGTAAAGTTTCGCAAGTTTCATGTACACTCATCTGTTTCTTTTTTGCAACATATTATGAGGCCTGGAATATACCAATTTGCTATTTTGTCAAGAAACATTGGTGTACATGGGAAATTTTGATTATGTTTTAATTTCTGTAAAATGCTCTCCTTTTTGTAATTAAAATAAAATTAAGAATATATAATAAAAAAAAACAAAAAAACAGAACATCACAAGCTGGTGAGCAGTGGTGCACTTGGTCAGGTTGGCTGCAGAACCCATCTTCAAGATGCAAGGTCTACATATTTAGTCAAATGTTTGGGTTGTGAAGCTGCATTGTTCAGGTAAAGTGAAGCAACGGGACTCTTGTATAATATTTTCAGAAGTCTTGTCACACCAAAATGGTCATGAAAAAGAGATCTGTACTAAGCAATTTACTGGACCTAAATGACCCACTGTGCTCCCCAACATTCTACCCCTTCTACCCTAAAGACAGGCAACAACTTTATGTCAAAAAGTGGTGGAAACTTGTTTATTAAACAGTGTCTACTTTTCTGTTAAAAAAAAAGTGTCTTCCATACTAAAGGCCCGTACACACGTGACGGAAATTGGACAAAATATCCTCCGATTTTTCTCTCTCTTGCTCAGCGGTCATAACCGTTTTTAGTTGACAGTGCATAAATGTTCACGAAATTTCTCGTTCGATTTATTTATTTTTTTTTGGGACATTTGTTCCTAGACTTCCGGGTTGTCAGCAACTTCAGATCATGCGCGGTCTTTCGTATCCGATTTTTCACGGACGTACTGCATACACATTAAACGAAAATTGGACGTCTGGGGACGGACGATAAAAATGTTGGTGTTTGTCCCTCCATTTTTTTAGTTGAAAATGTTGGCATCGGCTGCTGAAAGTTGTGTACACACTAGCCGAAAATCGTAAGATTTTACCTCGGACGGGAATTTCCGGCACATTTTCTACTAGTGTGTACCCCACTTAACTGTGACCCTTAGTTAAGAACCGACGAGGCCTGTATGCATTCAGCTACAAAGTCCCCATAATAAACTCATGGCCTGCTTGGACCTCATCCTTTAGTCAGAGGATGAGTTACTCCCGTTTGTAGAACACCCACTATGTCGGCTGTGTGCCCTTTCAACCTCCCCTCCTCTTTTCTTGTCCACGGAACTAGAACTCACACAGTCAGAACTTATTCCCACTTATAGCCCTGAGGGCGTACTCAATCCACCTTGCAAGGAATCCTGATCCATCAACAGGCTTCCAGATCATGATGAACAAAACCGGCAAAGGACACAAAGATTAGGATAGGTGGAGGAGGGGGAAGGAGGGAAATCCTGTACCTGCTAATCGAATGATATGAATTAAAGGATGTCCCTTTTGTCCTTGCATCTTGGCACTGCCCCCTTTCATCCTGTGTTATCCAGATGCTCTAATCGAACGTTGACCTTTTCTTGCCTCTTGCACTGTCTCCACCCTGGAGGCCCATGCTTCCTCAGTTTTCCCCCTAGAGACCACCAGTTCCATGCGTTACACTACCCCCACAGGAGCTGCAGGTAAGCTTGGGTCTTCTGCTTTCTCTAGCCCTAGGTGAGACCTTACCCTCGCTGACAACACCAGAATACCTTAGCTGAGAACTCACACCAGATGTACAAAGATTACTCACACTGCCCTTTAAAAAGATACTGTAAGCAGACTTTATTGGCAGATCAAGATCACAAATATAACAAAGCAGTTTGGTACATCAATATAAATGCACATACACACAACATAAACAGATACAATGCACCCAACAGAGGTGCCTCTAAATCAAACCCAACATATACTGCAGTGTAACAATGTAATGTAACAGACTAAGTCACTTAAAAGCTCTTAAACAAAGGAGCTAGGCTTAGGCCCTAAAACCTGAACCCAGTAACAGCAATCCATTTCAGCGCTCAAGAAAGATTTGGACAGTCTTTATGGTGAGCTTCCACTGGCAACATTGGGTCCTTTTAAAACGTTGGCAAGCAAAAAGGAGAAGATGACTCAAGGGAGTGGCATTCAACAGTGGTCTGGTGTAAAGTTAGGCACAGTAGGTATGTAAACTCCTTAGTGCAGCAACTCAGAAAGCAAGGCACCAAAGGGTAATGGGGAAGATATGAAGATCAAGATATTATGCAATAAGGGGGAGCAAATGGAAAGTCCTCGTTCTGGGATATGAATGGCTTTATGGGCCATACACACTATAAGATTTTCTGAAGACTTTTTCCTTTAGATTTACCAAAACCATATAATATGAGGTCAAACCTAAATACTTTCAATTTGTATGCAATCTGGCAGACCCTTGCACTACATAGAAAAGGTAAATCTGAAGGAAAAAGTCTTCAGAAAATCTTATAGTGTGTATGGCCCTTTAGGCTCTGTATTTGGCGTTGAGGGCTGCTGCTTACTGGATGCAGCAGCAAGTGTGATAGAACTCTTGTAGAAAAAAATGGCTGCGGAGATGTGGCTCTTTATTAACCACTTGCCGACCGCCGCACGACTATCTACGTCGGCGGTCAGCCCCTCACAGGCAAACTGACGTAGGTCTACGTCGCTTGCTTGTGAGGGTGTAGGGAGCGAGCGCGCGCCCCCGGAGGCGCGCTCCCGCTCCCGCGTGGTCACGGACCCCCCCGCGCATGTGACCAGCGGACCCGATGTCCGCCGGTCACTCTGCGATCGGCGGGGGAGAGGGAGAAAGTCATTCTCCCCTGTGTATGAGAGATGATCATACGGTTCTACTATGTAGAACCGTTGATCACTCTGCATACAGCTGAAGCCACAGCCAATCACAGTAGAAAGCACGCCCCTAGGGACACACACAGCCCCTCCCTCTCAAATAAAGTTAACCCCTAACCCAACCAGTGTATTTTTACAGTAACAGTGCATATGTATAGCACTGATTATTGTAGTAATGTCGCTGGTAACCCCAAAAGTGTCAAAAATGTCAGTCAAGGGTCTGATCTGTCCGCCGCAATGTCGCAGTACCGCAGAAAAAATCGCAGATCGCCGCCATTACTCATTAAAAAAAAAAACAACAAAAATGACAAAAATCTTTCCCTTTGTTAGTAAACGCGATAACTTTTGCGCAAACCAATCAAAATACGCTTATTGTGATTTTTTTTTACCAAACATAGGTAGCATAAAACAAATTGGCCGAAAATGTTAAAAAATTTTGATTTTTACATTTTTTTGGGGGGGAATTTCATATAAAAAAATGTGAAAAATATTGCTATTTTTGCAAAATTTACGCTCTTTTTTTGTTTATAGCGCATGATCAAAAAATCGCACAGGTGATCAAATACCACCAAAAGAAAGCTCTGTTTGTGGGAAAAAAAGGACACCAAATTCGTTTAGGTACAGCGTCGCACGACTGCGCAATTGTCCGTTAAAATCACGCAGTGCCGAATCGCAAAATACCCCCTGGACGTTTAGCAGCCAAATCCTCCAGGGCTTAAGTGGTTAAGTCTAGTCTGTCACATGACTGGGAATTCATCTTTATTTTTTAGGGGTAAAGGTGAAATTACCATTTAAGTGATTTACAATAAACTGAAAGAGCTGTTGACAAATAATTATTGCTCTCTGCGGCATCCTCACTATTGCCAATTAAAATGAGAAATCTCTGTGGCTGTTGTCCGTAAAAATGAAATAAAATCCTCTGCTTTAATTTCTCTGGCTGTTTGCAGTTACAGAGTGGTTGATACTAGTGGGCCATTGTGAAAAACTGACCTGAGCCAGCACCCTTCCTCCAGTGATAAGGCACATCACTTGACACTCCATCATGGCTCTGCTGAAAGCCCTGAGAGCCTGTTTATTTTTTTAGCTTATTTTTACTACCACTTTTTTTCTTTTGTTTAGAGTACTTTTCTAACCAGTGAGGTTTATAGGCCAACTATCTAGACTAAGATTTGAAATCTCTCAGAAGTAGAGGGCTGTAATGTGTGTTACAGACCAGCTCACAGACTCATCTCCTGTGCCCAAACCCATTGTTTTATTTTCTTATAGCGGAAGAAGCAGTTTGTAAATATATAGTAAATGTTGAAAAAAGTAAAGAAAATACAATTAACAAAAAACAATTATTGCTACAGGTTATCATAAGAAGGGGCCAAAGCATTGTTGCCCAACCTATTTTCAGCCGCAGCACCCTTTAAAAGTATGCAAAATCTCAAGGCTCCCCAGGCTAAATTATAAAAAACATAAATGCTACTTATCAGTAAGAAACCTAAGCCAAGGATGATGCACACAACCACCTTGATAAAATTAACTTCACATTAGAAGCCCCCCCTTCACATCATAGGTACCCCAATATATCAGGGAGGTGGAGGAGGTCAGGTGGAGGTAGTCTTCTTCCGCCTTCTCCTGAATGCCGTGAGCCTTGCCTTTATCAGAGTCATGCATTGCCATGGGGCAGGCAATCCAAGTTTCATCACTATAGCAATGAATGAGACCGTGCATCTTGGCCCCAGAGTGTCATTGGTGTTAATGGTGCTGGGGGCTGACCCACCCGCGCCATGGCCACTCAAGATGCTGATCCAGTGGAAAACTGGGTTTCATACTTGTGGCACCCCAGGGAAACCCAGATGGCACCCTGGTTGAGAAATGCTTGACTTAAGGAACCCAATGTCCTCACTCTAATTAGTGCATAGCACAGCAAGACCTTCTTAAAAAAGAAGGTATTCCCACGTTTCTTTTCATCACATATCCTTGGATTCTCGATCTACACCTCTTCCCTGGGTCAACTGATAGCTTCCAATAGTTTCCAATACCATTTCTATGCTGATGACAGCCTAATCTATCTCTCTATCCCTCAGCTCACCCCATCAGTTTCAGACTGGATTTCACATCACTTCCTTAACTCAATCTATACAAAACTAAGCTCATAATATTTCCTCCCCCACGTGCCCCTTCCCCTGACTTCCCTGTCAATATTAATAGCACAACCATCAGTCTGTCCCCAAATGCCAGGGTGTTAGGGCTATCCCTGGACTATGAATTGTCCTTTCAGGTCCACATCCAATTAACTGTGTAAATCATGCTGTCTCAGCCCCGGTTCACACTTATGCGATGCGGGAAGGCTGCGAATCCGCAGCCTGTTCCCGCATCGCAAACGTACCCGGCAGTTCACACTGCCATATGCGATACGCTGGGGGTGTCAATGTAATCTTAACGACACCCCCAGTTTGATCGCATATCGCAGTGCGATCTTGCAGTTCGCACAGGATCGGATCGCACAAGTGTGAACCGATGTGCGATCCGATCCTGATGCGGCTGCCAAAAAGGGTCCTGTGCGTCTTTGCTGCGGGTGCAGTGCGAATTTAGCCATACGAAGTGTATGGCTAAACTCGCACCGCACAGCCGATCGCATGTAATGGAGGAGTAGTGCGCTCTGACATTACATGCGATCGCCGCAGCCGCATCAGTGTGAACCGACTCTCAACCTCCCCAACATCTTCAGAATACGCCCCTTTTTACCAATGACACCACAAAGCTACTAATTTACTCCCTGGTCATCTCTCGCCTCGACTACTGCAACTCCCTCCTCATTGGATTACCTTTACATAGGCTATCCCCCCCTTCAGTCTATCATGAGTGCTGTTGCCAGACTCATCCACCATACCTAACCTCTCACTAGTACCCCTCTCTGCCAATCCTTCCACTGAATAAAATGAAATAAAATTCAAAGTACAAACAACTTACAAAGCCATCCACAACTCTGCCTCAAGCTACATCACTAACCTGGTCTCAAAATATCATACAAACCACTCTCTCTGGCCATCTCAAGACCTCCTGCTCTCTAGATCCCTTGTCACCTCCTCCCGTGCTAGCCTCCAGGACTTCTTCTGAGCTTCTCCCATCCTGTGGAACTCCCTACCCCAATCTGTACCACTACCTCTAAATCTATTCATCTTTAGACATTCCCGGAAAACCCTTCTATTTAAAGAAGCTTATCCTGCTTCTAACTAATTCACTGTGTTTTTACTTTCCCTATCAGCTCACCCCCCACAGTTATTACCTTTTGTATCACTTGACCCTCCCTCTTAGATTGTAATCTCTATCCAACAAGCAGGGCCCTCTGGTTCTATTGTACCAAATTGTATTATAAGTGTCATGTCTGCCTTCATTTTGTAAATCGCACAAACTGTTGGCGCTATATAAATCCTAGATATATATGTTGGCGTTAATCGCCAACAGTACCTGCGCAAATGGCAAATTTAAGTGACAATAAAGCTAAAAATGAAATAAAATGTGTACCGTGTAAATTATCTGCAGAATTAATGAATCATAAAGTGCAACATATAGGCGTGAACCATATAAAGGAGCTGCAGCTGAATCGTAAATAACGTGAGAATGGTTTAAATACACCTATGGAGGTGTACAGAGCCGCGCTCATCTAAAGTGCACTAAGTGTAGTGTTTTAATATAGTGAACCATTAACGAGTAATAGTATATATAAATATTAATAACAATTAATATGAATATAAATAAATATAAAGTGCATTAACAGTGGTGAATATAAAGTGCAACAACAATAAGTGAAATAAATCACATATAAAGTCCCATACACAGTGAAATAAATATAAACTGCAGCAGCGATAAGTGAAAAAATCGCATATAGAGTCCCATGCACCAACAGACTTCAGTGCAGTCTCCAAAGGATTCTTACACACACAACCAGATCTTCAATCCCTTCACCACATGGACACCCAATGTGTGAAAAGGCTTACCAGAAATCACCGACCCCTTAGTTATAGGGGGTCAGTGTAAGCAGAATGATATTCATCAGAAGCCAATATTCCAGAGTAGATTAGAGCCCTCCTGGAGGATCCACCTTGCAATCGCCAGTATAATATATAACTTCAGAATCCTTAGCCAGCCCCACGTTCATGTAGCAGGAAAAAAACAGGCATTGGATCAAACAAATACTGGGGATATCGGGTGGCGCGTCCACATCTCAATGCGTCTCATCCGGTCCCAGAAATAACATGGCAGTGTGATTGCACTCCTAGGTCCCGACCGGTTTCGATAGCACACAGGCCATCGTTGTCAAGGGTCATAGGTCATAGCTATATAAATCCTATATGATAATAATACCTCAAAAATAAGAGAATTAT
This sequence comes from Pelophylax lessonae, assembly GCF_965119305.1. Taxonomy (NCBI): domain Eukaryota; kingdom Metazoa; phylum Chordata; class Amphibia; order Anura; family Ranidae; genus Pelophylax; species Pelophylax lessonae. Next base: position 312,314,966 of record NC_138768.1, on the reverse strand, counting down.
TTCTCAATTCAGCACAGGAATGCAAACCATTCCTTTGCACCGCAAACTGCCTAATGATCATACAGAACTGATAATATTATGGAGCCATTTATTATAAACTTCATATAGCTCTATAATATTTTCATCCTGCCAGAAATCCAGTGAACACCTGCTGTTCTCCCCTGCTGTATCACAGGACATCTTGTCTTCTCCTTATCATCAAGAGGAAAAATGTTGGATGTGCCATGCCATGGGTAATGTCATTGTCTCTTCCACCAAAAACTCTAAATTGGTAACTTAAAGCGGAGTTCCGGCCTCAGAAATGTTTTTTCAATAAAAATACCCCCGGGACAGTCAGGGCTAGTACATTCCATAATGGATAGCCTCTGAACTCTCCCATGTCGCACTTACCTTTTAGAAGAAATACTTAACTTGAAAATTTCTTCTCCAGCGCTGCCATCTCAGGTGTGGGCAGCTGAAGCCAGTGCGTCCTCTTCTGCGTCCTCTTCCGTGTCCTCTTCGTCCCAGAATGCCCTGCACCTGCCCCGCTCGTCACTTCCGGGGCAGGCGTGTCATCCCTGCACAGCTTCTGGGCATGCCCAGAAATTGTTTAGCAGGGAATGACGCGCCTGCACCGGAAGTGACGAGCGGGGCCGGTGCAGGCGCATTGACTCCTGGGAGCAATGACGTTCAGCTCCCAGGAGTCATCGCAAGCAGGAAGTGACGGCTGCAGAGGAAGGAAGTAGAAGGAAGGTAAGTATACTGTCTTCAAAAACAAGGTAAGTAAAGAAAAAAAAATCGGGACTATCCATTTGTTTTTTAGGGGATTTACAGCAAACTGATGGGCCAAAGTTGTTTTTGAGCCCGGAACTCCGTTTTAATGATGACGTGTGTGACAGCATGAGCAGACCGGCATCGGCAGCAAATAGCAGGTGTTTTCAAATATTAAAAGAAATAGATTTAAATTGTCTATGATTGTCAAAAAAATGATTGCATCTACTTTACAGTCACACAGAGATCTTTACAAATATACACTGGATCTACTTTTCTGTGTAATGGAAATGTATACTCTTTTGGTTTCAGATGCTTGTTTTGTTGCTCCCTGTTATCTCAGTGCAATACCAGCGACTACCATCCAAAAAGAACAACATTAAAAAAAATGTCATTACTGTAGGGTATTACTTCACTCCCATTGTAAATCTACACTAAAAAAGTAATAGCTAAAATGACAAACAGTACATTCCCACTTACAATTCCAAAATCCTTGAAATGTCAGATAACACATTTTGCAGATTTCTCAATTTGTGGAGCAAAGTTTTTCCAGTGAATAGTTTTGGGTGCAGAACCTGCAAATCACTGTATATCAAATGTATTATGTAACATCTTCTAATATCTAGCATCTATTTGTCAGCAAATACTGTAATAATGTGAAGTGGAGAGATATTTCGAGTTTTTAGATGTAACCAATTATAAATGTTAACCAAGCTTTAGGACAGGGAGTCGTTTGACAGATATTAAAGACTAACCTTAAAACCCCTATAGATAATTTATCCACATAAAGCTGCCTTCATCCCTATACTAAAGAAGCTTACAGAGAAACCCCTCTATGATTGGGACTTTATGGCAAAAAATTAGAACTTATTATAATCAAAAAGATATAAAATTCCATGTCTTTATTCAAAAACATACTTGTATTTAGACAATTTTATCAAATCCAGTTTTTAAGACAGATGCACTTGAATACATGTATTAAACAAACATTATACTATTATGTCTAAATACGAATATGTTTTTGAATAAAGACATGGAATTTTATATCTTTTTGATTATAATAAGTTCTAATTTGTTGCCATAATGTCCCGATCATAGGGGGGTTTCTCTGTAAGCACCTTAAAACACCTTTCTAACATTAATCAACATTACTACATGACTGCCATGTAGTGTATGTATTATGTTTCTGTTGATATCAAATCTTCTAAAGCATAATAGACAATGTAAAATTTTGGAAAATTTTAAGGGATAATATACCATCATATTATCTTATAAATGGACTAAGTGGGGAGACTTATTTAAAGGGAGAAATTAAATAAACGTAATTCATTTTCTTGGATTTTTGGAAAGAAAATGTACTAGAATTAAACAATTGTGTACTTTGTGTGCTTTATTTATTTATTTTTGTATCGTTTCAAATAAAAAACTTCAGTGTTTCCTCATATATGGACTAGATGATGCAACCAGTTTGATCCTTAAGCTGGCCATACACTAGCAGATGAAATAAATGTTTGTAAGAAAATTTGTACGAAAATTCTCAGTACATTTGATGACATGACTATGGTTGAGCGGACACCTGGATGTCCGTGTTCGGCGGGTTCGGCCGAACTTTAAAAAAAAGTCCGGGTCCGTGTTCCGGACTTTTGCCGAACTTTTCTCGGACACCGAACCCCATTGAAGTCAATAGGGACCCGAACGTTCAGGCACTAAAATGGCTCTAAAACACCAATGGAAAGGGCTAGAGTGCTGCAAATGGCAGCAAAACGTAGTTAAGAGCATGGCAAGTGCTCTGCAAACAAATGTGGATAGGGAAATAACTTAAAACAACAAAAAAAAAAAACAGAAAATAAAACAATGTTCTTCATCTCTGAAGGACGAGGCCCATATGGAGTAGGAGGGAGGTTGAGGTGGTGGTGGGTGTGGCGGTGTCATAGGCGTGCGCACAGGGTGTGCCGGATGTGCCTGGGCACACCCTAATCACCTAGGGCACATAGCATTATCGCTCTGTTTGCCAGTGAGGAGATGGGAAAGATCTCCCTCGGACCTGCTCTGCTCTATTTCACTTTGCCAGCAGGGAGAGTAATGTATCGGGGCCATGTACATGTAGGCAAACACATTTGTAGGCAAATACACATGTGTATTTAAACTTTGGGGTGCACACCCTAATGCAATAGGCTGCGCACACCTATGGGCGGTGTAGGTGGAAGCGGCGGTGGAGGAGGACCAGGGCCGGATTAAGAGCATCATGGGCTTGGTGCTGAGGATTTTGAAGGGCCTTAAGGGCCATGCCTTGGCATGCACCCAGAGGAGGAAGGGTGCAGCCATGCATGCCTAATTCCACATGCGATGCTGTCTCTGAAGCCCATAAACACATCCATGCATCGGCAACTGTCCCTCCTTGTCCGGCCTTCGTGCTGTGTGGGGAGGTTCTGAGGGAGCTGCCTGGGGAAGCGAGCATAGAAGCCAGACTTTTGTGTTTACAAGTGACAGAAGAGCGGTAATAGTGAATATGGCCAACCTGGGGCCTATATAAAGGTAGGGGCCTGGAGCTGCAGCTCCAATAGCCCCTATGTTAATCTGGCCCTGAGGAGGACGAGGTAGCCAACACTGCTTCTTTTCACAAATTTTAAATGAGGGTACACCCCAAAAGAGTGAGAAAGAGCAAAAATGGAACAATGGCTGGGTAAGGTCGGTATCCATCGCTATTCTGCACAAGGTACGGAAAAGTCCCGTGGGATCCATGCCTGGTTCATTTTAATGAACGTGAGCTTGTCCACATTGTCTCTGGACAGGCGGCTGCGCTTGTCTGTGATAACGCCCCCAGCCGTGCTAAATACCCGTTCAGATAATACACTGGCTGCAGGGCACGCCAGCAACTGCAAGGCGTAAAGAGCAAGCTCAGGCCATGTCTACAACTTGGAGACCCAGAAGTTGAAGGGGGCAGACCCCTCATTCAGTACATCTAGGCGTGTGCACACACACTGCTCCACCATGTTGGTGAAATGCTGCCTCCTGCTAAGACGTTCCATATGAGCTGCTGGTGCTGCTGTTTGTTGTGGCGTGCTGACAAAGCTTTTCCACATTTCGGCCATGCTAACCCTGCCTTCTGAGGTGCTGGCGGTGCCCTGGTTGCGTTGGCGACCTCTTCCTCCTCCTCCTCCTCCTCTGCCTTGTGCTTCCACTGTGGCCCCGCTGTCAGGTGGGAATGCCAGCAGCATGGCATCTACCAGCGTGCGCTTGTACTCGCGCATCTTGCGATCGCGCTCCAGTGAGTGAATTAAGGACGGTACGTTGTCCTTGTAACGGGGATCCAGCAGCGTGGCCACCCAGTAATCAGCACAAGTTAGAATGTGGGCAACTCGGCGGTCGTTGTGGAGACACTGCAGCATGTAATCGCTCATGTGTGCCAGGCTGCCCAGAGGCAACGAAAGGCTGTCCTCTGTGGGAGGTGTATCGTCCGTGTCCTCTGTATCCCCCCAGCCACGCACCAGTGATGGCCATGAGCTGGCCTGGGTGCCACCCTGCTGTGAACATGCTTCCATCTCCTCCTCCAGCTCCTCCTCCTCATCCTCCTCATCCTCCAGAACTGTGCCCCTGCTGGACAATTGTGTCCCTGGCGTTTGTGTGTGCAGGAACCCACCCTCGGAGCCCCTTGCGAATGACTGCCCTGAAAGCCTTGGAAATGTTACCTCTTCATCCTCCTCCTCCTCCTCCTCCTCCTCATCCTGTGCCACATCCTCTTCCATCATCGCCCGAATTGTTTTTTCAAGGAGGCATAGAAGTGGGATAGTTAAGCTGAGAACGGCGTCATCGGCACTGGCCATGTTGGTGGAGTACTCAAAACAGCGCAACAAGGCACACAGGTCTCGCATGGAGGCCCAGTTATTGGTGGTGAAGTGGTGCTGTTCCGCAGAGCAACTCACGCGTGCGTGCTGCAGCTGAAACTCCACTATGGCCTGCTGCTGCTCGCACAGTCTTTGCAGCATGTGCAAGGTGGAGTTCCACCTTGTGGGCACGTCACATATGAGGCGGTGAGCGGGAAGGCCGAAGTTACGCTGCAGCGCTGACAGGCGAGCAGCAGCAGGGTGAGAACGCCGAAAGTGCGCACAGACGGCCCGCACTTTCTGCAGCAGCTCTGACATATCGGGGTAGTTTTAAGGAACCTCTGCACCACCAAATTCAGCACATGCGCCAGGCAAGGGATGTGAGTCAAACCGGCTAGGCCCAGAGCTGCTATGAGATTTCGCCCATTATCACATACCACCAGGCCGGGCTTGAGGCTCGCTGGCAGCAACCACTCATTTGTCTGCTGTTCCATGCTCCTCCACAACTCCTGCGCGGTGTGTGGTTTGTCCCCCAAACAGGCAAGTTTTAAAACTGCCTGCTGTCGTTTACCCCTGGCCGTGCTGAAGTTGGTGGTGAAGGTGTTACGCTGTCCGGATGAGGAGGCGGTAGAGGATGAGAAAGCGGAGTAGGAGGAGTTAGGAACAGGAGGCAAACTGAAGCGCCCTGCAATCCTCGGTGGTGGAAGGACATGCGCCAAATTGCTATCCGCCTCAGGCCCATCCGCCACTGCATTTACCCAGTGTGCCGTTAGGGAGATATAACGCCCCTGACCGTGCTTACTGGTCCACGTATCGGTAGTTAGGTGGACCTTGGCACAGATGGCGTTGCGCAGTGCACACCTGATTTTTTCCCCCACTTGGTTGTGCAGGGAAGGGATGGCTTGCCTGGAAAAGTAGTGGCGGCTGGGCACGACGTACTGTGGGACAGCCACCGACATAAGGTTTTTAAAACTGTGCGTCTCCACCAGACGGAATGACAGCATTTCAAAGGCCAAGAATTTTGAAATGCTGGCATTCAGGGCCAGGGATCGCGGGTGGGTAGGGGGGTACTTCCTCTTCCTCTCAAGTGTTTGGGAGATGGAAAGCTGAACGCTTCCACTGGACATTGTGGAGATGGTTGGTGACCCAGGTGGTGGTGTTGCTGACAGATCCTCTGTTTGCGGGGTGGCAGGTGCCGGTATCACTACAGATGTGGCTGGAGCGGCCGAGACTGCAGCAGAAGAGGAAGCAGGATGAGCCAGAGACGTTTATTGGTTTTGAAGGTGTCTACTCCACTGCAGCTCGTGCTTTGCACTTAGATGCCTGATCATGCAGGTTGTGCTCAGGTTGAGAAGGTTTATGCCTCGCTTCAGGCTCTGATTGCACAGGGTGCAAACCACTCGTGTCCTGTCATCAGCACATTTTCTAAAGAACTTCCACGCTAGAGAATTCCTTTGAGCTGACTTTGGTGCGCTCGTTCCCTTGCTGCGTTGGGCAGTAGCGGGCGTAGTGTCTAGGGCACGGCCGCTCCGCTTCTGCACCCTGCTCCCTCTTCTGCTGTGCTGGTGGCTCTGTGCGACCACCGCCTCTTCCTCCAAACTACTCAGGTCACCTGCATGACGTTCATTCCATGTGGGGTCGAGGACCTCATCGTCCTCCACATCATCTTCCACCCAGTCTTCACCCCTGCCCTCCTTGTCGGTCTCCACAATGCTGAACGCCGCAGCAGTTGGCACCTGCGTTTTGTCATCATCGGAGACATGCTGCGATGGTCCTTGCATGTACTCATCTTGAGAAATAAGTGGTTGGGCATCGCTGCACTCAATCTCTTCAACTTCTGGGGCAGGGCTAGGTGGATGGCCCTGGGAAACCCTGCTGACAGAGTCCTCAAAAAGAACAAGAGACTGCTGTATGGATTGGGGCTCAGACTGCTTGCCTGATTTCCAAGGGGGTGAGGTGAAAGACGGTTGGACATTGGCTGCAGGTGCCAACTCTGACCTTTCTGCAGTAGACTGGGTGGGAGACAATGTGAAGGAACTGGAGGCACTGTCAGCAACCCAATCTACTATCGCCTGTACTTCTTCAGGCCTCATCACGTCTAGAGGCGCATTATGCCCTACCAAATACTGATGCAGGTTCTGTCGCCTACTCACACTTGTGGAAGGTGTTTCACTTGTGCGTGTAGCTGGCACAGATCGACCACGTCCTCTCCTTGCAAGAGGAGCTCTACCAGCAGCACCACGACCCAGGCCACGGCCCCTATTTGACGGTCTCCTCATATTTCTGTAATTTATGATCTTGCCCTAGAAAGGTGTTTATTGAATAGCGGAACAAAACAACAACAGTATCGCACGGGTGTATCTGACAGTCAAATATGCAAACTATGCCGCAATTTAATGTTTTTTACCCCAAATGGGTGTATATTGAATAGCGGAATAGGAAAAAGGATAAAAAAAACGGTGTATCTCACACGTACAAACACAGACTAGGCCCCGATTAAAATTTTTTGTACCCTAAAGGGAGGATGAGGAAGAGGAGTAGGAGGAGTTGGGAACAGGAGGCAAACTGAAGCGCCCTGCAATCCTTGGCGGTGGAAGGAGATGCGCCAAACAAATTTAAAAGGTGTATCTCACACGTACCGATACAGACTATGCCGTAATTTAATTTTCTTACACTCCAAAAGGGTGTATATTGAATAGCGGAATAGGAAAAATGTTATAATACGGTGTATCTCACACGTACAAACACAGACTAGGCCCCGATTACAATTTTTTGTACCCTAAAGCCAGGATGAGGAAGAGGAGTAGGAGGAGTTGGGAACAGGAGGCAAACTGAAGCGCCCTGCAATCCTCGGCGGTAGAAGGAGATGCGCCAAACAAATTTAAAAAGGTGTATCTCACATGTACCGAAACAGACTATCCCGCAATTTAATTTTTTACACTCAAACAGGGTGTATATTGAATAGCGGAATAGGACAAATTTTACAAAACGGTGTATCTCACACGTACAAACACCAACTAGGCCCCGATTACAATTTTTTGTACCCTAAAGGCAGGATGAGGAAGAGGAGTAGGAGGAGTTGGGAACAGGAGCCAAACTGAAGCGCCCTGCAATCCTCGGCGGTAGAAGGAGATGCGCCAAACAAATTTAAAAAGGTGTATCTCACGTGTACCGATACAGACTATCCCGCAATTTAATTTTTTACACTCAAACAGGGTGTATATTGAATAGCGGAATAGGACAAATTTTACAAAACGGTGTATCTCACACGTACAAACACAATCTAGGCCCCGATTACAATTTTTTGTACCCTAAAGGCAGGATGAGGAGTAGGAGGAGTTCGGAACAGGCAGGAGGCAGACTGAAGCACCCTCAAATCCTCGGCAGTATGAGATGCGCCCCAAAAATTGGAAAGGTGTATCTCACACGTACCGACACAGATTATCCCGCAATTTAATTGTTTATACCCAAAGGTTTTGATTAAATAGCGAAATAGAAAATATGATCAAAAAAAGTGTATGTATCTCACACGTACAGAAGCACACTAGGCCCCAATTACTATTGTTTGTACCCCTAAAGGCAGGATGAGGAGTAGGAGGAGTTTGGAACAGGCAGCACTCTCAAATCTTCAGAAGTATGAGATGAACCCCAAAAACTTGGAAAGGTGGATCTCACACGTACCAAAACAAACTATCCCGCAATTTAATTGAGATTATTAATTGATGTATGTATTTTTATGTTTTTTTGAGACCTCCTTGTACCTTGGGTGTTCCACAATAGGAGCACCGATAGATGGCGCTGTCTCTCCTCGGGCCGTGGTATGATATATTGGGTATCTATATACCTGATATGGTATATGGGGTAATGCCCTTTTTTGGTTGATCCCATTTATAGGACATTGCTCATTAGAAGGATGGGGGAGGCATCGCAGTGTGGGGTTTTGTGAAGGGATTTTTCCTTTTATTTCCCCATTATGTTACCCTCCTCTCCCTTCCTCTTCCGGTCAGAGTGGTGGTTCCGGTCGTGTGGAGCGCATACCTCACTTCCGGCCACTCAGTTCCGGTGGGCGGTTCTCTCCTCCGCTATAGAAAGCACTGGCGCACCCTGTAGCCACACCCCATGACGACGTCCAATCGGACGAAACGTACGTCGGGTGGCGTGCTGGGTGGCGCGTGCTACGATCCGTGGAGGAGACAGGACGGCCATAGATTCGGTGGTCCACCGCTGGGACGCCCTGGGAGGTCTCGGTGCCCATGTATTACATGCGAGATGTAGTACTTTCTTTGTGAGTACCATTCTCATATAACATTAATAACCTCTACCATCAATTAGTTACCTCTACTTTCTTTAAACCGACTGACAGGAACGGATTCATAGATACCACGAGTTGTCATCACAAGTCGTGGTTAGAGTCCGTTCCTGTCAGTCAGTTCTTACGATTGAAGCGTAATTGTTCGCGTCATGAAGATTTCTTGCAGGAGGCCTCTGTCCTTAAAGAGAGATTTCTTGAGAAGGGGTACGACGAGTCTCTTTTGAGTCAGGCCTTGTTAAAAGCTGATTCGAGAGCGAGAGAGGATCTTCTTCAGCCTAAACAGAGGGACTTAAAACGTCCTTTTGATTTTGCATTCCTCTCTTCGTACTCCACTCAACATTTCTCAGTGAAAACTATTCTTCGGCGCCATTGGCACATTCTGCGGAATGATTCAGTGTTGGGCCCCCTCTTACCTCCCCAGCCTCAGGTAATCTATAGGGGTGTCCCTCCCTTAAAGTTGCAGATTGCCCCCAACATTAGGGATCCCCCAAAAAAGGTCTCTTTTTTTCAACAAATGGGAGGCTTTTATAAATGCAGGAGGTGCACTATCTGTCAGCTTAATGTGGTGAAGAAGAGACGAGTTGACACCTTTAAGTCTGGTTTTGGACAGGACTTTAAGATTAAACCGTTTATATCCTGTACCACCAGGTATGTGGTTTACCTGGTGAGATGTCCATGCGGCCTTGACTATGTTGGCCGCACTATCCGGGAGCTTCATGTGAGGCTCAAGGAGCATGTGGCCAACATAGTCAATGGCTTCCCCAAACACAGCCTCTCTAGGCACTATGATGAGTGCCACAATAGGGATCCCAGTGGCACTTTGTTTTTGGGGATAGACAAATTTTCAGGACATTGGAGAGGAAGCAATCTAACAAGAGGGGTTTCCAAGCTCGAAACGAGCTGGATATATAGGCTCAAATCTTATACCCCCTTGGGTCTTAACATTGAATGGGATTTAAATGCCCACATTAATAATTCCTAGATTGGCGTTCCCCTCCCTCTCCTTGGTATTTGCTGTGCAATATTTGATAGTTTTATTCAATGTGTACAATATTTCTGGATTTGTTTTATTATGTAGCATTTTAATGTATGTTTTTTAATATCTTATGTTGTTATTAATTGATGTATGTATTTTTATGTTTTTTTGAGACCTCCTTGTACCTTGGGTGTTCCACAATAGGAGCACCGATAGATGGCGCTGTCTCTCCTCGGGCCGTGGTATGATATATTGGGTATCTATATACCTGATATGGTATATGGGGTAATGCCCTTTTTTGGTTGATCCCATTTATAGGACATTGCTCATTAGAAGGATGGGGGAGGCATCGCAGTGTGGGGTTTTGTGAAGGGATTTTTCCTTTTATTTCCCCATTATGTTACCCTCCTCTCCCTTCCTCTTCCGGTCAGAGTGGTGGTTCCGGTCGTGTGGAGCGCATACCTCACTTCCGGCCACTCAGTTCCGGTGGGCGGTTCTCTCCTCCGCTATAGAAAGCACTGGCGCACCCTGTAGCCACACCCCATGACGACGTCCAATCGGACGAAACGTACGTCGGGTGGCGTGCTGGGTGGCGCGTGCTACGATCCGTGGAGGAGACAGGACGGCCATAGATTCGGTGGTCCACCGCTGGGACGCCCTAAGGACATCTGGGAGGTCTCGGTGCCCATGTATTACATGCGAGATGTAGTACTTTCTTTGTGAGTACCATTCTTCTATTTAAGAATAAAGCCTTTTAAAGCGGTCTGCGCTATGTGATGTCCCTCTTTTTCTTTGCATAACATACCACATCGAGAGCTTACTAGGACTGCATTGGAGAAGCCTTCATGATTTCCAGTTATGCGCTACTTTTGATCTCTGTGATGGAGATCAATTACTTTTGGTAAGAAGTACTGGTGTTGGAGTGCTTTCTGGTGGTGGTTTTCTGCTCGAGAATTACTTCTTTATGTGGAGACGGACACACATGGACTGCTTTTTTATTGCTTTTTATACATCCTCAAGTGGGACTGTCATTCATTAAGGGTCTTAGCGCCACAGTTTTGTTTTTTATCCCGCAATTTAATTGATCCCCAAAGGTTTTTATTGAATAGCGGAATAGGAAATATGATCAAAAAAAGTGTATGTATCTCACACGTACAAAACCACACTAGGCCCCAATTACTATTGTTTGTACCCCTAAAAGGCTGAATGAGGAGTAGGAGGAGTATGGAACAGGCAGCACCCTCAAATCTTCAGAAGTATGAGATGAACCCCAAAAACTTGGAAAGGTGGATCTCACACGTACCAACACAAACTATCCCGCAATTTAATTGATCCCCAAAGGTTTTTATTGAATAGCGGAATAGGAAATATGATCAAAAAAAGTATATGTATCTCACACGTACAAAACCACACTAGGCCCCAATTACTATTGTTTGTACCCCTAAAAGGCTGAATGAGGAGTAGGAGGATTATGGAACAGGCAGCACCCTCAAATCTTCAGAAGTATGAGATGAACCCCAAAAACTTGGAAAGGTGGATCTAACACGTACCAACACGAACTATCCCGCAATTTAATTGATCCCCAAAGGTTTTTATTGAATAGCGGAATAGGAAATATGATCAAAAAAAGTGTATGCATCTCACACGTACAAAACCACACTAGGCCCCAATTACTATTGTTTGTACCCCTAAAAGGCTGAATGAGGAGTAGGAGGAGTATGGAACAGGCAGCACCCTCAAATCTTCAGAAGTATGAGATGAACCCCAAAAACTTGGAAAGGTGGATCTCACACGTACCAACACGAACTATCCCGCAATTTAATTGATCCCCAAAGGTTTTTATTGAATAGCGGAATAGGAAATATGATCAAAAAAAGTGTATGCATCTCACACGTACAAAACCACACTAGGCCCCAATTACTATTGTTTGTACCCCTAAAAGGCTGAATGAGGAGTAGGAGGAGTATGGAACAGGCAGCACCCTCACATCTTCAGAAGTATGAGATGAACCCCAAAAACCCCAAATATCATTCAGCTCTGCTGCAGGCCACAATTTAATTTTTTTTAACCCAAGGCTGTATATTGAATAGTGGAATAGAAAAAAAGTGTATGATTTCTGAAACCACTCAATATTAGCACATGTGAACTGAACACAGCAGTGTATGATCAGTCACTCAGCACAGCACAGCTGAAGGAAAAATGCTGCACACAGTGCCTGATAGAAAAATACTTTTCTCCCTCCTCCTCAGTGGGCAAAAAAGATTGTGTTTCTCTGCACCCCAAAAAGATTGTGTTCACTGCACCCCAAAAAGATTGTGTTCACTGTACCCCAAAAAGATTGTGTTCACTGCACCCCAAAAAGATTGTGTTCACTGCAGCCCACACACAGCAAAATGGATGTGGACCACTGACACCTGCCTATCTCCTGTCCCACACCACACAGCAATATCGATTGTAGTTTGTAGAACACACTGTCTGACCCTAAAAATCAGCAGACTCTGTCCCTAAAAGGATTGATAAGATCGTATATCGGGTGACTGCAAACCCCCCCCCCCCCCCCACACACAGCAATATCGATTGTAGTTTGTAGAACGCACTGTCTGACCCTAAAAATCAGCAGACTCTGTCCCTAAAAGGATTGATAAGATCGTAGATCGGTCACTGCAAACCGCACCCCACACAGCAATATCGATTGTAGTTTGTAGAACACACTGACCCTAAAAATCAGCAGACTCTCTCCCTAAAATGCCTACAACTCGCCCTGCCTAACACACTCTGACCTGTCCCTCAATTCTATCCGGACACAAATGTTTTTTTTTCCTGTCTGTCCCTAATCAGCAGCCAGCACCCCAAAAAGATTGTGTTCACTGTACCCCAAAAAGATTGTGTTCACTGCACCCCAAAAAGATTGTGTTAACTGCAGCCCAAAAAGATTGTGTTCACTGTACCCCAAAAAGATTGTGTTCACTGCACCCCAAAAAGATTGTGTTTACTGCAGCCCAAAAAGATTGTGTTCACTGCAGCCCACACACAGCAAAATGGATGTGGACCACTGACACCTGCCTATCTCCTATCCCACCCCACACAGCAATATCGATTGTAGTTTGTAGAACACACTGACCATAAAAATCAGCAGACTCTGTCCCTAAAAGGATTGCTAAGATCGTAGATCGTTCACTGCAAACCCCACCCCACACAGCAATATCGATTGTAGTTTGTAGAACACACTGTCTGACCCTAAAAATCAGCAGACTCTGTCCCTAAAAGGATTGCTAAGATCGTAGATCGGTCACTGCAAACCCCACCCCACACAGCAATATCGATTGTAGTTTGTAGAACGCACTGTCTGACCCTAAAAATCAGCAGACTCTGTCCCTAAAAGGATTGCTAAGATCGTAGATCGGTCACTGCAAACCCCACCCCACACAGCAATATCGATTGTAGTTTGTAGAACGCACTGTCTGACCCTAAAAATCAGCAGACTCTGTCCCTAAAAGGATTGCTAAGATCGTAGATCGGTCACTGCAAACCCCACCCCACACAGCAATATCGATTGTAGTTTGTAGAACACACTGACCCTAAAAATCAGCAGACTCTCTCCCTAAAATGCCTACAACTCGCCCTGCCTAACACACTCCGAACTGTCCCTCAATTCTATCCAGACACAAATGTTTTTTTTTTTCCTGTCTGTCCCTAATCAGCAGCCTGCATGTTGATGTGTGCTCTCTCCCTGAACTAAACAGCAGAATGACGCCGCAGCGGCGCTGCCTCGAACTTATAAAGACTTGGTCACATGCTTCAGACGGCCAATCACAGCTACTGATACATTTGTAGGCATGGCTGGGATGGCTTAGGCACACCAGTTAAACGCTTGTTGATTGGCTGTTGAAAGCCCGCCATGAAAAGCGCGCCAAAGCATGCAAAACCCGGAAATAAAACGACCGAACACGGATTTTTACCCGAATATACAGTAAAGTTTTCGGGTCCGTGTTCGGGTAACAAAAATCCAATTATTCGGTACGAACACGAATAATACAGTCCGTGTTCGCTCAACCCTAGACATGACCAATGTCGTTTGAAAGGAGTTTAAAATTTAGTTTGCCTTTAACATTCAATTTGAGGATGAAGGGACTGAATGAAGTTTCTTAAAACTACAAATTATGAACAAAGTTCTACTAGTGTATGGCCAGCTTTGAAGTTGACCAAACATTGAATTATTTCTGCGATCTTTAAATAGGGTTTTTTTGATTGGTTCCCAAACCAGTCAGAACGTTAATAAAAATCACGCCTTGTTTGACAAGATTAAGAATAACTATAGCAATTGTGTTGATAAGTGTCACGCTGTTTTGTCTTCAGATGTACATAAAGGGGTTAAAATTAACTCTTCTTAAGTATCGGCAGGTATCTAGGCCTCCAGTCTTTAAGCACGGGCGGGTGTGCACACATCGCTTCCTGTTTTTCCTCTCCCTTTCCCCTACTGGATAAATGAAATGATCCTACAAGCAGTAGAGGAACCCAGAACTACTGATTGCTGTTTTTTCAGAAGGGCTCCTCTGACCCTCTTAAGACAATGGCAGGAAAACACTTAGAGACAGGCTGATGTTTTCCCCAAATGTATATATATTTTCTTTCAATCAGGTCTTTTTTTATCTTAAGTTCTCTTTCCTGGTCTCTTCACCAGTGAATCACTGTTGGCCTTCAAACTATGATTTAAATTAAAGCTCCTGTTTTTTATTCTGGTATCTCAAGGGGAAGTGTATGATTGAGGAAAAGCAGCTATTTATTCAATTCAAAACACTTTTTTTTAATGAAAAAAGTTATTAACCTACATCCGTTATCTTTACAATCTAGATTACAGACATAATACAAGCCAAATAACCAAGCCAAATACAAATAGTCAGAATACAGAGCACTGCACGGTCCCTGTTCCTGTTTCCAGTAACACTATAAACAGTCTGCTAAAGCATTCGGTAGTTATTACTGAGTTCCTGTACAGTAAAGGAACTGAAGCTGTGATAATGGAGGTCATACCCAAAAATATAGTATGTCTCCATTAAAATATCTTCATTTAATTTTCTACAAATGATAAGGCTTAACATAGGTGTGTGCCCTAATTAGCCTGTATGGCGCAGATTCCCCCTGCTGACCCTCATCCCCCCCTCCCCATGTCGCCCCACCCAGCAGCGCTGCCGACTTCCCTCCACTCCTCTTCTGCCAACTACTGCAGGGGATGCTTTAGGATGGAGAGCAGGGCTGGTAAATATGTAATTTACCAGCCCCTTTCTTTTTTGAATAAACACAGCGAGTGATCGTTACCAATCACTCACTGTGTTCAATCATTACTGAAGCATAGTAAGCTGTGTTTGCTGTATTTGTGAATGAACAGGAAGCCGCTCAGCACAGAGCACTTCCCATTCATTCACTGTCCAGTGCAGCTGAGGCTGGAGAGAAAGAGACTAGGGAATCTCTGATCTCAATCCCTATCTCTGTCGCAAAAGTGAGACATCAGGGGTCTGTTTAGACCCCTAATATTTCACCAAAGCCCCCCAATGGGGCTCATAACATTTTTAAAAAAATACATAGTTAAAAATAAGATTGTACCACGTGTGTTTGAGCTTTGGGGTGCCCACCCTAATGCAGTGATGGCGAACCTTGGCACCCCAGATGTTTTGGAACTACATTTCCCATGATGCTCAAGCACTCTGCAGTGTAGTTGAGCATCAAGGGAAATATAGTTCCAAAAAATCTGGGGTGCCAAGGTTCGCCATCACTGCCCTAATGCAATAGGCTGTGCACACCCATGAGGCTAAATGTATATTATGCCTGCTTCCTGGCAGTCATGGTGGTCATTTTAGGGTAGCTGGGTTCACAGGATTTTACAGAATATTCAACAGAATATAATGGTTCTTCATAATTTCAGGAATTTGATGCACTCACAGTAACTGGTCTTCACATGCAAAGGAAACTGGCTGGGTAGGTAAGCCCGTAGTCTGAAATAAGCAGAATAGAGTTATGTCAATAGAATAAATGATGATGGTTGGGAGCAGACACATACCAACATGGAGGAACCCCCACAAAATCCAGTTGCCTTTAGAGGCAGCTTTGATGAAGAATTCTTTGTTTCTTTCCTGAAGGTGTAAGGGAACATCAATTTTCCATTCATAAAAACCAACCTTTTAGTGTTATTCTAGCTACATGTTTAACATTTTGAAAAGAGTTGTAAGAGTTCTGTCAGTGTATTATTTATGAACTTCAAGTGAAACAGGTTTAAAGCCTAAATGCAACTGGAATAATAAAAAAAAGAAAATAAGATCAGCACAAGGGACATAACTTAAAGTCAGCAGGATGTGTCCTCCATCCATGCCCCCCACCCCATAATCCTCCAGAGCGTCAGGGGTTAATACAACTAAAGGGATGTCACAGGCTTTCATCAAGAGCAGGGCCGCTGGTAGGGGGGGACCACCAGCCCTCTTGTAGGGGGCCCCCGAGGACACAGGGGGGCCCACACAGAGAGGGGGATTAGTGATGGACAACAAATAGAGAAATCTTTCTCCAACACCTGAATCTGATCTGTCCCTCTCCCTGCTATCAGCTTTTATCTGTTGAGAAAGAGACAGTTGTCCCTCACTAATCCCCCTCCCATGTGTGGGCCCCCCTCCCAGCACTTATCTCTGCTCAGGAGTTTATTTGTAAATTGTAACTTTGTTTCTCTCTCTCTCTGTCTCTCTGATCACTGAGCTCCAACTGCCCAGCCTGTATATTTTTCTCATCTTTTTTATTTAACATAGTTTTTTGTTTGTAGATTTAGCAGGAATTATGTGAGTTATGTTATATTTTTGTCTGATAATAGTGATTTTGTTGTAATTTTAGCAAAATATATCTTTAATATTTTCTTGGGGGGGGCCCTGCCAGGTAGTCTGTACGGGGCCCCGCGATTTCTAACAGCAGCCCTGATCAAGAGTGTTAGTCACCGGACAGACCACACAATCTAACAACTGTGGACTACTCCACTCCACCTCATAGACACCTGCTGACTCCTTTCTGCTGCATTTCAAGTTTCCCTTGCAGGTGGGTAATGCTTTCAAAACCTTGTCCTTGTTATCAGGGTTTGGTGGTTCTTTCCCACCTAATGTCTCTCTGAGCCTCTGAATTCCAGGTCCCATTCGAGGATTTACAAATGCTGAGAAAACTGTAAATCGGTCCTCTTCTCTCCAACTGACTATCCCTCATGCTGCATGTGTGGGAACCAAAAGTACTCAAAATGTCTCTTGAACTCTCTCTTAAAGGGGCCACAACAAATAGTGGGGAAATATATCTCCTGTCCAGAACCAATCCTGTACAATGTGTATGCTCACCCTTTTTACTCCCAACAGACCAAGAGGCCCCACCTCCTTCTGCATACATCCCTTCCCAACAGGAAGTGACATATGCAAGGGAAGGCACACCACAGCACACTATTAACCCCTGAGTCACCAAACATTAACTCTATGCCTACAACCTTCCCGTTATTATTAGAGATGAGGTACAGGTTCGCCACTACCAGGTGTTTTCAGCAGATTGTATAGCTTTGAAACTCGCCAGACCAAATGCTTTGTAACCATAATGCACTGCCTGACCTTTCAACTGTGGTCAGCAGGATTACAGTGGCCAATAATATGGGCTTTGTCATGTTCTCATCCCACTGGCTACCGATCATGACTAGAGACCAAGAGCTGTCTTTTACAACTAAGCGTGCAGTGAGCACACTCAGCACAGCAACCTCAACTGTCAATGGATGCATATGTATGGCATGTAGGCTTTGAAGCATTACAGTATGTATGCATTACATGGGCAGCAAGAGCTTAAACTTTTTGGGAATAATTGATGGGTATGGCAGGTAGTTATGGGGACCTAGGATCTAGATCCTGTTGGCACTCAGTGGTGCATGCTAAATCAATGGCTGGTGTTGATATTGAAATCTATATGTAGAACATAGGTGTGTGCAGGGGGCATGCAGGATGTGCCAGGCACCCCCTAATCACCCCATGCGGCACAGATTTCCCCTACTGATATCTCACCAAAGCCCTCCCATGGAGCTCCTAAAAAAACTGTAAAAAAAATAGTGAAAATATAAAATGGTAAAAAATCATATAAAAATAAAATAATAAAAATGAAAAACTTCTGACAGCATCCACTGCCCTACTGACTATGGATGGGTCGAACTACCCTCTGTTCGGTTCGCACCAGAACATCTCGAACAGGGAAAAAGTTCTAGCGAACATGCAAACTCTATTAAAGTCTATGGGACACGAACATGAAAAATCAAAAGTTCTCATTTAAAAGGCTTATATGCAAGGTATTGCCATAAAACGTGTATGGGGACCCAGGTACTGCCCTGGGGGACATGTATCACTGCAAAAAAAAATTTTAAAACAATTTTTTTAAAAGGAACATTGATTTGAATGATGCTTAAAGTCAAACAATAAAAATAAAAAAAATTCCTTTAAATATTGTGCCTGGGGGGTCCCCTTATTTTGCCTGTAAAGTGCCGCATCTGTACAATGTATGGAGCCTGTTGCAGGAATACTGACATTTCTAAAGGAAAAAATTTCATTCAAATTTGCTCGAGGTTGTAATGTATTGTCGGCAATACAGACAAAAAAGAAAAAAACAGCTTAGGGTCCCCCCAGTCCATACCAGGCCCTTCAGGTCTGGTATGGATTTTAAGGGGAACCCCATGCCAAAAATTAAAAAAAAACAGCATAGGGTCCCCCCAAAATCCATACCAGACCCTTATCTGAGCACGCAGCCTGGCAGGTCAGGAAAGGGAGGGGCCCCCTCCCTCCTGAACCATATCAGGCCACATGCCCTGAACATGGGGGGGTGGGTGCTTTGGGGCAGGCCTTTGCCCCCCCCCCCCACCCCAAAGCACCTTGTCCCCATGTTGATGGGGACAAGGGCCTCTTTCCGACATACCCTGGGCTGCGGTGTCAGGATCTGCGAGTGGGGGTTTTATCAGAATCTGGAAACCCCCATTTTACAAGGGAACACCCAGATCCCGGTCCCCCCTATGTGAATGGTATTGGGAAAAAAGTGTAAAAATTAAGAACTACAGGACCCAAAAAATAAAAAAATAAAAAACGCTTCTGCCTCCTGGGAGGTGTACCACTGTCTGCCCGATCTGCCAGGAAGCCAGGTCCCAGGAGGAGGGTGACAGCTGTTTCTCCTCCTGTCTGTTGTGGAAGGTGGTCGGCCTAGTGAGCCAAGAGTGTGGTGCTGAGCCAGGAGGTCTAGGAAGCTGACAAGTGGAGTTGGAGGCAGAGCAACCTTAGGAAAAACAGTGTCCGTGAGTACCGGGAAGCTTTCCAGGGATCTGCTCAGGAAAGGGGACCGCTCTAGTGGAGTGTCAGTGGACAGGTATCAGCGCACACAGCAAGTGAGAAAGGGGTGCCAAGTTAGAACCCTGAATAATAACTCACACAGGATCACATTATCTATCTTCACTTCTGTGGCAAGGTGAAGCAGCGGCCTTGCCACACACTACAGCTAGTTGTCCTCAAGATTGTGTATAGTTCATAGTTGGAGTATCCCACTCACCCCCTTCTCCTATCCCAGTTCCAAATAAAAACACAAAAAACCAACATCCCCTGGATTGATTATTGACTGAGCCAAGGACTTTTAATGCTATTTGTCCGCT
This sequence comes from Pelophylax lessonae, assembly GCF_965119305.1. Classification (NCBI taxonomy): domain Eukaryota; kingdom Metazoa; phylum Chordata; class Amphibia; order Anura; family Ranidae; genus Pelophylax; species Pelophylax lessonae. Next base: position 312,295,428 of record NC_138768.1, on the reverse strand, counting down.
ATCAGTTGCTAAGGGTAACCCAGGGGAATCCAGAAAGTGCAATTCTCAGCAGTCCTCTAGGGGGCAGTGCTACAGATGGTTAAAAGCTGTCATTATCGCCCTGTAGTGTAGGTGTCATCAGCTCAACCCAGCATGCAGGGGAGTCAGACTGCAGCTCTAACACAAAGCAGTGGTCCGGCTGTCCAGCCCCCTCCTGAACAATGCTGTAATGAACAGTGTTCTAATGAACAGTGCTGTAATGAACAGTGTTCTAATGAACAGTTCTGTAATGAACAGTGCTGTAATGAACAGTGCTCTAATGAACAGTGCTCTAATGAACAGTGTTCTAATGAACAGTGCTGTAATGAACAGTGCTGTAATGAACAGTGTTCTAATGAACAGTGCTGTAATGAACAGTGCTCTAATGAACAGTGTTCTAATGAACAGCGCTGTAATGAACAGTGTTCTAATGAACAGTGCTGTAATGAACAGTGCTGTAATGAACAGTGCTGTAATGAACAGTGTTCTAATGAACAGTGCTCTAATGAACAGTGCTGTAATGAACAGTTCTCTAATGAACAGTGCTCTAATGAACAGTGCTCTAATGAACAGTGCTCTAATGAACAGTGTTCTAATGAACAGTGCTGTAATGAACAGTGCTCTAATGAACAGTGTTCTAATGAACAGTGTTCTAATGAACAGTGCTGTAATGAACAGTTCTCTAATGAACAGTGCTCTAATGAACAGTGTTCTAATGAACAGTGCTGTAATGAACAGTGCTCTAATGAACAGTGCTCTAATGAACAGTGTTCTAATGAACAGTGCTGTAATGAACAGTGCTGTAATGAACAGTGCTCTAATAAACAGTGTTCTAATGAACAGTGCTGTAATGAACAGTGCTCTAATGAACAGTGCTCTAATGAACAGTGTTCTAATGAAAAGTGCTGTAATGAACAGTGCTCTAATGAACAGTGCTCTAATGAACAGTGTTCTAATGAACAGTGCTGTAATGAACAGTGCTGTAATGAACAGTGCTCTAATGAACAGTGTTCTAATGAACAGTGCTGTAATGAACAGTGCTGTAAGGAACAGTGCTCTAATGAACAGTGCTGTAATGAACAGTGTTCTAGTGAACAGTGCTGTAATGAAAAGTGCTATAATGAACAGTGCTCTAATGAACAGTGCTGTAATGAACAGTGCTCTAATGAACAGTGTTCTAATGAACAGTGCTGTAATGAACAGTGCTGTGATGAACAGTGCTGTAATGAACAGTGCTCTAATGAACAGTGCTGTCATGAACAGTGCTGTAATGAACAGTGCTCTAATGAACAGTGTTCTAATGAACAGTGCTGTGATGAACAGTGCTGTAATGAACAGTGCTCTAATGAACAGTGCTGTGATGAACAGTGCTGTAATGAACAGTGCTGTAATGAACAGTGTTCTAATGAAGAGTGCTGTAATGAAAAGTGCTATAATGAACAGTGCTCTAATGAATAATGCTCCTGCTACTGGAGCAGCACTGTTGATTGGATGAATGTCTGTGGAAGAAGGGGTGCTTCAGATGTCTGGAGAGCTGGGCTGCTGCTTTTTGTCAGCTGGTGTGTGGTCTGACTCTCCTATGTGCTGCCAGGACGACCGAGGTCCATACTTTCCACTGTAGATACAGCCTGGGCTCCTTTGAGCTTTAAATATAAAAGTGATTTTTTTGCATCAAACCTTTTATCCAACCTCTATAAATTAAATTTTATTTATTTTCAAATGCTAGTATAAAGAAGTAGTGAAAAAAAAGTGCTGTTCATACAAAAATACAGATCATTTATTGGGTTTGAAAAATGCAACTATAAATTCCTCAAAAATAATCTGTTCTCATTATACTTCACCTGTGTGAGAGATGCTTTAATTAAATCCACCATTTTTCACCCCACATCTACCTTTTACTTTGGGGACGGGGAGTATTTTTCTGCGTGACTGCAACTGACGTGGCTACTTCAAGGCTCTTTGCTAATCACTAATAACTAGCAGATCCGCTCACCGTGTCACACTATAATGTTGGGATGTGGTACACATTCCATGTGACAGAACCAGGAGACTCTATGCCTAGAGCAAGGAATGCTACCAAAAGAATCCAAATAAAAATAAACATGATGTTCTGTGCAACTTTCTACAGACATCTGACAGATTTGAATGCTGGCTGAAAAAATTGAGTATGTTAGCTGATAAACAGAAGTAAATAAAGAATTATTGTAAAGCTCAAAACACAGTCACACATACACTCACCGACCACTCTCTTAGGTACACCCCCTTTCAATTGCTTTGTAAACAGCCAATCACATGGCAGCAACTCAATGCATTTAGGCATCTAGACATGGTGAAGACGAATTGCTGAATATCAAACCAAGCATCAGAATGTGGAAATGAAGGAGATTATGCCCCGTTTCCACTGAGCTTTCAGGTACGGTTCGGTTCGGTACGGTACACTATTTATGCCGTTTCCATTGTGAATGGTACCCTAATTCTGAACCGTACCGTACCACTTTTTTGGGACCCTTTAGTTGGGGTACCAAGCACATTAGTACCGTACCAACAGGGTGGAGCTACACTCTGCAGAACTTTGATTGGTTGACAGAGAATCGTCTATCACAGCTTTCCTGCTACATCACGCCTATAATGAAAGGGTACTATTGGCAGTGGAAACGCAAGGTGTACCGCTCCGAACCATACCGTACTGAACCGAACCGTACCATACCGTACCACTCACTGGAAACGAGGCATTATGACTTTGAACGTGGCATAGTTGTTGGTGTCAGACGGGTTGGTCTGAATATTTAAAAAAACTGCTGATCTTCTGGGATTTTCACACACAACCATCTCTAGCGTTTACAGAGAATGGTCTCAAAAAAAGAAAATATCCAGTGAGCGGCAGTTGTGTGGACAAAAATGCCTTGTTGATGTCAGAGGTCAATGGGCAGGCTGGTTCGAGATAATAGAAAGGCAACTGTAACTCAAATAACCACTTGTTACAACCAAGGTAAGCAGAATATCATCGGACCTTGAAGTAGATGTGCTACAGCAGCAGAAGACTACACCGGATGCCACTCCTGTCAGCTAATAGAAAAAAATTGAGGCTACAATCCGCACCACTACGCTTACTGTGCAAAGAACAGCTGCTGGTACTACAATGCAACTATATTGTTTAAAATGAACCCAACAATGCCAAGATAAAGACATGGAAACAAGTCAGATAACTCTAACAAGTAAAGTGCCACGTGTAAATAATTCGATCATAAAGTGTAATAGTGCAACAATTAACCAAAGTGCAAGTGCAAAATTATACAATATAGTTCTCAATGTAGATCCAAACTTCAAATAAATATATAAAAGTGCAAAGTCCACATATTTGTGAGTAAATAATGTCCAAACAGAAGGTTGAGATCCGTATCCGAGAATATAGGTAGTCCGTGTTCCAGAATAAAAAAGGAACCACCACAAGTGCATCTGTCACCACAAGGGGAAATCAGGAGCGCCCACCAGAAATTATGGACTCTACTACCAACAGCAAAGAGTCAAACAAACAGTAGGCTATGAGCCTTGTAAACACGACCCATGAGTGTCTGCGCCTCTTCAGATCTCCCAAGTGCTAAGAAAAACAAAAGATCTCCACATAGTGCAATACCGTCAAAAAGTATTTTTATTTATAAGGTAGAAAACTTAAATTTTCCATGTAAATAGTAGGCATTCAAATTGTGATCACAAGACAGTCTCTAATTGGCGCAATATTGTGGAATCTGCTTAATCCAACCCGACGTATGTTTCGCTCACATGGACAATTCGCACAGGTTCACCAAAATTGGACAATAGAAGATTGGAAAAACGTTGCCTGGTCTGATGAGTCTCCATTTCAGCTACGACATTCAGATGGTAGGGACAGAATTTGCAACATTCTGAAAACAACATGAAAGCATGGATCCACCCTGCCTTGTATCAACAGTTCAGGCCGGTGGTGGTGGTGTAATGGTGTGTGTGTCTTAGCACACTTCGGACCCCTTAGTACCAATTGAGCATTGTTTAAATGCCAGGGCCTACCTGAGTATTGTTGCTGACCATATCCATCCCTGACTACAGTGTACCCATCTTCTGATGGCTCCTTCTAGCAGGATAATGCACGATTTCCCAAAGCTCAAATCATCTCAAACTAGTTTCTTGAACATGACAATGAGATCACTGTACTCCAGTAGCCTCCACAGTCACCAGCAGAGCTGTATTTTGGCAAGGCTCACGCCTAGGGCAGCACTTTGCAGGGGGGCACCAAAAGCCACCCCCACTTCCACCTGAGACTCTATTGGCCACTGGTTGCTAGAGCTTCCTGGCCTCTAGCAACCAGGGACGTCACGGTCGTGACTCCCTGGCCCTGCCCATAATTCAAAGTGGAGGAGGATTTAAGTTCCACCTCCTTCGTGCCTAGTGCTCGTGGGGCCAAAAAAGTCCCGCCAGTCTGGTGAAAGTGGGGTGCAGGGCAACAAAGCAAAATCCACCAATCTGCCGCCGGCAGCAGCTGCTGCTGCTGAGCTGCAGTGTCTTCACACTGCGAGTGGGCAGCCGGCCGGCCCTGGAAGCTGGCTAGAACCCGAGAGCCCGGGAGGGAGAAGACCTCCACTGCCACGGTGTCACCCTGTCCTGAGCAGCATACCTGGCACCTCCCAGAACCTGCACTCCTTCTCAAACCTCCTCTCCGGGCATCAACAGGAAAACAGGCTGACCGAGGGCCCAAAGGACGAGGACAGGTGGGACAGGTGGGAGCTAGGTGCATCACACACATACCTACCCAAAGACAGCGGGGCACAGGAGGGATTGCAGACAGGGCTAGGGGGTCTTCCACCCCCTCCCTCTCTCTCCCACCCCTCTCCCTCTCTCTCCCCCCTCTTCCTCTGTCTCCCACCCCCTCTCTCTCTCACTCTCCCACCCCCCTCTATCTCTCTCTCCCACCACACTCTCTCTCTTTCTCTCCATTCCCCCCTCTCTCTAACCCACCCCGTCTCTCTCCCACCCCCTCTCTCTCTTCCCCCTCTCTCTCCCACCCCCCCCTCTCTCTCACCCCCTCCCCCTCTCTCTCTCATTCCACCTCTCTGATCCCCTCTCTCTCTCTCTCTCATATCATTGCTTTCCACCTTCTCTCTCTTTGATCTTTAATTTCCCCCTCTCTCTCATCCCCCCTGTCTCTCTCCCACCACCAGTCTTTCTCTCTCTCCCACCACCACTCTTTCTCTCTCTCCCACCACCCTCTCTCTCCCACCCCTTCTCTCTCTTTCACCCCCTTCTCTCTCTTTCTCCCACCCCCTTCTTTCTCTCCCATCCCAACTCCCCCTCCCTTATCCCCCCCCCCTTTGTCTCTTCACCCCCCCCCTCGTGAAATCTCAGGGGTTCTTGCTGGGACTTGTAGTCCTTCAATTTTGGAGGGAGTTACATCCGTTAAACAGGAAGGGGTGGGGCACATTTCAATAGGAGTTGGAGGGGGGCACCCAATTTTAGTCTTAAATAGGGCAGCACAAAATCAAAATACACCACTGGTTACCAGATCTAAATCCAATAGAGCACCTTTGGGATGTGGTGGAATGGGAAATTTGTATCATGGATGTGCAGCCGACAAATCTGCAACAACTGCGTGATGCTATCATATCAATATGGACCAAAATCTCTGAGGAATGTTTCCAACACCTTGTTGAATCTATGCCACGAAGAATTAAGGCAGTTCTGAAGCCAAAAGGGGGTCCAACCCGGTACTAGCAAGATGTACCTAATAAAGTGGCCGGTGAGTGTATATTTTCCAGCATACTGAAAATCAGAACATACTGAAAAAATCAGTCATCAACATTCGAAAATCAGTTAATTCATCACTCACAATGAGAGCTGCCATTTCTTGAATCTTTCATTACATCATACTATAAATGGATGAACGGGTAGTGCACCCAGGAGCAATCATTTAGGCAATGAAGTCTGATGCCTTTTAATTTATCCCGAGGTCTCATATTCAGAAGCTAAAAATAGGATTTTCTTGTAGGAAACAAATCCCCCTTGTCGTTTCTGTAAGAACTGAAGAGGTTAAGTTTGAGCAGACACTTAGCCATCTGCCTATGGATTTTTAAGTAACCCCACACAAGGGGGCAAGTCCCAGAAATGTTTTATTTATTTATTTTACAACTTGTTAAGAGAGAGAAGTCAGCAGATGGCTTCCTGGACCGTCCACTGAAACTGAAGGTCTAAATTCCACTTTTAGCTCTTGTGGTGTCTTTTACCTCTGGCACTCTCCTCGTCTAGCTCTTGAAGTCTGTACCTAAGGCCTTGTGGAAGGTAATAAATATACAGCGTACTTTCTAACAAAGCCATCTGTTAACATCATGCACCTTCTGCTGACTAGCACCACGCCGTGGGCAACATCTCATGCATAACAGTGTACACTCAATTATTAACAACAGAAAATAGAAAGGGCCGCATTTAAAATAGACTTTAATGTATGCAAAGAGTTACGATCATGTGATTCAGCTGCCCGCAATAGTGTAGAATAGTCCAAACTTCTCCTATTCTAAACCAGATTTTGTTTGTTTGTAGTGTGTTCAACAAAGACGTCTTAGGAAATTGTGGGGTTAAAAATTGCAAAAAAAAAAAAAAAACTGACAAGGGTTAAAGCCCAAGAATTTTAGTATTGTGGTGTTAAAAACCCTGTAGGCTCCATATGTTGTTATTTCTGTGTCCTAGTAGTGAGATTTTTTTTTCACTTCCTGTCCAGGAGATACAACAGGAAGTAAGGAGAAATCCCACTAACATGAGGGGATTTCCCCACTTAAAACATGTAATCCCAACAATAGATTACCCCTCACCTACTGTTCTGTTGACAGCTACAATATTTTGGATTTCTCCTTACTTTAAAATTATTTATTTTTTCTATTTATTTATTTTTTATTTTTTTAACACTATTTAAAAATAAATAAATAAATCTGATCACTTTTATTGCTGTCACAAGGAATGTAAACATCTCTGCCTAATAGGCAGTGACAGGTACTCTTCACGGTGGGATCGGGGGTTCTGTACAGTATACACGCAGTACAAGCCAAGCAAAGTAAGGTTATTAGATAAATCAGAACTTTCCGGCTCGCCCCATCTCACCCCACCTCAATCATAGCCTGTTCTGAGTTTTTATAGCACTAAATTTCTTTTCAATTAAAAGGCTGCTCTCTTTTCCTGGAGGAAAATTGAATTTATACTTAATCAGTTGCAGAGATATTGCAGGATACTACACAGTTGCATGAACAATTATGCTTAGAAACCAGTTTCAAGGAAAATAGAGTGGTTAGCACCTTCATATATGCTCAGTGCCTGGTGTACTTAGTTCCGCTGTTGGCGCTGGTCTTTTGCGCCAGGGCCACAAAGACGCAATATTATGAAGCAAAGGGTGTCTTCTTTTAATATATGAGTTCAATGTGATTCCCAGGGCTTTTATTCTCAGGGAATAGGTGCAGGAACTCCCCCCATCTGAGTCACCCCTTGTCTCCACCCCCTACCCACCTCAGATCACTGTCCCTCGGGGTTCCAACCCCTACCCACCTCAGATCACTGTCCCTTGGGGTTCCACCCCCTACCCACCTCAGATCACTGTCCCTTGGGGTCCCACCCCCTACCCACCTCAGATCACTGTTCGTTAGGGTTCCACCCCCCTACCCACCTCAGATCACTGTCCCTTGGGGTTCCACCCCCTACCCACCTCAGATCACTGTTCGTTAGGGTTCCACCCTGCTACCCACCTCAGATCACTGTCCCTTGGGGTTCCACCCCCTACCCACCTCAGATCACTGTTCGTTAGGGTTCCACCCCCCTACCCACCTCAGATCACTGTCCCTTGGGGTCCCACCCCCTACCCACCTCAGATCACTGTCCCTTGGGGTTCCACCCCCTACCCACCTCAGATTCCTGTCCTTTGGGGTTCCACCCTCTACCCACCTCGCAGTACTGCCCCTATTAGAGAATACAGAACAAAGTACCTTTTTGTTCTGCTAAGCAATTTTTATGTAATTTGTTAATGATAGCAAGAAAGGCAGTAAAGTAGATCCCCTGCTGCCAGCAATAATAGACCCCCCCAGCAAAAATAGACCCCCGCCAGCCACAATAGACCCCACCAGCAACAATGGACCCCCTGTAACAACATACCAACCAATTAACAATAGACCCCCAGCAGCAACAACAGATCTCCCAGCAGCCAGCATCAATAGACCCTTCAGAAGCCAGCATCAGTAGACCTCTCCATCAACAGTATATTCCTCTTAGCAACATAGGACCCCCTGGCAACAATAGACAATAGACCCCCCCCCCCATGCTAAAGTAGATCCCCTCCAGTGACAACAGATCTCCCAGCAGCCAGCATGAATAGACCCTCCAGCATACCCCAGCACCCCTTGCCGGAAAGTAGAGGTGCCGGAACTGCATTCCCGCTGAAAAAATGCCCAGGTGGATTTCAATAGTCTTGAGCAAATTAAAAGCACATACAATGTTAATGTAAATTCCAGTCTATCCTGGCCCACTCAGTCAGCATTATTTTGTATTTACATAATTACATAGATAGTGAGGTTTAAAAAAGACACCAGTCCATCCAGTTCAACCTATAATGAGTGAGTGTGTTTGTTTGCTGTCAATAGTACATTGTATACCCCTGTATGTTGTGGTCTTTAAGATGCCCATCTAATCGTTTTTTGAAACTATCGATGCTCCTTGCTGATACCACTGCTTGTGGAAGAGAATGCCACATCCTTACTGCTCTGACGGTAGTTGACAGTTTAAACCATTTTTTATATAAACCAACAAAATGCAGTTTTTTTCAGTTGTTCTTTGGCCTAGGCCCATGAAGTTTTTTAAAGGTACATTCCTCTGCATGGCCACAGACAGGTTGCTTTTTCATCCAGGTCATTAAAAATGTGACAAATTTAATAATGGCAAATAAAAAAGTGAAAAAGTTTTAGTTGAAAAAGCAGTGAGATACTGTAGCTGTTAAAAAGAGTATGATGTTTTTCTATTCTGCAAGAGTAATTGTTCTCAAAAGTGGGTATCAACGTTTCAGAATCTATGTAACAAATCCAGAGTTTCACATATCATAAACAATTCCCAAACACCAATTTTCTGACTGTTTAAGTCATTTCTGCAAAGCCATTATTCATGATAATTATGTTGGTGAATTAAAAAAAAAAAAAGATAAAAAAATGAACGGGTCTAGCCAACTTTGCATTACCCAGTTATGATTTGTAGCAATACTAGTGAAGCTTGTGTAGTAAATGGATGGCCCTAGTTCTGTAGTACTGGACATATTGGTATGTTCTGCTTTCATCACACTATAGACGTTATACTTTTTCCCTGTATATTTAGGAGATTAATGAGATAAGATCCTGCTGTTTGGAACAACATTCCCAATGGCTTCAAGCCTCAGAAGTGAATATGAGTGTGGCTGAAAGGTAACAGTCTGCTACAGGCTTACATACGTAACTGTGAAACCATTGCTTTAAGGTGGCATTTAGGAGAGATACCATAATTAAAACTTTAAAACTAAACTTTAGTTTTTTAATACAGGTTCTAACATTTTATATATATATATATATATATATATATATATATATATATATATATATATTGAAAACAATTATCTTGAAGCAGAGCTAAACCTTAAAACGGAAGTAGACTCTGAGCCTCTGAAGCTAAATTTCAAAGAAGGAAGTAAAGTAAACCATTTTTAACAAGTGTACACTAAATAGAAGCCCCATCGCATTTCTTACTTTTTTCTCTTAGTTTTTCCTTTTCCTCATTTCCGGGAGTAGCCGCTGCCATACTAACTACTGTCTTCTGCATCTGATGTGCTCGGGGACTTCCGCCCTATCTTCTTCTCCCGTCCCGCAATCTCGCGCATGCGCCGTAATTCTTTAGCAAGCTCGTTTGTTATGTGAATGGAAATTAAATCTTGCGATATCTACGAGCTGTGCTGTGGACACAGAAGATAACGGAGCATGTCATCAAAGGACTTACGGCACGATGAGCATGCCGTAAAAAGAGAAAAACATGCGCATGCGCCGGTGACGTAATGAGAAGTAAAAGGACGAATTACAAGTAAACAAACAAAGTTGTAAGGATTTCACACATGGCTAACAGTTAAGTGCTTAGTAATGCTTTATATGGCATAAAATGGACAGGATGAGTTTACAACCACTTTAAAGTGAAATGCGCTGTCCAATATGAGCCAACATCATAGCTTCCAACTACTGTCCCTGATTCCCTGAAGGACTGTTCCCGATTTTGAGGGACTGTCCCGGATTTGGAACAAAATCCCTCTGTCCCTCTTTCCTCCTCATTTGTCCCTCATTTTGGTCTGATCTATTTAGTTGTATATAAAATGCACTTTTTATCTTTCAAAAAGTGATTCCTAGTGCTAAACCTTTCATCCAAATTCTAAATATCTGCATCTGTATATTTCAAAAGTCAATATGAAGGAATTAGTAGTGGTAAGAAAATAAAAATAAAAGCACATGTGAGTTTACCTAATCATCTATTTTTGTATAATTTTCCTTTAAGGGGTGTGTCCTATGTCTACATACTTTTGTTAATAGTTGAGGTGTCCCTCAATCCCATTTCAAAAAGTGAGAAGGAATGCAACATGACCAAACATACAATAAATAAGGTGTCTAGAAAATTCAACATTGTGAAGGTAAATACGCTGTGTGTAAAATGAATAGATTCTCAATGCTTCCTATTCACAAGGAGCCTTGCCAGCTTTCTGACTTCCAGATGTATCTCAGAAGATTGTCATCATGTTTCCTCCCTCTATGCTGTACAGCTATCTTCTCTTGTTCACAGGAAACAATCTTTATAAATCTCTGCATCCCCTGACTCCTTCTAGTCTAGATTTTTGCTAATGTTTGCACTACTGAAATACTGAAACTACATGCATAAATGATCCTGAAGAAACGTGCTAGAATGTTGTCAGCCATTATGGTTCTGGCAGCAAAAAGGTATTTTGAATGTGTTATAAATAACACATGACGGCCAAAAAGAAATTAGCCGCCAAAACAAAAGGTCACACACTCTAATATTTTGTTGGCTTTGATTATGGCAAGCATTCGCTGTGGCATTGTTTGGATAAGCTTCTGCAATGTCACAAGATTTTTTTCCGCCCAGTGTTGCATTCATTTTTCACCAAATGATAAGAGTCGGACCACTGCTCAAAGCCTTCTCCAGCACATCCCAAAGATTCTCAATGGGGATAAGTTCTGGACTCTGTGGTGGCCAATCCATGTGTGAAAATGATGTCTCATGCTCCCTGAACCACTTTTTCATAATTTGAGCCTGATGAATCCTGGCATTGTCTTCTTGGAATATGCCCGTGTCATCAGGGAAGAGAACCCATTGATGGAATAACCTGATCATTCAGTATATTCAGGTAGTCAGCTGACCTCATTCTTTGGGCACATGCAGTAACTGTCCAATAGGATAGTTACTGCATGCTTCATTTAGTTAGTTGCTCAGTTAATTCCAAGTGGCGACTTTTTTTTTGGCCAGGCAGTATATATATATATATATATATATACAGTGGGTACGGAAAGTATTCAGACCCCCTTAAATTTTTCACTCTTTGTTATATTGCAGCCATTTGCTAAAATCATTTAAGTTCATTCTTCTTCCTCATGAATGTACACATAGCACCCCATACTGACAGAAAAACACAGAATTGTTGACATTGTTGCAGATTTATTAAAAAAGAAAAACTGAAATATCACATGGTCCTAAGTATTCAGACCCTTTGCTCAGTATTTAGTAGAAGCCCCCTTTTGATCTAATACAGCCAGGAGTCTTTTTGGGAAAGATGCAACAAGTCTTTCACACCTGGATTTGGGGATCCTCTGCCATTCCTCCTTGCAGATCCTCTCCAGTTCTGTCAGGTTGGATGGTAAACGTTGGTGGACAGCCATTTTTAGGTCTCTCCAGAGATGCTCAATTGGGTTTAAGTCAGGGCTCTGGCTGGGCCATTCAAGAACAGTCACGGAGTTGTTGTGAAGCCACTCCTTCGTTATTTTAGCTGTGTGCTTAGGGTCATTGTCTTGTTGGAAGGTAAACCTTCGGCCCAGTCTGAGGTCCAGAGCACTCTGGAGAAGGTTTTTGTCCAGGATATCCCTGTACTTGGCCGCATTCATCTTTCCCTCGATTGCAACCAGTCGTCCTGTCCCTGCAGCTGAAAAACACCCCCACAGCATGATGCTGCCACCACCATGCTTCACTGTTGGGACTGTATTGGACAGGTGATGAGCAGTGCCTGGTTTTCTCCACACATACCACTTAGAATTAAGGCCAAAAAGTTCTATTTTGGTCTCATCAGACCAGAGAATCTTATTTGTCACCATCTTGGAGTCCTTCAGGTGTTTTTTAGCAAACTCCATGCGGGCTTTCATGTGTCTTACACTGAGGAGAGGCTTCCGTCGGGCCACTCTGCCATAAAGCCCCGACTGGTGGAGGGCTGCAGTGATGGTTGACTTTCTACAACTTTCTCCCATCTCCTGACTGCATCTCTGGAGCTCAGCCACAGTGATCTTTGGGTTCTTCTTTACCTCTCTCACCAAGGCTCTTCTCCCCCGATAGCTCAGTTTGGCCTGGACGGCCAGCTCTAGGAAGGGTTCTGGTCATTCCAAACGTCTTCCATTTGAGGATTATGGAGGCCACTGTGCTCTTAGGAACCTTAAGTGCAGCAGAAATCTTTTTGTAACCTTGGCCAGATCTGTGCCTTGCCACAATTCTGTCTCTGAGCTCTTCAGGCAGTTCCTTTGACCTCATGATTCTCATTTGCTCTGACATGCATTGTGATCTGGAAGGTCTTATATAGACAGGTGTGTGGCTTTCCTAATCAAGTCAAATCAGTATAATCAAACACAGCTGGACTCAAATGAAGGTGTAGAACCATCTCAAGGATGATCAGAAGAAATGGAAAGCACCTGAGTCAAATATATGAGTGTCACAGCAAAGGGTCTGAATACTTAGGTCCATGTGATATTTCAGTTTTTCTTTTTTAATAAATCTGCAACAATGTCAACAATTCTGTGTTTTTCTGTCAGTATGGGGTGCTATGTGTACATTCATGAGGAAGAAGAATGAACCTAAATGATTTTAGCAAATGGCTGCAATATAACAAAGAGTGAAAAATGTAAGGGGTCTGAATACTTTCCGTACCCACTGTATATATATATATAAACTACCCCAAAAGAGTGAGTACACCCCTCACGCTTTTGTAAATATTTTATTATATCTTTTCATGTGACAACACTCAGGGCCGGATAAAGAGCATCATGGGCTTGGTGCTGAGGATTTTGAAGGGCCTTAAGGGCCGTGCCTTGGCATGCACCCAGAGGAGGAAGGGTGCAGCCATGCATGCCTAATTCAACATGGGATGCTGTCTCTGAAGCCCATAATCACATCAATGCATCGGCAACTGTCCCTCCTTGTCCGGCCTTCCTGCTGTGTGTGGAGGTTCTGAGGGAGCTGCCTGGGGAAGCGAGCAAAGAAGCCAGACTTCTGTGTTTACAAGTGACAGAAGAGCGGTAACAGTGAATATGGCCAACCCGGGGCCTATATAAAAGGTAGGGGCCTGGAGCTGCAGCTCCAATAGCCCCTACGTTAATCTGGCCCTGACAACACTGAAGAAAGGATACTTTGCTACCAGTGGTGTATTTTGGTTTTGTGCTGCCCTAGGCAAGACTAAACTTGTGCGCCCCCCTCATATGTAAATTTGCCCCACTCCTTTTTTAATGGATGTGACTCCCTTCAAAATTGAAGGACTACAAGTCCCAGCATGAGCCTCTGAGATCTCGAGAGAGAGGGGGGGCGGTGAGAGGGGGTGGCTGAGGGAGGGGGAGAGAGAGGGGGTGGGTGAGGGAGAGAGGGGGGATGAAATAGAGAGGGGGTGAGGGAGGGGGATCAAAGAGAGAGCGGGGGAATGAGAGAGAGAGGGGGTATAAAAGAGAGTGAGTGGGGGGATGAGAGAGAGGGGGGTGGGTGAAAGGGGGGAATGAAAGAGAGGGGGGTGAGAGGGGAGAATGAGAGATGGGGGTGGGTGAGGGGGGAATGAGAGATAGAGAGAGGGGGTGAAAGAGAGTGAGTGGGGGGTGAGAGAGAGAGAGGGGGGATGAGAGAGAGAGAGAGGTGATGAGAGAGAGAGGGGGGATAAGAGAGAGAGGGGGGATGGGAGAGAGAGGGGGGGTATAAAAGAGAGTGAGTGGGGGGATGAGAGAGAGGGGGGAATGAGAGAGAGAGGGGGGGTGAGAGGGGGGAATGAGAGATGGTGGTGGGTGAGATGGGGGAATGAGAGATAGAGAGAGGGGGTGAAAGAGAGAGAGGGGGGTGAAAGAGAGTGAGTGGGGGGATAAGAGAGAGAGAGGGGGGATAAGAGAGAGAGAGAGGGGGGATGAGAGAGAAAGAGAGGGGGGATGAGAGAGAGCAAGAGAGAGAGGGGGTGGGTGAGAGGGGGGATGAAAGAGAGGGAGTGGGTGAGAGAGAGAGGGGGGATGAGAGAGAAAGAGAGGGGGGATGAGAGAGAGCTGGGTGGGTGAGAGGGGGGTGAGAGAGAGTGAGTGGGGGGTGAGAGAGAGAGGGGGGATGAGAGAGAAAGAGAGGGGGATGAGAGAGAGAGAGGAGGGGTGGGTGAGTGAGAAAGGGGGGGGGGGTGAGAGAGACGGCTCTAGCAACCAGTGGCCAAAAGAGTCTCAGGTGGAGGGGGGCGGCTTTTTTGCTGCCCCCTTGCAAAGTGCCGCCCTAGGCCTGGGCCTTGTTGGCCTAGGCCAAAATACAGCACTGTTTGCTACAATGTAAAGTAGTGAGTGTACAGCTTGTATAAGTCCTTGTAGAAGCTCCCTTAGGGCTCTTTCACACGGGCGTTCCGATTGCGGATGAAAAACGGACATAATGCAAGTCAATGGTATTGCGGATGTCGGCGGATGTACATGCGCTAACATCCGTTTACCGTTTAGCGTCCGGTCCGCTCATGTCCTTTTTTTTGGACTGAAGAGAACCCTATTTTTCCTCAGTAAAAAAAAACGGAACGGACGCTGACATCCGCTCCGATCATATCCTTTTTTTTTTTTTTTTCAATAAAATACAGTATAATATGTAAACTTTGACCCAGGTAGTGGTCTAGTGGTCTAGGAAGTGACAACAACCACCAGTTACCACACCCCAAGTACCACAGTCATGGCCCGTGATGTGTCCCACGAACGTCTGATCCAACTAGTACATGCCAGGCCTGGCATTTGGGACAAACACTGTACAGAGTATAGCGACCGCATCACCAAATCCAGGCTGTGGGAGGAAATTGTCAAGGACGTGACACCCAACTGGACCTCATTGAGTGATAGGCAACGTCGCATACGTGGTAAGTGTATCTTTTGGGGGGATGTGAGGGTGGGGTTGTCATGCTGAGACTTGTGGTCCACCTAATTGTGACATATGGGTGGACTACAAGTCTCAGCATGCTAAAAGAGACAGATAGGTGAAATGTAAAGTTATATTACCGTATTTTTCACTGTTCGCTTGCTGAGACTTGTGGTCCACCTAATTGTGACATATGGGTGGACTACAAGTCTCAGCATGCTAAAAGAGACAGATAGGTGAAATGTAAAGTTATATTACCGTATTTTTCACTGTTCGCTTGCTGAGACTTGTGGTACACCTAATTGTGACATATGGGTGGACTACAAGTCTCAGCATGCTAAAAGAGACAGATAGGTGAAATGTAAAGTTATATTACCGTATCTTTTACTGTTCGCTTGCTGAGACTTGTGGTCCACCTAATTGTGACATATGGGTGGACTACAAGTCTCAGCATGCTAAAAGATACAGATAGGTGAAATGTAAAGTTATATTACCGTATTTTTCACTGTTCGCTTGCTGAGACTTGTGGTCCACCTAATTGTGACATATGGGTGGACTACAAGTCTCAGCATGCTAAAAGAGACAGATAGGTGAAATGTAAAGTTATATTACCGTATTTTTCACTGTTCGCTTGCTGAGACTTGTGGTACACCTAATTGTGACATATGGGTGGACTACAAGTCTCACCATGCTAAAAGGGACAGATAGGTGAAATGTAAAGTTATATTACCGTATCTTTTACTGTTCGCTTGCTGAGACTTGTGGTCCACCTAATTGTGACATATGGGTGGACTACAAGTCTCAGCATGCTAAAAGATACAGATAGGTGAAATGTAAAGTTATATTACCGTATCTTTCACTGTTCGCTTGCTGAGACTTGTGGTCCACCTAATTGTGACATATGGGTGGACTACAAGTCTCAGCATGCTAAAAGAGACAGATAGGTGAAATGTAAAGTTATATTACCGTATTTTTCACTGTTCGCTTGCTGAGACTTGTGGTCCACCTAATTGTGACATCTGTCATGTAATTAAGTTCATATTATCCATTTTTCATAGGCCAAAAAATCATCACGAGATGGAGGTCACAAAGGGATCGCTATAGGAGGGAACTCCAGAATGAGGCTGAGGAGAGCAGAAGTGGGGCAGGAGTCAGTCAGAGGAGGAGAAGTCCTTTTTTTGAAATGCTGTCATTCCTGCGTAATGTAATGGACTTAAGACCGTGAGTACTAAGCTGTCATTCTACGTAAAATTTAATCAATTTGAAAAGTAGGACAAATCATTTATCAATATATTGTATTACAGCACCAGCTCCAACATTACAGAAACCGAAGAGGAGGGGGAAGAGGTCACCGAAGCAGAGGCTGACACAAGTGACCACGAATCACAGCCTCAAACTTCTGCACAGGTGTCTCCTCAACATGCTCAAGTTCGCACACAAAGACAACATGTAAGTGAATTTTACCAAACCAAAGCCCCTATTGTAAACATTTAGTAAAGACAAATGTTTTAACAAATTTCCCTACTGTACAGGTTCCCAGAGCTTCTAGAGGGTCCCAAAGAAGAGGTGCTGCACCAACACCAATGGACACTGCCATGATGGGGTTCATGGAGGATATGAGGGCCATGCGTAGGGCTGAATCCATGGACCCTTCCAAGACCCAAATAATTATGATGCTGCATTCCTTCGCAGCCTATATCATCATTTGGTCCAGACCCCCAATAACAAAAAAATGGAGGTACAAATGCAGATATCACATGTAACCATAACATGTATAAGAGCTGCAATAGCTGGGGAACCCATACCTGAATACAATTTGCATCAAAGGCCAGTCCAGCATCAGATGATGCCGAGTACATCACCTGGCCATTATGGTTATAATCCATCCTACCCCCCTAACCCAATTCTGCCGTATAATAGGATGCCAACCCATACCCTCCCACCATGTAGACCCCCATCCCATGCACCACCATTTACCCAGTCAAACCCCACCAGCAGCCAGCAAACGTCAAGCTCACAGGACTCCTACATGTCCCAGGCCCAAACATCTGCATCTTCCTCATCAACGCAGTTCGGGAATGCTCCAAGTCCCTATTATCACGACTTATAAGGTTGACTTTGGAGTTTGAATTTTCTTTTGTTTCATGTTAAAATCACACAGGTTGTTATGTGTGATGCTGTTTCAAGAAAAAAAATATTTCTGACAAAAAATGTGTTTTTATTCTTTTATTGAACAAATGGAAAATATTCTTTTAGCTCCCGTTCACACTAAGGCGACCTGTGAGGCGACCTGGTCGCCTCACAGGTCGCCGTAGGTCGCCTCCCATAGGGAAGCTGCAGACCCTTTATAATAGGAGCGACACAAGTCGCTCCGACTTAGAAAAAGGGTCCGGAGCTTCTTTGGGGGGACCAGGAGGCGATCGCCATAGACTTCAATGTTATGAAGTCCGTGGCAGCCGCTCCGAGGTCGCGGCGCGCTGCTCGTACCGCGACCTCGGAGGTCGCGGTGCGAAGTAGCGTCGCCCCTATGTGAACGGGGGCTAAATGAACAAAAGGAAAATAAGTGCAGTTACAATCTTTAAAAAGATTACATATGGGCATACTGCCATGGAACCTCTCCTTCAGGGGACATGAAATATTCAGAAAATTTATCTCATAGAGCAAGAGCTGAATGGTTCGGGCGCAGTCCACCATATTGCACAGAGGGCAAATGTTTCATCTTCATCATCCATGCTGAAGCCTTCTTTATCACGTACGATATTGTGCAACACACAACATGCTTTGATCACTTCTTCGGCATTATCCACTTTAAGTTGAATGGCACTATGGAAAATGTGCCACTTGTTTGTTAAGATTCCAAATGTGCACTCAACAAACCTTCTTGCTCTACTCAGTCTGTAGTTAAAAATCCTTTTTTGGCTTGTTAGATTATGTTTGGCGTATGGCCTTAAAAGGTGACGTGAGAGGGCAAATGCTTCATCAGCCACAAAAACGTGAGGTATAGCTGGTCCATTTGTTCCTGGCAGTGGCTTGTCAGCAGGTAGGTTCAGACGTCCGTCTAACAGCCTTCTACCCATAGCGGATGTCCTGAAGACACGGGAGTCAGCAGAGCTACCATATGCCCCAATATCCACCATAACAAATTTATAGTTGCTATCACAGATAGCCATCAGGACCAATGAAAAAAATTTTTTGTAATTGAAATAACTGGAGCCTGATCCAGGAGGCATTCTAATCCGCATATGTTTTCCGTCAAGGGCACCAAGGCAGTTGGGAAATTGGGTCTTCATCAGGAATCCCTCAGCTATTCGCAACCACACATGTGCATCAGGGACAGGCATTGCAATTGGTGTTAGCTCCTCCCATATGGCCTTGCAGGTGTCATGAACGATCATCGATATTGTGGAGATCCCCAATAGGAAATAATGGTTCAGACACGTAAATGTCTGCCCGGATGCAAGAAACCTAGGCATAAGGAAATTAGACAAAAATTAACGGAAAAGTACATTTTAGTTGGTAATTACATGTTATCTGACATTTGCCCCTAGCATATAGCATGACATATAGCATGACAACAGCAGCTGACTTACCTGAGAGTCACTAGCAGACGCTCCGCTGGCGGCACACTGCGTCTCATATTGGTGTCCATCCGCTGAAGACGTGGTAACAATTTCTCCAAGACAAATTCAAATGTTGTTACATTTATTCTGGTGAAATTGAAGAATTTAACCGGATACCGTCTCAAATCCGCATAGTGTAGGGAAAGAAATCCCTCAGAGGGCCTCTTCAGCATCATAGGATGAGCCCAATAGGTGCGACGTTTTCGCTGAACAGTCTTCCTCCTCCGGCTCTCCACTCCCCTCACATAATACAGGAGCATAAAGCATGTGACCTCATCCCAAAATCGGGAAGAGGCCATTGCTCGCTTTGATATAAATCACAAGAAAAGACACAGGAACACACAGGGGACACACTGTATGCACACTGAGTCATTCACTGGGACCACAAAGCAGCATGGGAAACCCAATGCATGCTGGGGAAGAGCAAAGTGACATGGGAAATTATGAGTCATAAAAAAAAAGGATGAAAAACGGACATGAAACTGATGAAAAACGGACGGAAAATGTATAGAAAAATGATAAAAAAAGGATGTCAGCGGATGTAAAATGGACGTCGGTGGACAAAAAAAACGGACATCGGCGGACAAAAAACGGACGTCGGCGGACAAAAAACGGACGTCGGCGGACAAAAAAAGGACGTCGGTGGACGGAAAAACGGACGTCGGCGGATGTCAAACTGATGTAAAAATTGTCATCAGTGTCCGTTTCGTAACAAAAAAAAAAGTGACGGAACTGAAGATAAAAACGGAACGCCCGTGTGAAAGAGCCCTTAACACTTTCCTTTGAGGTAGTTACTTGTACATCTGCTGCAACGCTTAACACTTCAGGGCCCACACTGGTGCCCTCTTTACACACACACTTCTCTTCAGGGCTTAGTCTCAGGCACCCCCTTTCTAAGCTTCCTCCTGGTTAGCTGGCTCTTGGATCCCTCTGACCTTCTTCAGTGGTCCCCTAGGCAGACCCCTGGGCAATTTACAGTACTCACGACACTGCTTTCCTGGAAACTTCTGCCCCAGCAGCTCTTCTCAGTCCACAGCACACTGGATCCCTCTGTTCAGCTCAGCTCAACCTTCTGTCCTCTAGGCCTGCCGCCAATGACCCCTTTCCTGACGCTGACAGGAGGAAAGACAGCCGTTACCTTCCTCCTGGGACTCTGCTTCCCGCCACAAAAACGCCCTGTCATGTGCTCCCCTCAGACTTATATCCCCTCCCAGGATGCACTGCGGCAGATTCTGCCCTCTGGGGTAGATACAAGCCCTGGTGTGCTATTGGCCAGGTTTCCTCCACTGTCCAATGAGAGCCCTCATCGGACACAGTGGGGAGACTCCCCAAGCTCAACAGGCAGACTTGGAAACACATGACAGCCTAGCTGAACAATTAGGCCCCCCTGATAAGCAGACAGGGCTTCCCTTATGGTTTTCCTAGCACCTACCTACAGTAGGAGGGTGCTATATATATATATATATATATATATATATATATATATATATATATATATATATAAATCCTTTATTTTTATTTTTTGCCAGTTCTGATCTTGTATATGAATGATAGTAGAAGTTTGTTGTATTTTTTTTTTTTTATTTCTAATCACCAACATGATGATTCAGAAGCAGAATGTGGCACACCATGATTCACTGAACTATTTATGACCCTGCATGCCAATAATGATCACTCATCAGACAAGTGATAAAGTATACAGGAAGTTTATTTTTGGGGAGAGTATGGAGTGCCCCTGACTGTGAAGTCCCAGTGACATGTGTTTGACATGTGATATCAAAAGACTGCCATGCAAGATGCAGCTGTACTAGTACCTCAGCAATGCAAGTTGGCTACTCTCGTGTGATAGCTTCTGTTTACCCACAAATTACAGACTGGATGTAGACAGGCAAATCTTTTCTCAAGAGCATGGAAGGACAAATTTGATGTAGCTAAGGCTGGCCATACTCTGGGTGAATTTCAGCCAGTTTCTAGCTAACCTTCCAAAATTCACACACTGGATCACCCAGTGTTCACCCAAATTATTGGCCAGATAGTGCTAGCATCCAATTCTTTGGGTATTCAGACAGATGACACAGTCTCCCCATGTATACCAGGATTAACACCATATTTCCAGATAAGATAAAATCTAAAGTATTGCTTTGTACGTCTATGGCAAACTAGGGTGGCCAAAGAGGGCCCAATGGATATGCTCCCCTTTTCAATCACTTTGTATCAGGGGTCTCTAAACTTTCTAAACACAGGACCAGTTTACTGTCCTTCAGATTTTAGACGGGCCTGACTGTGACAAGTGGGAGTAAAAAAATGACCCAATATCAGTGGAAGTAAACAATGCCTCAGGCTTGGTGGTCAGTAGGTGAAAAGAAAATCACACAGTGCTCGTGGCCAATGGAGGAGGAACAGTGTCTCATCATTGGCAGGAATTATGCCCCATCATTGGTGTCATTGGAAGGAAATATGCCCCATCATTGGTGTCAGTGGAAGAAATGGAGCCGCATTGTTGGTGTCAGTGGAAGAAATGGAGCCGCATTGTTGGTGTCAGTGGAAGAAATGGAGCCGCATTGTTGGTGTCAGTGGAAGAAATGAAGCCGCATTGTTGGTGTCAGCGGGAGAAATGGAGCCGAATTGTTGGTGTCAGTGAGAGGAATGGTGCTGCATCGTGGGTGTCAGTGGAAGAAATTGTTGGTGTCAGTGGAAGAAATGGAGCCGCATTGTTGGTGTCAGTGGGAGGAATGGTGCTGCATTGTGGGTGTCAGTGGGAGGAATTGTGCCCCAGGGGCCAGATAACGGCAAGGAAATGCCACATCTGGCCCGTGGGCTCCAGTTTGGAGACCACTGCTTTAGATTTTAAGGAAGGCTTCTTATGACTCCAACAAGAGAGCCTCAGGCAATTTGTCATCTGTTTACCCAAATAAAGAAAATTTAACATCGAAATATGAAACAATTATTTTTTTGGTTTAAATCACACCTACCTACACAAATAGTACAAAAGGAAAAGGAACTTTTAGGTTAGATTCACGCTTGGTTATTTGCCCGGCAGTGTGTACATGAGAGAACCCCAGCAGGATGGGGGGGGGGGGGTTCCAGCGATTAGCAGCCTCATTAAAAGAAATGAAGGGCTGCTAGCTCGTGCAGCTAATTGGGGCTGCTTGCACATAAATTCTATGCCGCAATCACCTGTAAGTGATCGTCCCTGGACCCCGACTGTGGTTCTCGCATGTGCATGCTATCAGGCCAATTTGCAGGTGTGAATGTGGCTTAAGGCAAAATTCCAGCCAAAATAAAAGGATAAAAATAATTTAAAAGGTTAAATAAAAAAAAAAAACAGCTTTTGATGCAATATTCACTTTTAACATAAAGGTCTCCAACACAATACTTCTTATCACAAGATGCCCTCAGTCTAATGGC
Source organism: Pelophylax lessonae (assembly GCF_965119305.1). Taxonomy (NCBI): domain Eukaryota; kingdom Metazoa; phylum Chordata; class Amphibia; order Anura; family Ranidae; genus Pelophylax; species Pelophylax lessonae. The sequence continues at coordinate 312,272,989 of NC_138768.1, read as the reverse complement.
CACTAGTACTCAGTATTCAACCCACTTCATCTGAGCCCAGATTTACAACTATTTTCATTATCGATTAGTTGGTCAGTTGATTGGTTAGCCTGCATAAAGAATTATTTGTTTACATGTCTGTATACACGGTGCAGCACAGTAAACCATTCATACATGTCAGTATACACAGTGCAGCACATATACAGCTCAGTACACCAGTCATACATGTCAGTATAGACAGTGCAGCAAACATACAGCTCAGTTCACCATCCATGCATGACTCAGTAGGTGTCTGAGAACTTGTGAATGTGCTGTTCATTACAGCCAGTGTGAAGGGAATGGGGGTGGGCCAAGCCACGCTCTGTGAGTTAATAGAAACACAAAGTAGGGCTTGGGAGCAAGTACACACAAGTGTCCCCCATAGCAAGTGGCTTGCTATGGGGGCACTTAGCAGGGAGGAGTCAGGAATGTCAGTGGGGGTCCCTAGAAGAAGAGGATCGAGGGTACAGAGCAGGTAAATGTAAAGTGTTTGTTATTTTAAGAAAAAAATACTTTAGTATCAATCAAAAAGATAAGTATGGTTTTTTTAAAAAAAAAATAAACATTTATACTCACCTAGGTAGATGCAGCATTGATCTGATGCTGCATCTGTCCCCCGCCACTTCTAAGACTGAGAACTGAGTGATCAAAGACCGCTGATAACTCAGTTCTCAGTCTTCACTGAACAGAGAGCCGATGACTGTCACTCACCGCTCTGTGCTCTGCCCCTCCAGCACTCACTGGAGCACTGGGCTGTGGAGGGGGAAGAGGGGGCTGGTATGCTCGTGTATTCCTTCCAGATATAGTATGTCACAAAAATGAGAACACCCCTCACATTTTTATAAATATTTTATTATATCTTTTCATGTGACAACACTGAAGAAATAACACTTTGCTACAATGTAAAGTAGTGAGTGTACAGCTTGTATAACAGTGTAAATTTGCTGTCCCCTCAAAATAACTCAACACACAGCCATTATTGTCTAAACAGCTGGCAACAAAAGTTTGTACACCCCTAAGTAAAAATGTCCAAAATTGGGCCCAAAGTGTCAATATTTTGTGTGGCCACCATTATTTTCCAGCACTGCCTTAACCATCTTGGGCATGGAGTTCACCAGAGCTTCACAGTTTGCCACTGGAGTCCTCGTCCACTCCTCCATGATGACATCATGGAGCTGGTGGATGTTAGAGACCTTACGCTCCTCCACCTTCCGTTTGAGGATGCCCCATAGATGCTAAATAGGGTTTAGGTCTGGAGACATGCTTGGCCAGACCATCACCTTTACCCTCAGCTTCTTAAGCAAGGCAGTGGTCATCTTGGAGGTGTGTTTGGAGTCATTATCATGTTGGAATACTGCCCTTCGGCCCAGTCTCTGAAGGGAGGGGGATCATGCTCTGCTTCAGTATGTCACAGTACATGTTGGTATTAATGGTTCCCTCAATGAGCTGTAGCTTCCCAGTGCCGGCAGCACTTATGCCGCCCCAGACCATGACATTCCCACCACTATGCTTGACTGTAGGCAAGACACACTTGTCTTTGTACTACTCATCTGGTTGCTGCCACACACACTTGACACCATCTGAACCAAATAGGTTTATCTTGGTCATGGTTCCATTAGTCCATGTCCTTAGTCTGCTTGTCTATAGCAAACTGTTTGCAGGCTTTCTTGTGCATCATCTTTAGAAGAGACTTCTTCTAGGACAACAGCCATGCAGACCAATGTGATGCAGTAGGGTATGGTCTGAGAACTGACAGGTTGACTCCCCACCCCTTCAACCTCTGCAGCAATGCTGGCAGCACTCATATGTCTATTTCCCAAAGACAACCTCTGGATATGACGCTGGACACGTGCACTCAACTTCTGTTCTGATTGGAACCTGTCCTGTTAAACCGCTGTATGGTCTTGGCCACCATGTTACAGCTCAGTTTAGGACCTTGGCAATCTTCTTATAGCCTAGGCCATCTTTATGTAGAGCAAAAATTATTTTTTTCAGATCCTCAGTGAGTTCTTTGCCATGAGCTGCCATGTTGAACTTCTAGTGACCAGTATCAGAGAGTGAGAGTGATAACACCAAATTTAACACACCTGCTCCCCATTCACACCTGAGACCTTGTAACACCAATTAAACCGGGGAGGGAAATGGCTAATAGTGCCCTAATTGGACATTTTCCCTCAGGGGTGTACTCACTTTTGTTGCCAGCGGTTTAGGCATTAATGGCTGAGTGTTGAGTTATTTTGAGGGGACAGCAAATTTACACTGTTATACAAGCTGTACACTCACTACTTTACATTGTAGCAAAGTGGAATTTCTTCAGCGTTGTCACATGAAAAGATATAATAAAATATTTACAAAAATGTAAGGGGTGTACTCACTTTTGTGAGATACTGTATATTAATTTGTTTTATTATTTATTTCAGGTACTTATATAGCGCTGTCAATTTACGCAGCGCTTTACATATACATTATACAATCACATCAGTCCCTACCCTCAAGGAGCTTACAATCTAAGGTCCCTAACTAACGTTTATAGATTCACATAGTAGGGCCAATTTAGACAGGAGCCAATTAACCTACCAGCATGTCTTTGGAGTGATCTGTTCAGTAATCCAGTGTGAAACTTTGCCTCTGTACAGGAGCTCCCTGTAATAAAGACCAGTCGCTGCGGCTCTCTCTACTTGTACAGGGTGACTGGTCTTGTATCAACCCAACCTGTAGTTTTTTGCAGGCAACCTGTAGTGGGTGGGGTCTGTTGGGTCCCTCACACAGCTCTGCTCTGCACAGGCTATGTACAGCACAGGGATGATGTCACTGAAGTTTTTCCAAAATTATATCTGGGTTTTCAAAAGCATTTTTGTGCACACAAAGTGGATTTATATTCTAGGCCTAAAGTCTAAAACTGACTTAATGTGGTTGTAAACCTTAGACATGAAATATGAACAAATTATATCCTTCTATAGTGTGTACTTGTCTCAGTACAGAACACTAAATGTAATTTCTGTCTGCTGCCTCCTTCCTCTGCTATTTGCATGAGTCTCTTGTGACAGGCTTTCCTGGCACCAAAAGATGAGGGAGCTCCAGCACACATCCTGTGATTGACAATCTCAGCTCTGTTCCTTTGTATTGTGTGAAGGAGGGTGTGTCCCTTCCCTCCAATCAGCTCTCAGCTTTCCTCTGAGCTCTGATGAATGTAATTTCAGCTCTTAGCCCCCTGCTTTCAGGAAGCTCAGACAAGCTGTGTAAATTCTGCACTTTTAAGGGCTGTAGAGAAGACATTGCTGCAGATAAACAGGTACAAATTATGTAGGAGGATTTTGTAATCTCTTTGTATCACCTGAGGCCAGTCGTTTCACTTGATATATGTAAGAGTTTATAACAACTCTAAAGAATGCTGGTAATCCTTGCTTTAAAATATGGCTTCCCCTTAGGCTATACCTAAGTACTGTTTGGTCTTCCTCTATTCAAATCTTTATATTCCCCATCTGAGCAGGCAGGGAGAAGCAGGGATTGTGAGGGAGGGGGATGGGTCACTGCTTCAATACATTTATTTTTGAGGTCTGTAATGCCCCGTACACACGTGCAGATTATCTGCAGACTTTTGTCTGCAGACTTACCAAAACCATATAATATGAGGTCAAATCTAAACACTTTCAATTTGTATGCAATCCGGCAGGCCCTTGCACTACATAGAAAAGGTAAGTCTGCAGACAAAAGTCTGCAGATAATCTGCACGTGTGTATGGGGCATAAACAACAGGCTTTTTCAGCAGGGCAAAAAGTAAAAAAAAAAAAAAAAAAAAATCCTGCTAACTACATTGAAGAATGCCACCTGCTGGCTGAAAATGTAATGATTAGATACGCACATGCATATTTGGCAATAAGTAAAAAAAAAAAAAAAAAATGAATGCATTTTTTTGTGACAAGCAAGGCTTTATTTTAGTGATATTGTATTGCAAAAATTATTTTATTTTCTATCGCAAGCTTTGGAAAAGTAACAAAATTAGAATTTTTCTACTCTGATCAGTATTAGTTTTGAAGCAATTTTAGTGTTAGTGTAGAAAAAGTATAATATATATATATATATATATATATATATGTATATATATATATATATATATATATATATATATATATATATATATTTTATATATATATAGATATATATAGTGTGTGTGTATAGAGTGTGCCTATGGGAATGTTTTACCATTCCAGAACGCGCATTTGTGAGGTTAGACATTGATGTGGATGAGAAGGCCTGGTTTGCAGTCTCTACTCTAATTCATCCCAAAGGTGTTGTGAAGGCCAGTCAAGTTTTTCCACCCCAAACTCACTCACCCATGTCTTTATGGACCTTGCTTTGTGCACTGGTGTACAGTCAGGTTGGAATAGGAAGGGGCCATCCCCAAACTGTCCCCACAAAGTTGGGAGCATGAAATTGTCCAAAATGTCTTGGTATGCTGATGCCTTTAAATGAACTAAGGGGCCAAGCCCAACCCCTGAAAAACAGCCCCACACCATAATCCCCCCTCCACCAAATAATTTGGACCAGTGCACAAAGCAAGGTCTGTAAAGACATGCATGAGAGAGTTTGGGGGGGAGGAACTTGACTGGACTACACAGAGTCCTGACCTCAACCTCATAGAACACCTTTGGCATGAATTACAGCACAGACTGCGAGCCAGGCCTGCTCTCCAACGTCAGTGCCTGACCTCACAAATGTACTTCTGGAAGAATGGTCAATTATTCCCATAGACACACTCCTAAACCTTGTGGACAGCCTCCCCAGAAGAGTTGATGCTGTTATCGCTGAAAAGGGTGGGCCAATTCAGTATTGAACCCTACAGACTAAGACTGAGATGCCATTAAAGTTCATGTGCGTGCAAAGGCAGGCAATACTTTCGGTAATATAGTATATATATATATATATATATATATGTTCAGTTTATAATAACACTTTTCCCTTTGCTTGCTTTTATCCAGCTCTTGGGGCACTATTGCCCCCATTGTCAGCAACAGTGGGACATAATTCCTGCCACTGACACCAACTGTGGGGCACTATTCCTCCCACTGACAGCAAAAATGGGGCACCATTCCTCCCATTGATACCAATGATGAGGCACTATTCTTCCCACAGACACCAATGATGGGGCACCATTCCTCCCATTGATACCAATGATGAGGCACTATTCTTCCTACAGACACCAATGATGGGGCACCATTCCTCCCATTGATACCAATGATGAGGCACTATTCTTCCCACAGACACCAATGATGGGGCACCATTCCTCCCATTGATACCAATGATGAGGCACTATTCTTCCCACAGACACCAAGGATGGGGCACCATTCCTCCCATTGATACCAATGATGAGGCACTATTCTTCCCACAGACACCAATGATGGGGCACCATTCCTTCCATTGGTACCAATGATGAGGCACTATTCTTCCCACAGACACCAATGATGGGGCACCATTCCTTCCATTGGTACCAATGATGAGGCACTATTCTTCCCACAGACACCAATGATAAGGCATCATTCCTCTAATTGATACCAATGATGGGACACTATTTCTTCTATTGACACCAAAGATAGGACACAATTCCTCCCATTGACACCAATGATGGGGCACTATTCCTCTCATTGATACCAATGACAAGGTACTCCTCCCAATACCAGTGAAGGGGCATTGTTTACTCTCACTGATGCCAGGATATTTTCTTCTCCCACTGGCGACAGTGTTTGAAGGACAGTAAACTGGCCCTTTGTTTATAAAGTTCGGAGACCCCTGATATAAAGCATTGAAAAGTTCTTTACAAATGAAATAAAGTTCTCTTTCAATGCTAAGCATTTAATAATGTGACAAAAAAATGAAATAAAGTTATTTTTCAATGCTAAGCATTTAATAATGTGACACAAAAATGAAATAAAGTTATCTTTCAATGCTAAGCATTTAATAATGTGACACAAAAATGAAATAAAGTTATCTTTTAATGCTAAGCATTTAATAATGTGACACAAAAATGAAATAAAGTTATCTTTTAATGCTAAGCATTTAATAATGTGACACAAAAAAAATTAACAAACAAAACTAGTGGGAAAAAAAAAGTTAAATAATAATGATTAAAAAAAATAGAAATAATAAATAAATCAGCAAAATCATGGCTAAAGGGAAAAAGGGAAAGAAAGAGTCAGTCAGGACTGGTTAGAATTAACTAATGATTATTAAAGAATAAAGATTGTATAAGAAAGTTTCTTTCTTATAACTTTAAAAAGTTAATTGTTATTAAATCAACAATCAAACATTATAGATTAAATATGGCTCCAAATAAAAAAAAAAAAAAAAACATTCCTAATTAATTATGTGGAAAATACACTTGCTGCCCTTTCCCTCCCCTTCCTTTTGCACTGCTTGTATCCTACATATGCTGCTATTGTGAAAGCATCAAGGAAGGTCCTAATGTTCATATGACTTTTTTTTAGGCCTCATGCACATTTAGTAAACTCAAATTTTTGTGAGTTTTGAGCATTTTTTTTAATAGCCCTTAAACTCCCCTCTATGTTATCCTATGTGTCCATGTACACATGGATATTTTAGCAGGTATTCAGCAGGGAAGTTTATGGGCTGTTGTCTGAACACCCTAAAATCGCGTTCAAGAGCAGTTCTCCTGACCACAAAAAATGTGAACGCTGAAAAGCGCGCATAAACGTCCATAAACACACATGAACTCTAGGCATGTTTAGCACTTCAGTGTTTGTTTATTTCAGTGAACAAAATAAATTAAAATTCTGGCCAATGAGCCCCCGTTCACACTGGGGCGACCTGTCAGGCGACCTGGTCGCCTGACAGGTCGCCGTAGGTCGCCTCCCATACAGAAGCTATGGACCCGTTCTAATAGGAGCGACACAAGTCGCCCCGACTTAGAAAAAGGGTCCGGAGCTTCTTTGGGGCGACCCGGAGCGACCTGCATAGACTTCAATGTTATGAAGTCCGTGCCGGCCGCTCCGAGGTCGCGGTGCGAGCAGCGCGCCGCGACCTCTGTGGTCGCCTGGGGAAGTCGGATCGCCCCAGTGTGAACGGGACCTGAAAAAAATAAACTCCCTAACTCCAAACTCTGTTAAACTCTTATGAAAAAATGCAGCTTAGGTGAGTTTATAACGTGGATTTTCTTTTGTCAGGATAAACAACATTTACAAGAAACCTGTGTGCATGAGGTCTAAGTGTAAGCAAATATCTTCTATATAGGATCACATGTCTCTATGGTCATTTCACAAGCCACGCCCCCCCTCCACAGTTAGAATCACTCCCCTAGGTTCACATTTAACCCATTGATCACCCATAGGGTTAATCCCTTCCCTGCCAGTGTCATTATTACAGAAACAGTGCATATTTTTAGCACTGATTACTGTAGTAATGTAACTGGTACCCCCCAAAGTGTCAAAAATGTCAGTTAGGGGTCCGATCTGTCCACCACAATATCGGCGGCCCGGAAAAAAACACAGATTGCCGCCATTACTAAGAGAAAAAAGCAAAAAAATAATAAAAATGACATAAATCTTTCCCGTAGTTAGTGGACGTGATAACTTTTGCGCAAACCAATCAAAATACGCTTATTGCGATTTTTTTACCAAAAATATGTAGCAGAAAACAAATTGGCCTAAAATGTTAAAAAAATTTGATTTTTAATTTATTTTTTTTGAGAATGTCATATAGCAGAATGTGAAAAATATTGTTTTTTTTTTTCAAAATTGTCGCTCTTTTTTTGTTTATAGCACAAAAAATAAAAATTGCGCAGGTGTTCAAATACCACCAAAAGAAAGTTCTATTTGTGTGAAAAAAGGACGTAAATTTTATTTGGGTACAGCGTCACACGACCGCGCAATTGTCCGTTAAAATAATGCAGTGCCGAATCGCAAAACATGGATTGGTCATTAAGGGGGCAAATCCTTCCGGTCTTAAAGTGATTAAAGGGTAAATCCACTTTCGTGGGGAAAAATAGTAAATAAAGAAAAAACAATATAGCGTATACAATTGCGACACAAATCCTATTGTAATTGAATGTTATTAACCACTTAAGCCCCGGAGGGTTTAGCTGCTCAAAGACCAGGGCCTATTTTGCGATTCGGCACTGCGTGACTTTAATGGACAATTGCGCGGCCGTGCGATGCTGTACCCAAATGAAATTGACGTCCTTTTTTCCCTACAAACAGAGCTTTCTTTTGGTAGTATTTGACAGACTTGTATAAAGTACTCGAAATTTCTACTTGAGTAAAAGTACAAGTGCTCGATCAAAAAATTACTTGAGTAGAAGTGGAAGTGCTCGCAGAAAAAGTTACTTAAGTAGAAGTACTAAAGTATTCAACATTTTTTTTACTTAAGTATTGCAAGTAGTTTTTTCAAAAAATTTGCTACTTAAGTACTAAAAGTAAAAAGTACCAGTAGTTTTGAAAAAAAATTTCTACTCAAGTACTGAAAGTAGAAGTACAAGTACTGTGTTATGTAGTTATTAAAGAAATAAGTCAAAAGTTTGAACATCATATTGTTGTTATTATTTCAAATGATTTATTCAAATGATTAACCTGTGTTTGTTAGTAGTTTCTTGATGCACTTTAAGCGCTGTAGCACCATTTATTTGTTTGTTTCATATTTTCTTTTTATTGGAAAGATTTGGTATAGCAGCTTTTATTATACACAGCCTTTATTTTCGTATGCGCTGATTTACAAATGACATTATACACATTTTTTTGAGCTTTATGCAACCTGCCATCTACTGTTCTGGCAGTGGTAATTTTTTTTAAAGTAACGAGTAACTATGCAGCACAAAAAAAAAATACTTGAGTAGAAGTATCGAAATCATCGAAAAAATGTAGTGAAGTAAAAGTAGAAGTAGGAGAAAAAAATTCTACTCTAGGAAAGTACAGATACCGCATTTCGGTACTTAAGTACCGTACTTAAGTAGTTCTACTTCGTTACTATACATCTCTGGTATTTGATCACCTGTGCAATTTTTACTTTTTGTACTTTTTGCGCTATAAACAAAAAACGAGCGACAATTTTGAAAAAATAACAATATTTTTCACATTTTCCCCCCAAAAAATGTAAAAATCTAAATTTTTTAACATTTTAGGCCAATTTGTTTTCTGCTACATATTTTTGGTAAAAAAAACTGCAATAAGCGTATTTTGATTGGTTTGCGCAAAAGTTATTATGTTTACTAACTACAGGAAAGATTTATGTCATTTTTATTGTTTTTTTTTTAACTTGTAATGGCGGTGATCTGCGATTTTTTTTGCGGGACTGCGACATTGCGGCGGACAGATCGGATCCCTAACTGACATTTTTTACACTTTTGGTGGTACCAGTGACATTACTACAGTAATCAGTGCTATGCATATGCATTGTTACTATAAAAATTACACTGGCAGGGAAGGGGTTAACTTTATTGTTGATCAGTGGGTAAAATGTATCCCTAGGGGCGTGATTCTAACTGTGGGGGGGCGTGGCTTGTGATGTAACCACAGAGACATACGATCCTACATAGCAGGATCGAATAGTCTCTGCACTTACATCAGGGAGAATGACAGACGGCTGTGTTTACATCAGCCATCTGTCTATCTCCCTTTCCAGCGGGAGATCGCGAGTGGCCGGCGGACATCGGAGCTGCCGGTCACTCGCGCGGGGATGTCAGGGAACGAGCGGTGGCAGGGGCGGGCCTCCGGCGGCGCGCGGTCGCCCCCTAGAGGCTCGTGGGCGAGTGACCTACCGATACGTCACTTTGCCCAGGAGGGGCTGACTGCCGCAGTACTGTATATATTCGGCAAGGCGGCGGTCGGCAAGGGGTTAAAAATTACCTTTCCTTTTCAATCTGCAGCTGTTGTAATTTTCTCAAAGTGCAAAGCAATATGGCTACCTGGAGGTGTTCTGTACACAGAATGTGTACTGGCCACCCCCCAGAAACCTAATTTTCTGCTTATGTAATTGGCTCACCAATTTTCAAGTACAAGTCAGATTTCGGGCATCCCCTGCAACAAAAATGTCATTTTTGGTGAGATACTTCCAATAGGAACACATCTAAAGGGATGCAGGCCCAGCAGATTTCCTCATTAGAGCCCTGAAGCTGCCACAGCTGATAGATAATTATGAAACCACTCCCAGTAGACCCACTCAGCCCAGAGGCACAGAGGAACAAACAAGGATTTCTTCAGAATACCAAAAGGTAGGAATCTGCAACAAAGTTTGTTAAAATCTGTGTAATGTACATTGATCCCCCAGAGGGGAATGTTTTTTCTTAACAAAAGTGGAGCTACGCTGTAGGCTAAAATTAAACTCAAACTTTGTACTTTCCCCCATCTGCAAGCGTATTGTACATACCTCTAGTATAGAGGACGGCAATCTGTCGGAATTGTGATCTACCCGTCAATCAGGGGTAGGTGATGGGTAGACCTGCGATCCTTCCTTGCTGACCCCCGGAACTTGGACAGGAGGGCTGGCATTTTCTGGTACCTATCCACTGTATTTTCCTCCTGCAGCCGCTGAAACCTGCCTCTCCTCCCCTCCCTCCTGCCAGCATTCAGTGGCTGCAGGAGAAGAGGGAATCAGTTACAGTAAATGTCTCTCCCCCTGTCCCCGTTCCTCTTCTTTCGACTGCCCGGTTCCCTATGTGCTCCCCTGGTCCCCCCCCCCCCCCCGCAGCACTGCCGGATTCCCTCTTCTCCTCTCCCCCTGCGAGGAATCGTTTCAGGTTGGAGACTGTAGAAGAGGCCAGTAAATATGTAATTTACCAAGCTTCCTTTTCTGAAAGTGAGTGATCTGTACTGTTCATAATTGAAGTATAGTAAACTGTGTTTATTATGCTTCAGTTTGTGAATGAACAGGAAGCCGCTCAGGACAGAACACTTCCTATTCATTCACTGACCAGTGCAGCTGAGGCTGAGGGAACCTCCCCAAAAAAATTGATGTCCTTTTTTTCCCACAAATAGAGCTTTCTTTTGGTGGTATTTGATCACCTCTGCTGTTTTTATTTTTTGCGCTATAAACAAAAAAATAGCGACAATTCTGAATTAATTTCTGCTATATGATATTCCCAATACAAAATGTAATAATCAAATTTTTTCATAATTTTAGGCCAATTTGTATTCTGCTACATATTTTTGGTAAAAGAAATCACAATAAGTGTAAATTGATTGGTGTGCGCAAAAGTTATCGCGTCTACAAACAAGGGGATAGGTTTTTGTCATTTTTATTTATTTTATTTTTTTACTAGTAATGGTGGCGATCTGTGATTTTTAGTGGGACTGCGACATTGCAGTAGACAGATCGGACACCTAACTGACATTTTTTACACTTTTGGGGGGACCAGTGACATTACTACAGTAATCAGTGCTAACAATATGCACTGTTACTGTAATAATTACACTGGCAGGGAAGGGGTTAACAACAGGGGCAATCAAAGGGTTAAATGTGTCCCTAGGGGGTGCTTTCTAACTGTGGGGGGGGGGTGGGCTTGCTGCATGAACACAGAGACCTGTGTTCCTAAATAAGAGGAACATAGGATCCCTGTGTTCATTACTGACAGAACAGCGGTCTGCCATGTTTACAACGGCAGACCGCCCGTTCTGTCTCCATGGGGCAATCACGGCCACTGGACCCGCTGATTAACTTAACCTGTAGTGAATGGGCCCCCCTGCTACCGGTCCCGCAAAGCGATGTACAGGTATGTCGTTTCGCGAGACAGAGCTGACCTGCCACTGTAAAACTATGGCGGCAGGTCAGCAAGCAGTTGAAAAAAAAATTGGAAAAAAATAAACATAAATAAATAAATTAATGAATTCAAAAAACTACTGAAACCATCCACTGCTCTACTGACACCGTCCACTGTTCTATTGACACCATCCACTGCCCCACTGACACTATCCTCTGCCCTACTTACAGCATCATCTGCCCTACTGACACAATCCACTGCTTTACTGACACTGTCCACACACACCGTCCACTGCCCTATTAACACTGTCCACTGCCCAACTAACACTGTCCACTGCCCTACTAACACTGTCCACTGCCCTACTAACACTGTCCACTGCCCTACTAACACTGTCCACTGCTCTACTAATAATGTTCACTGCCCTACTAACACTGTCCACTGCTCTACTAACACTGTCCACTGCCCTACTAACACTGTCCACTGCTCTACTGACACCGTCCAATGTTCTATTGACACTGTCCACTGCCCTACTAACACTGTCCACTGCTCTACTGACATTGTGCACTGTTCTATTGAAACTGTCCACTGCCCTACTAACACTGTCCACTGCTCTACTGACATTGTGCACTATTCTATTGACACTGTCCACTGCTCTACTAACACTGTCCACTGCCCTACTAACACTGTCCACTGCTCTACTGACACCGTCCAATGTTCTATTGACACTGTCCACTGCCCTACTAACACTGTCCACTGCTCTACTGACATTGTGCACTGTTCTATTGAAACTGTCCACTGCCCTACTAACACTGTCCACTGCTCTACTGACATTGTGCACTGTTCTATTGAAACTGTCCACTGCCCTACTAACACTGTCCACTGCTCTACTGACATTGTGCACTATTCTATTGACACTGTCCACTGCCCTACTAACACTGTCCACTGCTCTACTGACATTGTGCACTATTCTATTGACACTGTCCACTGCTCTACTAACACTGTCCACTAACAACAGGGGCAATCAAAGGGTTAAATGTGTCCCTAGGGGGTGCTTTCTAACTGTGGGGGGGGGGGTGGGCTTGCTGCATGAACACAGAGACCTGTGTTCCTAAATAAGAGGAACATAGGATCCCTGTGTTCATTACTGACAGAACAGCGGTCTGCCATGTTTACAACGGCAGACCGCCCGTTCTGTCTCCATGGGGCAATCACGGCCACTGGACCCGCTGATTAACTTAACCTGTAGTGAATGGGCCCCCCTGCTACCGGTCCCGCAAAGCGACGTACAGGTATGTCGTTTCGGGAGACAGAGCTGACCTGCCACTGTAAAACTATGGCGGCAGGTCAGCAAGCAGTTGGAAAAAAATAAACATAAATAAATAAATTAATGAATTAAAAAAACTACTGAAACCATCCACTGCTCTACTGACACCGTCCACTGTTCTATTGACACCATCCACTGCCCCACTGACACTATCCTCTGCCCTACTTACAGCATCATCTGCCCTACTGACACAATCCACTGCTTTACTGACACTGTCCACACACACCGTCCACTGCCCTATTAACACTGTCCACTGCCCAACTAACACTGTCCACTGCCCTACTAACACTGTCCACTGCCCTACTAACACTGTCCACTGCCCTACTAACACTGTCCACTGCTCTACTAATACTGTTCACTGCCCTACTAACACTGTCCACTGCTCTACTAACACTGTCCACTGCTCTACTAACACTGTCCACTGCCCTACTAACACTGTCCACTGCTCTACTGACACCGTCCAATGTTCTATTGACACTGTCCACTGCCCTACTAACACTGTCCACTGCTCTACTGACATTGTGCACTGTTCTATTGACACTGTCCACTGCCCTACTAACACTGTCCACTGCTCTACTGACATTGTGCACTATTCTATTGACACTGTCCACTGCCCTACTAACACTGTCCACTGCCACTGTTAACTTAACCTGTAGTGAATGGGCCCCCCTGCTACCGGTCCCGCAAAGCGACGTACAGGTATGTCGTTTCGCGAGACAGAGCTGACCTGCCACTGTAAAACTATGGCGGCAGGTCAGCAAGCAGTTGAAAAAAAATTGGAAAAAAATAAACATAAATAAATAAATTAATGAATTCAAAAAACTACTGAAACCATCCACTGCTCTACTGACACCGTCCACTGTTCTATTGACACCATCCACTGCCCCACTGACACTATCCTCTGCCCTACTTACAGCATCATCTGCCCTACTGACACAATCCACTGCTTTACTAACACTGTCCACACACACCGTCCACTGCCCTATTAACACTGTCCACTGCCCAACTAACACTGTCCACTGCCCTACTAACACTGTCCACTGCTCTACTGACACCGTCCAATGTTCTATTGACACTGTCCACTGCCCTACTAACACTGTCCACTGCTCTACTGACACCGTCCAATGTTCTATTGACACTGTCCACTGCCCTACTAACACTGTCCACTGCTCTACTGACATTGTGCACTGTTCTATTGACACTGTCCACTGCCCTACTAACACTGTCCACTGCTCTACTGACATTGTGCACTGTTCTATTGACACTGTCCACTGCCCTACTAACACTGTCCACTGCCCTACTGACACTGTCCACTGTTGTATTGACACTGTCCACTGCCCTACTAACACTGTCCACTGCTCTACTGACACCGTCCACTGTTCTATTGACACTCTCCACTGCCCTACTGACACTATCCTCTGCCCTACTCACAGCATCCTCTGCCCTACTGACACCAAAATCTGCCCTACTGTACTGACACAATCCACTGCTTTACTGACACTGTCCACACACACCTTCCACTGCCCTATTAACACCGTCCACTGCTCTACTAACACTGTCCACTGCTCTACTAACACTATCCACTGCCCTATTAACACTGTCCACTGCCCTACTAACACTGTCCACTGCCCTACTAACACTGTCCACTGCCCTACTGACACCGTCCACTGTTCTATTAACACTGTCCACTGCTCTACTAACACTATCCACTGCCCTATTAACACTGTCCACTGCCCTACTAACACTGTCCACTGCCCTACTAACACTGTCCACTGCCCTACTGACACCATCCACTGTTCTATTGACACTGTCCACTGCCCTACTAACACTGTCCACTGCTCTACTAATACTGTCCACTGCCCTACTAACACTGTCCACTGCTCTACTAACACTGTCCACTGCTCTACTAACACTGTCCACTGCCCTACTAACACTGTCCACTGCTCTACTAACACTGTCCACTGCCCTACTAACACTGTCCACTGCTCTACTAACACTGTCCACTGCCCTACTAACACTGTCCATTGCCCTACTAACACTGTCCACTGCCCTACTAACACTGTCCATTGCCCTACTAACACTGTCCATTGCCCTACTAACACTGTCCACTGCTCTACTGACACTGTCCACTGCTCTACTAACACTGTCCACTCCCCTACTAACACTGTCCACTGCCCTATTAACACTGTCCACTGCTCTACTAACACTGTCCACTGCTCTACTGACACTGTCCACTGCCCTACTAACAGTGTCCACTGCTCTATTAACACTGTCCACTGCTCTATTAACACTGTCCACTGCCCTACTAACACTGTCCACTGCCATACTAACACTGTCCACTGCTCTACTAATACTGTTCACTGCCCTACTAACACTGTCCACTGCTCTACTAACACTGTCAACTGCCCCACTAACACTGTCCACTGCTCTACTAACACTGTCCACTGCCCCACTAACACTGTCCACTGCTCTACTAACACTGTCCACTGCCCTACTAACACTATCCACTGCTCTGCTAACAGTGTCCACTCCCCTACTAACACTGTCCACTGCTCTACTAACACTGCCCACTGCTCTACTAACACTGTCCACTGCTCTAATAACACTGTCCACTGCCCTACTAACACTGTCCACTGCCCTACTAACACTGTCCACTGCTCTACTAATACTGTTCACTGCCCTACTAACACTGTCCACTGCTCTACTAACACTGTCCACTGCTCTACTAACACTGTCCACTGCTCTACTAACACTGTCCACTGCCCTACTAACAGTGTCCACTGCTCTATTAACACTGTCCACTGCTCTATTAACACTGTCCACTGCTCTACTAACACTGTTCACTGCTCTACTAACACTGTCCACTGCTCTACTGACACTGTCCACTGCCCTACTAACAGTGTCCACTGCTCTATTAACACTGTCCACTGCTCTATTAACACTGTCCACTGCCCTACTAACACTGTCCACTGCCCTACTAACACTGTCCACTGCTCTACTAATACTGTTCACTGCCCTACTAACACTGTCCACTGCTCTACTAACACTGTCCACTGCCCCACTAACACTGTCCACTGCTCTACTAACACTGTCCACTGCCCCACTAACACTGTCCACTGCCCCACTAACACTGTCCACTGCTCTACTAACACTGTCCACTGCCCTACTAACACTATCCACTGCTCTGCTAACAGTGTCCACTCCCCTACTAACACTGTCCACTGCTCTACTAACACTGCCCACTGCTCTACTAACACTGTCCACTGCTCTAATAACACTGTCCACTGCCCTACTAACACTGTCCACTGCTCTACTAACACTGTCCACTGCCCTACTAACACTGTCCACTGCTCTACTAACACTGTCCACTGCCCTACTAAGGCTGGCCATACACTATACAATTTTCTTATTCAATTTCCTTTAGATTTACCTTAAACTACGTAGTGCAAGGGCCCTCCTGACTGCATACAAATTGAAAGTGTTTAGGTTTGACCCTATATTACATGGTTTTGGTAAATCTAAAGGAAAGTTGAACAAGAAAATTGTATAGTGTATGGCCAGCCTAACACTGTCCACTGCCCTACTAACACTGTCCACTGCTCTACTAATACTGTTCACTGCCCTACTAACACTGTCCACTGCTCTACTAACACTGTCCACTGCCCTACTAACACTGTCCACTGCTCTACTAACACTGTCCACTGCTCTACTAACACTGTCCACTGCCCCACTAACACTGTCCACTGCTCTACTAACACTGTCCACTGCCCCACTAACACTGTCCACTGCTCTAATAACACTGTCCACTGCCCTACTAACACTATCCACTGCTCTGCTAACAGTGTCCACTCCCCTACTAACACTGTCCACTGCTCTACTAACACTGCCCACTGCTCTACTAACACTGTCCACTGCTCTAATAACACTGTCCACTGCCCTACTAACACTGTCCACTGCCCTACTAACACTGTCCACTGCTCTACTAATACTGTTCACTGCCCTACTAACACTGTCCACTGCTCTACTAACACTGTCCACTGCTCTACCAACACTGTCCACTGCCCTACTAACACTGTCCACTGCTCTACTGACACCGTCCAATGTTCTATTGACACTGTCCACTGCCCTACTAACACTGTCCACTGCTCTACTGACATTGTGCACTGTTCTATTGACACTGTCCACTGCCCTACTAACACTGTCCACTGCTCTACTGACATTGTGCACTATTCTATTGACACTGTCCACTGCCCTACTAACACTGTCCACTGCTCTACTGACATTGTGCACTATTCTATTGACACTGTCCACTGCCCTACTAATACTGTCCACTGCCCTACTGACAATGTCCACTGTTGTATTGACACTGTCCACTGCCCTACTAACACTGTCCACTGCTCTACTGACACCGTCCACTGTTCTATTGACACTGTCCACTGCCCTACTGACACTATCCTCTGCCCTACTCACAGCATCCTCTGCCCTACTGACACCAAAATTTGCCCTACTGTACTGACACAATCCACTGCTTTACTGACACTGTCCACACACACCTTCCACTGCCCTATTAACACCATCCACTGCCCTACTAACACTGTCCACTGCTCTACTAACACTGTCCACTGCTCTACTAACACTGTCCACTGCCCCACTAACACTGTCCACTGCTCTACTAACACTGTCCACTGCCCCACTAACACTGTCCACTGCTCTACTAACACTGTCCACTGCCCTACTAACACTATCCACTGCTCTGCTAACAGTGTCCACTCCCCTACTAACACTGTCCACTGCTCTACTAACACTGCCCACTGCTCTACTAACACTGTCCACTGCTCTAATAACACTGTCCCCTGCCCTACTAACACTGTCCACTGCCCTACTAACACTGTCCACTGCTCTACTAATACTGTTCACTGCCCTACTAACACTGTCCACTGCTCTACTAACACTGTCCACTGCCCTACTAACACTGTCCACTGCTCTACTGACACCGTCCAATGTTCTATTGACACTGTCCACTGCCCTACTAACACTGTCCACTGCTCTACTGACATTGTGCACTGTTCTATTGACACTGTCCACTGCCCTACTAACACTGTCCACTGCTCTACTGACATTGTGCACTATTCTATTGACACTGTCCACTGCCCTACTAACACTGTCCACTGCTCTACTGACATTGTGCACTATTCTATTGACACTGTCCACTGCCCTACTAACACTGTCCACTGCCCTACTGACACTGTCCACTGTTGCATTGACACTGTCCACTGCCCTACTAACACTGTCCACTGCTCTACTGACACCGTCCACTGTTCTATTGACACTGTCCACTGCCCTACTGACACTATCCTCTGCCCTACTCACAGCATCCTCTGCCCTACTGACACCAAAATCTGCCCTACTGTACTGACACAATCCACTGCTTTACTGACACTGTCCACACACACCTTCCACTGCCCTATTAACACCGTCCACTGCTCTACTAGCACTGTCCACTGCTCTACTAACACTATCAACTGCCCTATTAACACTGTCCACTGCCCTACTAACACTGTCCACTGCCCTACTAACGCTGTCCACTGCCCTACTAACACTGTCCACTGCCCTACTGACACCGTCCACTGTTCTATTGACACTGTCCACTGCTCTACTAACACTATCCACTGCCCTATTAACACTGTCCACTGCCCTACTAACACTGTCCACTGCCCTACTAACACTGTCCACTGCCCTACTGACACCATCCACTGTTCTATTGACACTGTCCACTGCCCTACTAACACTGTCCACTGCTCTACTAATACTGTCCACTGCCCTACTAACACTGTCCACTGCTCTACTAACACTGTCCACTGCCCTACTAACACTGTCCACTGCTCTACTAACACTGTCCACTGCCCTACTAACACTGTCCACTGCTCTACTAACACTGTCCACTGCCCTACTAACACTGTCCATTGCCCTACTAACACTGTCCATTGCCCTACTAACACTGTCCACTGCCCTACTAACACTGTCCATTGCCCTACTAACACTGTCCATTGCCCTACTAACACTGTCCACTGCTCTACTAACACTGTCCATTGCCCTACTAACACTGTCCACTGCTCTACTAACACTGTCCACTGCTCTACTAACACTGTCCACTGCCCTACTAACACTGTCCATTGCCCTACTAACACTGTCCATTGCCCTACTAACACTGCCCATTGCCCTACTAACACTGTCCACTGCTCTACTAACACTGTTGACTGCTCTACTAACACTGTCCACTCCCCTACTAACACTGTCCACTGCCCTATTAACACTGTCCACTGCTCTACTAACACTGTCCACTGCTCTACTGACACTGTCCACTGCTCTACTAACACTGTCCACTCCCCTACTAACACTGTCCACTGCCCTATTAACACTGTCCACTGCTCTACTAACACTGTCCACTGCTCTACTGACACTGTCCACTGCTCTACTAATACTGTTCACTGCCCTACTAACACTGTCCACTGCTCTACTAACACTGTCCACTGCCCCACTAACACTGTCCACTGCTCTACTAACACTGTCCACTGCCCCACTAACACTGTCCACTGCTCTACTAACACTGTCCACTGCCCTACTAACACTATCCACTGCTCTGCTAACAGTGTCCACTCCCCTACTAACACTGTCCACTGCTCTACTAACACTGCCCACTGCTCTACTAACACTGTCCACTGCTCTAATAACACTGTCCACTGCCCTACTAACACTGTCCACTGCTCTACTAATACTGTCCACTGCCCTACTAACACTGTCCACTGCTCTACTAATACTGTTCACTGCCCTACTAACACTGTCCACTGCCCTATTAACACTGTCCACTGCTCTACTAACACTGTCCACTGCTCTACTAACATTGTCCACTGCTCTAGTAACACTGTCCACTGCCCTACTAACACTGTCCACTGCTCTACTATCACTGTCCACTGCCCTACTAACACTGTCCACTGCTCTACTAACACTGTCCACTGCCCTACTAACACTGTCCACTGCTCTACTAACACTGTCCACTGCTCTACTAATACTGTTCACTGCCCTACTAACACTGTCCACTGCTCTACTAACACTGTCCACTGCCCTACTAACACTGTCCACTGCTCTACTAACACTGTCCACTGCTCTACTAACACTGTCCACTGCCCCACTAACACTGTCCACTGCTCTACTAACACTGTCCACTGCCCCACTAACACTGTCCACTGCTCTACTAACACTGTCCACTGCCCTACTAACACTATCCACTGCTCTGCTAACAGTGTCCACTACCCTACTAACACTGTCCACTGCTCTACTAACACTGCCCACTGATCTACTAACACTGTCCACTGCTCTAATAACACTGTCCACTGCCCTACTAACACTGTCCACTGCCCTACTAACACT
Source organism: Pelophylax lessonae (assembly GCF_965119305.1). Taxonomy (NCBI): domain Eukaryota; kingdom Metazoa; phylum Chordata; class Amphibia; order Anura; family Ranidae; genus Pelophylax; species Pelophylax lessonae. Next base: position 312,252,518 of record NC_138768.1, on the reverse strand, counting down.
GTCCACTGCTCTACTAATACTGTTCACTGCCCTACTAACACTGTCCACTGCTCTACTAACACTGTCCACTGCTCTACTAACACTGTCCACTGCCCTACTAACACTGTCCACTGCTCTACTAACACTGTCCACTGCCCTACTAACACTGTCCACTGCTCTACTAACACTGTCCACTGCCCTACTAAGGCTGGCCATACACTATACAATTTTCTTATTCAATTTCCTTTAGATTTACCTTAAACTACGTAGTGCAAGGGCCTGCCTGACTGCATACAAATTGAAAGTGTTTAGGTTTGACCCTATATTACATGGTTTTGGTAAATCTAAAGGAAAGTTGAACAAGAAAATTGTATAGTGTATGGCCAGCCTAACACTGTCCACTGCCCTACTAACACTGTCCACTGCTCTACTAATACTGTTCACTGCCCTACTAACACTGTCCACTGCTCTACTAACACTGTCCACTGCCCTACTAACACTGTCCACTGCTCTACTAATACTGTTCACTGCCCTACTAACACTGTCCACTGCTCTACTAATACTGTTCACTGCCCTACTAACACTGTCCACTGCTCTACTAACACTGTCCACTGCCCTACTAACACTGTCCACTGCTCTACTAACACTGTCCACTGCCCCACTAACACTGTCCACTGCCCTACTAACACTGTCCACTGCTCTACTAATACTGTTCACTCCCCTACTAACACTGTCCACTGCCCCACTAACACTGTCCACTCCCCTACTAACACTGTCCACTGCCCTACTAACACTGTCCACTGCTCTAGTAATACTGTTCACTCCCCTACTAACACTGTCCACTGCCCTACTAACACTGTCCACTACCCTACTAACACTGTCCACTGCCCTACTAACACTGTCCACTGCTCCCTTCCATGCCAGTGTCATTATTACAGTAACAGTGCATATTTTTAGCACTGATTACTGTAGTAATGTCACTGGTACCCCAAAAGTGTCAAAAATGTCAGTTATGGGTCTGATCTGTCTGCTGCAATGTCGCAGTCCCGCAAAAAATCGCAGATTGTCTCCATTACTAGTAGAAAAAAACAAAAAACAATAAAAATGACATAAATCTTTCCCGTAGTTAGTAGACGCAATAACTTTTGCGCAAACCAATAAAAATACGCTTATTGCGATCTTTTGTTACCAAAAATATGTAGCAGAAAACAAATTGGCCTAAAATGTTAAAAAATTTAGATTTTTAAATTTTTTGTTTTGAGAATGTTATATCGCAGAATGTGAAAAATTTTGTTTTTTTTTTCAAAATTGTCGCTCTTTTTTTGTTTATAGCGCAAAAAATAAAACTCGCAGAGGTGATCAAATACCACCAAAAGAAAGCTCTATTTGTAGGAAAAAAAGGACATACATTTTGTTTGGGTACAGCATCGCATGACCGCGCAATTGTCCGTTAACCACTTAAGCCCCGGAAGATTTTACCCCCATTCCGACCAGGGGGTATTTTGCGATTCGGCACTGCGTGACTTTAACGGACAATTGCGCGGTCGTGCGACGCTGTACCTAAACGAATTTGGCGTCCTTTTTTTCCCACAAACAGAGCTTTCTTTTGGTGGTATTTGATCACCTGTGCGATTTTTTGATCACGCGCTATAAACAAAAAAGAGCGTAAATTTTGCAAAAATAGCAATATTTTTCACATTTTTTTATATGAAATTCCCCAAAAAAAAATGTAAAAATCAAAATTTTTTTACTTTTTCGGCCAATTTGTTTTATGCTACCTATGTTTGGTAAAAAAAATTGCAAAAAGCGTATTTTGATTGGTTTACGCAAAAGTTATCGCGTTTACTAACAAAGGGAAAGATTTCTGTCATTTTTGTTGTTTTTTTTTTAACGTGTAATGGCGGCGATCTGCGATTTTTTTTGCGGTACTGCGACATTGGGGCGGACAGATCGGACCCTTGACTGACATTTTTGACACTTTTGGGGTTACCAGTGACATTTCTACAGTAATCAGTGCTATATATATGCACTGTTACTGTAAAAATACACTGGTAGTGAAGGGGTTAACTTTATTTGGGAGGGAGGGGCTGTGTGTATCCCTAGGGGCGTGCTTTCTACTGTGATTGGCTGGGGCTTGAGCTGTATGGACACTGATCAACGGATCTACATACTAGATCCGAGTGATCAGTATCCTAACAGCAAGGAGAATGACAGGTGGCTTGTTTACACAAGCTGCCTGACATTCTCCCTCTCCCCCGCCGATCGCCGAGTGACCGGCGGACATCGGGTCCGCCGGTCACACGCGCGGGGGGGTCCGTGACCACGCGGGAGCGCGCCTCCGGGGGCGCGCGCTCGCTCCCTAGACCCTCACAAGCTAGTGACGTAGCCCTACGTCACTTTGCCTGTGAGGGGCTGACTGCCGACGTAGATCGGCGTTAGGCAGTCGGCAAGTGGTTAAAGTAACGCAGTGCCGAATCGCAAAATAGGGCCTGGTCATTAAGGGGGCAAATCCTTCCGGTCTTAAAATGGTTAGGTAGAGTGCAAAAAAATTTGAGTTTTTAATACCACCATTCACAGGGTGAAGTTTTTAAATGGTGTGATTTTTTTTTTGCTTTTTTTTAATTAAGGCCTTTTTTTTTTTTCTGTTTATTTATTTATTTATTTTTTAAGGCGGGTTTTACCTCCACTTTAATATGTACAAACACACAAAAAGGCAAAATGGAACACCCCATACCATAAACATTGCATCCAAGCCAATACATCCTATACTTTCTGTCAAATAAAACATGTATATTTGTACGCAAAAGCTACAGAGTAGGTTTACTGGGACCGACATACTGTCTAAGTAATCTTGAGTGATGAGCCCCAGAGAAACTAATTACTGCTCTATCCTGAGGTTCTGGGGCTTTCCCAGAAGCAGTGCATGATCCGGGTCTTTGTAAGAGACAAGTAACAGCTGGACTGAGACAGAGGGTTAGGAGGACTGATGAGAGGTGAAGACCAGAGGGTCACCAACTTCATAGTGAATGTCAGGTATGTAAAAACCACTTATGTTAACTCCTTGCTCGCCAAGCAAGTAACTTCATAACTGCAGGCTTCAAATTAATAGCCACAATTTACATTTAGAACCCAAAATAAAGAGACTTGGACATGTTGTTCGATAAACTGAAGGTGGCCAAAGAAATGTTAGGGTGGCCAGCCACACACTGGGAGCATGTCTGTTGGATAGTGCTCTTCTGAACATTTTTACCTGGATGACCTGAATCTTTACATAAATGTAGAAGGGAAAGGAGGAGAAACTGGCTCATCATTGGGGAAACAAATGCAATGAGACCAGATTGTGTGATCATTGCTTCTCCCTAAGAGCTGTAAGCCAAGGGGTGTATGCTGCTGCAATTGTTTTCTATGTGCTCCAGTGGTAACCAGCCTTTATCGAGTGCAGAAAAACACAGGTCACTGCACACAGTGTGAATGAGTGTGAATGAGCCACTGCTAGTGACTTAGAAAATAATTCATTTCTATGTGCCTTGTTCACACTAGAACATGCACATAGAAATGCAGTGCACAAAAATACAGCATGTCTGCATTTTCCTGCATGACACTGGATGGCACCGCATATGACGCTATGAGAACACAACGCACTGTGCTGCTGCAGTGACAATTCAAGTAAAGTTGTAAAAAAAACTTGCATCGCACTGCTTTCTGCTGCAGCCAGCACTGCACTAGCCGTCACACTAAAACAATACATTTTACAATGCAGGCTAGTCCAGGAGACCGGACTTAGTGTAACTTGGAAGTCCTAGTAGTACATGTAGCACCCTCCTAGGTAGGTGCTAGAGAGTGCATAGTTTTTGGGTTTCCTTGCCTAACAGGGGGACTGTCAGGCCAGGCCCATCTTTAACATTGATTGGACCCCGGATAAGCAATTTATTGGGTCCCCCCCCCCCCCTCCAAGCTCAAACCATGCCACCATGCAGCTTTGCTCTCCACCTGTTCTGAGAGATACAATAGATAGCAGCTAAACTCAAAATCAGTTTACTGCAGCAGATAAGGCATCGATTGCGATGGGTTGTCAAAGGTTACAGCATATCATAGCTTACTGCACATCATTACTGCTCACTGATTGTTTGCTACAGCTTACTGCATATCATTACCGCTAACTGATTGGTTGCTCGAACTTACTGCATATTATTACCGCTCACCCATTGGTTGCTAGAATTTACTGCACATCATTACCACTCACCCATTGGTTGTTATATGTTACTGCATATCCTTACTGCTCACTGAATGGTTGCTAGAGGTTACTGCACATCATTACCGCTCACCCATGCATTGCTAGAGGTTACTGCAAATTATTATTGCTTACTGATTGTTTGCTAGAGAATACTGCATATTATTACCACTCACTGATTGGTTGCTAGAGGTTACTACATATCAGTACTGCTGATTGGTGGCTGTTACATCATTACTGCTAACTGATTGGTTGCTACAGGTTACTGCACATCATTACTGCTAGCTAATTGGTTGCTAGATAGAATATGCTAAAAAAAACACACAACAGTCCCCTTGCCAGAGTAGAAGTTTTCCCTTGCAGTAGAATGTATTATGTGGCAGAAAAGATGAGGTTAATGAAACCGACCAGGAAAACATTAAAAACAGTACTGTCAATGAGCATAGCAAGCAGAGAGGCAGATAAGTGATAATTTAGTGGCTAAAGCAGTGAACGTTCAATACATCAGGGCAAATTAGCTCATTCAGATTGGTAATCACAAAACATGCCTCCTCATAGCGATCCTCTCTCACTCCTCTGGCTGATACCACTGCTTGTCAGTATGTCTCTCCACTCGGTCAGCTCCCGCTGTCAGCCAAGCTTACTAATTCCCTTTCCCTGCAGCTGCACTATGTAACAGAGATGGATTGTTAGGATGTTGAGCACCTCAACATTACAGGGCCCTGGGCAGGTGCCCCTTTTGCCCTGGCTTAAAGACGGCCCTGTGTCAGGCAAATGTAAGTACTCTCTGCCTAACAGGGAGCAGTGATCCATTGATAGGGTCTGATCAGTGTGATCAGATGGTGCTCATGTTGTTTGCCTGTTTCACATTGGTCCAATAGGAAGGGCATATTGGACAGTGGCAGCATGGGTGTAGATACAGCCCTGGCCATTGGCAGAGGAAGATACTTCAAGGCATGCTGGGTGACTGTATTTATACCAAGAGAGCATGTATGCACGGGGTCTTCAGCTGGAGAGCGGGGTCCTGGAGGAAGGGGGTTCGCTGCCCATCCTCTGTACAGGCTTCCATGCGGCCTCAGGTAGTCAACCTGAGGGTCAGAGTCTCAGAAGCTACAACCCAGATGTCCTGCAGAGCCGACTGAGAGGGAGACACACATAGAAGGCTCTGTTCCTGGCTACTGTGAGTACAGACTTAGGTATATGGGTCTGTTTGGTGAGGGCCATCCCTTCAAGCTAGTAAAGCCAGTGGATGGGTGCCAGCTAAAGGGGATACTGGTTAGTGTCCCAAAGATTCAGCGTTCATTGAGTCTGCTGCCAGAGCAAGCAAAGGACTTATCCTTCCATACAAATGCTGTGTCGTTCAGCAGAGGGTCTGCTATTCAGTTCAACCAAGTAAGGCCAAGTGAGAGTTGTTTTCATCTGTGCATAGTTAAAGTTGGAGTATCCCACTAATCCCTTCTCCTATCCAAGTTCCACCAATAAAATACAAAAAAACAAATCCCCTGACTGGTCATGCAACAACGAGCGGATGAGTGTGCACCTGGTTGTGTGAAAATACCCAAGCATCTGGCTGCAGAATAATCAGAGGGAGGCCCAGGGAAATCTATACTCAGCAACCCCTACGGGTGCAGTGCTACATATGAACAACTTCAATATGAATATATGATTAGCATTATGGATTATAAAAAGGGTAGTAACATTCAAAGGAGAGCAGTATGAAGTAATGAATTATGTAATGTACCTGCACAGTGTACAGAATGGAGCAGTCTGGAGTATGTCACATTAGACAATAGAATGGCTCAGAAAGTGTAAGGCCGGCCGTACGCGGTTTGAATCTCGGACAGTTCAGCCAAGATTAGAACCGTTACTGGGCAGGCTGAATGTACCAAGTTGATTAAATTGGGTACAACCAGCCTGCCGGCTACACTTGCAATTATCGCTAACGGCTGCTATAGCTGCTAGCAATAGTCCCTGTCTTCTCCTGGCGGGGACGGCTTCCCAAGCTTGTACCAGGACCCACCACCCCCAACTGGGAGCAGACAATGTTTCGGCAAGAGGGATTCCCCATGTCAGCACTGTCTGTTGATGGGGGAATCATGCACGGGTTGCAGGAAAGAAATTTGCATCGTGTATGGCCAGCCTAACTTACAGCTCAGCCAGAATGTACCGACCATTGTTAGTATCACTGAAAATATAGAGCAGCATATCTCACACTAATCTGTCATATAGAAAAGTGTGGCTGGAGCAACCTCTCACTCTCACTTTCTGGGTTCCTCCTTAAAACAATCTTTACAACTAACAAACTAACCAGAGCTCACTTATTACAGCAAATTGTGCTCAATTTCAGTGTTGGTATTTGCAGTGCCTGATAAAGTTCCAGACTGTAGTGTTAGATATTAATAGTGAATCTATGGTTAAAATTTTAAATCCCATATTCATTTCCACATTATATTTTAATTATTTCTAGCCTACTCCTATTAATCTAAATGATCTTGAAATTTGCAAACTTATATTGTGAAGATCCCCATGCATTTCTTCTTTGAATTCTGTGACACATATTCACTATACCCTATTAGTAGGCACTGCCGTGTCACACATTTCACAGAGTCTGCCTTGTGAACTACAGATGTGCTGAGGGGAGGAGTTTCAGAAGGCAGAGTCAGTACAGGAATCACTGCTTGCAGGAAGCAAGGTACCATGGGATATGTAGTCCTTGGAAATGGAAAGTAAACAGAAGAGAAGAGACTGAAAAGCATGCAGGGAATCCAGGAAGTCGTGGAAAGAGATGACCAGCCGACAGGCAGATCTCACAACATGAAAGAAGATTTTTTACGTAAGCTTATATTAGATTGTCAAAAATACCTATTGTTTGCATAGCTTTTATAAAGCCGATGTTATAAAATTAAAGTGTATTCTGTGATCACAGATTTCCTTTAAAGTGATTGTAAAGGCAGAAGGATTTTTATCTTAATGCATTCTATGCATTAGGCTATAAAACCTCCTGTGTGCAGCAGCCCACCCCAGCAACCCCTAATACTTACCTGAGCTCCATCTCTCTCCAGTGATGTCTATGACTGCCTCACCTGTCCGGGACTCTCCTCCTGATTCGCTGAGACACAGCAGAGGCGCCATTGGCTCCCACTGCTGTCAATCAAAGTCAGTTAGCCAATCAGGGGAGAGAGGGTGGAGTTGAACCGGGCTAAATGAACACAGGGAGCTGTGACTCGGCTTGGGTGCCCCATAGCAAGTTGCTTGCTGTGGGGGCACTCGACAAGAGGGAGGGACCAGGAGAGCCAAAGAGGGACCCAAGAAGGGCTGCTCTGTGCAAAACCAACCGCACAGAGGAGGTAAGTACAACATGTTTGTTCTTTTTAGAGAAAAAAACGAGACTTTACAATCACTTTAAGTTAAAGTGTATGTAAACCATAACAATAAACCTCTTTTATTTCAGAGTGTCAGAGACTTCTTTTACACATTTTTGTTTTCTTACATACAGTATAGTTGTCAGTCAACATCAGCTTCATACAAATATATAAGCAAATAAGTATTCTCCATAATCACGTTAATTTGAGTATGCCTATCAATGATTCTTAACCACTTAAGCCCCGGAAGATTTTACCCCCTTCCTGACCAGGGGGTATTTTGCGATTCGGCACTGCGTGACTTTAACGGACAATTGCGCGGTCGTGCGACGCTGTACCTTAACGAATTTGATGTATTTTTTCCCACAAACAGAGCTTTCTTTTGGTGGTATTTGATCATCTGTGCGATTTTTTGATCATGCGCTATAAACAAAAAAAGAGCGTCAATTTTGCAAAAATAACAATATTTTTCACATTTTTTTATATGAAATTCCCCCCCAAAAAAATGTAAAAATCTAAATTTTTTTAACATTTTCGGCCAATTTGTTTTATGCTACATATGTTTGGTAAATAAAATTGCAAAAAGCGTATTTTGATTGGTTTGCGCAAAAGTTATCGCGTTTACTAACAAAGGGAAAGATTTTTGTCATTTTTGTTGTTTTTTTTTAACGCGTAATGGCGGCGATCTGCGATTTTTTTGCGGTACTGCGACATTGCAGCGGACAGATCGGACCCTTGACTGACATTTTTTACACTTTTGGGGTTACCAGTGACATTTCTACAGTAATCAGTGCTATACATATGCACTGTTACTGTAAAATTACACTGGCAGTGAAGGGGTTAACTTTATTTGAGAGGGAGGGGCTGTGTGTGTCCCTAGGGGCGTGATTCTAACTGTGATTGGCTGTGGCTTGAGCTGTAGGAACAATGATCAACGGTCCTACATAGTAGCACCGTATGATCATTGTTTCTACACAGGGGAGAATGACAGGCGGCTTGTTTACACTAGCCGCCTGCCTTTCTCCCTCTCCCCCGACGATCGCCGAGTGACCGGCGGACATCGGGTCCGCCGGTCACACGCGTGGGGGGGTCCGTGACCGCGCTTGCTCCCCAGAGCCTCACAGGCTAGTGACGTATATATACGTCACTTTGCCTGTGAGGGGCTGACCGCCGCAGTATATGTACTTGCGGCGGTCGGCAAGTGGTTAAAGGGAATAACAATTGTAAAGAAAATATTTTTTTTTGTTAAATAACAAACACATTATACTTATGTGCACTGTGCAATGGTTTTGGAACTACAATGTATCTGAGCACCACAAACCAAAAACGCTGTTTAAAGTGGGTGTAAACCCACTTTGTAGGCTTGTACCTACAAGTAAGCCTATAATAAGGCTTACCTGTAGGTTCTATGAATATCTCCTAAACCTTCACGGTTTAGGAAAAACTCACACTGCATTCAACCTGTGCAGTTGGTTTTGCACAGGGCAGCCTGGATCCTCCTCTTCTGAGATCCGTTTTCGCTGCTCCTAGCACCTCCCGCCTGTCAAGTCCCACAGCAAGCAGCTACACAAAGAAGGCTTTCTATCTTAATGTATAGAATGCATTAAGATAAAAAAAACCTTCCTGACTTTACAGTTCTTTTTACTTTGCAGGGTTTTTAAAAAAAAAAAAAAAAAGAAAAATTTGGCACGGTTTACTCCCTGTTTAACTTATTTTTAACATTCAAAGCAAACTCCCCCATCCATTTTTTTCTCTATGCCTTATTTTGCTGAGAAATCACTTTGAAAAACACCCCCCTAAAATTTCTGGCCGTGGCCATCTTGAGTAAGCACAGATGATTTATGTAGCATTTACTTACTGGAATTCATCTGCCCTTAGCTCAGGCCTGCATGTAGGAGGGTGTGCTTAGCTGAGAAAACCCCTCCTCTCCTCCTGAAGACTTCTGGGATTTTTGACATCATTTGCCTAGGCATGGAATCCAGGAAATAACTGAAGAAATGTAAAAAAAAAAAATTTAAAACAAGTAAATATATACTTTTCTATCTATTTACTAATGCTAGGATTAAAAATATGAAAGAAGAAAATGGTCGCACACCACCACGGAATCCAATGAAGAAAAGGTCTATATTCACATAAGTGGTACAAGGTACAGCAGGGTAGGACAGTAGACGCGTTTCACATGACTGCTACTTGCTTGTTCACTACAAAGTGGTGGTGTGTGACCATTTTCTTCTTTCATGCTTCTCCTGGTGGCGAGGTTCAGCACCCACCTTGAATTGTGGACCTTGACCAACCTGAGTGGTGTTATCTCTCTTCATAGGATTAAAAATAGTCAATGTTGATTCATAGAGTGAAGTTCCGCTTTAAACCCTAATGGCAGGTCACCTCCTCATTTTGGGAGATTGGAGTTATGACTGCCATAACCCACTTCAGGGTTTCATTTCCAATAATTTTTATTGCTTTGAAAACAGTGGTTAATATACAGAACACAACATATATATTTTTTCATATTACAATTCGCAAGCAAGTAGTGCACAAGGTTTCCTAAATGATACCAGTGTTGAGAAACCTTATATATTCAGGGGTTTGATGTCAAGCTTTGGCACAGAGCTTTAACCACTTTACAACCGGAGGATTTTGCTGTCTTCCGTCCAGGCCACTTTTTGCGATTCGGCGCTGTGCGACTTCAACTGACAATTGCGCGGTCGTGCGACGCCGTACCCAAACGAAATTTACGTCCTTTTTTTCCCACAAACAGAGCTTTCTTTTGGTGGTATTTGATCACCTGTGCGATTTTTACTTTTTGCGCTATAAACAAAAAAAGAGCGTTTATTTTGAAAAAATAACAATATTTTTCACATTTTTTTATATGAAATTCCCCCCAAAAAAGATGTAAAAACCAATTTTTTTAAAAGTTTTTGGCCAATTTGTTTTATGCTACATATGTTTGGTAAAAAAAATTGCAATAAGCGTATTTTGATTGGTTTGCGCAAAAGTTATTGCGTTTACTAACAAAGGGAAAGATTTCTGTCATTTTTGGTGGTTTTTTTTTAACGTGTAATGGCGGCGATCTGCGATTTTTTTTGCGGGACTGCGACATTGCGGCGGACAGACCGGACCCCTGACTGACATTTTTGACACTTTTGGGGGTACCAGTGACATTACTGCAGTAATCAGTGCTATATATATGCACTGTTACTGTAAAAATGACACTGGCAGGGAAGGGGTTAATTTTATTGGAGAGGGAGGGGTTAATGTATGCCTGGTGCTTACTGACGTGTAGGGGGGGAGGTGACTATGTGATTCATGGACAGATCGGATGTCCAGCTATGCTGAACAGTCCGATCTGTCACTCCCTGTCACTATGGAGATCCGCCCGCTGTGTTTACACACAGCGGGCGGATCTCTAGACTCGATCCCCGACGATCGGGTAAGAGCAGCGGCGATCGCCGCTGCTCCTCCCCTGGCCCGACTCCCGCTGTGAATGAAAACAGCGGGAGCGAGCCTCCGGCGGCGCGCAAGCGCCGCCCAGAAGGGGGAGTGTCCAGTCACGTTAATACTACGTGGCTGGACGATAACGAACCACTCTGCCGCAGTAGTATTACTGTGAGCGGTTGCAGAGTGGTTAAACAACATACATTTTTTAAATAAATATTATATTAAATATGAGAAAGGGGGCTAATATAAGCCCCCCTTTCTTATGGGATGGTGGAAGGGTGAGAATAAGGTAGTTAGCTTTAGTGAGGCCATTTTAATGTGGGTTATGTTGGTGAGCCATGTCAGGGGATAGTGAACTTTTGACCCTGAGGCTTGTTTTCCTGGCTTTCCTGCTCAGGTTTTCCCGCCTCAGGTGTAGCTGGGCAAACTAGATACAGTAACTAGGCAGTTTTTAGTTAGGTTAGTGGTTTCAGCGAATGAGCCCCTATCCACGCCCACACTCTCCCTCCTATGGGAGGAAGGTTACCTCAGAAGGGGGGCTATTTAATGGTCCGCCCGAGCCCTCACAGCTCAATCTCTTCAAAAATCCTCACCTGTTTTTCCCCTCCCTCCCTCCCTTTAGGTTTGTCGCGGCTTACAATATTAGTCTGGTTGGGTCACCTCTGTATCAGAGGGGGACGTTTTTTGTGTTGTGTAAGTTATGTTTTATGAAATGGTGTTTTGGATAATTGCTAAAATTAATGATAATTTTATTCTTGTACAACCCGAGTTGTTCATGACTGGGTTGGTTGTATTTGAATATGTTAAAGAAAATATTGTTGGTTGAGTATTTAAAGTTTGTACCAGTTAATAAAATAAGCCGTGGCCTTTTCCATCCAGCGGAGTGTCCGAGTGCCTTATTTATTTATTTATTTATCTATTTATTTATTCAGAAGTAAAAAAAAAAAAAATTTTAAAGGGTAGTCATGATTACAAAACAAACTCCTTCCTGCCGTCCCATACGGATTGCTATTTTCTTGTGTTTTTGATGATAATGTACAGTATGGAAAAATAAAGCTAGCTTTAGATACTTTTTTTTTTTTCAGTCCGCAGAAGAAAAAAAATAAGATTCCTCCATCTATACAAACGAGTTTGAAGGGGGAATTCCCCCCGCCCGCCATGATATTGTATTCTGACACTGGGACCTGATCCTGTCAGAAGATACTGATCAACAGCGGCAGCCGTTGATTGACAAAAGATCCCCAACTTGTCTATTTGAACAGAGAGGGCCACTCACTGATCAAAATGTGTCCGGTCCCTGCTGAACCTGCCAAATTTCGATCAAGCTTAAGTATTCGTTTAAAAAAGTTTGGGTCAATTGCATGAAATAAAGCCTGTCTCTGGCAACAGCTATTAGACACCAGTTGTTTAGTGTCTGCAATTAGACTAGACTTGGATGGAGCACCTAAAATGGCAGCAGATAACCACTGATAGCCAAATGTTCTCCTAGCCAGTACTGAGATAAGCATGGTGCCATAGGTCACAGTATGAACACTTGTCAGATACAGGCAGACCTTATTTTATGGTAGGGAGTAGATCTGTGAGTGGTTAGAAAAGTGTCCCAGTTTATCATTTTTAAATAACGCCAACCATAGAAGGCGACTGGACATGAGCTGGCCGTCCTCAGACATCTGCATAAGGCAGCTCAGTAACCGTTTGTGTTTAGGTCTATAAAATATGTAGAAGGAGGCATGCTCAAGACACCTGCAGACCTTTGTACTGGGGGGTTATAACCACAACCAGACAAGGTTTTTTGAAACTGGTGTGATAGCAATTACCCCCCACAGCCAGCGTTGTCTGCAGGCAGCTCATAGACATTAGATTGTTGCCAGATCTGGCTGGATGGGGGGACTGATGTGTCCAATTTACAGTGAGCAAAAAGGCACCTCAGAAAGCCCTTATTTCAAAGAAAACTGATGCAGCCATTATCCTTGCAGCGACCAGTGTGATTAAAGGGCCAGAGTAATTGAGCATCAAGTTCAAGCTTGTCCTTGTTAATTCACTGCTTGCCACAGGGTCACATGTGGTTCCCCCATACAGGGAAGATTAGCAAGTGCTCAGAGACATTTATCAGTTTGTGATGGACATATTGGGTATTTAGCTGTCAGATGTAAAGAGAATGATGCCAGGAGGCTTTATAGCAGAAGCCAAATTTGATCCCTCCTAGTTGACTTTTGAATAGGTAAATGCTGATGCATGACGTATCATATCATAATATAACATATATTCGAAGGTCATTAAGCTGTGTATTGATTAGCAAAAGTTTTCCAGCATGTTCCTTTGAAAGAATTCAGTGTAACGATTGACTTCTGTTGAATGGGGACAGTCATTGACAGATTGAAATTCAGCCGATTCCCTGCAAAACCGGACAAATTTTGACTGGCCAGCTATAGACTCTCAGAATCCTTACATGATTGTAATAAAATAGTATCATAACAGTCACTGTCTTTGAATATCTTTAAATCTGGACCCAAGGAATGATTACTATTGCATACCTACATTAGTCCAGCTTGGATCAATGTAAGCGTAGGATGATGTCATCCTGCACATGCACAGGAGTGCAGTCATCCTGGCACGCAGGCACTGTGCGGGAATGTAAACTGAGCTGCACATGCTCATTCTACAAAAGACTGTGAGCAGGCAGGTAAGTGTATTTTATTGCAGAAGAGACATGTGCATGATTCGTCTGCAATAAGGCTGGCCATACATGTTCAATTTTCTTGTACAATTTTCTGTTAGATTTACCACAAACAACATAATATGAGGTCAAAGCTAAACAACACTTTCACTTGTATCCAATTAGGCAGGCCTTTGTACTACATAGTGTAAGGTAAATTTCAAGAAAATTGTAAAGAAAATTGTAAGAAAATTGTATAATGTATGGCCAGCTTAAGTTTTGCCTGCTTGTTCACAGTTTTTAAATATGGGACTTCCTCTTTTAATTATGCAGTAATAAGCTGGGCAGGACCAAGACCAGGGTGTATTGTTTAACTCAGGGATCCCCAAACCCCGGGCCGGTACCGGTTCGTGGCCTGTCAGACTGCAGGCCCCCCTGCCTCCAGGAGCAGAGGCTGTTTGTCTCCATAGTGGCATCCGCTCACATCATCTCTTACTGTCCTTCCTTGTGTGAGCTGTGTCCGCCTCCTATGATCTCAGCGGCACACTCAGTTCTCATTGGAGGGGAACCCTAATGTCAATTGTGCATGTGCTGATTGTAGAGTTTCCGCTCCTTGAGAATGCCTGCTGATTTGTGATCTGACGGGGCTGTAGTGCTGGGGAGAGGCTGCATAGCCAAATATGGACATTGCCCTGATGCTGCATCTGGTGGCAGATGACGGTGACAAGTGACACACTGTATCTGGTGGTAGGCCACGGTGGCAAGTGACACGCTGCATCTGGTGGTAGGCCACGGTGGCAAGTGACACACTGTATCTGGTGGTAGGCGACGGTAGCAAATGACACACTGTATCTGGTGGTAGGCGACGGTGGCAAGTGACACACTGTATCTGGTGGTAGGCGACGGTAGCAAGTGACACACTGTATCTGGTGGTAGGCAACGGTAGCAAGTGACACACTGTATCTGGCGGTAGGCGACGGTAACAAGTGAAACACTGTATCTGGTGGTAGGCAACGGTAGCAAGTGACACACTGTATCTGGTGGTAGGCGACGGTAGCAAGTGACACACTGTATCTGGTGGTAGGCGACGGTAGCAAGTGACACACTGTATCTGGTGGTAGGCGACGGTAGCAAGTGACACACTGTATCTGGTGGTAGGCGACGGTAGCAAGTGACACACTGTGTCTGGTGGTAGGTGACGGTGGCAAGTGACACACTGTATCTGGTGGTAGGCGACGGTGGCAAGTGACACACTGTATCTGGTGGTAGGCGACGGTAGCAAGTGACATGCTGCATATAGTGGCAGGCGACAGTGGCACTGGCAAGTGACATGCTGCATCTGGTGGCAGGCAACGGTGGCAAGTGACGTGCTCAGGGGTCCCACTGGTTCTGCATTATGGTGAGTTGAACTATTTCATTATATATTACAATGTAGTAAAATAAATAATGCGCTTCCACAAAACTGCAAGTGACACACTGTATCTGGTGTTAGGCGACGGTAGCAAGTGACACGCTGCATATAGTGGCAGGCGACAGTGGCACTGGCAAGTGACATGCTGCATCTGGTGGCAGGCAACGGTGGCAAGTGACACACTGTATCTGGTGGTAGGCGACGGTAGCAAGTGACACACTGTATCTGGCGGTAGGCAACGGTAGCAAGTGAAACACTGTCTCCATAGTGGCGTCCGCTCACATCATCTCTTACTGTCCTTCCTTGTGTGAGCTGTGTCCGCCTCCTATGATCTCAGCGGCACACTCAGTTCTCATTGGAGGGGAACCCTAATGTCAATTGTGCATGTGCTGATTGTAGAGTTTCCGCTCCTTGAGAATGCCTGCTGATTTGTGATCTGACGGGGCTGTAGTGCTGGGGAGAGGCTGCATAGCCAAATATGGACATTGCCCTGATGCTGCATCTGGTGGCAGATGACGGTGACAAGTGACACACTGTATCTGGTGGTAGGCCACGGTGGCAAGTGACACGCTGCAGCTTAAGTTTTGCCTGCTTGTTCACAGTTTTTAAATATGGGACTTCCTCTTTTAATTATGCAGTAATAAGCTGGGCAGGACCAAGACCAGGGTGTATTGTTTAACTCAGGGATCCCCAAACCCCGGGCCGGTACCGGTTCGTGGCCTGTCAGACTGCAGGCCCCCCTGCCTCCAGGAGCAGAGGCTGTTTGTCTCCATAGTGGCGTCCGCTCACATCATCTCTTACTGTCCTTCCTTGTGTGAGCTGTGTCCGCCTCCTATGATCTCAGCGGCACACTCAGTTCTCATTGGAGGGGAACCCTAATGTCAATTGTGCATGTGCTGATTGTAGAGTTTCCGCTCCTTGAGAATGCCTGCTGATTTGTGATCTGACGGGGCTGTAGTGCTGGGGAGAGGCTGCATAGCCAAATATGGACATTGCCCTGATGCTGCATCTGGTGGCAGATGACGGTGACAAGTGACACACTGTATCTGGTGGTAGGCGACGGTAGCAAGTGACACACTGTATCTGGTGGTAGGCGACGGTAGCAAGTGACACACTGTATCTGGTGGTATGCGACGGTAGCAAGTGACACACTGTATCTGGTGGTAGGCGACGGTAGCAAGTGACACACTGTGTCTGGTGGTAGGCGACGGTAGCAAGTGACACACTGTATCTGGTGGTAGGCGACGGTAGCAAGTGACACACTGTATCTGGTGGTAGGCGACGGTAGCAAGTGACACACTGTGTCTGGTGGTAGGCGACGGTGGCAAGTGACACACTGTATCTGGTGGTAGGCGACGGTAGCAAGTGACACACTGTGTCTGGTGGTAGGTGACGGTGGCAAGTGACACACTGTATCTGGTGGTAGGCGACGGTGGCAAGTGACACACTGTATCTGGTGGTAGGCGACGGTAGCAAGTGACATGCTGCATATAGTGGCAGGCGACAGTGGCACTGGCAAGTGACATGCTGCATCTGGTGGCAGGCAACGGTGGCAAGTGACGTGCTCAGGGGTCCCACTGGTTCTGCATTATGGTGAGTTGAAATATTTCATTATATATTACAATGTAGTAAAATAAATAATGCGCTTCCACAAAACTGCAAGTGACACACTGTATCTGGTGTTAGGCGACGGTAGCAAGTGACACGCTGCATATAGTGGCAGGCGACAGTGGCACTGGCAAGTGACATGCTGCATCTGGTGGCAGGCAACGGTGGCAAGTGACATGCTCAGGGGTCCCACTGTTTCTGCATTATGGTGAGTTGAACTATTTCATTATATATTACAATGTAGTAAAATAAATAATGCGCTTCCACAAAACTGCTCCCCGGTGCCAAAAAGGTCGGCTTTGGTTTAACTATACTTAACTGTATCAAAGTCTACAGAGACCTGAATCTGGTTAGGCAATGTAGCTGGTGCGTCTGTATCACAACAATGAGCAGAATTACTAATATGTTGGCATCCATCTATATATATTTGTGCTGTGTTTTTAACTGGTTGCCTGGAGTTTAGCTTGAAAATTCTCAAGGCATCTCTCAAACAAAGCAAAGAAAACTATTAGGTCAAAGGTCCCTTCTGGTTTGCAGTAATATTAGGGAGCACATTAGTATCTTTTCCTGTTATTCTGTTATCTGTTAAATTAAAAGAAACCCCAGGTGCCATGTTCATTGTCTACAGGATATAACTCAAGAGTCTTCTGGTAGCCCCAGAACAGCAGCATTTTGTAGGTCGGATAAAATGTGTATCCTATCATAAACGGAAGGCCATTACGAACATCTCATTCACGCTGATTTATTTTATGTGGTGTACACTTTGCTATTACATCATTTTTACTGCTCATTACTGGCCATAGACAAGAGTTTTCAGATGGATAGGGCAAATATCCCACATCAGATGCTTGCTTCAAGACAATGCACAAGGGGAGAGATCCATTGGAGTAGATCACTACTGTTCTGCTTGTGGCACCGTCACCATCTGGGCCCTCCATACTCCTCCTGCTCCATTTCCTTTATAATCAGCTAAATGGTAATCTAAGGTTGTATGTCTATGAAGCATTCTACAGAACTTTGTAGAGAAGGAGGGTAAGGAGCACATACTTCCAATTGTTCTTTGCCTGGTTGTCACTGGTTTTAGTATTTCCTGTACTAGAACAAGCATGCAGACCAAGAAAGTCATTTTTAAAAAGAAACTGTCACTTTTCCCAGGCAGGGCAAAGTGACAGCGTGTTTGTAAAGTGCCCTGCCCAAGTTATACCCACCTTATCAGTGCTCCCTTACCGCTCATTCCTTCACTGCAACCGGCATTGAAATCCAAGATGTCCGCTGCTTTAGTAAAACGATAAAGGGAGTGGTAACATCATTCCCTGGGACATGTACAGTACCCAGACCTAGTGATTGTCTGCTAGACCCCAGCACTGTCACATACAAGGAGGTTACATGCTCTGATATACCCAGAAGGTATTTTTTGCTTGCTGTAGCAGAGGCAGGAGCGGTGAAGGTAAGCTGGTAAATTGAGTATAACTGGGGCTGGATGGCAGTCTTTACAAAAGCCCTGAGTAAGCAAGGTGACAGTGTCCCCCTAAAAGCAAACCTGAAAATAACCAATAAAGCATAGTGCTTGATTTATTCCCTTACCCCTTCACTGGATTCCTGCGGAAAAGCACACGTTCATTTTAGGTCAGAACACCTGATCTGCGTTCTTATATAGGTCAGTAAATAGGGATAGGAAGGAGCTAAGGCCATATTAGGTCAATGTGGTCATATTAGATCAAACCCAGAAATAAGATGGCTGATCATGTCGACCGTGTCACCGATGAGCGGACGACGCTGCAGGGGCTTCGTTCTAAGGTAGGTATTTCATAATGAGCTAGTATGCAATGCACACTTGCTCATTATGCTTTTGTCTTTCAGGTTTCTTTTTTTTTTTAGGAGGTTTACAACCTCTTTAAGGATTGGTACGCTGCAATATATTACATTTTTGCTTTTTGTTTTGATATCGCTTGAATGTATTGTCACCAGGCACACTGTATAAAATCTCCAATCAACAAGTGAAATGTATCATTGAACTGCTGAATTGATGTGCAGACAAAACTAAAGTCACAGTATCCATGTGGATCACTTTAAATATGAATTTTCTGTATGCGGAGGTTAGCTTTTATTTTAGGCATATCTAAAGCAGTATGCTATCAACAAGTATGCTATCAAGTCAGCTTTCTGCATTACATCGAAACCAATTGTTGACCTTATTATGTTCAAACAAAATAGCAACATTATTCAAGGTATCCCCACTCCCCTGTTATAGGTGACACTGAATTTCTGTACGATGATGACACAAAAGAGGATGACGCCCAGAGAACACAAAACTGTTTTCTATTGGGATATACACCTTCCAACAGCTGATACCCCAGGTAAATCCACATGTGACATCAAAGCTTTGTCTGGAAACCTGTATCTCCCACCTAAAGAGAGTCTTTCAGAGTCAATAAAGCCATTTCACACCTTCTAATCCCACAACTGAGGCACAATTCTTGTGAAAAGAATGGGTTTTCAGGCTGCAGGCCATCTCTGTACACACGCCTGTGAAAGGTGCATTAAAGAGAGCGAGGTGTCAATTCTGACACGTTCGGACTTGCCTACACCTAGAAGTACTAAATGCATTAAATTTGGCTTAGCTAGGCCACTGTAATCCCTTTGTGTTTGTAAAGGATTGGCTTAGCTTTCTGTTTCATAGTAGAAAGCCAAGGATGCTTAATTCATTCATCTGGTCTGTTTCTTTTTAATTATTTATTGAAAGCTTCACATTTTTGGTATCTTTTTCAGGCAGCATTCTTCTTATTTAGATTCCTCATAGAAAGATAGAAGAGTGACAGCAGAAAAAGGACCAAGAGGTCCATAATTGAGTCTGGCCCATATTTGTATATATATACCAACCAACTAACCATCAACTACTCTTTTGGTAAAATAATACTTTATAAGGCTAATTTTTAACTTTTCTCCTGCAAGTTTGACTTGATGCTTTCTCTAAAACTCTATACAAAGGACAATGAGCTATCCCCATCAGCTCCTGCCATTGAAGGAACTCACACTCTAATGTCTCTGCCACCGTAAATCCAGTTTTGGCTGCAAGCCACTTGAGCTACTCTACAGGAGGAAACTGGAGGATCCAAAGGAAACCCACCCACAATGCATTCACTTAGTGTCCTTGGTGGAGATCAAACCCAGGACCTTTGTGCTGCAAGGCAAGAATACTAAGCATTTACCCAACATCATACCCCGCAATTAATTTGTTATACAAGTCTACAAATTGGAGCATAGCCAGTCCCCTTTGTCTTACAAGGCTGAATCTTAAGTGACCGACTGAGAGGTCCCAGTATTACATTGTGATTGAATCTAAGCACAGGCTTTCAAAAAGCTGGAATTTGCCTGGTAGATGGGCTTTCGGGGTACCCAGGGTTGCTTTGCTAGTAGCCAGCAATTCCTGCTGACACCTAGTGGTGTCTGATATTATTCTGAAAGCTTATTTTGCTAAGCATGATTTGCTTTATTATAGATGATAGATGTTAAGGTAATGTGGGAAGAACAAGGGGAAGGCAGCACGACTCGTTTTCCAGGGCACAGAGAAGGCAGGGGGTGTAATTTGAATTTCAGGAGGAAAAACATTAAAGTGAATCCATCACAGAAAAAGAGAACAAATAATATAAATCTCCAAGACCATACACCACAGGGAGCCCCTGCATGCTGGCTGACTTAAGCTGCACGTTATGTGCACTGGCCACCAACTCACAGGAAAGTTTGGGGGTCTTCAGCTACACACAAAAAGCTCACACCTTGTAGTGCTTACACATAAGGATTTCTTGTATATGACATTTTCCCTTTAAAAATGCTGGTGGGGTCTGGGAGATTCCTACATGTATTAGAGTTTTTATTTTTTTTTATACAAACTTTTTTTTGAAAGGAAACAGAAAATGGTGGTACAAATGAGTTTTTAAAGCAATTCAGTTGCCCTGAAAAGTAGCGTGCAAAATAAGGTTAGGATTATGAAAATTGACATAAATGACAAACTCCAGAGAGCAAAAATACAAAGTTATATCTGAGGCAAAAAAAAAATCTAAAAAATGCACACATACGTGCTTTTATTTTACATGTACACAATGTAGGATATAAAGCATGAGTGCACATTTTATAGGTAATTGCAGAATCATAAAATGATGCTAAACCATATCCTTATTCTCCAAAATGAATGCATACACATTTACAGCCTAATGGCCCTGTAGTCGAGTTTTCATGAAGTTGTTTTTCTGCTGTGTTTTTCTGCCTCATTGTAGTTTCTTCCTCCTCACTATGGAAGTGTTTGGAATGCGCACTTTAGTTGCACCAATGTGCACCACTCTATGCACAATACATATCCCATAGTTCATAGTCTATAGTGCCACTTGGTAGAGAGCAAGAGAGGGTGGCTACATTCCTACATGCAGCCAGACATTATGCAATTTTCTTTTCTTCAACCCCAGCTTGGACAAAAAAAATGTATTTTATGGGAAAAAACATAGCAATTGTTTAGTGCTAGTACAAAACCTAAATATTATCTATTAAAGCCAGCCATACACCAAGCGGGTTTCTGTCCTGCAACCCGTGGTGGAAATTTGCGCGGTTCCCCCATCAACACAGATAGCATTGGTGCGGGAATCCTTCCTGCCAAGCCATTGTCTTCTTCCGATGGGGGGTGGTGGAGGAAGCTGTCTCTGCCAGGAGAAGACAGTGATTATTGCTAGCAGCTATAGCAGCCGCTAGCAATAATCGCAGGTAAAACCCTTCATGCTGGTTGTACCCAAGTAGATTGATCAGCCTATTGGTACATTAAGCCTGCCCATATGCAGCCGGTTTAGCAGGAACTAACTGTGGATATAAACTGTGTATGGTCTGCCTAAAGTGGAGTACACACTATAATGGCGCTTTTCCACTCCATGGAACCGAACGGTTTGGCTCGCTTTTGTGCTTTTCCACTGCTGGTACCGCATGGTATGGTGTAGGAATGGTTCAGTACGGTACGGCGGCGCTTTTCCACTGCATGGAACCGAATGGTACAGCTCTCAAAAACAGTACCACCTCGATTGTGGTTCCAAGAGGTACCATACGCGGTACCATATCCCACAATCCTTTGCATACAGTCACTACTAGCCACTGATTGATCAGAGAATCCCACCCACCCGTTGTTATCCCACCCACTTAACTTTAGTACTACTTTAGTGGAAAAGCAAACCGTACCGTACCGTACCGAACCGTTCCAACACCGTACCATGCGGTACCAGCAGTGGAAAAGCAAACCGGGCCGAGTAGAGCCGAGCCGGTACTTGCAGTGGAAAAGTGGCATATGAAAATTGGGTGACCAATCATCCAATTTTCCTCGTTGTTTCACAGCAAGTCGGAAGTCGAGGAAGGAAATAATATACGTAAATTCTTATACGACAAAGGCTTTTTTTTCTGTTGTTTATCGTTTCTGATCATACGCAGTCTTTTTTTTTCTGAAAGAAATTTCTTCAGAAATTTTCGCTCGGAAAGTCTGAATCGGCTGTCAAAAGTTGTGCACACACTATCAGAAAATCGTACGATCGTTCCTCAGACGACAATTTTCTTATAGTGTGTAAGAGGCTTGCTCCGTTCACCCCTTTGCAGGTGGAACAGAGCGCACGTTTTTATATGTATCTGTGCATTGCTTTTAAGTCAGCCCATTATTATTGTTGCAATGCGTTTTGGCACGTGCAAATGCGGACACATTAGCAAGATGCCATTGAGGATTAATGCCACCATCGGGGCGTCTGCAAAAGGGCTGCGTATGTTTGTGCAATTTTGCAGGAATTCTGTATCGCACAAATATGAACCGAGCCTTAGGTGGTTTTACACACAGATTAGGAGAAATATATACAATATAACAAACATGGTACACAAAAGGAAGCTCTTCAAGTGAGGAAATGACAGAGGGTGCAGCAGGAAAACGGTGACAGAGGAAATGAAGATAAGTAAAGGAGTGAGGAGTTCAGGGTGGACACAAGGAAAAGTGTGAGAGTAAAAACAGTGCACAAGTCATACACGCTGTTATAAAAAACACAGCGAAAGTCTATTTTATGGCAGTAAAGCAGTTTCTGCCGCTAAGCTGGTCAGACAATATATAGAGTTAAAATAGACATCAGAAAAAACAGGCTAAAGGTTAGTGCGCCATACGCCGAGGTGCTGCAGAACACAGCCAAGGGTGTAAAGAGGCCCATCAGACCAAATGTTACACTTGTTAAAAAAAAATCAAAGATGTGTTAGAATGACACTTACACTGCAGCTAGTTCCATGCTATGATAACAGATGTCACTGTATGAAGAGGGCAGTAACACAACCTCAGTTGTATCAAACAAAGGACACTGTAATGAGATCCTGCCATCACAATATAACTGTAAAGGCAGCATAGACCGCTCAAATTTCCACCGTTCAACCCATGAAAGAGTGAGAGGAAATCGCTAGATTCCCCCAATCCATGCTAACAGTGTGTATGGAGAAATCCAGTATATTCAGGTGGCTGTGGTAATTGCCAAACAGTGACTGCATCTGATAGGAAGCAGTCACTGTTCATCAGATAATTGTCCGCCTACCTCAGTCGATTTTTGAATTGACTTTTGTCAAGCAAGGTGGTACTAGCAGAGCTATCTAAATTCAAGCTGTCCATGAAGGCTTTAAAGTCATGGGCGTGTGCAGGGGGTGTGATGGGTGTGCTTGGGCACACCCTAATCAAACCGTGTGCCAGCGGGTAGATAGGAAATATCTCCCTCTGACCGGTTCTGCCATTTATGAGGGCTACCGTACTTCTCTTCCACTGTACAGGCTCTCCTATAAGAGTGTGTATGTGTCTGCGTGTGTATGTATATAAATATATATGTGTGTTGGCTTTGGGGTGCACACCCTAATCAATAAGCTGTGCACACCTATGCTTAAAATATATGTAAAGGTTAATTTTGTTCTTTCTTTGGTGTTGAATACCTGTCTTTCTTTGCTTCTGTGTCTCTATCTCAATATTTTTTCAGTTACGGCACCCTTTAAAAGTATGCAAAATCTCAAGGCATCCCAGTCTAAAATGTAAAAAACATAAATGCTACTTAGCAATGGAAATCCTGAGCCTGGGATGCTGCACACAGCCACCTTAATGAAATTAACTTTACATCAAAATACTCCTTCACATCATAGGTCACATAATCATGTCCACGGCCCCCCTTCAGGTCAGAGGCCCCTATTACATCAGGGGTTACCCCTATACGTCAGAGGCCCCTATTACATCAGGGGTTACCCCTATACGCCAGAGGCCCCTATTACATCAGAGGTCACCCCTTATATGTCAGAGGCCCCTATTACATCAGGGGTCCCTATTACATCAGAGGTCACCCCCTATACGTCAGAGGCCCCTATTACATCAGAGGTCACCCCCTATACCTCAGAGTCCCCTATTACATCAGAGGTCACCCCTATATGTCAGAGGCTCCTATTACATCAGAGGTCACCCCTATTACATCAGAGGTCACCCCTATACATCAGAGGTCACCCCTATACGTCAGAGGCCCCTATTACATCAGAGGTCCCTATTACATCAGAGGTCAACCCTATACGTCAGAGGCCCCTATTACATCAGAGGTCAACCCTATACGTCAGAGGCTCCTATTACATCAGAGGTCACCCCTGTAAGTCAGAGGCCCCTATTACATCAGAGGTCACCCCTATACGTCAGATTTCCTTATTACATCAGAGGTCAAACCTATATGTCAGAGGCCCCTATTACATCATAGGTCTCTCCTATACGTCAGAGGCCCCTATTACATCAGAGGTCCTTATTACATCAGAAGTCAACCCTATACGTCAGAGGCCCCTATTACATCATAGGTCTCCCCTATACGTCAGAGGCCCCTATTACATCAGAGGTCATCCCTATACATCAGAGGCCCCTATTACATCAGAGGTCATCCCTATACGTCAGAGGCCCCTATTATATCAGAGGTCAGCCTATACATCAGAGTTTCCCCTTATCCTCAGAGTCCTCCCTATACATTGGTGTCTACCTCATGTATCAGAGCCCCCCCTATCACATCAGATCCCCCCCATCACTCAGTCCCCTCTTCACATCAGAACCCTAACTTCTCTAGTAGTTTGGCAGAGGGTGGGAAATGGAGCTGGTCTGGAGAAGCCAGAATGCTGTCTTCTGCTAAATGCTGGGAGCAGCCTTGGATAAACATCATAAATTGCTATGGTGTCTGCCAGCCAGCCACCAACACCATACCGACGAAAGTCTCAATGCGTACTGCCATAGAGTATCATTGGTTGTTATGGTGCTGGTGGCTGGCCCGCCTGCACCATGGCAACTCAATATGCTCATCCAGGGCAAACTGGGTCCTGTGCTTGTGGTACTTTTAGGGAACCCAAATGGCACCCTGGTTAAGAAACACTGCTTTATAGTCAATGTCCTCCCCTCCTTTTATGAAATCCTTAGTGACTATTATGGCTCATCTACGATTCCTATTCCTGGGTGAAACCAGCCCTTTAACAGAAGCACAGTTGTCACCCAGGGGTGCTTGTGCCTGTTGTACAAGTTAGAGTGCCAATGTATATTTGACAAGTGCAATACCCTTAATTGCACAACTTCTGTTTTTTATGCAAATCCCCCATTTCACCATACCACACCCAGGAGGGAAGTGCCTAAAGGCCCTAACTTGTCAGTGTTGCTGCTTCTCCGCGGGACCGCGTGTAAAGTGTCACCCCCACATCTCACATGTGCACTTCTAAAATTGTGCAAGGGGCGCTTGGCTGTGTAGTCTGGGTGTCATTGTCAGATTTGGGGTTTTGTATATGCACAGATGTGCGGGTGCACAAAAAAAGGAGCACAGGTTTAGATGGGAGCAAATGTAAGACTTATGAAGCCAGATTTTCATAAATGTTCTATGATTTTTTCAAAAATTGTTTTGGGATTCCACTATAGGGACAATTTTACATAATATAATTACATTTTCTAGCATTGTTTAATTCTGTTTTAGGATACACATTATACGTGGGAAGTAAGTCGGTGGTTGACAGTATAGAAAGAAGGATTCATGCATGCAAAACAGGTAATAACAAAATGGAGGAGATATGCATAAACTGGATCACTCAGAATCTGGTGAAGCTGTGCATGGTTGCCTATCAGCTTTTAACTTCATCTTGTTCAATTAAGCTTTGACAATAAAACCTGGAAGCTCACTGGTTTCTATGCAGAGTTGCACCAGATTTTCTACTTTCCAGTTTTGGTAAATCAACCCCAATTTATTATGAAATCCATTAGGTCCTTTTAAGATCCCTGTAGACTGGAAGCACACCATATGTTATGTATTGAAGCAGAACAACCAATCTCTAGTGCAGGTCTGGGCAAACAGATTTCCAGCATGCTGACAAATCTTTTGTTACCAACTCTCAGTCGTTCCTATCTCTGTTGATGATTCTCCCACTAGGCATTCACTTGATGTATTGCTGTCCATTGATTTTCAAGCTATTGAACCAGTTGTTTCAATTGTCAGATGTAAAACCAATTGTTCAGTACAATGCCAAAAGTAAATTTGCGTGCCTCGATCTGATCAACAAAAGTCAATTGGAAGCAGGCGACTGTCCTGTGAAAACATTCCTTGTGTCCAAGACTGACTGCTTTGTTTGACATAAAATGACTTTCTCTTAGTCTAAGTTAAAGTTATACTAGGACAAATAATCTCTAGTAAAATTATTAGAATTTTTCAACACATCTTCTTCTTCCTTCTCATACAGGTTTATCAACAACTATGCAGTGTGTGGGCCTAGCAGATTCAATATTAAGCCAGGTTCATGCTACCTGCTGGTGCGTCCCTGTTCTCTGATTGAGGTGCGAATCAGGTCTGAATTTTTGCCTGAATTCGAACCTGAAACAGAGCCAAAAACGCATAGGACCCTTTTCCAGTGCGGACCGCAGCTGTCCCAGGGATGTGTGAGCCGGCTTCATTGAGATCTGGTCACAGTCTCCTGTCCTGCGATTTGGATGCCCGCATCCAATTTGCATAAGTGTGAACCCAGCCTTAATGTTTATGTAGGCCCTTGTGCTACCAATGTGTTAGCAAATCTACAGCTGACCATACACTATGACTATACAGTCTGATTGTAGAATCTCATTTAGGTCCACCAGCAACAACCATGTAAAGTAAACCTGGCCTTGCACTATGCAATCTGATTGTACAATCTCTTTTAGAGTTACCTAACTGTAAAAAAAAAAAAAAACTTTGTTATAGGACAAACCTACACAATTTATTCCATTTGGGCTCAGTCAGGTAGACCCTTCAACTACATAGCTGATGGCAGATCTAAAGAAAGATTGTGCAGTCAGATTGTATAGAGCAGTGATGGTGAACCTTGGAACCCCAGATGTTTTGGAACTACATTTCCCATGACGCTCATGCGCTCTGCAGTGTTGTTGAGCATCATGGGAAAGGTAGTTCCAAAACATCTGGGGTGCCAAGATTCACCATCACTGGTATATTGTATAGCCAGCCTTATAAATGCAAACTGAGTATCACAGATTTTATGTAAAGGCAGATTGGTACGTTTATCATCATCCTAAAACAAGATTATACTGGCATTGTACAATTAGGCTGGGTTCACACATATGCAAATTGAATGCGGATTTCCCCGTATCCAATTTGAAAGACAGGAGAGTCTTATTGGAGCCGGTTCACACATCTCCGGGCGGGCCGCGGAGCGGATTGCACAGCAGTCCTATGCGTCTTTGGCTCCATTTCAGGTCTTAATTCAGGCAAAATTTAGGACCTGATCCGCACTTGAATTTCTGAACAGGGACACATTGGACCCCCTGCTGTGAGCTGCAGCCGCAGCCACAGCATATGTGAACCCAGCCTTAGATTGTAATATGTATGGTCAGGTAAAAGGGGTTAAAAGAATGGTGAAAAACAATTGCTATGTGCTAGATCTAATTGGCACATCAAAAAAATCTGATTGATACAGGACAGTATAGTACAGAAACTACACAATTGCACGGTCTTTCCCTAATGGTGTGATTTCATGCAAACAATGATTTCATTCAAACGATCAATATATAGAACGAGTGTATTGTATGTGTATGGGCAGCTGAAAGATGTCCATGGGCATAGGAGGACCTGCCTGCCAAGCAATCACACTTCAGAGTGAGCGCTCTAAAAACATGCACTGTTGTACCAGCTGAGCATAATTTGTATGCCAAGAAAATCCAACCCAGCTGCTCTGCAGTGTCTTCAGAATTCCTAATATTCCCACTCTTTTATATCTAATTGTCCCGTGACCCCAATGAAATCACACAGATCATACAATGAGTATCTCGTGTCTATGGGCATTCTAACACTTCATAATGCTCAATACTTAACATTGTAATGTTTACATAGTATGGATGAATATGGATAAGTGGTTTATCCCGCAGCAGTCAAATTCTAGAACCAGGATGGCAGGTGGTCTTCGATCAGATAAGGCTTTATTGTGCACACAGAAATAACACGCGGGGGGGTCAGGTGGAAGATCTCCTCCGAAAAAATCATTTATCTCAGTATCTATATATTTTTACATCAAGATAAGAAGTTAAAGCGGAATTCCAGCCTGAAAAATTTTTTTTAGATAAAAATACCCCCGGGACAGTCAGGGCTAGTGCATTTAAGAAACAATAACCTCTGAACTGTCCCCTGTTTCACTTACCTTTTAGAAGAAATACTTACCGTACCTTGAAAATGTCTTGTCCAGCGCTGCCATCTCAGGTGCGGGCAGCTGAAGCCGGAGCGTCCTCTTCGGTTTATGGCCTTGCTTCTGGCAGTAGGAGCAAATAATATTTGCTTTATCTTTTTTCCCCTTTTTCCTACTAGTTCTTGGAGAGGTAGTGTACAGTCTTTAGAGCCTTAAACGTACCACATACGCTAATAGCTCAGCAATCCCGGTCACAATCAATGCAAATGTTTTCACTCATTTGGACTATCACTAGTTTTTTTTGGAGATTATTTCTCTGAAATATTGCACTTTACTGTGTGAATTGTTCACTTTTATTTATTTTTATTTATTTCACAATTAGCATGTTTATGCACTTTATTTGATTTTTAACATTTAAGTTGGTCCATACTATATTATCTATGTTAAGTTGGATTATTTATGGTATTTTGATTGTATATTTGTTTTTTTTTTAGCACCAATTTCTTTATGCTTTAAACTATTTGTTGTATGGGGTGACACTATTCAAATTTGCTGCTATTACCCCTTGCTTCTTTTTTACACAGTTACCCCTTACATCTTGTATACATATTGGTTAGCGCATTGGTTCACTACCTTCAAATGTTTCTATATAACGTTCATCAGTTTATTGCAATTTGCTTTAGTTCCATTTATCTGGCCAGAGAAGGATACACACAGTCCTATGCCTTAAGATAGGACTACATCTACATGTACCAACTGAACACTCTTATCACCGGCACTGGCACTGCACACACCAACTTGGCACTTTGCCAACCACCTGGAGATCGCCATGCAGTTCAGCAACGAGCCAGTCTGTCTATGACTCACTCACACACTCACAAAAAAGGAGAGAAAGAGACAAAGACATAGTTTATACATTTTTGAAAAAGAACTCCATTAACCACACTATTACAGAGCGTGGGGTGGCATGGGTGACTTTAATGTGCCGTTTACATATCAACAACTCAATTAAAAAAAAAATAAAAATAAATAAATATAGACTTTATTCTATTACATAATAAAATGTAAAGATTGACCACTTCTAGACCGGAAGGTTTTACCCCCTTAATTACCAGGCCATATTTTTTTTTTTTGCTTTACTTTAACTGACAATTGCGTGGTCGTGCGACGCTGTACCCAAATAAAATGTATCTTCTTTTTTCCCAGAAATAGAGCTTTCTTTTGGTGGTATTTGATCACCTATGTGATTTTTATTTTTTGCTCTATAAACAAAAAAAGAGCGACAGTTCTGAAAAAAAATAATAATATTTTTTACTTTTTGCTATATAACATTCCCAATTAAAAAAAAAACATTTAAAAATCAATTTTTTTCATCATTTTAGGCCAATTTGTATTCTGCTACATATTTTTGGTAAAGAAAATACCAACAAGTGTATATTGATTGGTTTGCGCAAAAGTTATCGCGTCTACAAACTAGGGGAAAGATTTATGTCATTTTCATTTATTTTTTTTACTAGTAATGGCGGCGATCTGCGATTTTTAGCGGGACTGCTACATTGTGGCAGACAGATGAGACAACTAACTGACATTTTTGACAGTTGTGGGGGGACCAGTGACATTACTACAGTAATCAGTGCTAAAAATATGCACTGTTACTGTACTAATGACACTGGCAGGGAAGGGGCTAACACCAGGGGCAATCAAAGGGTTAAATGTGTCCCTAGAGGTGCTTTCTAACTGTGGGGGGATGGGCTTGTTGCATGAACACAGAGACCTTTGCTCCTAAATAGGAGGAACACAGGATCCCTGTGTTCATAACTGATAGAATAGTGGTCTGCCGTGTTTACAATGGCAGACCACCGTTCTGTCTCTACGAGGAGAGATTGCAGGTGCCCGGCGGCGATCGCGGCTGCTGGACCTGCTGATCGGCTTCCTCTGTAGCTAAAAGGGCATGTGTTTCTGCTTGAAGACCCACGAAGCAACGTACAGGTACGTCATTTCGCGGGACAGAGCCGACCTGTCGCAGTAAAACTACGGCGGGTGGTCGTTAAGTGGTTAAAACATATCAGCATAGAGTCTGATGAATACTAAGCTTAATGTGAAAGGAACCACAATACAATATGTAGCCCAGGTGTAAACGTTGTTCACAGAGAATGCACATACGATATTGACGCGTTTCACTTTTCAATGCTTCATCAGAAACCATAGCAGGGATATGGAACAGTACAGGGGGTCAATGGGGTCAAGGGGTCAAGGGGGGACACAAAGGAAAAAGGAGGGGAGGGACATATGACATTATGAGTCATCAAAAATTATTAAAATTAATATTTCTCAACAGATGGCTAGAAGAAGATATACTGTTCATATATGTGAATAAACAGGACAAAAGAAAAAAGAGATCATTAATAAAATTGAATAACTTACCCAGCTAAGATTGTGTCAATAGCCACTCATATAGAAGTAGCAATCTCCTAGGTAGGTGCTAGGTAAAAGCATCTTATGCTCCTTCTGCTTATCGGGGGAGCCTGTTCTGTTAGGTTGCCTGTTGCATGTTCCCATGTGTGGTTAGCTGGGTCTGAGGGAGTGTCCCCACAGCATTCAATAGTAGAGCCTGTTGGACAGTGGGGGAAACCTAGCCAGTGACACATTGGCTTTTGTGGGAGTCCCAGTGGGAGGGCACTCTGGTAGTGCATCCTGGGATTGCTCATAAAAACCAGGGGGACATGTGACAGAGTGTCTTTGGTGGGAAGCAGAGTCTCAGGAGGAGGCTGACGGCTGGTCTCTCCTCCTGTTGCATGAGGAAGGTGGTCATAGGCGGTCGGCCTAGTGAACCAGGTGTGGAGCTGAGCTGCAGAGGATCCAGTGGAGCTGCTGGCAGAGTCTTCCTGGGAAAAACAGTGTCCGTGAGTATCAGGGGACTTGCCAAAGGGTCTACCCAGGAAGGGGGACCACTCCAGTGATGTCAGAGGATCAAGGGGTCAGCTCTGTCAGAGCAAAGGGGGTGCCGTATAGAACCCTGAAGAGTAGGGACAAAGGGGTGCCAAGTAGGACCCTGAGTAAATCACAGTACAGGACAGTTCAGTTAATTCTTCTTCACTAAAGTGGCATGGTGAAGCAGCGGCCTTGCCGCATCCAGTGTTAATCAGATGTCCCAGCAAATTGTGCATACTTATTAAGTTGGAGTATCCCACTCATCCCTTCTCCTATCCCAGTTATCCAATAAAACACCAAAAACCAAAATCCCTGGACTGTTTTCTGACTGAGCCAAGAACTTAGAATATGCTATATTGTCAAGTTGCTATGGGTAACCCAGGGGAATCCGTAACGAGCAGCTCCCAAGGAAGTAGTGCAACATAAACAAAAATAATGATAGAGGGGTCGCTCCACAGGTAATCAGCCCAGTGCCCAGAGGTTGACCAGCATAAATACTAGCAACAGAGAAAAATAATAAAAAACAAAATATAAATATACTTGAAATAACACAAGACCCTTCAGAAATAACACAACCAAACCCAAGTTTACTCTCTCTGGTGAATAGATTCTAATGATCAAGGTTCAAAGCATAAATGACCCTACAGGCTGCAGCCGGGGGCCAAAAAAATGACATGACAGAGGAAGAAAGTTGGATAAAGCTCCAGCAGAAGTTCCTCCAAAAATTAGGAACAAGCCCATCTATTGGCCCCCGGCTGCAGCCTGTAGGGTCATTTGGGCTTTGAACCTTGATCATTAGAATCTATTCACCAGAGAGAGTAAACTTGGGTTTGGTTGTGTTATTTGAGAAGGGTCTTGTGTTATTTCAAGTATATTTATATTTCGTTTTTTATTATTTTTCTCTGTTGCTAGTATTTATGCTGGTCAACCTGTGGGCACTAGGCTGATTACCTGTGGAGTGACCCCACTATCCCTATTTATGTTTATATTGTTGCTATTGACACTATGATAGCTGGGTAAGTTACATTTTATTAATGATCTCTTTTTTTCTTTTGTCCTGTTTATTCACATATATGAACAGTATATCTTCTTCTAGAAATCTGCTGAGACATCCTAATTTTAATCATTTTTGATGACTCATTTTGTCGTATGACCCTCCCCTCCTTTTTCGTTTGTGTCCTCCCTTGACCCCATCCAAGGATACTCTCCTATGGGAGGAGCTAAGTTGGGGCATAGTTTATTTAATTTATTTTTCTTCTCTCTTCTTCCCTCCCCCTTTGTAATGCTACCAGTGGATGTCTAACCATTTATGTATTTGATTTGTATTTGTTTATGTATTCTTCTAAACAACATATATTTTTGTTTTTTGATTCTCAATGTACAGTATATAGTTGCATTAGTGCATATCGCTGCTATGGATTCTGATGAAGCATTGAAAAGCGAAACACATCAATCCTGTATGCGCATTCTCTGTGAACATTTACATCTGGGCTACATATTGTATTGTGGTTTCTTGCACACATTAGGCTCTGCATTCATCAGACTCTATGCTGATATGTTTTATTATGAAATAGAATAAGGCCCCGTTCACACGAGCGGTGCACCCGACGGACTCAGTTTTGCTCAGCGGGGATCGATCCGCCGATCCCCACTGAGCAGGCGGATGACAGCTCCGTCTCCACGTACTTTGCAGAAACGGAGCTGTCAGAGCCCCGCTCTCCTCTATGGGAGATTGGATGATAACAGACCGCCTGTCCGTTTTCCTCCGATCTTATCTGATCCTCCAGATGAATGGAAAATAGGTTTTCCATCCGTCTGGATTTCACGGACAGGATCAAATCGGAGGGCAGCGGGTGTCAGCTGACATGTCACCGCTGACATCCTCTGCTTCATAGGGCTACATGGAGCATCCGATCAGGTCCGCCTGAAAAACTGACAGACAGACCGGATCGGAAAGCCTGTGTGAAAGGGGCCTAAAGTTTATATCTTTTTTTTTTTTATTTATTTTTTTATAAATAATTGTTATTGTTGATATGTAAACAGCACATTAAGAGCCGGTTCACATTAGAGCGATCCGACTTGCCGGGGCGACCTCACAAGTCGTGGTGCGCAGCTCGCACCGCGACCTCGGAGCGGCCGGCACGGACTTCATAACATTGAAGTCAATGCAGGTCGCTCCGGGTCGCCCCAAAGAAGCTCCGGACCCTTTTTCTAAGTCGGAGCGACTTGTGTCGCTCCTATTAGAACCGGTCCACAGCTTTTCTATGGCAGGCGACCTACGGCGACCTGTCAGGCGACCAGGTCGCCTGACAGGTCGCCCCAGTGTGAACCGGCTCTTAAAGTCCCCATCCCATCCCACTCTAGAATAGATTGTTGTTAGTTGAGTTATTTTTCATACTGAATTGGTATTACTCCACCCTCACAATTAATGCTACATAGT
Organism: Pelophylax lessonae; assembly: GCF_965119305.1. NCBI lineage: Eukaryota > Metazoa > Chordata > Amphibia > Anura > Ranidae > Pelophylax > Pelophylax lessonae. The sequence continues at coordinate 312,218,774 of NC_138768.1, read as the reverse complement.
TTATAAACCTTAACTTAGCTGATTGTCAAACCACTACCGCAATCCCTAGAATGCCAACTAAGTCCAATATGACTACCTTTGCCTGTCAGCACCTCCGAACCTTACATACGCTTAAATGCAAAAGTACCAACAAGACACACAGAAGTCAGTTTACCGGAGGAAGAGGGTCCACTTACCCCCATTCCACATTTAACTCACATTATAGTATAGCTGTCAGTTTCAGATGTGCTTATAGGACCACGACCAGTCTCTAACTAAAGGTTTGCCAGTTGCCACCGTGCCAACTTTTAGTTTCTACAGCATAACACACTTCTGACCAGACAATTAAGCAGTGCAGTGTTAATTTGCAAAGTAGCAGTAAATTTTGCATCGCACAGTTGCTGTCACTCCTGAGACACAGAGAACAAAAACATGAGGAAAATCTCACTTCTCCCACCTGTTAGATCACCTTTGTGCCCACTTACAAAGAAATTAGAGGGTCTTTAATTTTTATCATAGGTGTATTTTAAATGATAGAGACAGAATATCAACCAAAAATCCATAATAAAACACATGATGCAAATGTTATAAATTGAGTTCAAGTGAGTAAAATAAGTATTTGATCCCCAAGCAAAACATGACTTGGTGTACTTGGACAGTACTTGGTGGAGAAACCATTGTTGGCAAGCACAGAGGTAAGATGTTTCTTGTAGTTGGTTATTAGGTTTGCACACATCTTAGGAGGGATTTTGGTCCGCTCTTCTTTACAGATCTTCTCTAAATCCTTAAGGTTTCTTGGCTGTCACTTGGCAACTCAAAGTTTCAGCTTCCTCCATAGGATTAAGGTCTAGGTAACTCCATGACCTTAATGTGCTTCTTCTTGAGCCACTTATTTGCTGCCTTGATGGTATGTTTTGGGTCATTGTCATGCTGGAAGACCCATCCATGACTCATCTTCAGTGTTCTGGCTGAAGGAAGAAGGTTCTCATCTAAGATTTTACAATACATGGCCCTGTCTATTGGCCCTTCAATGTGGAAAAGTTGGCCTGTACCTTTAGGAAAGAAACAGCGCCAAAGTATAAGTCAAGCACTACCTCTGTGCTTGACTATAGGGATGGTGTTCTAAGGGTCATAGTCAGACTTTTTCTTCTTTCAAACATGATGAGTTGAGTTAATGCCAAAGGGCTCAATTTTGGTCTCATCTAACCACAGCTCTCTCTCCTAATCCTTCGCTGAATTATTTAGATATTAATTGGCAAACTTCATATGGGCCTGTATATGTGCCTTCTTGAAGAGGAGGACCTTGCCGGCACTGTAGGATTTCAATCCATGGCGGTGTATTGTGTTACAATTACAATTGTATTACAAATGTATTACAAATGTATTGTGTTTTGTTTGGTGACTGTGGTCCCAACTGCCTTGACATCATTCACAAGCTCCTCCCATGTAGTTCTGGGCTGATCCCTCACTTTTCTCATGATCATCCTTACCCCATGAGGCAAAATCTTGCATGGAGCTCCAGACTGAGGGCGATTGATGGTTATTTTGTATTTCTCCTTCTCACCAAGCTTCTTGCTGATGGTCTTGTAGCCCATTCCAGCCTTGTGCAGGTCTACAATCTTGCCCCTGATGTCCTTTGACAGCTCTTTGTCTTGCCCATGATGGTGAGGTTTGAATGGAAGAAATGGATTCTGTGGACAGGTGTCTTTTATACACAAAACAAGTTGTCGTTAGGTGTGCCTTCTTAAATTGACAGGATAGATCTATGTACAACATGAAATGGTTTAGCCCACAGCAGTCAAATTCAAGAACCAGGATGCAGTTGGTCTTTCAGCAAATAAGAAAAAACGCACGGGATGTCAGGTGGTAGATCTCTGCTAAGATTCCACTTTGTTTTGTCGACGTTTAAGCCCCTTTCCCACTTGTGCGACCTAAAAGTTGTGCGATTTTGCAGCGATTTTGACTTGACATGAAGCAATGCCTGTGTAATCTGGAGGTCTATGGACCTCAAAACACATGAAGTCGCACAGATAGGAACGGTACTCATTGAAAATCATGGAAAACAACTTCTCATGCAACTTTGTAGTCCCAAGTTGCAGAACAAGTTGCACAAGTGTGAAAGGGGCCTTAAGCCCCTTTCACACTTGTGCGACCTAAAATTCGTGCAGTTTTGCCACGATTTCCCACGATTTTGCCATGATTTTGACTGGACTTGAAGCAATGCCTGTGTGATCTTGAGGACTTTGAACCTCAAAACGCATCAAAGTCGGACCAAAGTAGTGCAGGGACTATTTTGAAGTGGTTGCGACTTGAAGTCACACAGATATGAACAGTACTCATTGGAAATCATGGAGTACGACTTGTCACGAGACTTTGCAGTCCCAAGTCGCAAGACAAGTCACACAAGTGTTAAGGCCCCTTTCACACTTATGCGACGTGATTTTACCGCGATTTTGATGCGACTTTGCTGCGATTTTGAAAGCAATGGCTATGGCTATGGCTCAAAACGCAATCAAATCCTGGCAAAGTAGTGCAGGAACTACTTTGAAGTCGGTGCGACTTCAAAACGCACTGATATAAATGGGGCTCATTGAAAATAATGGGAAACGACTTGTCATGCGATTGGCTACCATGCACAGCTGCACCAGATTTTAGTAAATCAGTCTCATTGTGTTTTCTAATGCACAGGTGTGAATGTGCCGCGACACTTTATTCCTCACCCCCTATAGTCAGTCACTGACTTGGAGCAAACATAAGCCCCCATTCACACTGATGCAACTTGTAACGCGACTTGACAGTTCCAAACCGCATGACAAGTTGCACCGTATTTGTGCCGTTGGAACCGTTCAAATTGAGCAACTCCAACTTGCACCAATTTGAAAAAGGTTCCTGCACTGTTTTTGACGATTTCATGTGCAAATTTCATTGACATTAATGCATGAAATCGCACAGATGTCGGCAAGCCGCAGATGAAATCGCACTGTCCTGCGGCTTTGAAATCACTCTAAAGTAGTGTGACTTCAAAGCCGCATCCAGCATAAAGCTAGCCATACATTAAAGAATTTTCTTATTCAATTTCCTTTAGATCTAAATAAAGCTATATGCACGCTAGTGTTTTTTAAGCTAAAAAACACTGGAAATAGTTTTGTTAGCAGCCATTTAGGAGCGTTAGTGTTTTATCAGCGTTTTTGCAGTAAAAGGAAAAATAAAAGCTGAAAAAATGCTATTAGTAGCGTTTTGGAGCTTTTAGGAGCGTTTCTACAGAAAAAAACGCACCAAGAAACAATTTTTTTTTCTGCTCCTAGATGCTGAAGCTCGAAAAACGCTCATAGCCTAAAGTAGTGTGCATGGACACATAGGATAACACTATTTAGCTTCCTGGAGCAGAAAAAAATGCTAATACCAGCTTCTAGGTCTAGGAGCTTATAAAAACACTAGCGTGCATGGAGCCTAAAAGTGTTTAGGATTGACCTCGTATTAAATGGGTTTAGTAAATCCAAAGGAAAATTGTACAAGAAAATAGACTTTACTGATCTTTAATATCAAAGCAAGGAGATGTTACTGAATCGTATTAAGAAGTATTAAGGCTCCGTTCACATGTCAGTGTATGGATCACGGGCAGAACTGCCGCGGTTCCACCCGCGATCCGGAGATTATTGCAAATCGCGGGACGCCTGTGCGTTGCCCGTTGATTTGCAATAGACCCCCAAACGCTGAGCGATGTTGCCGCGATTTCAGTCTGCCGAATCGCGGGAACATTGCGCAAAAAAAAACGCGGGACGCATTACGACCAAAAAAGTACAAGAGCTTCTTTGGAGCGTAATGCGTCCCGCGATTTTTTTTGCGCGATGTTACCGCGATTCGGCAGGCGGAAATCGCAGCAACATTGCTCAGCGTTTGGGGGGCTATTGCAAATCAACGGGCAACGCACAGGCGTCCCGCGATTTGCAATAATCTCAGGATCGCGGGCGGAACCGCGGCGGTTCTGCCCGTGATCCATACGCTGACATGTGAACGGAGCCTAAATGACTGCGAATGTGCTTTATAAATTAGATGGTTTGTCGGTGAATGTCTGTAATTTCACCGTTCTGATTTTTAGAACTAAATCTCTAAGTCTGTAAATATTTATCACCTATGATAACTATCACAACATTTGTATTTGCATGTTTTCCTAATTGTTTTTATTTCTTTTTATTATTGTTTGTATTATTTATTATTTTTTTTTATTTTTTTTATTATTATTGTCTAGACTCCAAGCGAATGGCTCTAGAAAGTAAGATGTGAGTGTCCTAGCTGGTGGGAATAAGTAGTACATGGTGCAGTACATATTTTCTGGGGGAGACAGCAGGGGATGCAGAGGGGAGGGAAGATGAAGACAGTGAGCCTAGGGAATAGGTTGGGAGGAGCTGAAATAACATGGATAGACTCCTGATTGATGTCAGTGGGTGGCCTTTTGCCTTTAATTTGTCTTTCTGGGGGTGGGGAGTTCAGGGGATTCTTTAAAGAACTTGAGTGAAGGCTGTTTTCATATCTCAGGTCAGAGCACAGACACACTACAGAGCCTGGAATCTACTGCTTGCAGAAATTCACAATCCTCATCTGCCTCTCAGCTTCCAGCAATGACCAACTATGAGGATGATCCAAATAATGAAACAGACTATTTTTACTATGATAATGGAACTGAAGATTGTATGGAAAAAGACTGGGACCTGTCATCCTCTTTGCTACCTGTATTTTACATGATCGTCTTTGTCTTGGGACTGTCTGGAAATGGTGTAGTCATCTTCACAGTATGGAAAGCAAAGCCCAAGAGGAGATCAGCAGACACCTATATAGGTAACCTTGCCATTGCTGACCTGGCTTTTGTTGTCACCTTACCCTTATGGGCTACCTACACCGCTCTTGGCTTTCACTGGCCCTTTGGTTCTGCCCTTTGCAAGATCAGTAGCTACCTGGTGTTGCTGAATATGTTTGCCAGTGTTTTCTGCCTCACCTGTCTGAGTTTTGACAGATACCTGGCCATTGTTCACTCGCTCTCTAGCGCCAACCTGCGCTCCCGTTCGACAACAATGCTGTCCCTGGGAGTTATATGGTGCTTCTCAGGGTTTCTGGCACTACCCAGTCTGATTCTCCGCGAAACCCGCCCTGATGGCAATAAGACTGTCTGTGACCTGGACTTCACCGGCATCTCCGAAAAGGAGAATGAGAATTACTGGATTGGAGGACTCAGCCTCCTCACCACCGTGCCAGGCTTTCTGCTTCCGCTGCTCCTCATGACCACATTCTACTGCTTCATTGGCTGCAAGGTAACCGTCCATTTCCAGAATCTCAAGAAAGAAGAGCAAAAGAAGAGAAGGCTTCTAAAGATAATCGTCACGCTCGTCGTCGTGTTTGCCATTTGTTGGTTGCCATTTCATATTATCAAAACCATCCACACCCTGGGGCTCATAGGTGTTCTGGAACTTTCTTGCGCACAGTTTAACCTGATTCTCAGCCTGCACCCTTATGCCACATGTCTGGCATACATCAACAGCTGCCTCAACCCATTCCTCTATGCGTTCTTCGACCTTCGGTTCCGCTCACAGTGTTTTTTTTTTTTTGGACTTAGCAAAACCTTTCATGGACAAATCAGTAACACCTCCTCCAGCCTGAGTGCCCAGACACAAAAATCTGAATTACACTCTTTGGCAACTAAAGTGTAATTAAGAGAATAGAGCGGATGGACGCGAAAAGTAAGAACAATGTACTTATGAGACTTTGGAGGCTAATTAAACTTATCTCTATGCTTGTAGAGCATCTGATGATAAAGGAACAAGTCTGCTGGACTTTATTCTGGAACATCTCATTGATGCCTCTTTTGCTTGCACTGGAAATAAAAGACAGAAAGCACTGTCTTTAGGACATCAAAGTCTTGTTCTGTCTCTCTCTGTGGTACAGGAGAGCTGGAAGGATGGGACAAGATATGCCATTGAGTTTAACATTCATTTTTTCACATAACCTCTATAATGATAATAGCCAGAAAATACAGTATTATACTGATTCATTCTTAGTACTATGTGCATTACTTTAGAGACTTTAATTCTGTGTATATTTGGCTTTTTGAAGCACTTGTATAATGTTATAGAGCTTATATCTAACATACTCTTAATGGCTATTGTGGGATTTATAAACTGAAATGACAAATGCTATAAATTGTTTTTATTCTACAATGTTTTTCAGTGTTAAATCCATTCTGTTGCAGACAGATGTTCAAGCTTCCTGCACTGAAGGAGTTAAATATCAGCTGGGTTTGCTATCCTCTTAGTAGATAAAAGGCAAGCATCTCCTTGCAGGGCAATCTATTGCTGGTCTCAATGTTAAGTGCCTTTAAGTCTGTAGAAGTGTTGGCCAATCTCTGGCTCTCCAGCTGCCGTAGAACTACAAGGACCAGTTTGGGGGAAACCCGTTCATGACCGGAATTTGTGCTTCTCCAGCAGCTGTGGAGCTGTAAGTTATCCAGCACTAGAATTTGTAGATATGTATATAAATAAATGAATGATTATAACATATCCCCTCGGAGAGGGGCATTCGTTGACAAGGGTTGGTATACTTTTGTAATATGATTCAATAAAATTCTTGTACTTACTAAAATATGTTGTTGTGTGTTTAATGAATTAAACCATAAAGAGGTCAAATGATATGACTTGTTTAAGAAAGTGTACCTTACCTCTTTTAATAAATACTGATTTAAACAATTAAACCGTGAAGAGGAAAAAAAGGTACTAAACCATATAAGCTAACTGGCCCCTGTAACCATCATAATAAAACAGAATATGGCACAAAGTAAATTACCATTTTATATTAATTAAATTAATTTAATCGTTTGATAACAGTGTGTTTGATTTACTAAAACTGGAACGTGCAAAATCTGGTGGAGCTGTACATGGTAGCCAATCATCAGCTTGTAACTTCAGCTTGTTCAGTTATAGCTTTGACAATAAAACCTGGAATCTGATTGGTTTCTTTGCCGAGCTGCACCAGATATTGCACTCTCCAGTTTTAGTAAATCAACCCCACTATCTCTGAAAAAGCTGTGATGTGTTCCACATATAAAACAAGCTGTGTTTATTGGGCACAGTTGTTGTAAATGTTTAATAATTGGACTAGTGTACATTGCACCACTACTATACATTTACTAAGGGCTCCTTCAAACCACTTCAGTGGAGTTGTATTGATTAATGCAGGCTCAAAGACAGGACACACAGATAACAATTTTCTATGTGCCTTGTACACACCACAATACTGCCTTGTGCTGGGTTGCATAAAAATGCACCACACTTTACATCATGTCACCACCAATCACATGTAGCCCATGTCAGATCGGATGATGATTCCAATGTCTATAGGTACCATTAGGCTGGATACACACAATGCAATTCTCTTTAGATTTACCAAAACCATATAATATGAGTTCACACCTAAACACTTTCAATTTGTATGCAATTAGGCCAGCCCTTGAACTACATCATTGAAGGTAAATCTAAAGGAAATCAAACAACAAAAGATGTATAGTGTGTATCCAGCTTTAGCCTGAACCAGACATCCCTGGTCAACCAGGATTTGTGAAAATGTTTGATCAACTTGACCTCTTCAGCTGATAACTTTGATTCCCTTCCCAACCACCCCCAAAGAAAACCTGATGGCAGAGGTGTTTAGCTACTCTACAAAAATATCTTCCATAGGAGAATTGGGCCTTTTTGTTTACCCTCAACAGTGTCCGTGGCCAGTCCATCAGACTACCCTCTGATAAAGGGGCCTGTATGTCTGCGGTTCACCTCTAAAATCTGTTACCAACTTATGTAGCAAAAATATTTGTGTACTGTCCTTGATACAATTTTTATTTGCTCTGACATCCACATTTTCAGGACAAGCTTTCAGGATGTACCCTGTTCTTTAGACCCCATTCAGACTAGCGCGACTTGTCAGGCGACTTGTCAGCCTGATAAGTCGTGCTTGGTCGCTCGCCATTGATTAGCACAGGACCGGTTCTAATAGGAGCGACACAAGTCGCTCCGACTTAGAAAAAGGGTCCTGTACTACTTTGGGGCAACCTGGGAGCGACTTGCATAGACTTCCATTATGTGAAGTCTCTGCAAGTCGTGCCGAAGTCGCCCCTCGAAGTCGGATTGTGCCAGTCTGAATGGGCTGTTAGGGTCCAAGCAGTAGTTAGTGGATATTAGTGCAAAAAAAAAAATAGTAACACAGACAGAGCTCAATTGTTTTTATTGCAAGTGAGCTAATTAGGCTACAATCACCTTAAGAAACGTATGAAGGAATCTCATGACACACCCTGAGGCTATAGGGTGAGTGCCGTAAAGACTACTAAAGTAAGTATGGTATACTGCCTAGTACTTGAACTTGCATAGTGGTTAAGTGGTAGGCAATCTTGCCTTGCATCTCTGGGACATGGGGTTTGACATCCATAAAAGACACTATCTGACTATCTGGAGAGCATTTTTATGTTCTCCTAATTTCCTGAGACCATGTGTTTGATGTCCACAAAAGACACTATCTGGATATAATTGTTATGTTCTCCTAGTTTCCCATGGGTGTTGTCCTTCTACATTCCCAAATCATACTGGTAGGTAAACTGACCCTACTATGCATTTGTGCTGTTTCACATTGGTGCAATGCGGAAACCCTGTGAGTCCACCCGGGGTTCCCACATCGCACCCGACTCACAGGCAGTTCACACTGCCATATGCAAACCTCTGGGAGTGTCAATACAAAGTTTATGACACCCCCAGATTAATTTGCATATCGCAGGGCGAATTGTCAATTCGGACAGGAATCAGATCGCATAGGTGTGAACACGCATGCAATCCGATTCTGGTGCGGACCAAAATAAGGGTCCTGCACGACTTTGGTCCGAATGTGATGTGAATTCAGCCATACAATCTGTATAGCTGAATTTGCATCGCACAGACATCGCAGGTGCGGTGCAAATCACATGCGATGTCTGACATCGCTATAGTGTGAACCGGCACTTTGGGTATGTATTACTGTAATAAAGACATAAAGCAGGCCATACATGGGTTGCAGGAAAGAAATTGATTCCTGCCATCAACACAGACAGTGTTGACAGGGGAATTCCTCCCGCTAAGTTATAGTACTCTCCCGGTGGGGGAGGGTGCCCCCGCCGGGAGAAGACAGTGATTACTGCTAGTAGCTATACAAGCCGCTAGCTGTAATTGCATGTAAAATCTGGATCGATTGATCAACTAAGTACATTCAGCCTGCACGTACACATGGTTCGAATCACAGCCTATTCAGCAGATTCGAACCATCTATGGCCGGCCTAATATTTGATGGATTAATATTCCCTATAAAGTGCCACAGAAAGTTTGTCAGCAATAAATACAGTCTAATGCCCCTACCATAGTCATACAGCAATGTCTACACACTAGGATGATTTTGGGTGAAAGACAATTAACCTTTAACCACTTTACCACCGGAGGATTTTGCTGTCTTCCGTCCAGGCCACTTTTTGCGATTCGGCGCTGTGCGACTTCAACTGACAATTGCACGGTCGTGCGATGCCGTACCCAAACGAAATTTACGTCCTTTTTTTCCCACAAACAGAGATTTCTTTTGGTGGTATTTGATCACCTGTGCGATTTTTACTTTTTGCGCTATAAACAAAAAAAGAGCGTTTATTTTGAAAAATTAACAATATTTTTAACATTTTTTTATATGAAATTCCCCCCAAAAAAGATGTAAAAACCAATTTTTTAAAAATTTTTTGGCCAATTTGTTTTCTGCTACCTATGTTTGGTAAAAAAAATCGCAATAAGCGTATTTTGGTTGGTTTGCGCAAAAGTTATTGCGTTTACTAACAAAGGGAAAGATTTCTGTCATTTTTGGTGTTTTTTTTTTTAACGCGTAATGGCGGCGATCTGCGATTTTTTTTGTGGGACTGCGACATTGCGGCGGACAGATCGGACCCTTGACTGACATTTTTGACACTTTTGGGGGTACCAGTGACATTACTGCAGTAATCAGTGCTATATATATGCACTGTTACTGTAAAAATGACACTGGCAGGGAAGGGGTTAATTTTATTGGAGAGGGAGGGGTTAATGTATGCCTGGTGCTTACTGACGTGTAGGGGGGGAGGTGACTGAGTGAGTCAGGGACAGATCGGATGTCCAGCTATGCTGAACAGTCCGATCTGTCACTCCCTGTCACTATGGAGATCCGTCTGCTTGTGTTTACACAGGCGGGCGGATCTCCACACTAGATCCCCGGCGATCGGGGCAGAGCAGCGGCGATCGCAGCTGCTCCTCCCCTGGCCCGACTCCCGCTGTGAATGAAAACAGCGGGAGCGAGCCTCCGGCGGCGCGCAAGCGCCGCCCAGAAGGGGGAGTGTCTGACGACGTTAATACTACGTCGTAGTAATAGTAAAAGATAAGCTGCGCTGTATGTTGAACCATCAACTGAAATAGTCCATAAAAAAGTCCAATGCCAAATAAAGGTTGTGAAAACTTGTGCAGGTACCCCTTACCAAATAGTTGATATAGAAAAGCCAGGTGATGAATATTCAATTATCCTCACAGACGGGACACACTATTCACCCAATGACATTGGGGCTTCTCAGCAGAGGGCATTAAGGTAAAAGAAATTGGACACCATAGTGTAAATCCAGATTAAAAGGAGTTAAACACCAAAAATTGATATTCAGGCCCTGTTCAGGTACCGCTTACCAGAAATAAGTTGATGTAAGGCCAAACAGTATAAGGAGACTCCAGGTATGCCTCAGATAATGGGGATCGAGGGACCTTAATGATGTCAGTATGGAACTCCAGCAACGTGTAGATTGAGTGATGAAAAATAAAACAAGGCAAACGCCATAGCGTAAAACCAAAAAAAACAGGACAAAAAACACCCAAGTGATGTGCACACAACAGGTCTCGTGAGGGAAGAGTCAGTGCATATGGGGGACCAATCACCAAATAAACTCCATAGGTACCCCTTACCAAACACTAAAGGGTTGGGAGCAAAACAAAGGAGTATGTGGGGTGTCAAACCAATGAAGATGGCTGCTTACCGGATGGATAGGAAACAGAAAAAAGAGGGACACCAAACATGCAGACCAAAAGACCAGTGGTGTGTATGGGTACTCTTACCAGCTTCAATGGTTAAACAGGCAGGGATGTGAAACTCAGCTCAGATTCCCAGGAGAAAAACGACCAGCTCAACAGATGATTGAATGGGTAAGGGAATCCAGTAATTGACACTCAAAACGGGACTTCTCCAAGGGGCTCAGGGCTCAGAGGTAGATGAGAGGGCAGCCGAAGAACACAGAGGAGAGAGCCATAGTGTAAAACTCCAATAACATTTTCTACAATAAATGTTATTGGAGTTTTACACTATGGCTCTCTCCTCTGTGTTCTTCGGCTGCCCTCTCATCTACCTCTGAGCCCTGAGCCCCTTGGAGAAGTCCCGTTTTGAGTGTCAATTACTGGATTCCCTTACCCATTCAATCATCTGTTGAGCTGGTCGTTTTTCTCCTGGGAATCTGAGCTGAGTTTCACATCCCTGCCTGTTTAACCATTGAAGCTGGTAAGAGTACCCATACACACCACTGGTCTTTTGGTCTGCATGTTTGGTGTCCCTCTTTTTTCTGTTTCCTATCCATCCGGTAAGCAGCCATCTTCATTGGTTTGACACCCCACATACTCCTTTGTTTTGCTCCCAACCCTTTAGTGTTTGGTAAGGGGTACCTATGGAGTTTATTTGGTGATTGGTCCCCCATATGCACTGACTCTTCCCTCACGAGACCTGTTGTGTGCACATCACTTGGGTGTTTTTTGTCCTGTTTTTTTTGGTTTTACGCTATGGCGTTTGCCTTGTTTTATTTTTCATCACTCAATCTACACGTTGCTGGAGTTCCATACTGACATCATTAAGGTCCCTCGATCCCCATTATCTGAGGCATACCTGGAGTCTCCTTATACTGTTTGGCCTTACATCAACTTATTTCTGGTAAGCGGTACCTGAACAGGGCCTGAATATCAATTTTTGGTGTTTAACTCCTTTTAATCTGGATTTACACTATGGTGTCCAATTTCTTTTACCTTAATGCCCTCTGCTGAGAAGCCCCAATGTCATTGGGTGAATAGTGTGTCCCGTCTGTGAGGATAATTGAATATTCATCACCTGGCTTTTCTATATCAACTATTTGGTAAGGGGTACCTGCACAAGTTTTCACAACCTTTATTTGGCATTGGACTTTTTTATGGACTATTTCAGTTGATGGTTCAACATACAGCGCAGCTTATCTTTTACTATTTATTTTGGGGTGTCTGTCGCACTTGAATTTGCTGCTTATTGTTTTGAATTAGCGCAGTTGTTTTCCTTTTGTTAATACTACGTCGTCAGACGATAACGAGCCACTCTGCCGCAGTAGTATTACTGTGAGCGGACGTAAAGTGGTTAAAATTTGAGATGTGGGAAGAAAGAGATAGGGACCCACACAGACCCTAGGAGTGTGCAAAAACTCCACATAGGTAGCCTTCCTTCAACTAAACAAACTCAGAACATCAGAGTTGCAAGGCCAAAATGCTAAAACATTTTACCAGTACTTTGCTACTTTATTAACATTATATTAATATACAGGATTTATATAGCGCCAACAGTTTGTGCAGCGCTTTACAACATGAGGGTACAATACAATTCAATACAGGAGGAATCAGAGTGCCCTTCTTATTAGAGCTTACGATCTAGAAGGGAGGTAAAAGGTAATAACTGTGGAGGATGAGCTAACGGAGAAAATCAAAGTACAGTTGTTAGGTGACGGCAGGACATCAATATTATGTGGTGTATTGACTAAAACTGGAGAGTGCAAAATGCGGTGCAGCTCTGCATAGAATCAATTCAGCATCCAGTTTTTTTGGTCAAAGTTTGAGGTGATTGTAAAGTCTTATTTAAAAAAAAAACAAACATTCTATACGTACCTCCTCTTGATCCTCTTTTTTTCAGGTCCCTCGCTCCTGCTCCTGGCCCCTCCCTCCCATTGAGTGCCCCCACAGCAAGCAGCTTGCTATGGGGGCACCTGAGCCGAGTTGCAGCTCAGTGTGTCCATTCAGACACGCAGCTGCTGTTCGCCCCCCCCCCCCTCTCTCTTGATTGGCTCATTGACTTTGATTGACAGCCACAGGAGCCAATGGTGCTACAGTTGTATCTCAGCCAATCGGGAGAGAGAGTCCCAGGACAGCCAAGGAACTTGTGGACATCGCTGGACAGAGATAGGGCTTAGTTAAGTATTAGGAGGTGCTGGGGGGGGGGGGGGAGGACAGCTAAACACAGAAGGCTTTTATCTTAATGCATTAAGATAAAAAAACCTTCCTGCCTTTACAACTCCTTTAATTGAAGAAGCTGAAGTTAGAATATGATTGGCTACCATGCACTGATGCCCCAGCTCTGCACTCTCCAGCTTTAGTAAATCAACCCTAATGTGTAGTTTATCCTAACATATAAAACAGCTGCACCTATGAACAGAACCTGCAATAAAAGCAGGCATTTATTATTTTTCTCCCAACTATAAAGCTCTATATGCTTAAATATCTTCCGACTCAAGTATATGAATGGGAGACACATTTGGACATGCATGCACATGGTCAATCTGTCACATGTGTATGTTTATTCAAGGTTTCAGATATGCACATATATACGGGTACTATAGGATCATACAACCACATATGCTTCTCCAGCTCTTTATCTCGGTAGTCTAAACAGCCTGTTAGTGCCGGTTCACATTGGTGTGATGTGGGAACCTTGCAAATCCACTGTGAGTTCCCGCATCGCACCCGACTCTCAGTCAGTTCACACTGCCATATGCAAACTGCTGGGGGTGTCAACACAAAGTTAACGACACCCCCAGATCAGTTCGCAGATCGCAGTGTGAACTGTCAGTTCGGGCAGGAATCGGATCGCATAGGTGTGAACACCCATGCGATCCGATTCTGGTGCAGACCAAAAAAGGGTCCCGTGTGACTTTGGTCCCGATGCGAATTGAGCCATAGAATTTGTATGGCTGAATTCACATCACACAGACATCGCATGTGATATGCATAGCAGTGCGGTGTGAATCACATGCGATATCTGACATTGCATATGTGTGAACCGGCACTTAGACTGTCTATTTATTGGCACCATACCTATTTTTTGTCAGCATACTGCTGTACCTTGTAGTGGCGAAGGGTCAGAGCAAGGAACCGCAGTATGCTTGGGGGGTCACAGGCATCTGACATAACAGATTTAAAATGTTTATATGAACATTCATAAGAAAGTTTTTAGTCGATGATTTGACTAATGGTGTTCTAAAGGACTTCAAAATAATGTTTTCTTTTAAAATGTGAATTTGGAAAGAATGGACTTTCCTGAACGTAAACCACAATCACTTTTAGAAATTCATTCAACAAAAAACGTCCATCCTGCTTCGGTCTTCTCATCATCGTGGTCCAAAATAAATGTAGATTTGAACCAACTAACAATTAGAAAATTGAGTGAACATTCCTGAAAGGCAAACTTTTGAATGAAATTCTACTAGAGTATGGCCAGCTTTAGGGAGATTGCAGAGCTGGAATGGAGGGAAGGTAGGAGACACAGGCTGCAGGCAAGGTGAGAATAATACCTCTTCTCTTGCAGGGCACCTTCCTGTTGAACTGTCCTTTACCCAGGCAAGGTTGATTTTATGGGCCATACACACTATAAGATTTTCTGAAGACTTTTCTTTAATGGGCCATACACACTATAAGATTTTCTGAAGACTTTTTCCTTTAGACTTACCAAAACCAGATAATATGAGGTCAAACCTAAACACTTTCAATTTGTATGCAATCAGGCAGGCCCTTGCACTACATAGAAAAGGTAAATCTGAAGGAAATCTACCACATCAGTTGGATAGTGTGTATCCAGCTTAAGGTTAGCTAAAGATTAATAAAGGTTTAAATAGCTACACTTTGCATTAACCTTCCTAGCGGTATTCCCGAGTGTGACTCGGGGTAAGATTTTAGAGCCAAAAGCGGTAACCCCGAGCCACACTCGGGGTAGCACTAGGAAGATCGCTGGATGCTGGAAGAGGTTTTACTTACCTTTTCTCCGGGATCCAGCGAAGACTGCGAGCGGTATGCGGCGGCGGAGCTCTCTCCCAATCGTCTGCGTGCCCCGGCTTCCGTCTCCGGCGACGTGACGTCCGCCGGGGGTGGAACCGGCGGCAAATTCGAATGTAAAACACACCAAACACACTGATACCATTCAAAATAAAAAAAATTCACATTACATTGCCCCCCAGTGCCCTTTCCTGCAGTTTTACTGTACTTTTTATGTAAATATATGTGTATATATACATATATATATATATATACAGTATATATATATATATATATATATATACACATATATATATATATACGTATATATATATATATACATATATATATATATGTACATATATATATATATATATATATATATATGTATATATATACATAATTCTTGTGAATGAGCAGCCCAAACCAACTGTATACATATTATATATATATATATATATATATATACGTATATATATATATATATATATATATATATATATATATGTATACATAATATGTGTATACATACATATATGTATATATATATATATATATATATATATATATATATATATAATATATATATATATAATAAATGTATACAGTTGGTTTGGGCTGCTCATTCACAAGAATTACATGCAAAATAATGGTACCGCTTTCAGCACCTAAAATCCAAAAGAATCATACCGCCAGGGAGGTTAAAAAATAAAAACTCATATTTAGTTTAGTTTGGAGTAGCAGTAGGGTCTTTACAAGCACAAGGGATCCAGTGAACTATCGATGGAAGCAGTACCAGTCTTAAGCTGGCTTTATACGGGGCAAACTTTCACGCGACATCATTCTAACTAAAAATCCAAGGAGCTGGGTGGAAAATGGTCAGCCTAACAGTGGCTGCATCCAGTCAGATGCCGTTAGTGTTTAGGTATTCTGACAGCTGTGGGTGCTGACTGTCAGAATACAACAGTCGGTGGTGCAGATTGCTCTATCCAATCTATTTAGTAATGCCCCATACACACGTGCAGATTATCTGCAGACTTTTGTCTGCAGACTTACCTTTTCTATGTAGTGCAAGGGCCTTCCGGATTGCATACAAATTGAAAGTGTTTAGGTTTGACCTCATATTATATGGTTTTGGTAAGTCTGCAGACAAAAGTCTGCAGATAATCTGCACGTGTGTATGGGGCATAAGGATGGGGAAAATCAATAGATTTCTCTGTTAAGTCAACAGGGCTGAAGAAGAAATATCTTACAGTGTATGGGCAGTGTTGCTGAAGTTCTGGGGCTTTCTCTCCTCACAAATCTTTGGGTGGAAATACATTTTTTTTTAACAAAACACAAATTTCCATTTTCATCTTTTTACTTCCTATCATGGTAACTATAGACTGTCCCTTTCTTGTTTTCTGATATAGGAGCAGTAGATAGTGGGTCTGCCAGTCATAACTTTTATCTAACAGCTTCATCTTGCCGATCACTTTGTAGCGCTCTGGATAGTCTCAGACATGGAAAGCCTTGACATTTGGGAGGGATGGTCCTCCATTATCACGTGGAAGCCTGTTTTTCTAACTTGCCTCCTGTGATAAGCCATCTGTTACTTCTCTATTTCCCACCCCATGTGCAAAACAAGCATCAAGCTACCATAGAGTTCTTTCATTATAGATAGATTCTTTTAATACACAAGTCTTGGGGGCTTGTATAACAAAGCAGTGCACAGATCAATGCCTAAAGTGACCCTGTCAACAAAATCAGAAAAACATTTCCTTGAGAAGAAAACAGGTTTATACATACCAATTATTTGATCTATTTTCTGCAATGTAACCAATGCATTGTGCCTATTCAGAATCAGTGGTTGCAGTAACGCGTGGTAATACATGTGTTTTACTGTCTACTATTGAAATGATGGACAATGTGCATACCGAGAATTATTGCGATTCATTCGGAAAGGCACCTAAATACACCCACACTGCAGTGCACCACGAGGCACATGTCAGGCATTGTGGTGCACTGCATTGAAAAAATAGGGCATGCATGCTTTTCAGTCCATTGCCATGTGGTGACAGCCTATTCAAAATGAAAGTAAATGTAAATAATAGACTATATACATATATATATTTTTAAAATAATGAACATGTTATAGTTACTTGCTCTATGCTCTGTACAGAGTTACCCCGAACCTCCTCCTTTGGGGTTCCCCACCAGCACTCTAGGCTCCTCCTCTGCTCGGTGTGTCACCATATGAAGCCGCTTGCTTTGGTGGCACAGCTGCAGGCTCGCTCCTGAGGCAGGCGTCCATAGACACACACAATGTGGCTCAGCCCTGTCCCACTGCTCCTCCTTCACAGGATTTGATTGACAGGAGCAGGAGCCAATAGCTCCAGTTGTTGCCTCCATGTCCTGTGAGGAGAGAGAGGAGAGACACAGCAATGGATCAAAAAAGTACTCAGGTAAGTATAAGGGGGTGCTAAGGGGAGGATACAAAATGTTTACCTTACTGCCAGGAATGCATTATTCCTAGTACAAAACGGCCGGTTCAGAAACCGGACGACATTCGGCCAGTGTGTATGGCAGCTAGTTCGACCGGCTTCTGTTGAAGGCTCATGACCAAAAAATGTCTGCCAACTGGCTCTTAATCAGTTCTCTCCGCAATGGCGGAGAGCAGTGTTGTGGGGGAAGGCCATCCCCCTGTCGGAACACAATAGCTCAGCAGGGGAGATCGCTGTACTAACATCGGATTGTTGGTGCAGCGGATCAGGCCTGAGCTGTCAGGTTTTTTTTTCGTTCAACCTATCGAGTTGTGTAAGTGGGCTTTAGTGTACTAAGTTTTAGGGTAAAAAAAATGTCCAGCCTTTACAATCACTTTAATCACCTAGATGTACACACAGTACTGGACCACACAAGTCTGAATTAAGGCATTACACTTTGGCCCTTATGTGTTCTCCGTTGAAGGAAAAGTAAAAAAGGCATCAAAACACACGTGCATTGCTGTCCCCTATGATACACATTGACATGTGTTGACAGTTTTAAGCAGTTCCATTGCTTTCAATATTATATAAATCTAAACATAAGCACACAACGTGAATCTAGACCAGGTGTCTCCAAACTATGGCCCACTAGTTGTTTAGGAACTACAACTCCCATCATGCCTAGTCATGTCTGTCCAAAGACATGCTGGTTGGTTAATTGGATCCTGTATAAAAAAATTGGCCCTACTGTGTATGTATGTGAGTTAGGGACCTTAGATTGTAAGCTCTTTGAGGGCAGGGACTGATGTGAATGTACAATATATATGTAAAGCGCTGCGTAAATTGACAGCGCTATATGAGTACCTGAAATAATAATAATAATAATAATGTCAGAGTTTTACAATGCCTCATGGGACGTGTAGTTCTGGAACAGCTGAAGGGCCGTAGTGTAGAGATCACTGATCTAGACAAATAGTCAGTGTGGACCTCTGACTGTTCCTAACAACTGACCACTTTGTAATGTGTCTGGGTAGGTTTAGGAGCAAGCATTACAAACTATATATATATATATATGTATGTATATATATATATATATATACATACATATATGGGGTAGTAGGCAGGATTTTCTTAAGTTTACTTATAACTATTAAAAAAGACACCTTCAGACTTAAATTTGGAATGAAAGAGGCCGCGGCCGTTTATTATTTTACACATTAAAGATCGATAAATCTTTTAAACTTTAAATAACAGCAGTATAGAACAAACCCGGTCCCAACGACCCAGGTTGTCATAACTCAACTAAATAAATTGACACATCCAACTTAAAATACAACAAACGTCCCCCTTCGACGTGACCGAAGGTGACCCTAAAATAACAAACTGACCGCGACAAACAAAAAAGGGGGGGGGTGGGAGGGGAACCGCTGGGCTGTCTTCTTTCTTCGCTGCTTGACCGACGGAGTGACGTCTCCTCTGTGAGGGGATCCTTAAATGGGTCCTCTTGAACCCCTTCAGCCAATCAAATTGAACTCTTCATAGGCGGGAGAAACCGGCTCATACAGGTCAGGGGCTTATTCTACCTAGAAACTAGAGTAAGCTAACTAACTTATGGCCAATCAGCTTAACTTAAAACTGACAGGCTTTAAACTGCCTAACGACTAACACTCTGCCTATTCTTTTCCTAAACTATCCTCACCTGCCACTACCCCATGAATAAAAGGGGGCCATTCGTTCCCTTTTCTTTTCATGGGGTAGTAGGCAGGATTTTCTTAAGTTTACTTATAACTATTAAAAAAGACACCTTCAGACTTAAATTTGGAATGAAAGAGGCCGCGGCCGTTTATTATTTTACACATTAAAGATCGATAAATCTTTTAAACTTTAAATAACAGCAGTATAGAACAAACCCGGTCCCAACGACCCAGGTTGTCATAACTCAACTAAATAAATTGACACATCCAAAAGGCAGGCGGCTCACACCCGCCTGGCACACCCCCACCACGCGGCCTCTTCCACGCAAGTGCCCAGATTGGCATTAAAAGTATCTAGGCCAATGTCTGATAGATGGGTGTCATCAAACCTATACAATCCACTAGTACCTCCCTCCAGCTCTATATGCCTAAAAGATAAAATACCAACGACGCGCAGCAGCTTCTCCAAAGCCCTGTTTACGCGCTTACGGATTTTTTCAAGCGGTTTCAAATAACAGTGCTTGAACCAAGCTAGTCTAGGTATAATCTCCGCAAAAACAATGGTCAAAAAAGGGAATGTTGACTTTAGTAATTGTAAGTCATCCCGGATAGCAAAAATCAAGTCTAACGTTCTTGCTCTGCCTACGTCATTCCCCCCAAGGTGTACAACCAAGACATCCGGAGGGGGGAGAAACTGCAGTAGTCTAAAAATTTCCAGACGAAATTCCGACCACAGCATACCTCGCTTGCTAAACCACTGAACCCTAAAGTAATTGGGATCCAAACCGATGTTTTCGCCATAAGGACGTCTTCTGGCTCGTGCACGAGCCCAGTGCACGAAAGAATGTCCGATGATCCACACGTCCAGACATTGACCTGAAAAATTTTTTAACAAACAGTGTCAGGGCGGATGTAAGTTTGAAAAACATCCGACTTCCACCTGCCCAACTTTTTAACAACTTGATCACCGAGACCCAATCTTGCCGCTTCGGTAGCGGCACCAATACGAAATGAATGAGAAGTTAACCTTTCCTCTTCCAAACCCAATTGAACGAGACATTTTTTAAAAACAGCATTGAATTGATAGCCAGTCAATGGCCTACCATCCCGATGATTAAACAAAAAAGCCGAACCGGCCGATCTGATTGTCAAAAATTTTTTCAATAGACGTACCGGACATATTGAAGAATTGAGAAACCTGTGCAACATAACGCGCTTCCCAACACCCAATTGATCCGTCTTAGAGAAGCGTATTAAAATGCAGCATGACACATCAGATAAAACCACATCCGAGAGAAAAAGACCAGAGCTAAGCGTCCTACTCGTCGGCACGAGCTCCGATATCCTTAGTGCTGCAAAAAACATCAACGAAAAAGCCGCCTGAAAAAGGACCGACTCGTAATAGGAAAAACAAACGATTGACGTAACCGCACACAATCTCTCTAAAAGTGGGACAGTAATGGGCTTCCTAGAATCGGGCAAGAATTTCGCTTTACGGTAACCCTTCAGTGCCTGCCGCACTGTAAAAAAGGAAGAGCATGAAGGGAAATTTTTTAGCTTAACGAAAAAGGACACTCCTGCCAGAATTTTGGTTACGTGAGACCAAGCATATTCCCTATGGAATAAAGAATTTAAAAAAGATAACACCAAATTTTCCGAAAAACTATCGGGGGATGCACCCAATGACTGAAGATGCGACAGCCATAATGACCATGCTGATTGGTATCCCGCCATGGTCGCCGGAGCCAAAGAACGCAAAACGTTCTTTGCTACCAAGTCTAGACTATGTGCCATAGGAGGCTCGGGTAATGACAGCTCTGTTCGTCCGCTTCCGGAAACAGCGTAAAAAATCGCTCCATCTGTAAGCGAGACAAAGCATCCGCCAAACCATTATCTTTGCCGGGGACAAAAGTCGCCTTAATCCAAATATTAAACGATAAGCATTTAGCTACTAAATACCGCAATAAGGCTATAACAGGAGGGGATTTTGAAGACAAACAATTGATAGCGAACATCACCCCCCTGTTATCAGTCCGAACCATTAATCTTCTGTTCCGAAAATGATGGCCCCAAATCTCCAGGGCCACCACAATGGGAAAGAGCTCGAGAAGAACACTGTTGCGTGTATAACCCAATTGAACCCATTTCTGGCACCAGCGATCAGCACACCAATGTGTGCGCCAGATGGCGGCAAAGCCTACCGAACCCGCTGAGTCGGTGAAGAGACAAAAATCCTTGTCAAGAACAAATTCTTCCTGCCAAAGACTTTTGCCATTGAAATCCGATAAAAACTGGTACCACACCAGCATATCCTCCCTGACCTCCTGAGTTAACCTCACGTGAGAATTTGGCGACTTCAGACCCGCAATCGTTGCATACAGCTTCCTGGAAAATAGCTTACCCAGGGGAATAACCCTGGAAGCAAAAGCCAGCAAACCAAGCAAGGACTGCATCTCCTTAAGGCGAACCTTACGTCTCCGGATCAAAGTTATACAGGCAAAACTTCAATTTAGACACTTTGTCTAGCGGGAGCCTAAATTCCATTTCTTCGGAGTCGATTGTGATGCCTAAAAATTGAATGCAAGTAGACGGAAAAGCCGTCTTCTCATGTGCCAACGGGATCCCAAACAGCTCGCACAACTGAACAAAACCATTCAGCAAGCGCGAGCAGTCTGTAGACCCTGCCCTTCCCAAGAACAAAAAATCGTCTAAATAATGGACGATGTCAGTCGAATCGCAAAGGAGCGACACTGCCCATTCCAAAAAGGTGGCAAAACACTCAAAATAAAAACATGACAATGAACATCCCATGGGGAGACATCTGTCGAAATAAAAATTACCCGAAAAGAAAAACCCCAGGGAATTAAAGGCGTCCGGGTGGACCGGCAGCAGACGAAACGCCGATTTGATGTCCGCCTTGGCCATCAAAACCCCTTTGCCCAGACCCCTTAATTTAACCAAGGCATCGTCAAACGAAGAGTATTGGACCGTAGCTAAATCCTCGCTTATTTCATCATTTAAGGAATCCCCGAAAGGAAACGACAAATGATGAATAAGCCTGTAAGAATTAGGCTCCTTCTTTTGGACAATGCCCAAAGGGGAGATCCTAAAATCCTCAAAGGGTGGGACAGAGAAAGGGCCCGCGAATCTACCTAAATCTATTTCTTTACTTACCTTTTCGGCCACAACCGATTCCAAACCCGCCACGGATCTAAGATTATCTACCAACCTACAACCCTTACCGTAAAACTTGGGAAGAGGGAAACCATCCCGAAAGCCCTCAATTAGTAGGGTGGCTCTCACCCTGTCTGGGTAGCGCTGGAGCCACGGGAGCATGGCGGTGAGGTTCACTGGGGTTACCGCCCTTGTGTCCAAAACCCGGTGCCTGACCCCCTTGCTTCTTGAAGCATTTTGCAATGGGGTGGGCCCCAGAGCAAAAGGCGCATTCGTGCCGGTACTTGCACGAACCCGGCCACTTACAGACGGATTCGTTGAAGTTGAAGCACACTCCTTTTCTAAATTGAAAACCCGGGGAGGATGCTTGGGACTGTTGACTCGGAAAGGGCTGCCTGGAAAAAATAGACCTCTGGGGAAGAAAAAGGTCCAGCCAAAGGCTGACATCCTTAGTCCCCCATTTCATGGCAGGCTGCACCGCCAGTTTTTGGCGAAAAGCCACGTCATACTGGAACCATGATGTTCCACCAAAATTCTTGTAAGCTTCTAATATGATATCCGCGTGCTGGAAAAGCCCCACACTTTTGGTAGGGAATTTCTCACACATTACTGATGAAAAAATAAAGAAACCCTGCAACCAGTTATTGAAAGATTTGGAAACAGGGCGCCTTCGTTCCTCATCATCCTTCCTATCCCCTTTAGCAACAAAATCCCTAGACGAAGGCAACAGTGACAACATATCAATAAAATGTCCCTGCCATATTCTCCCCTTAACCGATTCGGATAGGTGGAAACCTAGCGGGGACATTTCACAGGTGAGAGTTTCCCTAAGGGAAGTCTCAGGTAAATTTTGGGATTGAGCCAGGAGATAGGAAGCAGACATCTCAGAGTGCAAGCTCTGGGGCCTATGAGGTTCAACCTCCACATTGCCCACATGAGGAACCCAGACATCCCTAGGTGAAGGGGCATGCTGTGAGAACCCCAAATCTCCAACTGGGTTGGCAGATACTGCCGTATCAGTGGCCGGTGTACCAGTCCTGCAGGACCCAGCAACCGTACTGTTCTCAATCATAGACCTAAAATCATTTAAAAATTTTTGAAGTAAGCCAGCAAAGGCTGGCAGGGGGGTACCGTCCTGAGCGACAGCACCCCCAGTGCTCATATCCGGTGTGGACTGTGTTCCCAGGGGGCCACTGCTCGAGGCAGATGCTGGCGACCCCTGCTGCTGTGTCCCGGGGGGCCTAGGGGCCCTAGTAGGGGCTGGAGGCCCGGGCTGCTGTATCCCAGATGGCCCAGACTCTGAACGTCTGGCTTGTGTGGTAGGCAAAATCCCTGGGGGCCTAGGGAGGAATGTGGGTGCAGGCATTGTGTCTATGAAGATCCCCTCACCTGATCTCGCCGGCGCGATCCCCTCCGGATTCCTGGTCCCGCCGCACGATCCCGCCGCCTCCGACCGGGCCCTCGCTCCGGGTCCTGGAGCAGGTCTTCCCGTTGGTCTTCTCCTCGGCGAGTCTTCACCTCCCCTCCCGGCGCGCCGGACGCCCGCCGGAGGGGAGAACCGTTGGCGCGGGGTGCGCCGCCTCTTCGCCGGCCCGATTCCTTGGCCGGTTCTTCCGGGTGTGGCGCGCCTGCGCACACCCCTCTCCGTGATGTCGTCCACGCCCGACGTCATCGACGATGACGCTCTTCCTTCCGCGCCCGCCGCGTCACCGGATCCTCTTCCGACGTCTCTTCCGGCGGCCACCGTCTGCACCGGTCCTGCGCGATCTTCAACTTCCGCCACTTCGGATGCCGCGACGAGCGGCAACTCGAAACACCGCCGGAGCCAGTCTTCGCCGCCATCTTCTCCCGCCCGCTCGATCAATCTTCTGAGGAGGCTCATCTTCGGCTGAGGTAAGCGGGGGCGCCTAACTCCTCTTCTTCGTCTCTTCTCCTCTTCCAGGAAAGCTGCCGCTGAATTCTTCCTCCCCGACCGCCTGCTGGACTACCGACAGTGGACCACTGCTCCCGCCGACGATGGACTCTGGAACCGCTGGAACCGCTGGGCTGTCTTCTTTCTTCGCTGCTTGACCGACGGAGTGACGTCTCCTCTGTGAGGGGATCCTTAAATGGGTCCTCTTGAACCCCTTCAGCCAATCAAATTGAACTCTTCATAGGCGGGAGAAACCGGCTCATACAGGTCAGGGGCTTATTCTACCTAGAAACTAGAGTAAGCTAACTAACTTATGGCCAATCAGCTTAACTTAAAACTGACAGGCTTTAAACTGCCTAACGACTAACACTCTGCCTATTCTTTTCCTAAACTATCCTCACCTGCCACTACCCCATGAATAAAAGGGGGCCATTCGTTCCCTTTTCTTTTCATTCCCTGCACACTGAATATCTTCCTCCCCCATCTCTCCATCTCCTTATCTATCACTCATTCTGATAAACCCCAGATGGTTCTTGTTCTTTCAAATGAAAGACTTGGCGTAAAAAGAAAAACAAAAACATTTACCACCTGAAATCTTTTACAGCCTTGTACAGTATGAGGTCAAGTCATGACATTTGGACAGCCAGAGGTACAGAAAGCTGTCAGCAGATTGTTAATAAATGTTTCAGTTAGTTCAAAATGGATTGCTCTCCCTTGGGAATTTTTGATTGTATTCAGTAACTGAAGAAGAACACAGTAGGCAGTTGTGCTGGAAGTGCTTTTAGAGGTGAAGGACTTGGAGGTTACCTAATAATTAGGTTCTACTTAGTTGCAAGCTTGGAAAATGTAGAGTACTCCAACGCAGTCTAAACACATTCCAGTCTAAACACGTTTTCTACAGTTTTTATTAGCAGAACTGTTTACATCTCCAAATACTCCATAATATCAAGTTTTGTCTAAGGACCCTCTTTATACAGGGGGTGGGACATTTTAGTAAATACTCTACATTGCTCATGCATTTTTTCGTTTAAATCATATACTAGTGGTTCTTTATTCAAATTACCTAGAGGAACAAATAATGAATTATTTGCATTGTCTGTACTTAAAGACCCCTTTTTGTAGATTCATAATGGGAGTGGGACAAGCTAATACCTTCTGTTTTATTATGGATCTACTGTTCTTCACACTGAGTTAAGCCGGGTACACACACAGGCCGAATGTCAGGAAACGTTTGCCGGTTCAAAAAAAAAAACAACATTCGGCCTGTGTGTATGTGGGTCTGCCTGACGGAAGCTGGACCCCGAGGCCCTTATCAGCTGTAGGGGAGCGTCATGGCTACCTGCGATTCAATTTTGGGGTCTCCAGCACCTTTGGTTCGCCCGTGACAGCAATTTTCCCGCGGCGGGGTGTGCATCCCACCTCAGCCCCTCCTCCTCTCAATCAGCTGTTCGCTAAGTTAGAATTTCATCGGACCTTGAAAATTTCTTGTGCGCATGCGCACCGGGGCTCGGACCAGCCGGAAGTGACGAGGTCCGGAATTTTCATGGGTCCGACAACATTTTAGAACACCGGCCTCTGTCAGACGAGCATGCAGGAAAACCAGCAGCCGACCGACTCCTGCTCAGCGCTCTCAGCCAATGGCAGGAGTCAGGTGGTAGATCTCCGCCGAACAAATCATTTACCTCAGTATATACACTATATTACCAAAAGTATTGGGACGCCTGCCTTTACACACACATAAAGTTTAATGGCATCCCAGTCTTAGTCTGTAGGGCTTAATATTTAGTTGGCCCACCCTTTGCAGCTATAACAGCTTCAACTCTTCTGGGAAGGCTGTCCACAAGGTTTAGGAGTGTGTCTATGGGAATGTTTGACCATTCTTCCAGAAGCCTATTTATGAGGTCAGGCACTGATTTGGACAAGAAGACCTGGCTCACAGTCTCCGCTCTAATTCATACAATTCATTGAGGTCAGGACTCTGTGCCGGTCAGTGAAGTTCCTCCACCCCAAACTTGTTCATCCATGACTGTATGGACCTTGTTTTGTGCACTGACGGGAGTGTTCTGGCAGGGGGTCGCCCCCCCCTGTCAGAACGCAATAGCTTAGCAGGGGGAGATCGCTGTACTTAGTGCATAGTGAGTACAGCGGCTCCGACCGAAGCTGACAGTTTTTTTTCGTACAACCCAGCAGGCTTAAGTGTAGGGCTTTTTGGCTGCTTTTTCCTTAAGACAATCACAATAACCTGTCTAGTTGTGTTGTCCAATTGGTCCATAAATTCTACTCCATAAAAGCTATAATTTCCATACAATTCACTGACGATGGTCAACAAGCCTAAAACCATTGTATGCAGTTTGGGATAAATGATTCAGTAATATTTAATTGTATCTGTACTATAAACCTGCAGAGCAGGATAAACGGTTTGCCTAGGGGCATAAATAAAAGATTTGCATGTACCTGTTCAAAACCCTGCAATATGTAATTTTCCCCTAATTGTTTTCTTTGTTATGAAAGTCAGACATGAACATATAGCTTTTGTGTTACGAATACTCCACTGTATTATTCGTAATTAATAAAATGCAAAGTGTTGTGTTCTGTGGAGTGCATAAAGCTGCAAAGAACAAAGGAGAGCCCAGTTACATTACCCGTCAGTCATTTGACAGGTTTCCTTCTCTTCCTGGTAGGTACCCCCCCCCCCCCCCCCTTAGCCTCAGGTAGGCAATACCACTGCTTTATAAATCGGTCCCTAATTGTGTAAAGCTGGTTAAGCTACTTGTATTTAAATTATCTGGTCCCCTATAGTAGACACCCAGAAGTATTTTTTGTGGTGCTTAGTCGACTTTTTAATCTTTGCTATATCTGTACATGCCCCCAGCTCCAAGAAAGATGTAGCTGGCAACTCCAGAATCCCATTAAAACCTTTATTTGCAACATGAAGGTGAAGATTAAAAACAGCTGACTGCTGGGAACAAAGCTGTATACCGAAACGCGTCAGCTGTTTTTAATCTTGACCTACATGTAGCAAATAAAGGTTTTCATGGGATTCTGGAGTCACTGGTTACATCTTTCTTTGAGCTGCGTATTCAATGGCTGGAGGTCATTTGAGCCAGAACACCCAGTGATGACTTTATAGTGTAGTGAGCGGGGATTCGTCACTTCCGGATTCTCATGTGACATTTACCAAAGCCCAATATCAAGAACGAGGCGCTAAACTGGCAGGCTGCATCCGCACATGCTGTAGATCCCCAGTGCCAGCCTTAGGGCACTATTACATGTAAGTGCAATATATATTTTTTTATATCTTATTTTAAACATCAATAAACATACTACACTAAAAAGTCCTTCTTTATGTCCCTGGTGGAGTACATCCTTACTTCCTAGCTACAACCCAAGGGACCATTGGAGTGGAATGGTGTGAACTTAGGAACCAATCTGGTTTTTCCAAAAAGCGCATTTTGACCTTCTGTAAAAAGGGGTCAAACACCCCTGGTGAGTTACCATCTACCCTCTGAGCACCCGTGGTGAAGCAATTAGAAGATGTACGCATCAAGAAACACTTTATATAATTGGTGTTGGGCACAGTCACATTGGAATTTACTTTTGCATTTATTGTTTTCAATTTAAAAAATGTATTATTATTTATGGAATTCTTTTCACTTATATTGTATATGCAGTCTTTTAGAGATATGTATGTTTATTTATGAGTATACATGTTTATTTATGAGTATGCCTGTCTGACAGAAGTCGGCCTGAATGTCTGGCTTCTGTCAAACAGCTTGCTGGAAAACCAGCAGCCAATCGACATCCGATCAGCACTGTTAGTCAATGGCTGCGATGGTAATGGGACCTTAGAGTTGCTGAGGGGTTTAGACCCTAGCACAAGTTTAATACAAATACAGGACTACAAGTACCTAGAGCAAAGTGCCCCACACTCCCCCCGCCCCCTGAGCTGGAATGATCATGAGAAAAAAAAGCCAGACCATCCACAGGCTTTAGAAGAGCATTTAAATTTGTACTATTTTGCCTTTAGCAAATTCACATAAGAGGTGTGTAATGGATAAGGGAGCGTTCAACTTTAAAAACAGCTGGTACTTCATATTAATATAGCTCTTTATATAGCTTTGTACGTCGTAGTAGCGAACCAGTCTGCTGTATGATAATAAGAAAAGTAGTGGAACCGCACTCAGGTAGATGAAGGTAATCACGGTTATGAGTAAGCGGCCGTGTGTGCCGTGAAACGCGTTAACCTTGGATTACCTGTTCCCTGCACTGTCTGTTCATCTATGATTTGAAGAATAAAGTAATTCTATTTGCTTTCATCTACCTGAGTGCGGTTCCACTACTTTTCTTGCAATCATCCGGATGACGGGTCTTACCAGCACCAGGTCGGGCTGACACACCTGAGCGGCTTTGTTCTCTCTCATTACTGCTGTATGATAATGCCGATGTTCTTTCAAAAATTCAGCCTTCTCCCCGGCAGGTGGTCCTGCTGGTGGAACCGTACAAATGATCAGTGACTCCAATAATCACAAAGGTTACTGTATGGATTTAGTCTAGCTTGGAGCTGGTGGGTGCTTATTTAGCCTAAACTAATAATAAGCCCTCCATTTTTTTAGAAATAGCTGATGTAATGCAGCTTCATTATTATTATTATACAGGATTTATATAGCGCCAACAGTTTGTGCAGCGCTTTACAATGTGAGGGAAGACAATACAGTTACAGTACAATTCAAAACAGGAGGAACTATAGGGCCCTGCTCCTCGTTAGAGCTTACAATCTCTAAATTCTTGCCTATGTTCCTGGTAAGGTGGTGCCATGACCACTGTCCAAGTTTTCCTGTTTCAGGGTGGCTCCTTTGTTTTGCTGCATCCTATGAAGCAACCCTTGCATGGAAGAAGTAGAGATGTGTATCCTCACTCTGTGTGCATCAATAGAAACACACAGTCCTGCAGCCTAGGATGGCAAGGCACTCCCTTGCTCCTTCCCTGTCCCTTCTCCAAACTAACAGACTGACTGGAGACTACACTATCCACTGTTAACTCTGTCCTGTGAAGACTGGAAGTTCAGGGAAGCAACACTGAGAGAGCTGGAGCCAGAATCATTAAAAGCTGTCAATTGAAAGTGCTGGATTAAGATTTTTAACAAACTTTTACAGACAAAAGCTTATTTTTTCAGGCTCTGTGTGTTAAGTTAAAAAAAAAACTATGAAGGTTTAATACTGCTTTAAAGAGTAACTTAACTTTTGTTGAAAAAAAAAAAAACATACGTTGCCAGGGTTTTGGCAAATTTTATTGCAGATTTTTCCACATCCCTGTTCTGAAGAATAGCTGTTTGTTTTATTATGTGCAATGTAAATCTGAATGGGAGTGACTTTCTCAGTACTAATCAGCTGATGCACTTGCAGTGTTCTAATGAGGAAAGTTGAATTATTTTATTTTGTTTTTTGTAACATTTTTTGTATGCACAGTACATTATCACAGGCCAAAAAAAAAAAGATGGAGGATACAGAAAAAAAAAAAAAACCCATCAGAGATGATGGTAACGGCAGCAATAGAAGGAGCACTGTCGCTGGAAGTCAAAGGTGAGTTTGCCATAGCATGCATACTTGTAAATGATTGCAAGTGCTGCCCTTAGAATTCCCCCCTCTTAGCGCCTTTGAGTAACTTGGGTTAAGCAGAATTTTTTTCTTTAGACTGCATTCTTCATGGTGCATGGTAATGAAAATCTTTATTACTTTCAGCATCTAAAATGATGCTGTACCTAGTCATTACCCTCTGCTTGTAAATCTTATTTAGCAGGCTGGTCCCTGTACTGCTATCTGTAAAACAAGATTTTCTCGCTTCCTTTGGTGACTGTAGCCCCTCACTCAGCAAACTGTCTGGTGAGTATCTCCATAAATGTCTGACCCAACTGGAAGAGATACAGCTGTTCTTTGGTCTAAAAGGCCTGCTGATGACCTGAGGCCTGGAACCTTCCAAATGTTACAGGTCAACAGCAGTCTAATAACAATATACCCAACAACATAAAAAGGATGTTTACTGGACATTGTCTTTGCTTAAGGACAGCCATACGACGCAGAAGTAAATCAGGTGGTCACTGCTATCTGAAATACTCCATGATGGTCTGGCAGTTCAAACTGCAGTTTAAGAATTCCAGGTATGGGAGAGGGGCCTCACACGTGACGTTATTCCTCAAGCTGGCCTGACCGCTTGGACCTGCTTATTGTTTGTAACACGTGCTGTGTAATTCCTTCAAAATTGTGTGATTTTATCATTTTATGAAAATCTTGGTGGAATACTACACTATGTGGATTTTCTTCTGTACTTCAACTTCCTTTGTGAAGTCTATCTTGGCTTAGGAGATTGTGGCACCTTGGCATGCAAAATCGTGGTGTATATAGCTACTATGCAGCAAGGCATCTGATGGTCTCCTTGTGGGATCAGAGCAGCTGGTGAGGAGCTCATTTAACCACTTAAGCCCCAGAAGATTTTACCCCCATTCCGACCAGGGGGTATTTTGCGATTCCGCACTGCGTGACTTTAACGGACAATTGCGCGGTCGTGCGACGCTGTACCTAAACAAATTTGGCGTCCTTTTTTTCCCACAAACAGAGCTTTCTTTTGGTGGTATTTGATCACCTGTGCGATTTTTTGATCACGCGCTATAAACAAAAAAAGAGCGTCAATTTTGCAAAAATAGCAATATTTTTCACATTTTTTTATATGAAATTCCCCAAAAAAAAATTTAAAAATCAAAATTTTTTTACTTTTTCGGCCAATTTGTTTTATGCTACCTATGTTTGGTAAAAAAAATCGCAAAAAGCGTATTTTGATTGGTTTGCGCAAAAGTTATCGCGTTTACTAACAAAGGGAAAGATTTCTGTCATTTTTGTTGTTTTTTTTTTTAACGTGTAATGGCGGCGACCTGCGATTTTTTTTGCGGTACTGCGACATTGGGGCGGACAGATCGGACCCTTGACTGACATTTTTGACACTTTTGGGGTTACCAGTGACATTTCTACAGTAATCAGTGCTATATATATGCACTGTTACTGTAAAAATACACTGGTAGTGAAGGGGTTAACTTTATTTGGGAGGGAGGGGCTGTGTGTATCCCTAGGGGCGTGCTTTCTACTGTGATTGGCTGGGGCTTGAGCTGTATGGACACTGATCAACGGATCTACATACTAGATCCGAGTGATCAGTATCCTAACAGCAAGGAGAATGACAGGTGGCTTGTTTACACAAGCTGCCTGACATTCTCCCTCTCCCCCGCCGATCGCCGAGTGACCGGCGGACATCGGGTCCGCCGGTCACACGCGCGGGGGGGTCCGTGACCACGCGGGAGCGCGCCTCCGGGGGCGCGCGCTCGCTCCCTAGACCCTCACAAGCTAGTGACGTAGCCCTACGTCACTTTGCCTGTGAGGGGCTGACTGCCGACGTAGATCGGCGTTAGGCAGTCGGCAAGTGGTTAATCGCTGGTGGTGATTCCTTTTGGGAGCACTCTTTCTTCAGTGGTGCACTTCATCATCATTCCTTCATGGCAAAGAAAGGACAGTTGAAGTTTGGAAAATCTGAGCATCTTTTTGTACCATATACAGTGCCTTGAAAAGTATTCATCCCCCTTGACATTTTCCACATTTTGTCATGTTACAGCCAAAAACGTAAATGTTTTTTATTGATATTTTATGTGATAGACCAACACAAAGTGGCACATATTTGTGAAGTCAAAGGAAAATGATAAATGTTTTTCAAAATGTTTTACAAATAAATATCTGAAAAGTTTGGCATGCATTTTTATTAAGCCCACTTTACTCTGATACCCCCAACTAAAGTATTGCCCTGACAAGTCGCGCTCCCTCGCGGTCCATTGACCGCTACAGGACCCGTTCTAATAGGAGCGGCACAAGTCGCCTGTACTACTTTGGAGTGACCTCGGAGCGGCTTGCATAGACTTCCATTATGTGAAGTCCCTGCAAGTCGCTCCGAAATCGTGGTGCATGGTAATGCACAAGTCGCCCCCGAAGTCGTGCAGAGTCGTGTCGCCTTAGTGTGAACCGACTCCAACTCTTGAAGAGCTGTAGAGATCCACAGCTCAGGTGGGAGAATCTGTCCACAGGACAACTATTAGTCACGCACTCCACAAATCTGGCCATTTTGGAAGAGCGGCAAGAAGAAAGCCATTGTTGAAAGAAAGCTATGAAAAGTCCCGTTTGCAGTTTGCAAGAAGCCATGTGGGGGGAGGGGGGGGGACAGAAAACATATGGAAAAAGGTGCCAAAATTGAACTATTTGGCCTAAAAGCAAAACGCTATGTGTGGGGGGAAAACTAACACTGCACATCACCCTGAACACACCATGCCCACCGTAAAACATGGTTGT
The DNA here is from genome assembly GCF_965119305.1 of Pelophylax lessonae. Taxonomy (NCBI): domain Eukaryota; kingdom Metazoa; phylum Chordata; class Amphibia; order Anura; family Ranidae; genus Pelophylax; species Pelophylax lessonae. The sequence continues at coordinate 312,186,044 of NC_138768.1, read as the reverse complement.
GGTAGCATGATGTTGTGGGGATGCTTTTCTTCAGCAGGGACAGGGAAGCTGGTCAGAGTTGATGGAAAGATGAATGGAACCAAATATAAGGTAATCTTAGAAGAAAACCTGTTAGAGTCTGCAAAAGACTTGAGAATGGGGTGGAGGTTCACCTTCCAGCAGGACAATGACCCTAAACATACAGCCAGAGCTACAATGGAATCGTTTTGATCAAAGCATATTCATGTGTTAGAATGACCCAGTCAAAGTCCAGACCTAAATCCAACTGAGAATCTGTGGAAAGACTTTAAAATTGCTGTTCACAGACGCTCTCCATCCAATCTGACAGACAGAGATGTATAGTAACTAAGTAGAACTACTTCACTACTGTACTTAAGTACTGAAAGGCGGTATCTGTACTTCCCTAGAGTAGAATTTTTTCTCCTACTTCCACTTTTACTTCACTACATTTTTTCAATGATTTCAATACTTCTACTCTGATATTTTTTTTTTGTGCTGCATAGTTACTCGTTACAATTATAAAAATTACCACTGCCAGAACAGTAGATGGCAGGTTTCATGAAGCTCAAAACATGTGTATTATCAGCGCATACGAAAATAAATGCTACTGTATGTATAAATAAAAGCTGCATTTGAAATAATAAGAGCCGGTTCACACTGAGGCGATCCGACTTCGAGGGGCGACCTGTGAAGTTGCGGTGCACAGCGTGCACCACGACTTCGGCGCGACTTGCAGGGACTTCACATAATGGAAGTCTATGCAAGTCGCTCCCAGGTCGCCCCAAAGTAGTACAGGACCCTTTTTCTAAGTCGGAGCGACTTGTGTCGTTCCTATTAGAACCGGTCCTGTGCTAATCAATGGCGAGCGACCGAACGCGACTTGTCAGGCTGACAAATCGCCTGACAAGTCGCGCTAGTCTGAATGGGGTCTGAAAAACAATATGATGTTCAAACTTTTGACTTCTTTCTTTAATAACTACATAACACAGTACTTGTACTTTTTCTTTCAGTACTTGAGTAGCAAAATTTTTAAAAAACTACTTGCAATACTTAAGTACAAAAAATGTTGAATACTTTAATACTTCTACTCAAGTCTCTTTTTGATCGAGCACTTCCACTTCTACTCAAGTCACTTTTTGATCGAGCACTTGTACTTTTACTCAAGTATGGATTTTGAGTACTTTATACAATTCTGCTGACAGAGCTGGAGCTATTTTGCAAAGAAGAATGGGCAAAAAATCTGTAGATGTGCAAAGCTGGTAGAGACCTACCCAGAAAGACTTGCAGCTGTAATTGCAGTGAAAGGTGGTTCTACAAAGTATTGACTCAGGGGGACTGAATACAAATGCACGCCACACTTTTCACATATTTATTTGTAAAAAAAAGTTGAAAACCATTTATCATTTTCCTACCACTTCACAATTATGTGCCACTTTGTGTTGGTCTATCACATAAAATCCCAATAAAATACATTTATGGTTTTTGCTGTAACATGACAAAATATGGAACATTTCAAGGGTTGTGAATACTTTTTCAAGGCACTGCATATATATTTATATAATTATAATATTTTTTTTTTTTGAACGGTGTTTGTACATTTTATATGGACTTTATTTGCACAGATATGTCAATTGTCATCCTGCTGAACCAGCCAAATTTTGGTATATGTATAACCAGCTTAAGAGCATCAATAAGGTTAAGGGGGGCAATATTTTCATTATAAAGCTAGGATCAAGAACACAGGGACGTGACTTCAAATAATTTGAGTAAAGTTGAAAACTACGTGACCCTAGAAAGTAATTTAAAGAGTTTGTGGAGCAGACTTCCAGCAGGTAGTAAGTCAGTCAACGGTAAGTGAAAATGCTTGGGACAACATAGATCCATACTCAGGCAAAAAGGTTAAATAAACAAGAGAAGCAAACATATTACTTATTATTTTTTATATATTTTTTTATTGCAGGTACTTCTATAGTGCCGTCAATTTACGCAGCACTTTACATATACATTGTACATTCACATCAAACAGAAAAAAAGGGGCGGGGAAGACTTGATAGAACTCTTGGTCTTTTTCTGCTGTCACTCTTCTGCTTCTTTGTTTCTATGTTTCAAGTAACTGTAGATATGATAAGACAGTCATTCGAGCATTCCAAAAATCTGAAAACCTGTATCCTCTATATCAATGTTTCTCAACCAGGGTTCCTCCAGAGGTTACTAGGGGTTCCTTGAGCAACGAGCAAATACTGCCTCTCAGATAAGTTCCCAGTGACACCTTTGATCTTTTTAGCTATCTGTAAGAGGGTAATTCTTCCCAATGACCACAAGTGTAAGGAGCATTCTTCCCACTGACTATCACAGTAATGTATCATGAGTTATAAATATAGTCATTTTTAGCAGGGGTTCCCTGAGACCAGAAGGTTATTTCAAGGGTTCCTCTGTGCTGAAAATGTTGAGAAAGGCTGCTCTATATGGATGTACAGTATGTGCTCAGTGTGTCAGTGCTCTTATGCTACTATGTCCTGATGAAGGTTGGGTTAGACCGCTAGGTCAGTGTGTCAGTGCTCTTATGCTACTATGTCCTGATGAAGGGTGGGTTAGACAGCTTGGTCAGTGTGTCAGTGCTCTTATGCTTCCATGTCCTGAAGAAGGTTGGGTTAGACCGCTAGGTCAGTGTGTCAGTGTTCTTATGCTACTATGTCCTGATGAAGGTTGGGTTAGACCGCTAGGTCAGTGTGTCAGTGCTCTTATGCTTCTATGTCCTGATGAAGGTTGGGTTAGACCGCTAGGTCAGTGTGTCAGTGCTCTTATGCTACTATGTCCTGATGAAGGTTGGGTTAGACCGCTAGGTCAGTGCGCTTATGCTACTATGTCCTGATGAAGGTTGGGTTAGACCGCTAGGTCAGTGTGTCAGTGCTCTTATGCTACTATGTCCTGATGAAGGTTGGGTTAGACCGCTAGGTCAGTGTGTCAGTGCTCTTATGCTGCTATGGCCTAATGATGGTTGGCTTAGACCTAGCAGTCTAACCACCCTCTAAAGTCCATGGTAAGCTTTTTAACCTGTTTCATATAAACATTGTAGTACAAATAGAGGCACATTTCTGGCGGTGTGCATGCCCACTGTAATTTTTTGCTGGGGGGTGGAAAAACAGGACATGAATGTGCTTAACAGAAGTAAAGCAACAGGTACTGTAAGAAATAATAGATAGGGTATGAGTTATATGTGTGTGTAACACATGGTCCTGCAAACAATGTGCAAGAGATAGTAAACTGTTTTGGTATAGACAAAGCCCAGCTACAGTCTACGTGTCTGAAGATCACAGACATCAAGCCATACATACCATATAAGTGTGTCTCCAGGTCTTATCACTTCACTGTTCATATCTTTCCTGCACTGCTGTTCTGTGACACTTTTGGTTATGTTCAGCATGGCAACTTATTTTACAGGCATCGACAAACAATAAAGAATTTACTGCCCTGTACTGCTTTTCCAGCCAGCATTTTTAAACTGATTTCATGAAAATGTCACAATGAGCCTCAGATTACTACATCATATCATATGATTCTGATAATGTCAGGTATACAACATTTTTTGGGTCAGTATCCTCCAGTGTAACAGGATCATAGGCATGAAAATCTCTTGTAATGTATTCAAATAACTGCAATTTCATCCAGATGACCTACAAGTGCTGAACACACATAACTTCCATAATCATGAAAATGTCTGTAGTACCCAGTAATGGGCGGTTACATGCTTGGTGAGCTGTGTTCAAACATATAACCAAGCAACATCAAAAACCAATGCGTGAGTGTGACTAAGCCCCGAAACAAATGAATTACAGGCATACTAATCAGAATTACACATCTAACCAAACTGATGTATCACCAAGTCAATTGAAGATAAAACTGGCTGCAGACTGTTATCTGATCAAATTACAAACTCAGTAAATGTAAACAGAAGAACCCAAAATGGTACAAAAAATAACATTGCAATTTCACACAGTGTTGGACTTAATACATTATTAAGTGAACCCGGTTTCACTCCTCTAGTTGGTCCATTATTTTAGAAGAGCCATGCACGTTTGCAAGAAATATATAGAAATGTGGTCCATGAAGTCTGGCCTTTTTTTTTTTGTTGGTTTTTCTTAAACTTTAACCTTTTTTAAAAACAAAAAAAGCATCTCTAGAAATTAGGCATGGCTTGGGTTTAGAAATATGCAATAGCTTGCAACAAAACTGTTAGGTATCAATCTTTGTATCAATCTTTTTTCAAATATGGTAGTAATTAAGTGAAGAAGTGTTTGAGACTAGCTTTGAACTTGTAGCACCAGTGACCACAGAAAACTGAGATGGCAGAAGATGGGAATTAGGGTTCAACCTAATCACCAAGAGATCTCTATCCTTGTGACACTTCTATACACATGCATGCTACATTTCCTAATAAGTTCAGTTCTAAATGTGAGGTTTGAAAGCTGTTTGCTCTTAATGGCTTATAGTGGTTGAGGTTGAATGAAGACAATAGTCCATCCAGTTCAATCTGTGAAGGTGTGAATAATTTCCCATACCCCTGAATGTTTTGATCCTTGAGATGTACAGCCAAGAGTCTTTTAAAAGGAGCCATACTCCCCGCAGTTACTACCATTTGTGGCAGAGAATTCCACATTCTTGTAGCCCTTACTGTAAAGAACCCCCTGCGTAGCCTGAGGTTAAAACGCTTCTCCTCTAATCGCATTGCATGGCCTCGTATCCTCATGCATTCCTTGCGACTGACTCGTTTTTTTCTATGCTCTGATCACCGTTGAGGTATTTGTAAATTGCTATCATGACCCCTCTCAGGCGTCTCTTCTGCAGGGAGAATAAATCAAGAACTTCTAAGCGCTCTTCGTAATTAAGGTCCTCTAATCCCCTTCTCTGTACTCTTTCCAGCTCCAACACATCCGTTCTGAGGACCGGCGACCAGAACTGCACAGAATACGCCAGATGTGGTCGGACCAGTGATTTATAAAGTGGAAGGATTACCGCTTTGTCTCTGGAATACATCCCCTTCCTTATGCATGATAATATTCCACCAGCTTTGGCAGCTGCAGCTTGACATTGCATGCTATTGCTAAATCTATCTTCTACTAAGACCCCCAGATGTTTCTCCATTTTTGATACCCCCAGAGGTTCCCCCCCTAGCGTGTATTTTGCTTTTACATTTTTAGTCCCTAAGTGCAATACCTTGCACTTATCCACATCAACCTCATTTGCCATGTAGTTGCCCACTCTGTTATTTTGTTCAGGTCATTCTGCAAGATTACTGCCTCCCGATATAAAGTTACTGCCCTGCTCAATTTTGTGCCATCTGCAAAAACTGAGATCGAGCTACTGACCTCGTCCTCAATGCTATTTATGAATACATTTAACAAAATTGGTCCCAGAACTGAGCCTTGGGGGACAAGCTGCAGAGATAGTGGAATAATAAGTAACTCTTATTTATCAAAACCATATAATATGAGGTCAATCCTAAATACTTTCAATTTTATGCAACCAGGCAGGCCCTTGCACTACATAGTTGAAGGTAAATCTAAAGTAAATTGAACAAGAAAATTGTATAATGTATGGCCAGCCTTAGAAAGTTTCCAACTTTTCTTACAGTTTTGTTCCTTAGACCAGGGGTAGGCAAGCTTTGGCCCAGCATCTGTGGTGAAACTATACATCTCCCTATGCTTCTGCCTTTGCGAGTGTTGACTCTGGCTGTCAAAGTCTTGCAATGCCTCATAGGACTTGTAATTCCTCAGTGGCTGGAGGGACAAATCTTGGCTACCCCTGGCTTAGACAATAAGCGGCTCAATTACATCTTGATATTTCAGGTGAGGATGATTGATATCTAAAGCTATCTATATGTAGCACTGCCCCTTGGGAGCTGCTGAGTGTGGATTCCCCTGGGTTACCCATAGTAACAGTCCATCAAACTTATCACTTTAAGACTTGGCTCAGACAATGAACAGTCCAGGGGATTTGGTTTTTGTGTTTTATTTTAGAACTTGGATGGGAGAAGGGATGAGTGGAATACTCCAACTTGAACTATGCACAATTTCTGGGGACACTTGCTGTAATGAGTGTGGCAAGGCCGCTGCTTCACCTTGCCACTGAAGTGAAGTAGAAAATAGGTTCCTGACTGAATTTCTCTTCAGGGTCCTGACTTGGCACCCCCTTGCTCACTTCCCGTGCATGCTAGCCCCTTGTCCACTGACTCTCCACTGGAGTGGTCCCCTTCCTGGGCAGACCCCTGGCAAGTTTCCCAGTACTCACGGACACTGTTTTTCCTGGGTTGCTCTGCCTTCAGCTCCACCTGTCAGTATCCTGGACCTCCTGGCTCAGCATCACACACTTGGTCCCCTAGGCTGACTGCCTGTGACCACCTTCCTTGCTGACAGGAGGAGAGACAAGCCGTCACCCTCCTCCTGGGACCTGGCTTCCCGCCCAAAGACGCCCTGTCACATGGGCCCTTGGCTTTTATAGCCAATCCCAGGATGCACCACTCTCTGTGCCAACCCATTGGGACAGCTACAAAAGCCTGTGTTTCACTGGCTGGGTTTTCTCCACTGTCCAACAGGCTCCCTATTGGATACAGTGGGGACATTCCCTCAGACCAAGTAAATCACACATGTACACATTTAACAGGCAAAACTACTGATCAGGCTCCACTGATAAGCAGATGGAGCAAAGCAATGCCTTTACCTAGCACCTACCTAGGAGGGTGCTACATCTACATGTTTTTTTTTTTTCTATTGATTCCCCCATCCAACTAAACAGAGTGGATGTAGGAATCTCCAGTTACCAATTTTATTCAGCAGCCATGGCATCTGAGTTTGCCTAAATACAGTGGCGTTGCCAAATAGTGAATGCAGTTATTGTTCAACCAATAATTTTCCACCCGGCTTGGTTGACTTTTAAATCTTGCACACCCATCCACTGCTCAGATTTCGGCTAATTCACCTGGAATCTGTTGAAATACGAGCTGACTATAGCCAGCTTACCTGGTTCCATTATAAATATCACGTTTTTTTTAACATTTGATGTAAAAACACAGCTCTTCCATATCATAGTTAGGGCCCACATACACGGGTGGTCGTAACATTCAGTGGCAGTGATTTTGTAACAGGATCCGTCCTAGCTAGGCGGCGAACAATTCAGAAATGGTGATAACCAGAGAGTCTCGTATCATCTGCTGCTATGGATGGGAAAACTGCTCCTGATAATATCAGATTTTTCATTTGTTTGAACAAATGGTCATTCTGGTGAAGCCTAGTGTCATGATGATGAGAATACATAATGGGTATGCACTAGAGAATTAGGGAACTAGATAACAGGACAAGATAATGATGTATGCATTTCAAGCCGTTCCAATTTATCCCCACTTTTGAACATGAGCTCCTTTTTAAACATAGCTTTAGTAAAAGGATCAGAATACTGTAAAAACAGTCTTAGATCCCGGGATGGGGGTGGAATTCACACCTCAGAGGGAGAAGGGGTTCCTTGGAGCAATTGGTGTCTATTTAACAACCTGTTTTAACTTCATTAGCAATAGGAGCCCAGGGGAGATAACACTGTGACAGACAGCAGCTGGAGGAAAGACAGGAGACACAGAAGTGTACTACATCAATGCCATGCCTAAAGTGCTTGACTCATCACACTACCACAAAAGTACAAAATCAGACCTAGCACTAAAAAAAAATATATATATATATATGTTTACACCATTAAACCATCATCATCCTTAAAGGAAACTTAAACTAGTAAGCCTAGGTTAATTTCTTTTTTTTATGAATGCAATCCCTCTTTTTAAAAAACGTGTGCCAAGACATAGCCCATAAAATCTCTGCCAAGGCAGAGCATGTTGGCCATGTACGCCACTGGTGTTTTTTGTACAGCTGTTTTGTCTCATGGCTTTCATACTGACAAAAACTGTTGACTTTCTGCTGATGTCACCCACCAGGAGCAAGTAGAGTCATTTATTGTGCTTTGAGCATTCATGAGACTTCCTTGGCACATTATCAGTGTGGCTTGGGGTGCACATTAGAAACTTTATCAGAAAATGTACTCCAGACAGAACAAATTGGCTCCAGGAATATTGGCAAATCTATATCACTATTATCTGATCAGCAGATACTGGAGCTGATAAGTTGCTCTCAGCCAAATGGTGGTCTCATGCATTATCACTATTCTGCAATAGGTAAAGGAAGAATTTATTTTGGTGTGCTAGCCTAAAGCTGGCCATAGATGGATCGAAACTTGGCCGGTGTTCTGTCAGAATACCATACCCTATCAGAATTCCATACCTACGTCATTTCCGGTTGCGGATCAGCTGTGGCTTCGTCATGAATCAGCTGTAGCCGCGTCACAAGTCATACTGCGCATGCGCAGAATAGGTAGGGCATTTTGATAACATCGTAAGGGTCAAGCAAAAGTCCAACTGCGCATGTGCCTGCGCATGCGCACCAACGGGTCGGGCAGCGGGATCTCTGATAACAAACATCCATCCGATCTCCATGGCCCACACTGCGCTGACCCGACACTACGCCGAGCAAACACTGCACCGACCCGACAATCCGATCTCCATGCCCCACACTGTGCCGACCCGACCAGTTGGCGTGCGCGTGTGGGTAGGGAATAGGATTGTCCTATTGTCGGCTCGGCGCAGTGTATGCCATGGAGATCGGATGGATGTTTGTTATAAGAGATGCCGCTACCCGATCCGTTGGTGCACATGCTCAGTAGGACTGGTGCCTCATCCCCTTACGATGTTATCAAAATTCCCTACCTATCCCGTGACGCGGCTACAGCTGGTGCATGACGAGCCTGCAGCGGAAATGACGTAGGTAGGGAAATCTGATGTGGTAGGGTTTTCTGATAGAACACCGGTTCAGCAGGGACTGGCCAAATTTTGCTCCATCTATGGCCATCCCTGTTCCAGAGAAGTTGATCTAATGATCGTCTTCTCTTGAACTGGCTTCTTGGAAAAAATTTCTTTAAAGCGGTAGTATACTACATTTTTTTACTTTTACCTACAGGTAAGCCTATAATAAGGCTTACCTGTAGGTACAATTAATATCTCCTAAACCTGCAGGGTTTAGGAGATATTTGCCCTGCATGAAGCCGCTTACGCTAGGTCTGCCGGACCTTCAGAGTTCCTTGTCGGCTACTTGCCGGAAAGTGACATCATCGCGGCTCCGGCCACTCACAGCACCGGAGCCGCTGAACCTGGAAGAGACGCCGAGGGAGCATGACAGTGTCCGGACATCCGCGTCGGGGCTATGTTTTAAGGTAAGTATTTCATAATGAGCTAATATGCGATGCATACTAGCTCATTATGCCTTTGTCTTGCAGGGTTTTTTTTTTTTTTCGGCAGTATACAACCGCTTTAAACAGCACTGCCCCCGTCTCCGTTGTCAAAATACAATAACACATCTGGGAGGATTCTTCCATCCACCTCGCTTGTTTTTATTCGATCAACCCCCAATCAAACTGATCCACATATGGCCAGCCTTACTTCACTACATGATCACTGGCTACCATCATTGGCTATGTGCCCACCTTAACTGGGATAGAGTGTGCATAATTGTGCCAATGTGGTCTTCATACAACTTCACCTTCCTCCCTAATTGTCCTGTATATAAGATCTGCTGACCTCAAATGTCAGGACTGGAGTGTCCCAACTATAAGCAGAATATGTCTGAAACCGTCTAGTCTAATCCTTAAGTGTGTGTGTATTTTTTTTTTTTTTTGCCAGGCACAGAAAATTTTCAGCATAGCGGGAGCTTCAAGTGTCTTTTAGAATTCGGAAGCAGAATTATTTAAATCAATTGAAGGATATACAATTCCTATCTGTGCACCAATGCTCACCAATATTTATGAGAATAAATAGTTATGAGAGTTTTTGTTATTCCTGTTATATATCTGACTAAAAGAGAATTGTTTTTGGCTTGCCATCATATCAACAGATGCACCAGTTGTTGATTTCCATCTATAAATAATAGTTGCCTGTCTGTCCATGGTTGAAATACTAGTCCCAGACCAGAAGAAGTATGGTGAAAGTAAAGCCAGAGTTAGTGGTCATTGACTCACAAAGTGTTGGAGCTCTTGGATCAGCCAGGGAACCATAATATTCAGAAAGAAATATTAGCAATGGCAGTCTTTTAGGTTTCTGTAAGTTAAAGAGTAAAACATAGGTTTCCTTTAGTTCAAGTAAAGCCAAAACCTATCTTTCTAAACATGTATTACTTCCCTTAAATGGGAAAATGTCCTGAGATGATAATGGATACTGAAATTCTTCTTTTGAAAATGCTAGTTCTCTTCCCTGGCCGCCATATTGATCCTATTTCAGACACTCTTAAGAGACAGAAGTACCCAATGGGGAATTTTTGATCATATATTCTAAAAAAAAACATATATTTTTGTAAAACATTACTTTCAATTAAAGCGGAGTTCCACCCAAAAGGGGAACTTCTGCTCATCTGTTTCCTCCCCTCCTAGGGTGCCACATTTGGCACCTTTCAGGGGGGAGGGGGAACGGGTACTTGTTTTTCACAGGTACCCTTCCCCACTTCTAGGAGACGGTGTCGCGGCGCCATCCCTAGGAAGTTCCATCCCCTACCTCCTTCCCCCGCCACCGAGTCAATGAGAATGCGCAGCACGCTTCGAGCATGCGCAGCAGAGAGCGGGCTGTGAAGCTGAAAGGCTTCATTGCCGGTTTCCCTTAGAGTGAATGGCCGCGGCAGCACCCGGCAGCCAATCCAAAAATCGACTGGGTTTCTGACATTGCGGGCTCCCTGGACAGGTGGGTGTCTATATATTAAAAGTCAGCAGCTACAGTATTTGTAGCTGCTGACTTTAATTTTTTTTTCCACAGCTGGAACACTGCTTTAAAATCTTTTGCTAATAAAATACATTAAATAAAAATGTTTTAAGGATTGCATATAACTTCATCACCATGTATACATACCTCCCTACTTTTTGAGATGGGAACGAGGGACACCTATTAGCAAAAGTATGTAGGCATAGGACACACCCCTTGTCACGCCCCCTTGATGGAGAATTATATGTAGCACCCTTCAAGGTAGGTGCTAGGTAAAAGCATAATGGGCCTTGGCTGCCTAACAGCAGGGCCATGATTTTCAGCTGGACTGTCATGTCTCCCAGGTGTGGCTGCTGAGAGGATTCTCATTGGACAGTGGAGGAAACCCAATCAGTGGCCCACTCAGGCCTGTATCTACCCCAGAAGGCAGATTCTGCCGCAGAGGATTCTGGGAGTGGGTATAAGTTTGAAGGGAACGCATGACGCAGCATCTTTGGCGGAAGGCAGAGTCCCAGGAGGGGAGTACGGCTGTCTCTCATCCTGTCAGAAGGATTGGGTGTCTTGGGTGGCTGCCCGAGAATCCAGGAGGGAAAGCTGAGCTGAGCTGCAGAGAAGATCCGTTGTGCTGAGGACCAGCGGAGGAAGAGGGGTTCAGTTCCAGGAAAGCTTTCCAAGGTCGTGGGTACTGTGAACTGCCCCTGGGGGTCTGTCTAGTGTAGAGGGGACCACTCCGGCGAAGGTCCCAGGGATCCTGGAGCCTGCAAGTGTCAAGGGGGTTGCCTAGTGAAAGGACCCTAAAGTGTCAAGGGGGTTGCCTAGTGAGAGGACCCTGAAGTGTCAAGGGGGTTGCCTAATGAGAGGACCCGGAAAGTGTAGAGAGGGCGCCAGCGGTTGGGCCCTGAAGAGTCAAGTGTGCAGTGTTAGGAGTTGCAGCAGCACAAGCAGTTACAAGGAGCTACCTCAGTCAGTGAAGGGCTTAATTTATTCATAAATGATCTAGAGGAGGGGATATCTAGTACAATCTCGGTATTTGCGGATGATACTAAACTAAGCATGCCAACATCTTCTATGCAGGGTGTGGAAACCTTACATGCAGACCTGAACAAAATAACGGGGTGGGCAACTGCATGGCAGATGAGGTTTAATGTTGAAAAATGTAAAGTAATGCACTTGGGTGCCAGAAACCAGAAAGCAAGCTACTCACTCGGGGGGGAACCTCTGGGTGAGTCTAGGATGGAAAAGGACCTGGGGGGTACTGGTAGACAACAGGCTTGGCAGTGGCATGCAATGCCAAGCTGCTGCAAGCAAAGCCAACAGAATACTGGGATGTATAAAAAAGGGGATTCTCTCCAGAAATAAAGAGATTATTCTTCCACTCTACAAGACTCGGGTCTGGCCACATCTGGAGTATGCTGTCCAGTTCTGGGCACCGGTCCTCAGGAAGGATGTGCTGGAACTGGAGAGAGTCCAGAGAAGGGCAACAAAAATGATTAGGGGAATGGAGGACATCAGCTATGAGGAAAGACTACAAGCACTGAACTTATTCTCTCTGGAGAAGAGACGATTGAGGGGGGATATGATATCAATGTACAAATACTGTACTGGCAACCCTAGCATAAGGAACAAACTATTCAGAGAAAGGGAATACAATAAGACACATGGCCACTCACTAAAACTAGAGGAAAGGCGGTTTAACCTTAAAATACTTAGGGGGTTCTTCACTGTAAGAGCGGTAAGGATGTGGAATTCTCTTCCACAAGCAGTGATATCAGCAGGGAGCATCGATAGTTTAAAAAACTATTAGATGGGCACCTTAAAGACTACAACATACAGGGGTATACAATGTACGGTTAACAGCAAACACACACACACATCATAGGTTGAACTGGATGGACGGATGTCTTTTTTCAACCTCACTAACTATGTAAAGGGCTGGAGGGATTCATACGCAGGACTTTTGAGCTAGACAGAGTGTCAAGAGTCATGGAGCGGTACAGTCCTGGATCTTCTGAGTTAACCAAGGAGTTAAAATCGAAGTTTCAGCACTCTCAGCAGAACAGTATCCCAAGCGCCAGGAAGCGTTGGTCGGCATTCAGCTGGCGTCAGGACAGCGCTAACAGGCATCTTTTCTACAAAGTGTCCCAGTTGAACCTAGTTGAGCCAGAGGAGTATCCCACTCATTCCCTTTTCCCATCTCCATTATACAATAAACAAAACAAACCAAAGATGGTCATTGTCTCAGCTCTCACACACTTCAACTTCAATGTGTTGGAAGTGTTACCATTAACAATGGCAGACCCATATCAGGCCTAATGACTGGAAATTCTGCTACATATGCAAAAAAAATGATTAGTTAAACCCACAAGTGGTGCTTTTTTAGCACTACTACTTTATACTGGCTTTTGGCATTTACAGATGTAGCAATATATAAATTTGATAAAAGTTTTAGCACTAGGAAACACTTTTTGAAAAAAAAAAGAGCAACTATATAGATTAGACCAAAATGAGGGACAAATGAGGAGGAAAGAGGGACAGAGGGACTTTGTTCCAAATCAGGGTCAGTCCCTCCAAATCAGGGACAGGTGGGAGCTATGTGTATACAATCTTCCCAACTTAATGCTGATTACCATCTAGCAGTGAGTTTGCAGAGCTTATACTTTTGGCTAAACAGTTTTGATCACACTAAGTGCAGGTTCACATTTATGCGACTCCGAAACCCTGCGAATCCACTGCGAGTTCCCGCATCGCATTCAAATCGCAGGCAGTTCACATTGCCATATGCGAATTGCTGGGGGTGTTAATACAAGATCAGTTCGCATATCGCAGTGCGAACTGTCAGCTCAGACATGAATCAGATCGCATAGGTGTGAACCACAATGCGATCCGATTCTGCTGCGGACCCAAAAAAGGGTCCTGTTTGAGTTGTGTCAAATCTGACGCAAATTCAGCCATACAATGTGTATTGCTGAATTGGCATCACACAGACATCGCATGTGATTGTCAGAGCAGTGCGTCCGAATCACATGTGATGTCTGTCATCGCACTAATGTGAACCGGGACTAACACATGAATGATTCCATGGTAGGCTGGTGTCATAGGGTTGTTATGCGATTCTTCTTCAGACAACATGGGATAATCTGCAACAATAGATAAATATTACAAACATGAAGATAGGATTATCATAACATATTTTACATACTTACAATTCAAATAATCTTGCATACATATTAGATGTGCGTGGTAAATGATACTTTATACAACGTATAACTATGATTTTCCACACATATCTTCACTCACCGGCCACTTTATTAGGTACATCTTGCTAGTATCGGGTTGGAACCACTTTTGGCTTCAGAACTGCCTTAATTCTTTGTGGCATAGATTCAACAAGGTGTTGGAGACATTCCTCAGAGATTTCAGTCCATATTGACATGATAGACAAGCAAAAGGTTGGGGGAACACACCCTGAACATGTATTTCTAAAGCCGGTGCAGCTATGAACCAAGCGACATGCATATTAAAAAAAGAATAGCGCACACATGCAAAAGAAATGACTAACAAATATGAAGACAATCCATAAATAAAAATGGGGATTTGGTCCCACCATATGGCCTTATCGTGCTCAAGCCCAACACTGCGTCCACTATCAAGTAGATACAGGAGGAGTCCCTTGTAGTGCATTAGCACATCCATCCCAGCAAGGAGTGTTGTCTCCAAGGGTTAGAGAGGCTGGATTCACCCCTTTTTTATGGATAGTGTAGGACCCACTGATAATGGGGTACTTTGACGTAGTGGTGGGCTGGAGCACGATAAGGCCATATGGTGGGACCAAATCCCCATTTTTATTTATGGATTGTCTTCATATTTGATAGTCATTTCTTTTGCATGTGTGCGCTATTCTTTTTTTAGTATGCATATTGACATGATAGCATCACGCAGTTGCTGCAGATTTGTCGGCTGCACATCCATGATGCGAATCTCCCGTTTCACCACATCCCAAAGGTGCTCTATTGGATGAGATCTGGTGAGTGTGGAGTCCATTGGAGGACAGTGATTTCATTGTCATGTTGAAGAAACCAGTGGTGAGATGATTTGAGCTTTGTGACATGGTGCATTATCCTGCTGGAAGTCGGCATCAGAAGATGAGTACACTGTAGTCATAAAGGAATGGACATGGTCAGCAACAATACTCAGGTAGGCCGTGGTGTATAAACTATGCTCAATTGGTACTAAGGGGACCAAAGTGTGCCAGAAAATATCCCCCACATCATTACACCACCAGCCTGAACCGTTGATATGAGGCAGGATGGAGCCATGCTTTCATGTTGTTTACGCCAAATTCTGACCCTACCATCTGAATGTTGCAGCTGAAATCAAGACTCATCAGACCAGGCAACGTTTTTCCAATCTTCTATTGTCCAATTTTGGTCAGCCTGTGTGAATTGTAGCCTCAGTTTCCTGTTCTTAGCTGACAGGAGTGGCACCAGGTGTGATCTTCTGCCCATCTGCTTCAAGGTTTGATGTGTTGTGCGTTCAGAGATGGTATTCTGCATACCTTGGTTGTAATGAGTGGTTATTTCATTTCTGTTGCCTTTTTATCATTTTGAACCAGTGTGCCCATTCCCCATTGACATCTGACATCAACAAGGCATTTTTATCCACACAACTGCCGCTCACTGGATATTTTCTCTTTTTCAGGCCATTCTCTGTAAACCCTAGAGATAGTTGTTTGTGAAAATCCCAGAAGATCAGAAGTTTTTTAAATACTCAGACCACCCCTTTTGGGACCAACAACCATGCCACGTTCAAAGTCACTTAAATCACTTTCTTCCCTATTCTGATGCTCGGTTTGAACTTCAGTAAGTCGTCTTCATCAGGTCTAGATGTCTAAATGCATTGAGTTGCTGCATTTGTGATTGGCTGATTAGCTATTAGTGTTACCAAGCAATTGTACCTAATATAGTGAGTGTATACGTATGTATGTAAGCGACCATGGAATCATTCATGTGTTAGAGTTTTATTTTGGTAGCGCTTTGACCTTTCACCAGTACGACTGAAGAATGGGAATCACTATCTGGAATGTTTAGAACATTTCAGAGACATTAACTAGCTGGGGGAGAGACCAAAAAAATTATACAGGATTTAGAGTTCAGACAATGTGAAAAAGGCATTTCATGAGATCATTTTCAAATAATACAAAGTCTAATTCGTTCTTATAATATTCTGTCAAATGTTTCCCCACCTGTCTACTATCATATTCCAGGAGCAAGAGTGCAGTGGAGGACACATACTTACTCCTGAATGTCTGATATACTGATAAGAGGATAATCTCTGGGTATGGGTAAAATCCAAACAACGTATAAGCAGGATATATTGTCTTTTATATTATATACAAGTACTGTATTATGCAGAATATATTATTAAAGAAGCAGTTTTTACATTTAATGACTTAGAGTTGAATATTAAATAGAATAAATATTTTTTGCATTTTAAACCACTTTCTGCCGAGGCAATGTTTCATATTTCAGCACTGTCACACTTTGAATGACAATGCAACACTATCCCCAAATAAACTTTATGTCTTTTTTTTTTTTTTTTTGGGGGGGGGACAGATAGAGCTTTGTTTTTGTGTCATTTAATCACCTCTGGGTTTTTTTTTTTTTTCACAAAGGGTTTTTACTCTTTACTATATAAAGGAAAAAATGACTGAAAAAAACTTTTTTTCTTAGTTTCTGTTATAAAACTTTGCAAATAAATAATCCTTCTTCATAAATGTGGACCAAAATGTATTCTGCTACATTTCTTTGGTGAGGCAAGATATAGTTTGGTGTGGCACTAGCAGTACTATAATACACCTTCCCCATATCCTACAATGTGGTGGTAAACAGTTGCTGCTCTCATGCAGGTATATTCTTTCCTATGTATACACAGTTCTCACCCTAATCAAGTACATTAATCAATAAAGGGCATAAAAAATATTTCATGCAATACTATAAAACACCTCCCTCTCCTTTTTTTACACAACTCTCACCATACTAAGGTGCATAAATTAATAAAATGTGATCAATCCAACAAAGAATCGATAGAAAAAGTCTCTGTGCGATAAAGGGCCACACTATATTGTCAAAAATATTGGGACGCCTGCCTTTACACGCACATGAACTTTAAAGGCATCCCAGTCTTAGTCTGTGGGGTTTAAGATTAAGTTGGCCCACCCTTTGCAGCTAGAACAGCTTCAAATATTCTGGGAAGGCTGTCCACAAAGTTTAGGAGTGTGTCTATGGGAATGTTTGACCATTCTTCCAGAAGCACATTTGTGAGGTCAGGCACTGATGTTGGACGATTCATCCCAAGAGTGTTCTATCGGGTTGAGGTCAGGACTCTGTGCAGGCCAGTCAAGTTCTTCCACCCCAAACTCGCTCATCCATGTCTTTATGGACTTTGCTTTAAGCACTGGTCCAAATCATTTGGCGGAGGGGGGATTATGGTGTGGGGTTGTTTTTTAAGAGGTTGGGCTTGGCCCCTTCGTTCCAGTGAAGGGCACACTTAAGGCTTTGGTATAACAAGAGATTTTGGACAATTTCATGCTCCCAATTTTGTGGGAAGAGTTTGGGGATGGTCCCTTCCTGTTCCAAAATGACTGCGCATCAGTGCACAAACAAGGTCCATAAAGACATGGATGAGCGAGTTTGGAGGGCAGGAACTTGACTGGCCTTCACAGAGTCCAGACCTCAACCCAATAAAACACCTTTGGGATGAATAAGAGCAGAGACTGCAGGCCAGGCTTTCTTGTCCAACATCAGTGCCTGACAAATGCGCTTCTGGAAGAATGGTCAAACATTCTCATAGACACACTGCTAAACCTTGTGGACAGCCTTCCCAGAAGATTTGAAGCTGTTAAAGCTGGAAAGGGTAGGCCAACTCAAAATTGAACCCATTTGGACTAAGACTAAGATGCCTGTAAAGTTCATGTGCGTGTAAAGGCAGGCGTCCCAATACTTTTGACAATATAGTGTATGTTCACTGCAAATTGTGCAAAATAAAAGTGCTTTAATAATCTGCAAATAAAGGTGCCTCAATGATGTCCAAAACTTGTTCTTATGAGGTTGATTTACTTAAACTGGAGAGTGCAAACTCTGATGCAGCTGTGCATGGTAGCCAATCAGATTCTAAATTCAGGTTGCTCAATTAAAGTGTTTGTAACCCTAAAAAGAAAAAAAAATGGATTCTGTTCCCTTAAAGCATGTTACACAGCACAGTGCTTGTGCTGTGTCATTTGGCCCCTTCTATCACCTGAAATACCTGTCTGATCCTGCCTGGCTATACACTCCACCCTGTAACCTGACCATGGTTTATCATGGCTGCTGAGCCCTGACTCCGTGGTCAGTTTACGTGCCTCCATCATCCGCAGCTCTCCTCTGTCCTCCTTTGTGCTCCTCCCCTCCCTGCTTGTCAGCAAAGACTGCTACTATCATTTCTAAATGTTACATTAACTGATGTGACCAGTGTATGTGGTTTTGTAAAAATAAGCCGTTCCATACTGTATTTCCAAACGCCGCTCAGCGCCCATGTGACTGGCCACCTCTCTCCTCACAATAGCGCCACACTGCCTCAGTAAATACACGGCGGCCGGTTGGCAAGTGGTTAATGAAGCTAGACGCCAGCAGTAGAAAAGTGGCGCAGGCCATGTTGGTACACCACGCACTGCTCAGCACTAACACTTTATACTTTCAAAATGAAACATCCAAACAGCATCACAGATGTCAATATACTATATTAATTTATATCCGCTCACTTTATTGCTAACATTACTCTGAAATGAAAGACGAAGCTGGGTGTAGTAAGATGTCCGCATGGGTGTTCAATCAGATTACCGCTACCCGTCATTACGCATGGGCAGTGAGTGTGTTTTGGTCCGTTGTACAATCTAATGGGTAGCAGCATTCTGACAGAACACCGGCTGTGAAGCCATAAGGAGTCACAGCCAGCTTCCCACAGTTAACATGCCAACGTTGGGGACCTGAAACCAGTGAGGAACATGCCTGGGTGAGGACAGCACTGGGTCCCTGGACAGGTGAGTGGCTGTTTATTAAAAGCCAGCAGCTACCATAGCTGCAGACTTTTAGTTTTTGGATACCTGACTAAAGCTCATCTTTGAGGCCAAAAAAATCCCAGGACAGTACAAATACCCCCCAAATTACCTGACAACCGCTATCCCCATGAGTTGCAGAGGTAGCACCCAGGGGTGTACAAATGCTGTGATTCTGATGCTTTGCTTCACAGCTCTGGCAGGAATTATACCCCCTGTATGACCCATTCAAGTGAATTGGGGTTCTTGTGTGGGGTCAAAAGGGTTAAAGCAGGTGGTGAGGAGGCAATACAATGTCTCCTCACCACCTGTCAAATGCTCCCTGAAGAGTGATTCACACATGGATCGCTTTTTTAGAGAGCACCACACATATGAACAAAGCCTTATGATAACACTGGAGTGGTGGTGTTTAGGGACACTGTGACTCATGCGGTGGTGATTGGGAACACTGTGACTGCCCTGGTCTGGTGACATTGTATTGTTGTGTTGGTGATCAGAGACAATGGCTTGCAGCACTGACATACATTGATATGAGAGCAGCCAGCCATTGTTCTTGATCACAGCTACAGCAATATACAGTATCACACTGTACTTGCTCTGCCGACAGTATGTAAACAAAATTGTGGTTAATGGTCAGAGACACTGATTGCTGCACTTACATACAGCAGCAGTCAGTGTCTCTGATCACAGTGTCATAATAGTGACAATTTACTGCTCAGAGGATATAATCAGTGTTTTCACACTCTGATTGCTTATTACAGTTCTGATGACTGTAATAGGCAATCATTTTCTTTTCACAGCTGATGGCTGTGAGAAGAATCCGTTCAGCCTTTGTTTACAACTCTACAACTCTTACAACAACCCAAAAAATAAAGTTATACTATATTGCAGCTTACCAATCAGGTGTAGTGGCTGCCATAGTTAACTTTTTAAGATCTTTTCCCTTTTTAATTCACCTGCTTATACAGCCAGTAATTCTGTTATTTTTCAGCTTCCTTTACCAGACCAAGCGGTCCAACAAAAGCTGCAGTTAGAGGGTTGAGACACTTTACGACAGGAAGAGTGTTACCGGCTGAATCAACAGGTGAAATAAAAAGGAAAATACTGAGGAAATAAAAACAGACGCAGCCACCATATTTAAAGATTGGTAAGCTGCAATATATTCAATTTTTGGTTCCAAACTGCTTTACATTCACATGTGCAATCTGTGCGCTATGCTCTTCCCAGCTTCCCCTGGAATTTAGGACTACAGAAAAATATATATATATTTTTTTTTTATATGTATTGCATACTTGCCAGAGCAAAATAGTGAGACAGAACCTTTGTTAAGATGTATTTATTGGTATTGTTACCATGATATATATATATATATATATATATATATATATAATTTTGTAATATTTATGAAAAGTTTTCTTCTATCACGTTTCGTAAGAGAGTAGAATTCTAGTAAGCAGGGATTACTGGAATACTAAAGCTGGCCATACAAGGATCAAAATTCTTGCATTTCAGCAGGGACTAGGCAAGTTTTGATCCAAGTTTCAATTCCCACAATGGGGAGGGGTGGGGGTTGGGCGGCTTAAGGAGCATGGTTAAACATGGTGGAGAGGCAGGGAGGGGGGTTATTTTTCAAGGGTGGAGAGGCAGGAAGGGGGGATATTGTTTAGGGGGGAGAGGCTGGGGGGGTTATTGTTGAGGGTGGAGAGGCAGGGTGGGGGTAGGGTTTTTTTTGAGGGTGGAGAGGCAGGGAGGGGGGTTATTGTTCAGGGTGGAGAGGCAGGGAGGGGGGTTATTGTTTAAGGGGGAGAGGCCTGGGGGGGTTATTGTTGAGGGTGGAGAGCCAGGGAGGGGGGTTATTTTGAGGGTGGGGAGGGGGTTATTTTTGAGGGTGGGGAGGCGGGGAGGGGGGTTATTTTTGAGGGTGGCGAAGCGGAAGGGGGGGTTATTGTTTAGGGTGGAGAGGCAGGGAGGGGTTTTTGTTTTGTTTAGGGTGGAGAGGCAGGAAGATATTGTTGCGGGTGCAGAAGCAGGGAGGGGGGTTATTTGTTTAGGGTGGAGAGGCAGGGTTATTTGTTTAGGCTCCATTCACACCTGAGCGTATTGTTTTTGGGCCTTTTTTTGGGGCTTTTTTCAGGCATTTTCAGGCTTTTTGGGGGCTTTTTTTCCAGGCGTTTTTTGCAGGTGTTTGGAGGCAGGCATTGACATCTAACAAAATTTGTGATCTGCCAAAAAAGAAGTTGATGTACTTTTTTGAGCTTCATGGTTTTGCTTCAGGAGACAAAATGCTCATATGTGACCAGGGGCCACTGAAATGCTTGTTGGGCGTTTTGAGACTTCAGAGCTGAGCGTTTTACGAGCTGAAAAGCGCTCAGGTGTGAACAGGGCCTTAGGGTGGAGAGGCAGGGAAGGGGGTTATTGTTGAAGGTGGAGAGGCAGGGAGGGGGCTACTGTAATTGTTTAGGGTGGAGAGGCATGGAGAAAGTTTATTTGATTAGGGTGAAGAGGTGGGGAGGATGGTTATTTGTTTTAGGTGGAGAGGCAGGAAGGGGGGATTGTTGTTGAGGGTGGATAGGCAGAGAGGGGTTTAATTGTTTAGGGTGGAGAGGCAGGGAGGGGGTTATTTTTGCAGGTGGAGAGGCAGAGAGAGAGTTTATTTGTTTAGGGTAAAGAGGCGGGGAGGGGGGTTATTTGTTTTGGGTGAAGAGGCAGTAAGGGGGGATGTTGTTGAGGGTGGAGAGGCAGGGAGGGGGGTTATTTGTTTTGGGTGAAGAGGCGGGGAGGGGGGATTGTTGTTTAGAGGGGGAGAGGCAGGGAGGGGGTTATTTGTTTAGGGTGGAGAGGCAGGGAAGGGAAATGCAGGAAGGGGGGGAGGGGAAGGGAAGGGGAGTAGTCGGGGTTTGAGAACCCATAGCTGCCAGTCACTGCTCTGCACTACAACACCCAGCAAACCTTCCCTCCAAGAAATCTGCAGAAGCTGGGATACCCAGGGAAAGTTGTCAGAGGTGAGGGGGAGCCTGGCTCAGGGCAGGACACACTACTCACCGGGCAGAGCTGTAACCCGGCAGGTGCCCGCAGAGGAGCACGGAAGCAGAATTTGAAAATAGTTGACGCTCACAAAGCTGGAGAAGGCTATAAGAAGCAAAGGCTATATAGCAAAGCGTTTTCAGATGTCCGTATCCTCTGTTCGGAATGTAATTAAGAAATGGCAGTCATCAGGAACAGTGGAAGTTAAAGCAAGATCTGGAATACCAAGAAAAATATCAGACAGAACAGCTCGCAGGATTGTAAGAAAAACAATTCAAAACCCACGTTTGACTGCACGATCCCTCCAGAAAGATCTGGCAGACACTGGAGTTGTGGTACACTATTCCACTATAAAGAGATACTTGTACAAATATGGTCTTCATGGAAGAGTCATCAGAAGAAAACCTCTTCTACGTCCTCACCACAAAAATAAAGCCTGATGCATTTTGGAAACAAGTTCTGTGGACCGATGAGGTTAAAATTTATCTTTTTGGCCGGAATGAGCAAAGGTACATTTGGAGAGGAAGGGGCACAGAATTTAATGAAAAGAACCTCTGTCCAACTGTTAAGCATGGGGGTGGATCAATCATGCTTTGGGGTTGTATTGCAGCCAGTGGCACAGGGAACATCTCACGAGTAGAAGGAAAAATGGATTCAATAAAATTTCAGCAAATTTTGGATGGTAACTTGATGCCATCTGTGAAAAAGTTGAAGTTAAAGAGAAGATGGCTTCTACAAATGGATAATGATCCTAAACACACCTCGAAATCCACAGGGGATTACATCAAGAGGCGTAAACTGAAGGTTTTGCCATGGCCTTCACAATCTCCTGACCTCAACATAATTGAAAATCTATGGATAGACCTTAAAAGAGCAGTGCGTGACAGACAGCCCAGAAATCTCAAAGAACTGGAAGACTTTTGTAAGGAAGAATGGGCAAAGATACCTCAAACAAGAATTGAAAGACTCTTGGCTGGCTACAAAAAGCGTTTACAAGCTGTGATACTTGCCAAAGGGGGCAGTATAAGATATTAACTCCGCAGGGTGCCCAAACTTTTGCAGACGCCATTTTTTGGTTTTCTGTTATTTTGAAAGTGTAAATAATGGAAATAAAATCTAACTTTTGTTGACATATTATAAGAATGTCTAATCTGTAATTTGATGCCTTTTGGAGATTTTTCCATCTTTCCTTGGCTTCTTTATGCACATTAATACAAATTTTTACCTGGGGTGCCCAAACTTTCGATCACCACTGTATAGGCTGCCTATGGCTGGTCATACACAACTCAGCTTTTCTCATTCAGTCCTGCAAACTGATAAAAACTCAGAAAAAAAAACAGTTTTCCCACAAACTTTACACCAATGATTGAGGAATCTCCACCAATAATAATAAGGCAGCAACAACACCAGCTACCCAAACAGCAACTGCGTCTGGTAGGATGTAGTCTGGCTGACAATTTTCTATCTGGATCGGTTGATTTTTAAATGACCTTTTGTTGAGGTGGGTTGTCCTTACAGGGCCACCCGTTTTGGTTGTTTCAGCAGGACTTGGCCAAAATCCATGCAGTCTTTGGCTAGCCAAAAATCATTGACTTAAGAAAAAGACAGCAGTGGAAGTGTTGATGCATGTGACATGAAGCAGGCTTCCTAAAGCCATAAATTAAAAGGAAAAGTGGAGGCTGACACAAAGAGAAAAACAAAGTCTTGAGATAACATGCATGTGTGAAAGATAAATATTCTGGATACAACAGTATACAATATAAACAATGACACAAAGTGAAGACAAACATTGGAAACAGGGTCACCGCTATCTTTTAGCGGTATATGAAATGAATTTTTGTAAAGTTTGCCAAAATAAATAGCAATCATTACATGTCAGTCCAAAAGAGCTTGTTAATGATGGATAACAAAGGAAGAAAAGGGTCAAAATGATTTTTCCACGAGCAAAAAAATCGTTCTTTGCAAAAGGTTATTTTCAACAAACATAACTAATCGATTCGATTCCAGATTAGAATCTAAATTATAAACAATGGGGAGCAATGTAGTATCACTCCAAGAATTTTTATCACATAAAGGATAACACTACTAAGCTACTACTATTTGTTCACGTCAGATCATTTTCAATAGAACTCAAATTCACCATAGAATATGACGCTGGCCATACACTAGTAGAATTTTGTTTGATTTTTTTTTTTTTTTCGTTTTGAGAACCTTTTTTCGATTTTCTGATCATTAGTGAGGTCAAATCGACATTTGTTTTTGACTGCAGTAATGAGAAAATTCAAAGAAGCAGGATGGAATTTTTTTCTCAAATTTCCAACAATTAATTTGTTTTTTGTTCAGGAAAAGTCCATTCATTCCAAAATGAATTGTTAAAAGCAAATTGTATTTTGAAGTACTTTTGAATAACAATCATCGAGTCATTGAATGCACTGAGAATTTTAGCGCAAATGTTCGTACGAATGTTGGTTGGAAAATGTACCAGGCTGTGAAATGTCCAGCCTGCATTCACACCACTGTACCCCCTTCCCCCGAATATATCAAGACAATATTTTCACTAAAAATATTTTAAACCATTATTAGCGTACACAAACATAGAACAGAGAACCTGTGTGAATTAGCCCTTTTCAATTGTTTTTTACTTTAAAAAAAAAAGTTATAATTTTTTTTTTGAAATGTTAAAAATGTTTACAATAATTTTATTTTACAATTTTTTAAAAAATGTTATTACAATGTGTAATTATTATTATTATTATTATTATTTTTTACAATTTGTTATTTTTTTACAGGAAAGGGAAGCCTGCAGCGCTGTGGGAGGGGGGGGAGAAGCAATTACAGTAATGCTGCCCTGTGTCTGTGTCTCTCCCTGCAGCAGCTGAAAGCTGGCAGGAGGGGTAGAAACTGGCTTTCAGCTACTGCAGAGAACTACACAGGGCTTCCTTCTGTAATTGCCCCTATGCCCAACCACACTGATTCCCCATGCTGTTGGGGCCCCCCTGTGGGCCTGGGCCCCCTACAGGAGGACTGGTGCCCCCCCCCCCTATCAGCAGCCCTGATGGTATGTACATAACATGCATATACAATGCAATGCAGTGAAAGAGCACAGCAGTATAGCAGTATGCACACAAATGTGTGATTTTATGCTGGAATCCCTTCCCCATTCTTTCCTGTACCCTATTTTTACTGGAAATGTCAATGAATACAGATGGAGTAAAAAAAAAAAAATATATAGTAGTATAAATTCAGTCTTACCATCAAATAATGCTGCGGTATTAGGGATATATATCATATAAAGAACCAACATTCTCTGCTGCAAATCTAGTTTAAGATGACCAAAGCTTGCCATAGATGTATAGATTTTCTCTTGTTCACCCATGGGCCAAATGAGCGAAAAACACTCAATTCCAACATCCACACTAAACAGTGTCCACTGGTTGTTGTATTCAGGCAGTCGCACACCCAGTGACTATATCTCGTTCACGCAGGCGTACCTAAGTATATGCCTGTACGAGGGCCGTGTTTGCCCGCATGGGGATGCACAGCTAAGCTGTTCCATGGATCTCCACACAGGTAGTCCCAATTATGTCAATTGGAACACAGCTGCACACACGCTGCTCCCAATTTGACAGCCATACACGGCTGTTAAATTGTGAAAAGCAGTTGTATCTGTGCATCCGCTGTGCCCCAATTGACATGAATAGGACTACCTGCGTGGGGATGCATTGTACAGCTGTGCATTCCTATGCGGGCAAACACAGCCCTCACATACTCTTAAGTATGCTTGTGTGAATGAGGCCCTAGGATGCAGTCACTGTTGGGCTGAGAAATTTCCACCTGGCTATGGGAATGGTATGAAAGATGTAGTGTTCTATAACCCTTAATAAATAACATACTATACTAAATACTAATTAAAAATAGACTAGACACAAGTTTGTTTGGAAATAAAAGGCCGCGGCTGTTTTAATGAATGGCTTGACATACATGAAAATAAATCTCATACTTTGTTTTTATTACATCTTCAGATAATATAAACAGCAACCTAGCCCCTACGGCTCAGGTTGACCAATTTCACTCCAACATTTAAAGCCATTATCCAACCAAGGATAATAACAAAAACTTACTAACGTCCACCAAAGCCACTTGCTAAGGCGACAGCATTAGCCAAAATTATAAACAGGCCGCGACAACCAAAGGGGCGGGAGGGTGGGGGAACGAGGAATGTCAGTCCTGAGGAGATGAGTGACCCGGAGTCCCGCGGCCACAGTTTAAATAGTGCTCCCAGAACCGGCCTGAGCTGGATTTTTTACCAAAAGGCGGGCTGTTTGAGCGGGAAACCTGGCTCCACGCTCAAATCTGCCCAGATACAGCTGACCTAAAAAGCGGGAATAGCTTAAGCTTGGAAAAAACTGCCCAGATACTAACTTAATTTGAGCGGGAGAACCCCACACAAATGAACCGGGTCAAAAGTTCATATCAAAACTATTACACAGCTAACATTCTAGTAGCCAGTACATTAAAACCTTAACCCAGTTTAATCCTAGTAATTATTTAAATTTTTTAACCCTTTCTCCCATCCCATAAAGAATTGGGGGCTACAGGAACCCCATTCTTTTTATGGGAATGGTATGAAAGATGTAGTGTTCTATAACCCTTAATAAATAACATACTATACTAAATACTAATTAAAAATAGACTAGACACAAGTTTGTTTGGAAATAAAAGGCCGCGGCTGTTTTAATGAATGGCTTGACATACATGAAAATAAATCTCATACTTTGTTTTTATTACATCTTCAGATAATATAAACAGCAACCTAGCCCCTACGGCTCAGGTTGACCAATTTCACTCCAACATTTAAAGCCATTATCCACTAGACAGGCGGAATTTTTCCGCCTGTCCCCACCCACCCAGCACGCGGCCTGTTCTATGCAAGAACCCAAGTTATTATTGAAAATGTCTAGGCCTATATCTGAAAGATGTATCCCATCTTTCCAGTATAGGCCAGTTAATCCACCCTCCAATTCTAAATGCCTGTAAGACAATATACCCAAAACTGGGAACAATTTGGCAAGCCCTCTATTCAATCTCTTACGCATTTTTTCTATAGGCCATAAATTGCGGTACCTAAAAGAAATTAAGCGAGGAATAACCTCCGAAAAAATTAATTTGGCCGAAGGGAATTTGGCTTGGATCAAAGATAAGTCATCCCTGATCCTGTAAAGGAGATCTAGCGTTTTTATTTGACCTATGTCATTGCCGCCTAGGTGGATTAATAAAATATGGGGTTGTGGGTAAAAACTAGCTAAATTAGAGATAAATGAAACCAGCTCAGCCCAGCGCATCCCCCTTTTAGCGAACCAAAAAACCTTAAATGTATTGCCATCCAGTCCAAGATTTTCCGAATAAACTCTTTTCTTCGCCCTCTGGTGAGCCCAATGGATGTAAGAATGTCCTACAATCCAAATAGCGATGTGACCTGCAATTTAAACGAAAGTATTAGGGCGAATATATGTTTTATAACAATCAGAAGACCATCTCCCAATTCGTTTCACTGTACTAACATCCAATCCCAACCTATTCGCTTCGGTGGCTGCTCCAATGCGAAAGGAGTGCGAAGTTATCTTGGCACTACTTAGGTTTAAGTATTTCAGACACATCCGCAGCACTGCACCAAATTGGAATTTAGACAAATATTTCCCTGATGCATGGATAAACAAAACATCATTCATTTGAGGTCTTTTACTCAAAAATTCCCTAAGAAGAGAAACGGGGCAGATGGCTGAAAGACTCGACTGATGTAAAAGAATTCTCTTGCCTACACCTAATTGATCGGTTTTTGAATGTGACAGGAATATGCTGACACTATCAGAAAATAATGCCACATCCTGCACTCTCAAACCTAAACTTCCTGCCCTTTTATCAGGTATCAATTCTGAAATCCTGAGCGCTGCGAAAAACATTAGAGCAAATGCAGCTCTGAATAATGAAGCTTCATAGTCAGAGAAACACACCGACCCCAATGCCGTGCACAGCCTGCCCAGCAAATCAATTGATATAGCTTGTCTATCGTCTAATTTAAAATGACGCTTCCTATAACCTTTTAATGCCTGTCTTACCGTAAAGAAAGACAGACAAGCTGGCAGACCCTGAAGCTTATTAAAAAATGAAATTCCAGCAAGTGTTTTATTAATATGTGACCAGGATAAATTTCTTTTAAACAAAGTGTCTAGAAAAGAAAGCAACAAAGCCTCTGAAAAGAAATCTGACTGCAAGTTGAAACTCTGAACGTATTGCTTCCACTGCCACCAAGCCGATTGGTATCCGGCTAGCGTCCCTGGTGCCAAGGACCATTCAATATGTTCAACTATACCAGTCATATCAAATCCCACAGGTGTGCTGGGCAGGGGTGTCCATCCTTGTCTGCCTCCGGTAGCAGATGAAAGAATCGTTCCATCTGGAAACGAGACAGACAATCTGCAAGTGTGTTCAACTTACCGGGCACAAAGGACGCTTTTAACCATACATTATATTCAAAGCATTTGGCCACCAAATACCTGAACATAATGGTAACAGGCGGAGATTTAGATGATAAACAATTGAGAGCAAAAAGCACTCCTTTGTTGTCCGTCCGTACCATTATCCTCCTATTCTGAAAAAACTGACCCCAGATTTCAAAAGCGACCACTATGGGGAACAGTTCCAGCAACACTATGTTCTTGGTGAGGCCTAAGCGCTTCCACTTTTCACACCAAGGTGCCGCGCACCAATGGTTGCGCCAAATGGAAGCGAACCCCCTAGAACCCGCTGAATCAGTAAACAGCAGAAATTTCTCGTCCACAACGAATTGCTCCTGCCATACAGAAGCACCGTTGAAACGGAGGAGAAAGTGAGCCCAGACTAATAAATCCTCTCTCATGTCGGCTGTAATTCGCACATGTGAAGACGGGGATTTTAAACCTGAAGTGGCAGCATAGAGTCTTCTAGAGAATACTTTACCCACTGGAATGACTCTTGATGCAAAGGCTAGTAGTCCTAGGAGAGATTGTAGATCTTTCAGGCAAACCTTTTTCCGCCGAATAGTAATGAGAAGAATTCTGCGCAGATTGTCCAATTTGTCTTCCGGAAGTCTAAACTCCATCTTGTCAGCATCTATTGTTATCCCTAGAAAAACTAGGGAGGAGGAGGGAAAAACAGTTTTTTCCAGGGCCAGAGGGACCCCAAAAAGGTTACAAACTTGAATAAAAACATCCAGTAAAAATGAACATAAAGAAGAGGATTGAGGGCCAATAAAAAGAAAGTCATCAAGGTAGTGTACAATCAGATGAGAAGCTGTAATATCCGAAACTACCCATTCCAGGAAGGTTGAAAAACTCTCGAACAAAAAACAGGAAAGAGAGCACCCCATGGGAAGACATTTGTCAAAATAAAACTGATTATTAAAATGAATTCCTAATGAATTGAATGAACTAGGATGTATTGGAAGTAGCCTGAAGGCGGACTTAATGTCCGCTTTGGCTAGAAGAGCTCCCCTGCCTGCAAACCTCAATCTTTCAAGAGCATCCTCAAATGTAGCATATTTTACAGAAGACAAAGCAGTGTCAATATCATCATTAAGGGACTCATGTAACGGATATGAAAGGTGGTGAATTAATCTATAGGAGTTGGGCTCCTTTTTTTGAACTATTCCAAGAGGGGACACCCTGAAATTCAAAAATGGGGGTTCAGAAAAAGGACCGGCAAACCTGCCTTCTTTTAATTCCAAATCAATTTTTTCCGCCACAATTTCATGTAAACCATCTACTGACTTTAAATTAGCGTGTATGATACAACCCTTACCTTTAAAAGAGGGCAGAGAAAACCCAAAAGCGAACCCATCAATGAGCAATTGCGCTTTCTCCTTGTTTGGGTACTTGCGTAGCCACGGCAACATTTCTGTTAGCTTCACTGGAGTGTGAGCCTTTTTGAAAGTTTCCTGATTGCTGCGAGTTGGACATCCTTTTAAAGCACTTGAATAAAGGATGGGGTCCGGAACAGAATGCACACTCGTGCTTAAACTTGCAGGTTCCTGGCCATTTGCAAACTGTTTCGTTAAAGTTAAAGCAAATGCCTTTCCGAAAGGACTGCAAATTTGCTTGCTGAGGGTTGGAGATAGGCTTTGGCGGAAAAAACTTCTGTGGTAGAAACAAATCTAGCCACAGGCTAACATCTTTTACTCCCCATTTAAGCGTAGGTTGTACTGCTAATTTTTGCCTAAAGGCTACATCATATGAATACCAAGCACTTCCCCCAAAGTTTTTGTAGGCCTCCAGCACAATGTCAATGTGCTGGAATAAGCCAATACTCTTTTGGGGGTGCTTTTCACAAAATACACTGGAGTATATCAAGAAAGCCTGAAGCCAATTATTGAACGACTTAGTAATTGGCCTTTTTCTTTCATCCTCTTCCTTTTTGTCAGGTTTAGACACAAATTCCTTAGCTGATGGTAATAAGGAAAGGACATCAATGAAAGCTCCTTGCCAGATTTTTTCCTTGATGCCCTCTGACAGATGGAAACCGAGAGGGGAGAGCTCACAGACTATCGCTTCCCTCAAGCATGTTTCAGGGAGATTCTGGCTCTGAGCCAATTCAAAGGCAGCAGATTGAATGGGACTAGCCTGACTGACAGACACATTCCCTGAAACTGGGGGCACCCAAACATTAGAAGTGCAGGGAGCTGACTGACTTCTAAACTGACTGGAAAAGGATCTGAATTCCTCTAACATATTGGACATTAAGAGGAACATCCTATCCGGGGCAGAGAACTCACCCTGGACTGCTGCGGCTGATGCTTCAGCCTGGTGTGTGGAGGATGAATCCATCCTGGTCGTTCTGGCGTGTCCCATCCGCGTTGAGTCTTCAGACCTGACCGATGCGGCCCTGTGACCCCTGGATGAGGATCTCCTCGCTGATGGCTCCGGGCGATTCTGCGTTGTCTTCCGACCTCTTCGTTGTGGAGAATGGGTGCTCGTGTCTTCCGGACGGCTCCGACAGGGCTCCGGTGAATACTTCTTCCGGGGCAACCTCCGACGTTTCACCGGTTCCGCCTCCGGACCGGACGTGACCGATGCTATGACACTGCGCATGTGCGATGAACCCGGCAGACTACTTGCGACATCCGCCAAAATGGAAGCATCTTCATGGGGATCCTCCGCGAACGCTTCTCTGCTCACTCCGTCCGTGGAGTCTTGAACCGCCGCCTCAGGTAACGCCATGGCAGTAGTGTCTTGCAGTAGTGGTAGCTCCAGGCAGCGGCGTAACCACTCGTCACCTCCCTTGCTGCCAGCCTTTTCAATTATTTGCCGCAGTAAACTCATTTGGCTTCCCGAGGTAGACCGACCGGAGGAACGAGGAATGTCAGTCCTGAGGAGATGAGTGACCCGGAGTCCCGCGGCCACAGTTTAAATAGTGCTCCCAGAACCGGCCTGAGCTGGATTTTTTACCAAAAGGCGGGCTGTTTGAGCGGGAAACCTGGCTCCACGCTCAAATCTGCCCAGATACAGCTGACCTAAAAAGCGGGAATAGCTTAAGCTTGGAAAAAACTGCCCAGATACTAACTTAATTTGAGCGGGAGAACCCCACACAAATGAACCGGGTCAAAAGTTCATATCAAAACTATTACACAGCTAACATTCTAGTAGCCAGTACATTAAAACCTTAACCCAGTTTAATCCTAGTAATTATTTAAATTTTTTAACCCTTTCTCCCATCCCATAAAGAATTGGGGGCTACAGGAACCCCATTCTTTTTATTTTGTATTCAAATTTTGTTGGGACGAGTGGTAATGACACCAATTTCAGATGATTCAGCAGGAATCTGCTGAATTTTATTTTTTTTGTAAATTCTTTTTATTGAATTTAAAATGATAATGTATACAAAACAAAGTCTATTGAGCATACCAAGGCTTAAGAACACAAAACAAAACACACAAAACTTAGATGGTTGGCAACCAATGCCAAACGTAACCTTACTTGATACTGCTGGTAGGCATTAAGTAGAACATGTTCCCACAGTACAATGAAATAACCCATATCAGGTAATGAGAAGCAGATCAGTGCAAACTAAAGGGGCATTGCAGTTGAGGCGACAGTGTCCCTGGACTCTGTTCAGATGTCCCATACCTTAGAGAATTTGTTGGGGCATCCTCTAGGCTCATAGGTGAATTTATACAATGGCACCATTTTATTAACAACAGACTTCCAGAAGTCCAAAGTAGGGGCCTGAGGAGATTTCCATTTAAGGATTATAGACTTGTGAGCCTAAAATAATAACAGTCCTATCAAGATTCTCATGGCCCTGGAGGTAGCCAGTAAATGAACTAGACCCAGCATACAGATATCAATAGATAAGGGTACCGAAATGGTTGTAACTAAACAAATACACTGAGAGATTTCAGTACAGAAAAGCAGAATACCCTGACAATCCCAAAACACATGTAATAATGTGGCAGGGTCTTCCACACAGTGCCAGCATTGGTGTAAGGGAAAGATCTTATGTAACTTTTGGGGAGTAAGGTAGACTCTATGAAGAATTTTAATTTGTATTAACCTGTCCCTAGCGGAGACCAGGTGTTGCATGGGATATTCCCAGATATCATCCCAATCCTCTGAATCCAGCTCTGGCATCTCCACAAGCCAACAGGACAAAAGCTTGCCAGGACCATCATGTATAGAGGGTTGAAAGACTTTATCAATTGTAGAGAGAGGTTTCACTCCCGCAACAGGAAATCAATCCCTAATATTGTAGAGGAGATTGGTTGACTGTAAAATTGTAACTGTAACGAATGGCGCAACTGGAGGTACTGAAATAAATACTAGTTAGGGAGAGAGTAGGTCATTTTAAAGGAGTCAAAGGTTTGAAGTCATCTTCTGAAACTTGAGCTGTGTGAGGCCAGCCTAAAGCTGAATACACACTATCCAATTTTTGTGGTTAGATTTCCTTCAGATTTACCTTTTCTATGTAGTACAAGGGCCTGCCTGATTGCATACAAATTGAAAGTGTTTAGGTTTGACCTCATATTATATGGTTTTGGTAAGTCTAAAGGAAAAAGTCTTCAGAAAATCTTATAGTGTGTATGGCCCAATACACATTACAATACATTAAATTAAGTCCATCTTTAATGGCATCAAGGATTTGTAAAAACTAAATTCAAGTAGGTTAATAATATGGTACTAAAAAACCAAAGCATGTGTTTATGATCTCATCAATGATTCAAAAGCTGTAAATATAAAGGAGAAAAAAATATCTAAAGCTTCCCATACACCAGTAGTTTTCTTTCCTTTGACTTGCAGTTCGGAAAGAAATCAAACAGATTCCTCCATCCACAACGTGGATGGACAAATCTCCTGCTGCGGCTATTTTATTCTGATTTGAAGCAGGCATTGTTCTGTCTTCAATTTTCCACCTGGCTGCTTAAATTTTTAAATAGAAGGATGTCGGGCAGAGTGGTGCCCACAGGGCCATCCACTGATCAAATTTTGCCCAGATCATTTGGAGCTTGACATTCGCTCTGTGTATGGCCAGCTTTAGGTATATGAAGGCTTTATCATCTTGGTTGGATTTTCTCAACTGAGAGACTACTCATCCCCTGAGATCAAAGCAATGCCTACCATTATCTGTTCACATAAGGTGTTCATTCAGAAGATGATGATGATGTGGGCGTGGGACAAGTTTCAGTGTCACTAACCAATGCATATTGATTACTGTGTTTTGAGGGCTACAAAATAATGAATATACAAGTTATGTTTGATAAAAGCTGATTTGTACCCAGTGATTTAAAAGCTATATTTCTTTGAGGCTTGATTCTAAAAAAGGTGTGAAAACTTAAGCCGGCCATAGATGGTTCGAACCTCAACCGGTTCAGCAGGGACCAGTCAAGATTCGAACCATGTACGGGCAAGCTGATTGCCCCCAGGTCACTCAATTGACTTGGGTACAACCAGCATGTTAGATTTTTAAATGCGATTATTGCCAGCAGCTATAGCTGCTAGCAGTAATCAATGTGTTCCCCTGGCAGGGATGGCTCATCACCCCCCTAACGGGAGCACACAATAGCTCCACGGGAGGGATTCCCCCATCAACACTGGCTGTGTTGATGGGGGAAATCAATCAATTTCCTTTCCTGCAACCGGTGGCCTGCCTTAGATCATCTATGGCCTGCCTTAGAAAAGCCAATCTTGTATATGTAGATTAGATGTGGGATGATAATTGGGAAAAATTAGCTGGGATTTATCACACTTTGAGGTCCTAATCACACATATACTGCACACAGTACACTTGGCCCAGTTCTTTGATATTTGACCAGTAAAGCTGGCCCCACCCATAAAGATTTTTTTTGTTCAGCCTGTGAGCTAAATAAAAAAACATCAAGAGTTTCCTTTCTCCATGCAATATAGCCCCCACTGACTGTAAAAATAGCCAAACATGGCCTACATCTGATTGGATGCAGCTACTGTTTGCCCGACAATTTTCTGCCCAGCTCTTTTGATTTTTCAATGAAAGGATGTCAGGTGGGAGGGTGGTGATAGGGACATTCACTGATCAAGAACTGTCTGAAATTCACACAGTGTATGGCCAGCTTTAAAGTATCTTCAATTCTGACATCATCAATGGCTACATGATGCAGTCAAGGTAAACCTACTATATCTGCTCAAACATCTACAACTAGCAAGTCATAAAAAAATGATTTATCATGACCCTTACTTTTGCCTGCTATCTCCTTCAAGTAGAGAGATGGCAAATACGTCATTAATAGTAGAAAGGCGATGATATGTACAGAAAGCATAGCAAATATTTATTTTCACACCTCTGAGCTGATCTCTCTCCTGTACTTTGTGCATTCATTAAAAGGCTAGTGAATTCTTTTTAACTCTGTGCAGTTTGTTGATCCCTATTAGCAAATTAATTCCCTTCTCTCTACTTAAGATCAGTTAAACAAACTTCTACCAATTACTGCAAATTCAAAGCAGTGACATTTCTCCACACATCCCCTCTGACAAACACGCTGGACTTCACACCTCTCCTTCCTGATCTGGTTTTCACAGGTAAGCAGCCTTCACTTAAATTCAACATATGCATTGCTGCTTTTCCTGTCCTTGTTCCCTTTACTAATAAAAAAAAAAAAGTGATTTCCAACTTGCACAAGAGTCCCATCGGATTTTCAGTGTGACACATTCACAGTGAAAGAATTGTGCTCCTTGCCAGCATACTCAGTTAATTGCACCATATTTCGAACCACCAATGCAGTATTCAAGTACCCTCAGCAGGTCAAGTCTGTAGGATATCCCTTACTAATTACAAGATTTAACTCATATTACCTTACCTAAGTAAGGTTAAGAAATCCTGAAAACATGAACTGCTGAGGATATTTAATGACAAGTGTCAGGAAACATTCATGGGCATCTGCAGAACTTTTTTTGGGGGGGGGGCATCATTTTAAGGTCACCCATGCTCCGTCCCTTTTTGCCCCCATAGATCCCTTTTTAGAGCAGGCCAGGCTAGGATCCCACATAGATCCCCTTTAGAGCAGGGTCCCCATAGATCCCCCTTTAGAGCAGGCCAGGCCAGGGTCCCCCATAGATTCTCCTTTAGAGTAGGGTCCCAAAAGACTCCCCCTCTTAGAGCAGGCCAGGAAATTTCCGGGGGGAGCACTTGCCCCCCTTTTCGGACGCCCATGGAAACATTGCAAGTATGCTAGTTTATGACCCACCATAGCTATACTTCTGCAATGAATATGAACAAAGCCGGCCATAGACTGTTTAAATTGAGAGTCCAACCATGTATGGGCAGGCTGAAAGTACCCAAGTTTATTGATCAATCAACTTGGGTATAACCAGCCTGTTGGATTTTA
Organism: Pelophylax lessonae; assembly: GCF_965119305.1. Classification (NCBI taxonomy): domain Eukaryota; kingdom Metazoa; phylum Chordata; class Amphibia; order Anura; family Ranidae; genus Pelophylax; species Pelophylax lessonae. Next base: position 312,150,212 of record NC_138768.1, on the reverse strand, counting down.
CATGCATCTATTGCTAGCAGCTATTTTAGCTGCTGGCAATAACTACCGTGTTCTCCCAGGTGGGATGATTCCCCTTGCCGGGAGAACACAATGGTTCTGCTGGAGGGATTCCCTCTAATGTTGATGGGGGAGTCGAGGAATTGTCTTTCCTGCATCCCATGGTTGCAGGAAAAAAAATTGCTCTGACTATGGCGCTCTGTCTATGGCTGGCTTAAGATATATAGGTTGATATACTAAAACTGGAGAGAGTAAAATCTGGTGCAGCAATGCATAGTAGCCAATCAACTTCTAATTTCAAACTGCTCAATTAAGCACTGACAAAAAAACTGGAAGCTGATTGGTTTCTATGCAGAGCTGCACCAGATTTTGCACTCTCCAGTTTTAGTAAATCCACTTTATAGTCCTTTCCCTCTTCAGCCCATCTACAGTAAATCCATTTTCTGCACATTGGAGCTTGCCACACTTCAGTTTGTGGTCACTTACTACTACAATGACCACATAGGCTATTCACACAGCTATCAGTGACTAAGCAAGTAAAACTTTGACGGGACATTGGTGAAATAACATTGCCTTTAGCACATTATACTATGTTTCACGTTATCTCATAAGTTTATGTGACTGATCTAGTAGGCAATGACCCTTTGTACTATGTTCAGTTAAACCAGCTTTTCTCAAACTTTTCCCTACAGGAACTCAGTCTCAAAGAATTCTTGATAATACAATTGGTAGAGAGTAAGAGGGAAAAATGCACCTTACGTTAGAGAACAGTTGGAAAAATGCCCCCTTACAAATGGATAAAAAGATTATTGGTGTCGTGCAGCTGTCTCTGCCAAGTGGTGTTGGCCAAAATCTATCCTGGCACCATCAGATAAGAGGTCAATCAGTCACAGTTCAAGGAATCCCTAGCTACCTCTGGAAGAAGAAAAGAAGTGGCTGCACATCGAAATACAGAAAGTCCACTTATTGCATCATCCCAAATCAAGTGCACGACATACACCACAGAACAGAAGTCGATACAAAGGTTGACGCATTTCACACAATTAAATTGTGCTTACTCACAAACTCGTCAACCTCTGTATTGGCTACTGTCCTGTGGTGTATGTCATGCACTTTATTTAGGATGATGCAATAAATGGACTTTTGGCATTTCAGTGTGCAGCCACTTCTTTTCTTCTACATGTTCTACAGCTGGCGAGCCGAGGCGTGCACCCGCGTGAAGAGTCCCACCCCATTTAGTTCATTTACCTGGCTCCACTCACCTACAGCGGCATCTCCCTTGTTCTCATTACCTCAAGAGGAAACCTACAGTTCCATGAAACCCTGGATGAGAATGGCTGAGTTACACTGTTGTGAGTTCAGTTGAAGAACAAAACAAATATCAACAGAAAACAATGAGGTTTTGCCTACTGCAAGCTGGCATGCATTCTGGGGATCATAGGCATGCGCACAGGGTGTGCAGGGTGTGCTTAGGCACACTCTAATCACCTTGTGTGCATTAGCATTATCACTCTGTGTGCAGGCGAAGAGATGAGAAAGATCTCCTACTTTTCGGCTTTGCCATAAGAGAAGTGTGTCAGATCCATTCTTGGTAGAGGCCGAAATGCTGAGAGGGCTTCCCTTGCAGCTCGGTGCGAATCACCCCTGGAAGTGGGACAGGAGGTGACGCGTCCCAAGGAGCACTGGATGCTTGTGGAGTGCAGGTAGAGGTTCACAAGGGTATCCGGAACAACTCTCAGGAACTCCAGGGAATCAAGCAATGTGCAGGTAAAAGCCAGGCCGAGGGTCATACACAGGTATCAGTCCAAACAGGCGCCAAGACAAGGGGATTTGAGCAGAAGCAAGTCCGTTGAGCAACCCGGGATCGGTACACTAGAAGTCAGGCAGAGGGCAAAAGAGCAGGGATGGTCACACAAGCCGAGGGTCAAACACTGGAGCAGGATCGGATGGTCAGATGAAGCCGAGGGTCAAAGCCAGGAGAGAGAGCAGACAGGTCAGGAACAAGCCGGGTCAAACTGGAATCCAGGAAGTAACAATACACAGGAAACAGGAAGAGCTGAAGACAATCCAGCAATCAGATGGGCTGAGCAGAGTCCTTTTATAGGCCAGTGAATTAGTCTATGGCCTGAGTCCATTGCAGCCATGGGAAGTACTGGCAAAGTTGCCAGTTGCAGCACAGCCATTTCACTTACAATGAGTCTATGGCCTGAGTCCATTGCGGCCATTGGAAGTACTGGCGGAGTTGCCAGTTGCAGCATGGCTGTTTCTCTGACAGTGCCCCCCCCCCCCCAAGGGGCAGCCTCCGGATGCCCAACCGGGCCAATCTTTCCGGGAATCTCCTGTGGAATTCCTGTACCAGCCTGGGGGCATGCAGGTTACTAGCGGGTTCCCAGGAATTGTCTTCAGGGGGGTAACCTTTCCATTTAATAAGATACTGTATGAGCTCACCCCTTCTTCGACAATCCAGAATGGTTTCCACTTCATATTCAGGTTCACCCTCCACTGAAACTGGAGGTGGAGGCAATTCTTCCCTCCCTGGGAAGGGGCTAGAAATTGCAGGCTTAAGCAGGGAAACATGGAATACAGGGTGGACCTTGTATGAATTAGGTAAAGTTAGTTCGAAAGCCACAGGGTTTATCATCCTTTTGATTCTAAAAGGCCCAATAAACCTTGGTCCCAATTTTTTAGAAGGGCAAGATAGTCGTAGATTGTTAGAGGAGAGCCACACCTTATCCCCGACCTTATACATAGGATTTTCCTTTTTCTTGCGGTCATAAAATTTCTTGTACTCCTGTTGGGCTTTGGATATGGAGTCCTGTAGCACCCGGTAGTTATCCCTGATAGCCATTATCCGGTCTTGCACTGCAGGAACTGATGTTTCTGAGAAAGCACTGGGCAAAAAAGAAGGATGGAACCCGTAATTCACCCAGAACGGGGTCTGGTTGGTTGCAGAATGCAGGGCGTTATTATACGCAAATTCTGCGCACGGAAGTAAAGAGACCCAGTTATCCTGGGAGCAAGTGCAAAAGCAACGTAGGTATTGTTCAAGGGTCTGGTTGGTCCTTTCCGTTTGACCATTACTCTGCGGGTGGTAGGCTGATGATAGGCATATCTCAATGGACAAGGATTTGCAAAGCTCTTTCCAGAATTTGGAGGTGAACTGGACGCCTCTGTCCGATACTATACTGTCCGGGAGACCGTGTAGCCTGACCACTTCTTTAATAAACATGTTAGCTGTTTCCACGGCAGAAGGTGTGCCAATCATAGGCAAAAAGTGCGCCATCTTCGAGAAACGGTCCACCACCACCAGGACAGTAGTGAAACCTTCTGAAGGTGGTAATTCCACTATAAAATCCATGGATAGTTGCTTCCAGGGCTGTTCCGGGATGGGCAATGGCCTTAACAGGCCCCAGGACTTGGTCTTAGCCCCCTTGTTACGCTGACACGTAATACAAGAACCCACATAGGATTTACAGTCCTGAACTAAATTGGGCCACCAAAAGTGGCGCTGAATGAGTTCACATGTCTTCCTGACCCCAAAGTGCCCGGCAAGCTTGTGATCATGCAAAGTCTTTAGGACCTGTAGTCTGACTTGTGAAGGAACAAAAATCCTTTTTTGGAACCACAAGAATCCCCCGCGTTTTTCCAAGGAAGAGGTCCCAGGCTCGAGACATTGAACTGAGGCTTGCTTAATTGCTGATTGCAGATCCGTTTGAATAAGCAAAATTTTTGAGCCGAGAGGATGGTGTTAGGTTCAGCTGTGTTTGGGGTATCTGGAAACATTCTGGACAAGGCGAATGCTTTCCCGTTCTTGGACCCTGGCCTGTAAGTCAGATGAAAGTTAAACCGGGAAAAGAACAAGGCCCATCGAGCTTGACGGGGTCTCAGGCGTCTTGCTGTCCTGAGATATTCCAGGTTTTTGTGGTCTGTGAATATTAAAATGGGATGAGTAGCCCCTTCCAGCAAGTATCTCCACTCTTCAAGGCACATTTGATGGCCAAGAGTTCCCGATCCCCTACGTCATAGTTTCTCTCCGGAGGTGTCATCTTCCGGGAAAAGAAAGCCACAGGGTGCAGAAGAGTCTTTGGGCCCTGTCTTTGAGATAAGATTGCTCCAGTGGCTATTTCTGAAGCATCCACTTCAAGCACATAAGGTAGGGTTGGATCAGGATGCTGGAGAATAGGTGCTGAGGTGAACAACGTCTTCAGTTTGTCAAAGGCCGTTTGAGCTTCCTGTGACCAATGGAAACGGACCTGTTGGCGGGTCAATTGGGTAATGGGGGAGATAATCATAGAGAACCCCTTCACGAACCTCCGATAGAAGTTAGCAAACCCCACGAAGCGTTTAACTCATTTCTTATCACAGGGGGCTGGCCAATCGAGAATTGACTGCACTTTCTGTGGATCCATGGAAATGCCGCTTGTTGAGATAATGAGACCCAGGAACTGAATGGAGTCCTTCTCGAATTCGCATTTCTCTGGTTTCACATAAAGTCCGTGTTTCCTTAAAGTAAATAGTACCTTTTTAACATGGGTCCGGTGGAGTTCCAGAGTGGAGGAAAAAATTAGTATGTCATCTAGGTAGACAATCAGAAAGAGATCCAGGAATTCCCGAAAAATGTCATTAACTAGATGTTGGAAGGTAGCAGGGGCGTTACACAGCCCGAAAGGCATGACCAGGTATTCAAAATGGCCAAACCGTGTTCTGAACGCCGTCTTCCACTCATCTCCTTTCCTAATGCGAACAAGGTTGTAAGCTCCACGGAGATCCAATTTGGTAAAGATCTGAGCTGCCCGGAAACGTTGAAACAGTTCTGGGATAAGAGGTAGAGGATACCGGTTTTTAATAGTAATTTTATTAAGCTCCCGGTAATCTACACAAGGTCTTAGTGTGCCATCCTTTTTTTCGACAAAGAATATCCAGGCCCCTGCTGGTGAGGAGGAGGGGCGGATAAAACCCTTTTCCAAATTTTCGTTAATATAAATCCGGAGGGTTTCTAGCTCCTTCTCAGATAACGGGAATATCCTTCCGAAAGGAATCACGGCTCCGGGCAGAAGTTCTACAGGGCAATCATAAGGCCTGTGAGGAGGCAGAGCTTCGGCCTTTTTTTTATCAAATATGTCCATGAATTCCTCATAAACTGCGGGGACATTTTCCGGGAGATCATGTACTGGTTGGACGGCCAGGCAAGCAGCAGAAGTATCAGATCCGGGTGGGTGAACAATGCTTCAGCAGTAATTAAACGTGAAGGAGATCTTCTCTTAACCCAGTCAATCTGTGGGTTGTGGGCCTGTAGCCAGGGAAGTCCTAAAATAATGGGAAACATTGGTGAGGAAAGGACGTCGAATCGGAGGAATTCCTGGTGAAGGGAATCTGTCGTGGTGAAGATGGGGCACGTTTCTTCAGTAACAGGCCCGGAACTGGGCAAAGAACCATCAGCCAGAAGAATATGGAGTCGCTGTTCCTTAGCTTGCATGGGGACACCAGTGGCGGAGCTAGACTTTTAAAACAGGGGTGGCAAAGGGGTGGCTAGGTATTATTTTGGGGGGTCAATATACAAAGTGTAATTTAGTGTCAGATTCGTCCACCGCAATGTCGCAGTCCCTCTAATGATCGCTGCCATTACTAGTAAAGACAGGATACAGGTGGTGGTGATCAGAGGATACAGACAGGATACAGGTTTGCCCCCAATGATTATTGCAGAGTGCCACAGCAATGCCCCCAATGATTATTGCAGAGTGAGACAGCAATGCCCCCAATGATTATTGCAGAGTGCCACAGCAATGCCCCCAATGATTATTGCAGAGTGCCACAGAAATGCCCCCAATGATTATTGCAGAGTGCCACAGCCTTGCCCCCAATGATTATTGCAGAGTGAGACAGCAATGCCCCCAATGATTATTGCAGAGTGAGACAGCCTTGCCCCCAATGATTATTGCAGAGTGAGACAGCAATGCCCCCGATGATTATTGCAGAGTGCCACAGCCTTGCCCCCAATGATTATTGCAGAGTGCCACAGCCTTGCCCCCAATGATTATTGCAGAGTGCCACAGCCTTGCCCCCAATGATTATTGCAGAGTGAGACAGCCTTGCCCCCAATGATTATTGCAGAGTGCCACAGCCTTGCCCCCAATGATTATTGCAGAGTGCCACAGCCTTGCCCCCAATGATTATTGCAGAGTGAGACAGCAATGCCCCCAATGATTATTGCAGAGTGTCACAGCCTTGCCCCCAATGATTATTGCAGAGTGAGACAGCAATGCCCCCAATGATTATTGCAGAGTGCCACAGCAATGCCCCCAATGATTATTGCAGAGTGAGACAGCAATGCCCCCAATGATTATTGCAGAGTGCCACAGCAATGCCCCCAATGATTATTGCAGAGTGCCACAGCAATGCCCCCAATGATTATTGCAGAGTGCCACAGCAATGCCCCCAATGATTATTGCAGAGTGCCACAGCAATGCCCCCAATGATTATTGCAGAGTGAGACAGCAATGCCCCCAATGATTATTGCAGAGTGAGACAGCAATGCCCCCAATGATTATTGCAGAGTGCCACAGCCTTGCCCCCAATGATTATTGCAGAGTGCCACAGCCTTGCCCCCAATGATTATTGCAGAGTGCCACAGCCTTGCCCCCAATGATTATTGCAGAGTGAGACAGCAATGCCCCCAATGATTATTGCAGAGTGAGACAGCAATGCCCCCAATGATTATTGCAGAGTGCCACAGCAATGCCCCCAATGATTATTGCAGAGTGAGACAGCAATGCCCCCAATGATTATTGCAGAGTGCCACAGCAATGCCCCCAATGATTATTGCAGAGTGCCACAGCCTTGCCCCCAATGATTATTGCAGAGTGCCACAGCAATGGCCCCAATGATTATTGCAGAGTGCCACAGCAATGCCCCCAATGATTATTGCAGAGTGCCACAGAAATGCCCCCAATGATTATTGCAGAGTGCCACAGCCTTGCCCCCAATGATTATTGCAGAGTGAGACAGCAATGCCCCCAATGATTATTGCAGAGTGCCACAGCCTTGCCCCCAATGATTATTGCAGAGTGAGACAGCCTTGCCCCCAATGATTATTGCAGAGTGCCACAGCCTTGCCCCCAATGATTATTGCAGAGTGAGACAGCAATGCCCCCAATGATTATTGCAGAGTGCCACAGCAATGCCCCCAATGATTATTGCAGAGTGAGACAGCAATGCCCCCAATGATTATTGCAGAGTGCCACAGCAATGCCCCCAATGATTATTGCAGAGTGCCACAGCAATGCCCCCAATGATTATTGCAGAGTGCCACAGAAATGCCCCCAATGATTATTGCAGAGTGCCACAGCCTTGCCCCCAATGATTATTGCAGAGTGAGACAGCAATGCCCCCAATGATTATTGCAGAGTGAGACAGCCTTGCCCCCAATGATTATTGCAGAGTGAGACAGCAATGCCCCCGATGATTATTGCAGAGTGCCACAGCCTTGCCCCCAATGATTATTGCAGAGTGCCACAGCCTTGCCCCCAATGATTATTGCAGAGTGCCACAGCCTTGCCCCCAATGATTATTGCAGAGTGAGACAGCCTTGCCCCCAATGATTATTGCAGAGTGCCACAGCCTTGCCCCCAATGATTATTGCAGAGTGCCACAGCCTTGCCCCCAATGATTATTGCAGAGTGAGACAGCAATGCCCCCAATGATTATTGCAGAGTGTCACAGCCTTGCCCCCAATGATTATTGCAGAGTGAGACAGCAATGCCCCCAATGATTATTGCAGAGTGCCACAGCAATGCCCCCAATGATTATTGCAGAGTGAGACAGCAATGCCCCCAATGATTATTGCAGAGTGCCACAGCAATGCCCCCAATGATTATTGCAGAGTGCCACAGCAATGCCCCCAATGATTATTGCAGAGTGCCACAGCAATGCCCCCAATGATTATTGCAGAGTGCCACAGCAATGCCCCCAATGATTATTGCAGAGTGAGACAGCAATGCCCCCAATGATTATTGCAGAGTGAGACAGCAATGCCCCCAATGATTATTGCAGAGTGCCACAGCCTTGCCCCCAATGATTATTGCAGAGTGCCACAGCCTTGCCCCCAATGATTATTGCAGAGTGCCACAGCCTTGCCCCCAATGATTATTGCAGAGTGAGACAGCAATGCCCCCAATGATTATTGCAGAGTGAGACAGCAATGCCCCCAATGATTATTGCAGAGTGCCACAGCAATGCCCCCAATGATTATTGCAGAGTGAGACAGCAATGCCCCCAATGATTATTGCAGAGTGCCACAGCAATGCCCCCAATGATTATTGCAGAGTGCCACAGCCTTGCCCCCAATGATTATTGCAGAGTGCCACAGCAATGGCCCCAATGATTATTGCAGAGTGCCACAGCAATGCCCCCAATGATTATTGCAGAGTGCCACAGAAATGCCCCCAATGATTATTGCAGAGTGCCACAGCCTTGCCCCCAATGATTATTGCAGAGTGAGACAGCAATGCCCCCAATGATTATTGCAGAGTGCCACAGCCTTGCCCCCAATGATTATTGCAGAGTGAGACAGCCTTGCCCCCAATGATTATTGCAGAGTGCCACAGCCTTGCCCCCAATGATTATTGCAGAGTGAGACAGCAATGCCCCCAATGATTATTGCAGAGTGCCACAGCAATGCCCCCAATGATTATTGCAGAGTGCCACAGCCTTGCCCCCAATGATTATTGCAGAGTGCCACAGCAATGCCCCCAATGATTATTGCAGAGTGAGACAGCAATGCCCCCAATGATTATTGCAGAGTGCCACAGCAATGCCCCCAATGATTATTGCAGAGTGCCACAGCAATGCCCCCAATGATTATTGCAGAGTGCCACAGCAATGCCCCCAATGATTATTGCAGAGTGCCACAGCAATGCCCCCAATGATTATTGCAGAGTGAGACAGCAATGCCCCCAATGATTATTGCAGAGTGCCACAGCAATGCCCCCAATGATTATTGCAGAGTGAGACAGCAATGCCCCCAATGATTATTGCAGAGTGCCACAGCAATGCCCCCAATGATTATTGCAGAGTGCCACAGCAATGCCCCCAATGATTATTGCAGAGTGCCACAGCAATGCCCCCAATGATTATTGCAGAGTGCCACAGCAATGCCCCCAATGATTATTGCAGAGTGAGACAGCAATGCCCCCAATGATTATTGCAGAGTGAGACAGCAATGCCCCCAATGATTATTGCAGAGTGCCACAGCCTTGCCCCCAATGATTATTGCAGAGTGCCACAGCCTTGCCCCCAATGATTATTGCAGAGTGCCACAGCCTTGCCCCCAATGATTATTGCAGAGTGAGACAGCAATGCCCCCAATGATTATTGCAGAGTGAGACAGCAATGCCCCCAATGATTATTGCAGAGTGCCACAGCAATGCCCCCAATGATTATTGCAGAGTGAGACAGCAATGCCCCCAATGATTATTGCAGAGTGCCACAGCAATGCCCCCAATGATTATTGCAGAGTGCCACAGCCTTGCCCCCAATGATTATTGCAGAGTGCCACAGCAATGGCCCCAATGATTATTGCAGAGTGCCACAGCAATGCCCCCAATGATTATTGCAGAGTGCCACAGAAATGCCCCCAATGATTATTGCAGAGTGCCACAGCCTTGCCCCCAATGATTATTGCAGAGTGAGACAGCAATGCCCCCAATGATTATTGCAGAGTGCCACAGCCTTGCCCCCAATGATTATTGCAGAGTGAGACAGCCTTGCCCCCAATGATTATTGCAGAGTGCCACAGCCTTGCCCCCAATGATTATTGCAGAGTGAGACAGCAATGCCCCCAATGATTATTGCAGAGTGCCACAGCAATGCCCCCAATGATTATTGCAGAGTGCCACAGCCTTGCCCCCAATGATTATTGCAGAGTGAGACAGCAATGCCCCCAATGATTATTGCAGAGTGCCACAGCCTTGCCCCCAATGATTATTGCAGAGTGAGACAGCAATGCCCCCAATGATTATTGCAGAGTGAGACAGCAATGCCCCCAATGATTATTGCAGAGTGCCACAGCCTTGCCCCCAATGATTATTGCAGAGTGAGACAGCAATGCCCCCAATGATTATTGCAGAGTGCCACAGCCTTGCCCCCAATGATTATTGCAGAGTGCCACAGCAATGCCCCCAATGATTATTGCAGAGTGCCACAGCAATGCCCCCAATGATTATTGCAGAGTGCCACAGCAATGCCCCCAATGATTATTGCAGAGTGAGACAGCAATGCCCCCAATGATTATTGCAGAGTGAGACAGAAATGCCCCCAATGATTATTGCAGAGTGCCACAGCAATGCCCCCAATGATTATTGCAGAGTGCCACAGCATTTGCCCGCAATCATTGCAGAGTGCCAGCGTCGTCCCCCCCCCCATGAGACCGGCTTACTTACCTCACGGACGGACGGTCATCACAGCAGCTTATCATCGGTCCGCGGCTCCCTGCATCTTCTCAGTCCTCCCGCCGGCGCCTCCTCGAGCAATGGCACGGCATTTGCCATTCGGCCAATCAGGAAGCGGGAGGACCCGCTCCCTGATTGGCCGGAGGAGGATCCATGTGACAATAGCGAATTTTCATTCGCTATTGTCACAGAATGGGCGGGCTCGGCTTCGGGACGCACTGTTCTGCTGCTCCCTGACCCTGGCCGCCAGCTTAGAGGGATCAGCCGGTTCTGCGAACCGGCTGATCCCATCCCACCACTGCCTGCGATTCCTCCGCTGCCAGCCTGGATCGGGGTGGCAACAGGGGTGGCAGGGACTTTTTCTGGGGTGTCAATTGACACCCCAGCTAACCCTCTGGCTCCGCCACTGGGGGACACCCAGTCTTTGAGCTAAAGAACGGTCCAGAAAGCAACTACATGCCCCGGAATCCACGATCGCCAGAAGCCGAATCTTCTTTTCTGCTACCTGTAGGGAGACAGGGAGAATAAGATGAGTAGGGGATGACCCGGCGACTTGACAGTTCAGCAGAGGTCGTGAATAGGACTTACTGGGTCTCACAGAACAATTGCGTAGGAAGTGGCCAGATTCCCCACAATAAAGGCAGAGGTTCGCTTGATGGCGACGTTGTCTTTCCTCGGGGGTCAAGGCAGAACGGATTAGACCAATCTGCATGGGTTCTCCTTCTGATCCCCCGGAGACAGAAGGCCCAGGATGGGGTGAAGCAGCAAGGGGGACTTTCGGGAGTACCCAGGTAGGTTGGGCCCCTTGAAGGCGCTCTGAGCGTCTCTCCCGCAGGCGCCTGTCCAGTTGGATTGCCAGTGAGATTAGACCTTCCAAAGACGTAGGGGTTTCTACCCGAGCTAACTCGTCCTTAAGGGCTTCAGACAATCCGTGACGGTACTGGTACTTGAGTGCTGCCTCATTCCAGTCTGTATCCGCAGCCCATCTGCGGAAGTCAATGGTATAGTCCTCTACAGGACGTTTATTTTGTTGTAAGGCATGTAGGGCTGATTCAGCTGTAACAGTCCGTTGGGGGTCCTCATATAACTGGGCCATGGCCTGGAAGAAGGAGTCTACAGAGTTCAATGAGGGGCTCTTTTGCTCAAGGAGGTTATGGGCCCAGGTCTGGGGTTCTTCTGACAACAGAGAAATTATAAATCCTACTTTGACAGTCTCTGAAGAGAAGGTTCTGGGCTGAAGGGCTAAATACAAGAGACATGCGTTCTTAAAGGATCTGAACCTTCTCCTTTCCCCACGGAAGCGTTCAGGTGTAGGTACCCTGGGTTCAGGTGGGAAAACCATGGCTGCCTGAGCAGGGCTGGCTGGTCCTTGCTGAGTGGAGGTGCCCCCGGAGCTGGCAGGAGGTTGATTGGGGTCAGAAGGAGAGGGTGCGCCAGCTAGGTTCAACACTCGACCCTCTAATTGAAAATAACCGTCCTGCAGTCTCTGGACTGCCTGTGTTAAAGAGGAGACTTGCTGACAAAGAGTCTCGAGCTGGGAAGCACCTCTGTCAGCCTCTGACATGGCTGGATTGTACTGTCAGATCCCTTCTTGGTAGAGGCCGAAATGCTGAGAGGGCTTCCCTTGCAGCTCGGTGCGAATCACCCCTGGAAGTGGGACAGGAGGTGACGCGTCCCAAGGAGCACTGGATGCTTGTGGAGTGCAGGTAGAGGTTCACAAGGGTATCCGGAACAACTCTCAGGAACTCCAGGGAATCAAGCAATGTGCAGGTAAAAGCCAGGCCGAGGGTCATACACAGGTATCAGTCCAAACAGGCGCCAAGACAAGGGGATTTGAGCAGAAGCAAGTCCATTGAGCAAGCCGGGATCGGTACACTAGAAGTCAGGCAGAGGGCAAAAGAGCAGGGATGGTCACACAAGCCGAGGGTCAAACACTGGAGCAGGATCGGATGGTCAGATGAAGCCGAGGGTCAAAGCCAGGAGAGAGAGCAGACAGGTCAGGAACAAGCCGGGTCAAACTGGAATCCAGGAAGTAACAATACACAGGAAACAGGAAGAGCTGAAGACAATCCAGCAATCAGATGGGCTGAGCAGAGTCCTTTTATAGGCCAGTGAATTAGTCTATGGCCTGAGTCCATTGCAGCCATGGGAAGTACTGGCAAAGTTTCCAGTTGCAGCACAGCCATTTCACTTACAATGAGTCTATGGCCTGAGTCCATTGCGGCCATTGGAAGTACTGGCGGAGTTGCCAGTTGCAGCATGGCCGTTTCTCTGACAAGTGCTTACGCACTTCTCTTTCACTGTGCCGGCAGGGAGACCAATGTCACGGGGCCATATACAGTAAATGTACACACACACATGCATGTACTGTATGTGTGTTTGAGGTTTGGGGTGCACACCCTAATGCAATAGGCTAGGGATCGACCAATTATCGGCAAAGCTGATATATCGAGGGCTGATATGCACTTTCCCCCATATATCAGAATCGGCCCCGGAGGTTACCAATATTGCCGATATTTCGGGAAAGTGCATGTACCAGAGTGATGCCTGCAGCTAGAGGCATCACCCCGGTACCGGTGTCCATAGCGGTCGGCTGTCTTGTAATGACAACTAATTCGGCTGAGAAGCTGCTCGGCTGTCATTACAAGGAGCGGGAGGGGACGTCCCCTCCCGCCGCCTTCCGCGGCTCACCCGGGTCTCCCGTTCCACCGGGAGACCCGGGCAACCAGCCTGCACGGCCGCCAAAGATCCGATCAAAGCCGCATCTGATTGGGTATCCATGCAAAAATCCGGAAGTAATGTCAAATTAAAAAAAGGGATAGCATTCAAAACAGCCAAACTTGGCGTTTTGAATGCTTTTAAGTGCAGAGGAGGGGTTTGGGATCTTTTAGACCCCCAGATCCCTCCAAAAAAGTACCTGTCAAGAAAAAAATATAAAAACATTTTTTTTTTTTTTTTAATGTACAAAAATATCGGCGCATATCGGCCGATACCGATATGCATTGGCCAAAATATCAGTATCAGCAACGAAAAACCAATATCGGTCAATCACTACAACAGCCTATTCCTACCTATGCTGGGGATATTGAATGAAAAAAAGCACTGTTAAATTAATACTGGACATGAAGAGTCATTTACCAAAATAGATAAGGAAAATATATTTTGCACAAACTAGGCAAATGCCTATTTTCCAGAGTGGGGGGAGCCCTAGACTCACAAGTGAAAAAAGCCATGTCTGCTTTTCTCCAACATTGCCCACCAGTGTACAAAGAACCTTCAAACCATTGGTCCAGGCTGAAGGACATCATCTGTTTTTACAGGTATTTCCTGTGCCACCTTGAGCCACAAAAATGTACACCCCATTAACACTGGCATGAAAGAAATGAGCAAGGGGTACTGTGTTAACATAAGTAACTAACAGCGCTGACACTGCTGCAATTAAATGGAGAGCAGCATTGTAAGTCCTGCGTGTGAAGTCCACAGCAAGATTCGGTGACAACTCTGCCTACATTGGCTTCAAACCTTCATCTCATCTCTCTAATACAAGCACCAATGCAAAGTGTAGTTAATAGCAGCCTACATGTCAATTCTTGGAATTAAATTTGGTAGAGTCTGTATTGCTGGTAGGAATGGCGGGTATTTTTTACTACTAGTTAAAATATGAGAAAAAGAAAACAACGGAACAGTGTGCATGCAAGCACAAATTCTACTGAGACTACTAACCTAGATTTAGATATTGAGATGAACAAATGTAGTTTTGGAAGAAAAGCACTTCAGCACTAGTTCCATACAGAGCAGATTGTCTATTATTATTTCATACTAGGAAAACCTCAAGAGGGACAGCCGCTATTTTGGAACCAAATCTCCATATCCCTCTTTTCTGTTCAAGTGCTACACTCTTTAATAAGTTGATATCTGTAAATAGATGTACTATGTTATATAGCAGAATGTGAAAAATAAGGAAATATGGAAACTTAGGCCGGCCATACATATTTATTTATTTTTGCTCATCAAAAAAAAAGAAATGGGTCCCCCATCCACACAAGCCAGGTGAATGAAGGAATCCTCCCTGGGGTGCTATTGTATTCTGAAAGTGGAGACTCCTCCAATGTCAAACTACACTGATCAGCACTGTTCCAACTGTCCTATTTCAGAGAACGTCCATAGATGGATCTTCTGAGTGGTGAACATTAATACATAGTTACATAGTTACATAGTAGATGAGGTTGAATAAAGACAATAGTCCATCCAGTTCAACCTGTGTAGGTGTGTGTGGCTGTAATCATCTCACATAGCCCATAATGTTCTGATCCTTGAGATGTAAGTCTAAGAGTCTTTTTAAAGCCACCATACTTCCCGCAGAAACCACCTCTTGTGGTAGAGAATTCCACAATCTTGTAGCCCTCACAGTAAAGAACCCCCCACGTTGCCTGAGGTTAAAACGCTTCTCCTCTAATCGCATTGTATGCCCTCGAGTCCTCGTGCAATCCCTTCGATTGAACAGCTTTTTTTCTAAGCTGAGATCCCCATTGAGATATTTGTAAATTGCTATCATGATAATAAGAATACCAAAAGTCAGTGAAAGGTCTACGTGGTAAGAAAACATGTTTTTTATTTAGTGGACATCAGCATAAGATTCCTTCTCTCTTTGTTTTAAGACCCAGCAGCCATTGCAAATAAGTGCTATCTTCTCAGTTTTTAGATTAAAAAAAAGGAAAAGGATGTAATATTGGTAAAGAAAGAAAATCCTCTAGCAGAAGAAGGCCAAAGAAAGTCAAACATTTACATTTGAATACAGAGAACAATGGGCTCATGTAAGTGAAAGGAAGATATCTGGTTTGAATGAAAAATAGGCAGCTTAGGAAACAACTAAAGAGACATTAGACCTGCCATACACTACCCTGACAGACCATTACAGGTCTAGCAATACGCAAGTCCTATGTTATGAGCAGAATGAATAGAAATGCCAGTAGTATACAGAGCCCATTGTACTGAGATTAACATCTCCTGCATTTGTCTGTATCTCACTAGGCGATGTTACCTCCTCCTCTGTCATCTGAAATTACAACTCATTAAATTTAAGAAATAAAGGGCCCATTTTACATGTGTGATATGGCTAAAGAATGAATTGTATTTAGTGCATATAACAAGATCACACATATCATTACAGCTTGAGGTTATTTTAGTCTGCTGCTACAAGTGGACACATAATTGGTGCCTACGTCTCAATTTTTCTTTTTAAAGATAAGCCAAGTTGTAAGGTTTAGTTACGTAAACATGTTTTGGTGTGTCTATAAAGTCCCTAAACTAATGATAATCCAGATGTACACAGTGGTTCTATTCCTTGACACATTGGGGGAGATTAAAGCCAGCCATAGATGGATCAATTCCCAGTCAGTTTAGCAGGGACTGGCAGAGATTCGATCTATCTATTTTCAGGCTGGTTGTACTGAAGCCAATCCATCGATTTACTTCAATACAACCAACCTGTCGGATTTTCTTTTTTTTTTTATGGGATCACTGCAGGCTGCTAAAGCAGCTAGGGGTGATCATTGTGTTCTACCAGCAGGGAAGCCTCCCCATGCTCCCTGCCGGCAGAACACTATAGCGCTGTGGGATGGATTCCCCCATTAACGCTGTCTGTGTTGATGATGGAATTGAGCAGTTTTTTTCCTTCCACCTCTGGTGGAAGGAAAAACTATTACTAAGGGTCCTTTAACATGATGCACCGTCCGGCGTGGTTCCGTTCTCTGTTCAGCGGGGATCGATCTGCCGATCCCCGCTGAGCAGGCAGGTGACAGCTCCGTCTCCGCTCTGTGTAAGGAGAGGGAGGTGTCAGATCCCCGCTGTCCTCTATGGGGAGATTGGATGAGAACGGACCGCCTGTCCGTTCTCATCCGATTCCATCCGATCCGCTGGACGGATGGAAAATAGGGTTTCCATCCGTCCGGATTTCACGGACAGAATCAGAATCCGATAGCAGCGGGTGTCAGTGGAGATGTCTCCGCTGACATATGCTGCCCCATAGGGATGCAAGGAGGATCCGTTCACTAAAAAACTGACAGGCGGATGTGATTGGATCGTTCGTGTGAAAGGACCTTTAAGCCCCGTACACACGAGTCGAAATTTGGCTGGGAGTTTTCGTCCGACGACCGATCTGCCGATTTTCGGCTTGTTAGTATGATGCTTCCGACAACCGACTCCGACTTTTCGGCTGAAAAAATTCTGCAGGCTATATAATTTTTGTCCTCCGTCAAAACACGGCCGATTTTCGTGCAGTCAGTACAGATTTCGACAGGGAAAAATCTTATGAGCAAGACTGGGCATGCTCAGAGATGAAAGAACACAAAGAAAGCAAACCAACACATGACATCACTTCTGAAGTAGAATTCTGTCATGCGGGAAAATTCGTGTGCAGTCTAGAGCACATTCCAACCAGCAAAACACCACTCTGGACAAAAGATGGATGACCGGTCGGCGGAAATTCGTTGCATGTGTACGAGGCTTTAATCTATGGGCTGCTTTACTAAAACTGGCACACACGGAATCTGATGCAGCTGTGCATAGTAAACAATCAGCTTCTAACTTCAGCTTACTCAATTAAGCTTTGACAATTAGTCTAGGTTCACACTGAATGCGGGTTTGAAATCCTGCGAGTTCAGTTGACTGGCATTTCAGTCCGACTTCGGGGCGATTTGAGAGACATCTGTGTGGGTTCATGCACAGATGTCTATTAAAAGTCGTCAAAAGTAGTGCAGGAACTACTTCAGGGAATCGGTGTGGCGACGCGAAGTCAGCGTTGCATTTATTCAAACTATACCATTGCCGGCAAAAGGCTCCGGCATGACATGTCAAATCGCATGTCAAATCGGCCGATGTGAACAGGGGCTAAAACCCGGAAGCTGAGTGGTTACTATGCACAGCTGCACCAGATTTTGTGTGAACCAGTTTTAGTAAATCTCCCCCAAAGTGGTTCTGCAGTGCCCATACACCAAAGTTAGCTTGCACTCACTGGTGTGTCCTTAAATATAGAGAGCTAAATGATCTATTATATATTAATGAGTGCAGTTGCTTGGTAGACAGGTTTACACATTCTTCTTTTCTTTCAAGATGGCCATACAGTAGTAGATTTTCGAACAAACAATTATATGAACATTAAAACGAAAACTCTCAGTACATTCGATGATTTGATAAATATTGTTTTAAAGTACTTAAAAATTTAGTTTGCCTTTAACATTCAGTTTTGGATCAAACCTGATTTCCTAAACGAAAATCAAAAAAGCACTCTTAGAAATTAATTTGTTCCAGAAAAATATTCTATCCTAAGCCTTTGAATTTTCTCATCATCATTGGTGATAGAACGAATTATCTTAAAACAAAAAATTTCAAACTACTTCTGCTAGTATATAGCCAGCTTAACGCAGGGCCGGATTAAGAGCATCATGGGCTTGGTGCTGAGGATTTTGAAGGGCCTTAAGGGCCGTGCCTTGGCATGCACCCAGAGGAGGAAGGGTGCAGCCATGCATGCCTAATTCAACATGGGATGCGGTCTCTGAAGCCCATAAACACATCCATGCATCGGCAACTGTCCCTCCTTGTCCGGCCTTCGTGCTGTGTGGGGAGGTTCTGAGGGAGCTGCCTGGGGAAGCGAGCATAGAAGCCAGACTTTTGTGTTTACAAGTGACAGAAGAGCGGTAACAGTGAATATGGCCAACCCGGGGCCTATATAAAAGGTAGGGGCCTGGAGCTGCAGCTCCAATAGCCCCTACGTTAATCTGGCCCTGGCTTAACGTTCTATAATGCATACAGTGACCATTTGTCTAGTGCCATAAGGGTTGGAAAACTCTGAGGATTTGAGGTCAGTGTTATTTTATTACAAGTTTTAAAAAATGCACTCATGACACTGGTGTTACATATCATTATGGGGTTTCTAAAGAAAAAGAGCAAAGAAAAAGCTGTTTGCCTTTAGACTCTCTAACAAAACCCCAGACATCCAATATCAATATGGCAAGAATCCAATTCAGTTTTTTGTGCGTAAATTGGAACTTGAGCTATTGAGATTAAAAAGGTATACAATGTATAATGTATTTTTTAGTCCTTACAATAATAAGGAATTCCAATGTACAAAACCATCCTCTCTAGAGGTGAAATCTCTGGTACCTAAAACATCTTTCTGCAGCATACAGTATATCGTGCAATAGTGCTTAGGATATATTTTTTGGTCTGCAAAGCAGGCTTAACTGATGTGGTTCATACTTGCTATCATCACTTAATATACGCTACATAAAATTGTACAGCTCCCAACATTTTAAACTGACATTTCAGGCAGAGGTGGGTTTTGGTTGCATTTTTTTTTCAGTTTCAATGTTCTTATTAATTTTTTTCACAATAACAAAGAATACAATGATACAACAAAGAAAACGTATCTTCCACAAGTGTCCAACATACATTAAAGGACTGAAAGCCTACCAACTTATGTAAAGAAGTCTTCTTCTCTCCCTTTTTTCCTTTAGCAGCCTTTTCCCCCATTTTCTTCTGTTAAGAAAATCAAATTCTTCTCAAGCTATAATGATCATTCTAGCTTTGTGGGCTATCCCCAAAACTGTGTAGAGTCTTATTATCGCATAGATAAGGCACATCACAATCTCATTGCATAATAAGATAAAAAAACGATTCCCAGGGCCGGTGCTAGACTATTTTACGCCCTAGGCAAGACCAGCTACTTGCGCCCCCCCCCCCCAAAAAAAAATAAAAAGGGAAGGGGTTAAAAACTTCTCTATGTCCTACCCAGTGACCCTGATCTGATGCTTCCTCCATGTTATGCTGTCGTACCCAGTAACCCCCATATTCCTCCATGTCACACCTGGGGACCCTGATGTCCCTCTATGTCACACCTGGGGACCCTGATGTTTTTCCAAGTCACATTCTGGGACCCCAATATTCCTCCATGTCTTGCTGTCATACCCACTGACCCCGATGTTCCTCCATGTGGCACCTAGGAACCCCCGTGTTCCTCCATGTCATGCTGTCATACCCAGTGACCCCAATGTTCCTATATGTCACCCCAGGGGCCCCTGATGTTCCGCCATGTCATACCTGGAGAGACCCTGAAGTTTTTCCATGTCACACCTGGGGACCCTGATGTTCCTCCATGTCACACCTGGGGACCCTGATGTTCCTCCATGTCACACCTGGGACCTCAATCCCCCATGGCACACCTAGGGACCCAAATTCCTCATGGCACACCTGGTGTCCCCAAACCCCTGTTACACCCGATGACCCCTATCCCCCATGTCACACCTGGGTACTCTGATTCCCCATGGCACACCTGGTGACCCCAATTCCCTTTCACAGCAGGGATCCTCCATGTCACACCCAGGGACCCGGATCCCCTGTTCTGGGGACACTCACTGGGCGGTATGAAGAGAGTGGACTGCACTCTCCTCTTCTTCACTGTGATTCATTTTCCCAGGACACTCCTCTTTTGGACCACAGTGCTCACCACAGCTCCAACAGGCACCTGGTGGAGGAAGAAGCAGCAGTCAGAGAGCTCCGCACATCCTTCATCACCAACCTCCTCAGACCATTCCGGTGCCTCGTTGCTTCTGCTCCAGTAAAGGTGTAGCTCTCCAGTGCCAAGCCCCAGCTCAGGTT
Organism: Pelophylax lessonae; assembly: GCF_965119305.1. NCBI lineage: Eukaryota > Metazoa > Chordata > Amphibia > Anura > Ranidae > Pelophylax > Pelophylax lessonae. The sequence continues at coordinate 312,130,116 of NC_138768.1, read as the reverse complement.
CAGCTCTCCTCCGCTCCCTGCTTAATACCGACCCAGGGAAATGACGACTGCCCACCAGCTCAGTGCAGAGAATCACTTCCTGCCCAGGGTTTAGGCCGCTCAGCTCCAGCTGAAGAGGATCATCATGCAGGCAGCACTCTGGTGGGCTCCCTTCCTGCCTTCTGGGGCCCCCCAAAAGCCAAGGCTTGGTAGTTCCGCCACTGCCCCAGACACCTGGCATCTTCCTCTGTCCCTTCTTCCTCCCCAACTGCCGCCCCTCCCCTCAGCTCACAAAGGATCATTAATAAAGGAGAGAGAGTGCCGACTCCTGGCTGCGCCCCTAGGTGGCCCTGACGATACCAACTGGTATTGTGGCTCCAGGGTAGTCACCACCTCTATGGTCCAAATGTACATCCGACCACAATTTTCACATCTGCTAAAGGGGACCCCCTCCAGGAGGAGAGAGACACCCCCCTCGCCTCTTAGTAAACTGTAGTCAATATTTAAGAGAATACTTCTTTATTAAAATTTATTCAGGACAATTGGGAAGACCCAAGAAATATGACATCAGAATTTGAGAATAGAAAAGAAAGAAAGGGTAAAGAGGGGGTAATTGAACAAGACCTCGCACTCTGAATCCCACAGTCCCAGAACTCGCTCAACCGGTTATGGATCGAGGATCACCAGTTAGGTACCTGACCCATGGTTCCCATATTGTCTCAAACATCGTCATTTTATCGTTTAAGATTGCTGACATACGTTTATTAATCATTATCCAAGAGAGTTTGTGCTTGAGCTGCTCGAATGGCAGGACGGGTGATTTCCAAGATTTTGGTTGCATTTTTTTTTTTTTATATATTTTTTATTAAAGGGTTTTTTTACATACATGCAAACAACCAAACAAAACAATTGGCACAAAGGGCACAAGATCCAAGAATATTATATCTGTTCACAGAACTATTTGCATACTTCAGTGAGTGGATCAGTATGAAAAGTCAGTAAAACATGTTAACATACATGTCAATGTCCATCGGGTATGAATAATTTACACAACATATGTAGGACGGATTGTTCTTACTGCTTATAGCAAGATACACAGCGAGAATCAGTAACTGTTGCCCTAAAACAATGCCGCTAAACATTTCCAAACTAAAACCAAGCCTACTACAATCAGTATAGTTTAGGTGTGACAGCTCTACCTATGTCTTTCACAATCTGGGCATACCAAGAGTTATCTTGAAATCGCCTACATAAGCATGCCTGAAACACCATTATAGGCCTTGCAGAATTTGCATAGAGTCAAGAGCTATCGGAGCTAACCCTGGTACCTGTACCCAGGGGTCCCATAGTTTATTACATTTAAAAGGGGTACCTCAATATTTCAGGATATGCCTTTCTTTGAGTAAGGTAGTATTCGCTTGGATGCGCCACTCCTCAAACGTAGGAGGAAGAGTCGCTATCCATTAATTGAGGGAAAATGCTTCAATAGGGACACTAGTTCTGGTGACCTGGGGGGTCCCACAAGGAATTTCCTTAAATTGCAGCGATTTCCTCTCACTTCCTGTTTGACTATGGGACAGGAAGTTCAGGGAAATCTCCGCAATGGGATACAAATGGGGAAAATAAATCTGACAAGGGTTACTATCCACCCATGCTCTATCCTAAATGACAAAAAACATTTTGCCTATAGTTCCACTTTAAAAATTCACAAAGCCAGCAACGAGTGGGGAAGTTGGAATCTTCCCTGCAGAGATATCATAACTCCAATTCCTGACAGATATGATAAACCAATGGAAGGAAGTTCAGAGCAGTTTGTGCCAGTTTCTTAAAGGAGAACTACACTGCATCTGAGCACCACAAACCAAGAACACAATTTAATTAATTTTTATTTTTCAAAGCAAACTCATCCATGTCTCAATGTTTTCTTTTGCAGTGAAATCACATTGAAAAACACCCCCTAGGGCAGATGACTCATGTAGCATTTACTTCCTGGAATTGATCTGCCCTTACCTAATCAGCAGGTAGGAGGGTGTGGTTAGCTGAGAAAACCCCTCCTCCCCTGCTGAAGACTCCTTGGATATATGATATCATTTGCCTAGGCCTGGAAACCAGGAAGTAACTGAAGTAATTAAAAAAAAAAAATGAAATATGATATACTTTCCTATCTGTTTACTAATGCTAGCAGCACAAATATTATTACATTAATATATTATACACTATTAAAAATACTCAATGTTGAATAAGAGATTGAAGTTCCACATTAAATTTGATTTGTATCTTAGTGCAGACTTCTGGGAAAATTGGTGAGCCAATCACACAAGCAGGAAATGATGTTTCTGGGGTGTGGTCTGTACACATTCTGCATACAGAATAACTCCAGGTAGCCATATTGCATTGCATTTTCAGAAAATACAACAGCTGCAGATTTAAAAGAAAAGGTAATTTTTAATAACGTTCAATTACAATATGATTTGTGTCGCAATTGTATACGCTATATTGTTTTTTCTTTATATGCGATTTTTTTTCCCCACAAAAGTGGAGTTACCCTTTAAAAAAAAAAAAAATTTGAAGCAGATCTTCAGGCAGATATAAAAAAATAAAAATAAAAATGATTTTCGCTTAGCTAATAAAGTAACAATAAGGCAGCACTAATCGGTTAGAGTGCACACCCACAACAGAAATATGGTAAGAGGGTGCAGCGCCAATTGAAAAAACAAAGTCCAGTTAAAAGAGAAAAAAGTCCATAAATATAAATACATCTGATGTTTAGAAGGAATCCCCACACCAACTGCTGTGAGCCAGAAACACACGTCACCACTGTGAGGGAGAAAAGCAATCCTGCTTACCAGATCATATTGACCCTCAAGTTATAGATAGGTCAGTAGAGGAAGCCTCTGATGACATCTGTTTGAGACAAAACGCGTAAGACAGGATTTGTTGACTTGATGCAAGCACGCTATATGGCGTGGCAATCTATGTTTACATGCTGACGCGCTTTTATGCTTTCTACGAAATGTGAATGCATCTTATTCAAATAAATTGATTTTATTCCAAGAATTACTACACTATGTTAGCGTCTCTGTATTTCTTAAGTTAAGCTATTGACCCTGACTACTGCTTCCAGATTGGAAGCCTATTGAAGTTCGAGTGTGGAGTCGTTTTTTTGGCCTTGGGATCACAGTGGAGAACATAGTGTATACCTGGCCCAGCAACTAAATGGTTGTATTTTGGCTTTCCACATTTACTGACCTCTCTATAACTTGAGCATCAATGTGATCTGGTAAGCAGGATTGTTTTTCTCCCTCACAGTGGTGACGTGTGTTTCTGGCTCACAGCAGTCGGTTTGGGGACTCCTTCAAAACATCAGATGTTTTTAGATATAAATGTAAGCATGGCAGAGTGCCCACTTATTCATGCTCAGATTCAGGCGTAGGCCATTTACCTCTTTTTCTCTGAAGAGATGTGTCCAGGGTTGGACACCTGTCTGTAACCACAGGTACCTGCTTGGTGTGCGGCTACATGTAAACAGCGATGGTTGCTGTCAGCGTGTCAATACTTTGTACAGGCTGAGCGCCCTCTGCTGTTCACATGTACCCGTCATTCTGGCTGCAAGAATCCACGGAAATCTATTATGTGCAGCTAAACAACCGGTGGGGGGAAGGAGGCCTTAAGCTCCTGCCTGACTGCCTGCATGTGCATATGAGCATGGTGAGTAAATGGATACTACTGTATACTGTAACTGCTGTCTTGCTCAGCACAAACACATTGGCTAGGCTTCTCTATTCAGTCACGGTGGAAAGATCTTACTCTCAGAGTTCTAGAAATATACAGTATGTAGCCAGGTGTGGGCTACTACCGTGTTTCCTCGAAAATAGGACCTACCCTGAAAATAAGACCTACTGTTATTTTTAGGGAGGGCTGCAATATAAGCCCTACCCCGAAAATAAGCCCCAGTTTAGTGTTTGTAAAATCCTAGAATCCACTCTATTACTGTTTTATATAATGTCCAGTGTATTATATTATATTTGTATGAAATGCCTTTCGTTACAGCGCCTCTCTGTGCTTCCGTGACCCCCAGCTGTCAGCGGAGGAGAAGAGAAGGAGAGCAGCGGGAGATCAGCTGTACCAAAGGTATTTCACACAATTATAATATAGAAACACACTGGACACTATATAAAACAGTAATAGAGTGGATTCTAGGATTTTACAAACACTTTTACTCAGTTCACACAGGGGATTCCTGACAGGCAGGGAGGGAGGGGGGAGAGAAGACAGCACATTACACAATAAGGCCTACCCTGAAAATAAGCCCTACTGTGTCTTTTGGTGCCGAAATGAATATAAGACCCAGTCTTATTTTCGGGGGAAACACTGTAAGAAGAGAGAAGTCATTCGGAAAAAAAAGAACCATAGACTATTTATTTCCCCCCTATGCTCATAGACAAGGTCATTACATCATCTCCTGCCCCTAGAGGGAGATCACATTTCCTGTCTTGAAGCAGAGGATTTTGGGACTTATGAGGGAATAGTGATTCTGGGATAGTCTATAATTTGGACTGCAACTTGTGGGCTTGTTCTCTTGGCTCAGGAGCATCTGAAAGGCATCAGGAGTCGCTGTTCTGCTCACAGTTGCATTGAGATACAGCGATCCAGCATCACACAAGCGGCAGTCCACAGATTGATCTGCACCAACAACAGAGGTTCAATGACACTGCGCATCCCAGTGCTATAAACCCAGCTACAGAGCTGTCCTTGGTGGATGGAGGCATAGAGACATCAGCACTGATCGCCTTTTGCGGCTTCTCACCAATGGTTCCATAGTCCACTGTGCACTCGCCACTCTATTCTTCTGTTAATCCAATGCCCACTCATCCCACATTCTTGCCCTGGAGTCCTGTCTTTAATCGGGGTTAGTGAGAAGGTAGTTTTCCCAGCCTTTAGTCTGCTCTTTTTCATACATGCACACTGCTAGCAGACATCTTTACCCCTATCTCAGTTAAGGAGATCTTGCTACCTTGCCCTCACTGTATGAAGATCTGTCTCAATCAGCAGTGCCTTTACTTCAAGTGTCAAAGGACTCCAAACAATTGCCAGCAGAAAATAAAGCCTTAAACACGAACTGACTTTTCCTTAACCAGATATCTATCACCCAGTAGTGCCTCTCCTCTACCTGTAGAGAACTACTACCTTTCTTTTAATACTGCAGCGGTGGCTGTGCAGAGCCTGACTGCAAGGGTGGCAGGCCTCACTTCCACAGCACGTGATGCACCCTTAGAAAGCACGGCTTAAGGCAGCCTCATACTTAAGCGCGGCCAAATTAATTTAAATTCCCCCCCATCAACACAGACAGTGATGATGCAGGAATTCCTCCTGCTTGGCCATTGTCTTCTACCGGCTGGGGAGGGGTACTGCTGAAATTGCCCGAGATTCGAACCGTGTATGGCCGGTGTCGTGTCAGACAATGCCTCCCGTCGAAGAATGCATCCAACTTACTGACGTCACTCCAGCTGACTGCTCTGATCAGCTGTGCTGGCGGTGACGACACTGACATGCGCAGTATGACAGATGCACTATCCGACGGTAGATAGAGTGTGTAGGGGAGAGAATATATTGTCAGATTCTGCCTCGCTCTCTGTTCTATCTATGGTGACGGATTGGATTACAGAGTATTCATTCTTATATGAGAAATGGTGGGAATATTGTCTGATTTGAGAACACAAGCACAGCTCTTATGGGGGCACATTAAAGGGGAGTGCCCCGATAAGAGCTGTGTTTGTGTTCTCTAATCAGACAATATTCCCGCCATTTCTCACATAAGAATGAATACTCTGTAAGCCAATCCATCCCCGTAGATAGAACAGAGAGCGAGGCAGAATGTGACAATAGATTCTCTCCCCTCCGCTCTCTATATACCGTCGGATAGTGCATCCGACAAACTGCGCATGTCAGTGTCGTCACCGCCAGCTCAGCTGAATAATTTTGCGCCAAAGAGACAAAGCTATAGCCCGTCCATGAGAATTTAGATCCTGCTATGACGCTGCGCGCATGCGCAGATCGTCAGGCAGAATCCGACGATTCTTTCCGCAGTCTCCCGTCGAAAAATGCATCTGACGGACTGCACATGCGCAATAATGACGTCAACATCAGCTGAGCGGAGCAGACAGCTGGAGTGACGTCATTTACCGCGCATGCGCAGTCCGTCAGATGCATTCTTTGACGGGAGGCATTATCCGATGCTACACCGGCCTTAATCCATACTGCTTCAACCAGGGGTTCAATACTATCAGTTTTAATCTGCCTATTCATTATCACCTGTATTAACTCTGATTACTTTCTAACCTCATCTAACTGTGTATTGCTGCAGGCTGGCTTTTCTATAATTGACCTGAACTACTTTGAAGTACTCAATACAACAGTGTTTATTGGAATCCATGTTCATTGCCTTTATTTTGTACTGGGTATTGTTTGTGACAAGTTTACTGAAGAGTGTGTAGCACCCTCCTAGGTAGGTGCTAGAGAGAGAGTATAGTTTTGAATCCTTTCTGCTTACCAGAGGGATTGCAGGTAAAGCCCCGTACACACGATCAGATTATCAAAAGATCTGTCGTCCGTTTTTTGTGGCATGCTAGTCTGATGTGGAAAGTGAAGAGGTTTTTTTCATACGAATTTTCCCGTACGACAGAATTCTACTTCAGAAGTGATGTCATGTGTTGGATTGCTTTGTATGTGTTCTTTCGTCTCCGAGCATGCCTAGTCTTGCTCTTAAGATTTTTTTCCGTCAAAATCTGTACTAATGAGATGAAAATCGGACGTTGTATTACGGACAACAAAAATTTTATAGCCTGCACGTCAGGATTTTGTCAGCTGAAAAGTCGGAAATGGCTGTCAAAAGCACCATACTAACAATCCGAAAATCGTCAGATCGGTCGTCGGACGAAATTTCCCTTCACATTTTCTTATCGTGTGTACGGGCCTTAAATCTATATTGTTCTCTGCCTACCAGAGAGCGAGATCTGCTAGTGAGGTCTGCTCAATGTGCTCAGGTTCTACTCCGTCTGTCTGCAGATTGTTTCACACTGGTCCAATAGGGAGGCATTTTGGACAGTGGGAGAAAACCTGACAAATGAGTGCACAGGCGTTTAGTACATCCCTGGTGATTTGGCAGAGGAAAATGCCTCGTTGCATGCTGGGATACTGTATAAATATCTGGAGCACATGTGCTCGGGGTCTTTCAGTTGGAGAGCGGAGTCCCGGAGGGAGGGGGCGACTGCCTCCTCCTCTGTAGAGCTGCCATGGGGCCTCAGGTGGTCCGGTCCTAAAGGAGGGCGTAAAGAGCTAGAGGGGAACTGAACCCAGAGGTCATGTAAAGCTGACTGGAAGGTAGACACTGAAGGATCTGATTCTGCAGTACAGTGAGTACAGATCTGTGCCAAGGGGCTGACCTGAGGGGGGGGGGGACCCCTGCAGCTAGAAGAGTCAGTGGATGGGTGTCAGTAAAGAGAATGTAGATAACCAAGTCTATTGCTGGAGAAAGAGCAAGAAGATTTAACCCTTTCCAGACACGTTGCAGTATGGTTTACGTAGTGTGACTGCTTCCACAAGCAACCTGGTGAGGTCAAGTGAGAGTTGTCCTTATGCAATGTACATAGTTCCAGTTGGGGTATCCCACTATTCCCTTCTCCCATCCAAGTTCAACAATAAATAGTAAAAACCAACACCCCTGGACTGTTTATTGAGCAATTAGCCATTGGGAGTAAGGATGAGTGTGTGGACTGTACCCTTAGTGACTGTGTGCTGGTAATCAGAGGAGGCCCAACAAGTCATCATACAGCAAGCCCTACGGGGACAGTGCTACAAGTGTTTGCTAAATTGATGTCTGAACCTAGAGTGCCAGAAGAATCAAGGTGTTTGCAAGGTCAGGGAAGTTCTAGAGGACAAGCATCACTCATCACTCAGCGCTACATATATAATTATAAGAGCTGATTTACTAAAGCTGATCTTCGGCCATACTACAACATGATTAAATCACAATGAAATGGCAACAAGACCAGTTGGCAGCAGGCCCGAACTCCAGTACTGGATCACTATTTGCTAATCCGGAAGAGGTGCAGTGGAGAATCACATGACAGTAAATTAAAAATTGGTTAAAGGGTGTTTTAACTTGAGATGGACTTTAATTGAACCTGTGTTTCATTTCCCAATCACGTGCAAAGGAAATAATACAAAAATGTTTTGCTTGCACATAATACAGTAAGTTTCTTAGTAGATAGCAGTAGTAGAAGTAAACACAGCTTTACTTTATTCGTTAAGATCATTACACATGCACTTTCTAAAGGAAAAAGCTAATTGCACAATAACTGTAGATGGTATTAACATATTTCTAATTCAATTTTTTTTTACAGCTGAAAAGAAGATAAATAATACAGCAATATTTTTAAGAAACATTGAAAACCCTTCTTATGAAATGAACTAAACATATGTATAATTTAGGGCCCCTTTCAAACATCCTCTATGGAGTGTCAGATGTAAATGGTCATGTGTTTGCTTAAACCCGCCGTCATCCAATCCAATCTGATCCACTAAAAACAGATGGATGGGGATCCGTTCTCCATCTGTCTAGCAGATTGGATCAAATGGCAGTTGGGCGTAAGCGGCCAGGCGATCCGTTTGCATCCAACTGCCCATAGAGGAGAACAGGCTGTGTCTGCAGACATGGACCAGTCATCTGCCTGCACAGCGGACAGATTTTAAGCTGAACAGGTGGACTCCTGGTGGAGTCTGCACTGTGAGAAAGGGGCTAACTTACAGTGATGATGAACCTTGGCACCCCAGATGTTTTAGAACTACATTTCCCATGATGCTCAACTACATTGCAGAGCGCATGAGCATCATGGGAAATGTAGTTCTAAAACATCTGGGGTGCCAAGGTTCACCATCACTGGGCTAACACAACCTTTTTCAACCAGGATACCTTGGCCAAATGCCTAAAAATTGTGCACAAGCCAGCAGATGAATGAAGCCTGCCATTAAGTTACAAAAAGGCACAGGTTTTCATTGTACACAATTACAATATTCTAGCTGCTGGCATCCTAACAACCAATGCCATCATCAGTTAAAAAGGAAGACATTGGGGCATCTGCACAGCATCCTTGTTTGCCCTCCCCTGGCCCTCCATCAGCAGTGGGGTCACATTAGCTGATTAAGGGAGAGAAATTAAAGGATAAGAGAAACATTAGAATACTAGTCAGTACCAGTGTGCAAAGGCGACTTTGCTTTGGAAGAATAAATCACCTCAAATGATAGGTGTCCTACGTGTTTTCATGCTGCTACGTTATGTAAAGCTATTTGTTTCCTTTTTTACATTTTAGAATGGGATGCCTCGAGCGTGTGCAGAATTTTAAAGGGTGACTTGTCTAAAAAAAACAGTTGAGAAACACAGATTTAACAAATATAGAGCGCCCTCTACTGTTCAAAACAAGTTTGACAGCTTACAGTTTCACAAATAAAAGCGAACCTCTCTGCTATTTAAATGGCATTAGCTGGATTTACACTTTGTGATGCATGTGCATTGTAAAAAGGAAAGCAATTTAATTTTATTTTTTATGCCTAATGTGTTTTTGTTTTTTTAAATAGACATTAGCATGTCAGTGCTGATTTTTCTGTGTTTTTCCTGCTGGTGTTTTGCATGTGTTTGCTTGAAAACTTTGCCTTTATACTACATTAAAATGGACTCTTTTAGACGCTACTACTGTACAATTTAGTGCATCATCTTTCATTTCTGTAAGCCCTAAAATGCATGTAAAATTCATGCAGCTTGTGTTTTCCTCATCACACAGAACTGCAGTACAGAGAAATGAGGTGGTTGAACTGGTTTGTATGACAATTCTGTATTTGCTGACTGTGTTAAAGTGGACCTTCATCCTTCTCATGAAGTTCAACCCTCTCCTCCCCAACTCTACATAAATAGGGCAGTGTTTTATTTTATCTTTCGTTACCTTTTTTCTCTTCGTAAAAGTGCGGCCCAGCCCCTAGTTGCACATCATTCGCCTAGACAAATGACGTGCATAGCGCTTGCTGAGCAACCTGGAAAATGCACATCACATATCCAAGGAGGCCTTGAGTCTTCCATTCAGCTAGTAGGAGGGGGACGGGCTTATGGGCGTGTCATCTCGAGGCCCCGCTGGCTGAATCTGGAGGAGCATCTCAATGACATCACAAGTGAGACCGAGCTGTGTCTGGTTACAGAAGGTTGTCGGCAAGTCAATGCTGGATCCGGTGGCTGGGTGAGTATCCATACTGTGTCTACAACACCACCAGGTTACTTAAAGTGGAAGTAAACCCTCCTATCGTTTTCAGCCAAGGGAGTTGCCATCTTGGCCTCCGTTTAATTTTCAACTGCCATGATGCTCCACATGTGGCCAGTTATGACACGAACCATTGGATGGTTTGACAGTTTGGTTGAGAGCACATCCAATGTGACAGTTAGCATTTTCAGCATGTCGGGAATGTAACTGGTTTTTCGAAACTATTATACCCTTGGGTTTACTTCCACTTTAAATATATTGGGCCATATGGTGGACAAACTAAGAGAGTGCCCACATCCCTAAAGTATGAACAACAAAACCAAGGAAGTTCCCTCTAAGTGGTATTTTAACCACTTCAAGACCGGAAGAATTTGCCCCCTTAAAGTGGTTGTAAACCCACTTTAAAGTATTTTGCCTATAGGTAAGACTATAAAAAGGCTTACGGGAGTGCGGGAGTGCGGGAGTGATGTAATTCCGCCTCCGGCCAATCAGATGGCCGGAGGACGTGAACAAGGAAGCAGGATGGCTGGACATGTCGGCCGTCCTGTCGCCGAGCGGGTGGCACTGCGAGGGCTTCGTTTTAAGGTAAGTATTTCATAATGAGCTAGTATGCGATGCACACTAGCCCATTATGCCTTTGTCTTTACAGGTTTTTTTTTTCTCTCATTTTTTTTTATGAGGGTTTACTTCCTCTTTAACCACTTTAAGACCAGAAAATTTTCCTGCTTAATGACCAGGCCCTAATTTGCGATTCGGCACTGCGTTATTTAACGGACAATTGCGCGGTCGTGCGACACTGTACCCAAACGAAATTTACGTTCTTCACCTCTGCAATTTTTATTTTTTTAAAAAAGAGCGACAATTTTGAAAAAAAAAACAATATTTTTCACATTCTGCTACATAACATTCCGAAAAAAAAAATTTAAAATCAACATTTTTTAACATTTTAGGCCAATTTGTTTTCTGCTACATATTTTTGGTAAAAAATTGCAATAAGCATATTTTGGTTGGTTTGCACAAAAGTTAACGCGTCTACTAACTACGGGAAAAATTTATGTAATTTTTATTGTTTTTTTTTTTTTTTACTAGTAATGGAGGCGATCTGCTTTTTTTAGTGGGACTGCGATATTGTGGCGGACAGATCGAACCCCTAACTGACATTTTTGGGGGGACCAGTGACATTGCTACAGTAATTAGTGCTAAAAATATGCACTGTTACTGTAATAATGACACTGGCAGGGAAGGGGTTAACAGTATAGGGGATCAAGGGGTTAAATGTGACCCTAGGGGAGTAAATCTAACTGTGTGGGGGCGTGGCTTCTGAGATGACCACATAGACGTGATCCTATATAGAAGTGTCACATGTGCTCTGTGATCATTTCAGGGAGAAGGACGGTCGGCTGTGTTTACAACAGCCGACCGTCCTTCTCTCTCTGTGGGGAGCTATGGCGGGTGTCAGGCGGCCATCGGGACAGCGGAAGATCCAACGCGTTTCAAAGTAAAATGTATGTTTCCTCAGGGGTCAATGAACATAGTACATAGTTGCATCTATAAAGGTAAAGCATTGCCATTAGCTTCAAGTATGAAACAAATGTACAGTAAAAAAAGGGGCACAATTCCTCCCACTGACACCAATGATGGAGGTTTGCTTACTCCCACTGAAACTGGGACTTTTTGTACTCCAGATGGCCGTAGTCGGGCCCCGCTAAATCCTGAAGGACAGTAAACTGGCTCTTTGTTTAGGACGTTTGGAGAACCCTGCTTTAGAGCTACGGTATATCATGTCACCAGGGTTGGCTATCAATTTATGACCATGGCAAACTTCTCTCTGTTATTTCAGTGTTCTGGCAAGTAGACATGTGCAGTTTGTTTCGTTCCGAATCAATATTCCGACAAATTTTTCATTCTGAATCTCGGATGAAATTCGAATTTGAATCAAAGTTAAAAAACGTTTTAAAATAAAAAATAGAATAGAAAATAAAGGAATAGAATAAAAAATAATAGAACAGAATAGAATAAAAAAAAATAGAGTAAAACAAAAAAAAATTGGATAGAAAGCAAAGGAATAGAATAGAGTAGAGTAGAATAGAATAAAAAAAAAAAGAATATAACCATCTTTTGAAATTCGAATATCAAATTGGAATTAAATAGGAGAGAATACAATAGAACAGAAAATAATTGAATAAAAAAAGCAATAGAATATAATAAAATAGAAAGAATATAACCATTTCCCAAAATTGAAATGAAAAAAAATTGAATCTGAATAGAATAGAAAAGAATATATTAGAATACAATAGAATAGAAAATAAAAGAATAGAAAAGAATAGAAAAAAACAATAGAATAGAATATAGAAAGAATATAACCATCTTCCAAACTCTGAATTTCGAATAGAATAAAATTCTAATTCAAATAGCATATAATAAAAAATAAAATAGAATAGAAAAGAATAGAAAATGGAAAAAGAAGAATGAAACCATCTACTGAAATTTGAATTTTGAATAGAATAAATTTGAATTAGAATAGAATAAAATATAACAGAAAAGAATTGAGTTGAAGATAAAAGAATAGAATAGAAAAGGATAGAATAGAAAAAACAATAGAATAAAATGAAACAGAAAAAAATATAACCATCTTTCAAAATTCGAATTTAGAATAGAATAGATTCGAATTCGAATGGAATTCGATTAAAATTTAAATTCCATTCAGCTTTTTCTAATTCGATCGAACTGAGTTAAATACTACCGAATTCAGAAAATATTAGTAGCATTCGAAGAAACAAAATTAATTAAAAAAAAAACGAATTCAATGACTTTTAACGAATTTAACTAAACTAATTTATGTAAATAACTAATCCTTTTTTGTTCTGCACATGTCTACTGGCAAGTATTCTGTCACTTTTTTGCCTTATCCATAAAAAATTTTTTAAGATATCTGAGTATCTCTGTTTCTTTTTGGTTAGATGTTCTAGGAGTTGGTTGGACTAAGTTCTTCCTCAATTATTTTAGCTTTGCTCATTGCTCAAGGAACCTCTAACAACCTCCAGAGGAACGTCTGTCATAGACTGATGAATAAAGTCTGTCATAGACTGATCTTCATTACATTCTGTGATTTCCTAAGTTGCAATGAACAAGCACAGCAATTACTTACCATAGAATGAAAAGCACTTGTGTCAGGCTAAGAGGCATGCCAACAAAACCCTTACACTATGGTGTTGTGGGTAGAAGGTAAGTGCATGTATGGGTATTTCTCACTGGACTCACCATACCAAGCACCAGTATATGGAATTTTGCGTATGCTGACTAGTGCTCAGATTTGGTGCATATTTGCACAAAGATATAAATATGAGTACAATAACCCCCAGGGTACAGTTAATCAAGACTTCTAACTAATTCAATGTTTTTACAATCCTATATAATGATAGCTGTAAACACTTAGGCCCCTTTCACACTTGCGGACCATTCAGATCTGCCTGTCAGTTTTTCAGGTGGATCTGAACGGATGCCCCATGCATCTCTATGGGGCATCGGATGTCAGCGGAGACAAATCCGGACGGATGGAAACCCTATTTTCCATCCGTCCAGTGGATCGGATCGGATGAGAACAGACAGTCTGATTCCCCCATAGAGAATAGCGGGGACCTGACAGCTCTGTCTCTGCACACAGCACGGAGACACAGCTGCCATCCTCCTGCTCAGAGGCGCATCGGCGGTTCGATCCCCCGATGAGAAAAACGGAGTCCGCCTACGGACTCTACAGTGTGAAAGGGGCCTTAGTGTGGTTTTATCTGTATGTGCATGTGTATGTGCATTTCAAAATGTAAACATGGCCACTTATCCATCCTTCATGGATGTACTGTAAATGTTCAGTTGTGTACACAGCCATGGCGTCTGTCAGCTTGTCATTGATTTGTATAGGCTGGTGCCAATGGCTGCACATAAAAACCTTACTCCTGGACACAGAAATGGGGCTCCTTCATACACTGTATGGTCCTCTGCCATCAGAGTTCAAAGAATAAATCTAATGATGTTTCAGCGATTACAGAGCTACAATAATTCAAGTCTTTTGTATCTGTCTGCATTTCACCTTGAATTTGCATATTATAAGTGAACTCCAATGACACTACAAACCAGACATATCTGATAGAGGCTATTGGTAAGACATAGCATAAAAAACACAGCATACAAAGACATTAACCACTTGCTGACTGCTCACTAGAGCTGTACTGCGGCAAAGTGGCTCTTGTAGGTCTGACGACGTAGACCTACGTCGGCAGACCCTCCCCCTTCTAGACGGCGCGCGCGCGCCACCGGAGGCTCGCTCCCGCTGTATTCAGTCACAGCGGGAGTCGGGCCAGGGGAGGAGCAGCGGCGTTCGCCGCTGCTCTTCCCCGATCATCGGGGAATCGAGTGTGGAGATCAGCCTGCTTGTGTAAACACAAGCAGGCGGATCTCCTAAGTGACAGGCAGGGTCAGATTGCAGGGTTCAGCATAGTTGAACCCTCGATCTGTCCTTGTGTCACACAGTCACCTCCTCCCACACACGTTAGTAAGCACCAGGCATACATTAACCCCTCCCTCTCCAATAAAATTAACCCCTTCCCTGCCAGTGTCATTTTTACAGTAACAGTGCATATTTATAGCACTGATTATTGCAGTAATGTCACTGGTACTCCCAAAAGTGTCAAAAATGTCAGTCAAGGGTCCGATCTGTCTGCCGCAATGTCGCAGTCCCGCAAAAAAAATCGCAGATCGCCGCCATTACGCGTTAAAAAAAAAAACACCAAAAATGACAAAAATCTTTCCCTTAGTTAGTAAACGCAATAACTTTTGCGCAAACCAATCAAAATACGCTTATTGCGATTTTTTTTACCAAACATATGTAGCAGAAAACAAATTGGCCAAAAATTTAAAAAAATTTAGATTTTTACATTTTTTGGGGGGGGGGGGATTTCATATAAAAAAATGTGAAAAATATTGTTATTTTTTCAAAATTTACGCTCTTTTTTTGTTTATAGCGCAAAAAGTAAAAATCGCACAGGTGATCAAATTCCACCAAAAGAAAGCTCTGTTTGTGGGAAAAAAAGGACATCAATTTCAATTGGGCACGGCGTCGCACGACCGCGCAATTGTCAGTTAAAGTCGCACAGTGCCGAATCGCAAAAAGTGGCCCAGACGTAATACAACAAAATCCTCCGGTGGTAAAGTGGTTAAAGTGATTGTAAACCTCAGACATGAAATATAAACAAAGCATATCCCAGTCTATAGTGTCTATAATGACATAAATCTTTCCCCTAGTTTGTAAATGTGATATCTTTTGCGCAAACCAATCAATATACACTTATTTTGGGGATTTTTTTTGTACCAAAAATATGTGGCAGAATACATATTGGCCTAAAATGATGAAAAAATGTTTTTTTGGGGGTTTTTTTGGTGACCTTGATGTGATAACATTTTATTTTTTATTTTTTGTATTGGGAATGTTTTATAACAGAAAGAAAAAAAATATATATTTTTTTCAGAATTGTCGCTCTTTTTTTTGTTTATAGAGCAAAAACTAAAAACAGCACAGGTGTTCAAATCCGTATTTAATTTTCATCAGGAGCAGTGTTTTCTCACTCATTACTACAGCTGTAAGGCTCCATTCACATGTGTGTGACTTGGCATGTAACTTTGGATATCAAAGTTGCATGACAAGTGGTTCCCCATGCTTTCCAATGATAACCATTCATATATGCGTGACTTAAAACGAAGTTCCAGTCACCTGCTTAAGTTTAAAGTTGCAGCAACTTTAAAGTAGTTCATGCACTACTTTGGTCCGGTTTTCATGCAACTTGAGGGCCATAGACTTCAATGTTCACCCTCAAAAGTTGCATGAAAGTCGTACCCGAATGTTATACGATGAAACTTGTGTGCAACCATTGTTCACTATGGCCTCTTTCACACGGGTGTTCCGTATGTCCGTATATCACCCCATCCATTTGCGGGTGATATACAGTGGTGTATTTTGGTTTTGTGCTGCCCTAGGCAAGACTAAAATTGGGCGCCCCCCCTCCAAAGTAAATTTGCCCCACTTCTTCCTTTTTACCGGATGGGACTCCCTCCAAAATTGAAGTCAAGTCCAAGCATGAACCCCTGAGATATCACAAGGGGGGGGGGGGGTGGGACAGAGAGAGAGAGGGGGGTGAGAGAGAGGAGGGGGGGGGGTGAGAGTGAGAAAGGGGGTGAATGAGGGAGAGAGAGAGGGGGGGGGTGAGAGAAGTGGCCAATGGAGTCTCAGGTGGAGGGGGGGTGGCTTTTTTGCTGCCCCCCCTGCAAAGTGCCGCCCTAGGCCTGGGCCTTGTTGACCTAGACCAAAATACAGCACTGGTGATATACGGACATAATGTATGTCAATGGGATTGCGGATGTCAGTGGATGACCATCCGCTGACATCCGATTTGCGTCCTTTCAGTTCTGTTCTGTTTTTTGGAACGGAACAGAACCCTATTTTTCTTCCATTTAAAAAACGTAAAGGACGCAAAACCGGATGTCAGCTGTGTCATCCGCTGACATCCGATTTGCGTCCTTTCAGTTCTGTTCTGTTTTTTGGAACGGAAAAGAACCCTATTTTTCTTCCATTTAAAAAACGTAAAGGACGCAAAATCGGATGTCAGCTGTGTCATCCGCTGACATCCGCAATCCCATAGACATACATTGTGTCCGCATATCACAAGTGTCATCCGTGTCCGTAAAAAAAAAAAAAAAAGTGCCGGAGCGCATCGCAATACGGTCCGCTCCGTGTGAAAGAGGCCTATCACTGGTCAAATGCCAAAGTTGTATCCAAGTTGAACCCATCTAAAGTTGCGCCAAAGTTGCATCAAAGTTGCACTCCAAAGTCGGTGCAATTTTGGAGTCATACAAGTGTGAGCGGAGCCTTAATATTAAGCCATCACCAGTACTACATGTAATAAAGCTGATCAGTCTAATTGACAGCCATACTTTTTATAGTTTGTCAGTCTGATGGCGCCCATAGTGCTTTGAGAACAGAAAACAAGGAGGGCGATTGCAGGGATGCAGAAGAAGACCTTGGAATGAAATATTATTCAAACAAATTAGATCTTATTTGCAACCCACTCTGGTTAACCTTGTGCTCCCCTCTTCCCTACATGGTATTATGACTGCTGGAGGTCGATATCCAGGAAGGAAATGAATGTTATTCTGAGACAGCTGCAGGGATTCTCTAACAGGAAAGGGAAAAGCTCAGCTGGGAGAATAGTGGGTGCTTATCAGGGACACAAAGAAGAAGACAGCATTGTCACCTAAAGTCTCTACAGTGAAATCACAATCATTTGGTATCTCTAATCTGTGAAGGAACACTTTTCTATACACTTCCCTTTCACCTATAGCAAACTCTGGCATGTACAAGAAACTAGAGATGCACCGATACCATTTTTTTTTACAAGGAGTACAAGTACCGATACAGTTTTTTTTCTTTTTAGTACTCGCTGATATCAATTACCGATACCTACCGCAACTGTTTTGTTTACACTTCAGCTGTCAGCAATGGTACAAAGCATTGAAAAATTATTTAAAAATGAAATACATTTTTTTTTTATTACATTTCACGCTTCTTTCGAAGCGAAACATGTAACTATATATTAAAGGGGTAAAAAGATTAGCAAGCAAAAAAAGTTTTAATTATTACTAGTTTAAAAAATAGAAGTGAACAAAAAAATAAATCAGCAGGAAAATAACGATTAAATGGAGCAGAGTAAAGAGTTAATTAGGGTTGATTAGAGTAAGGTAAGGGTTAATAAGGGGTTAAACAGAGGAACATTTAATAAAAAAAACCTCAAAAAGTTTTTTTTTTTTTTTTTTACGCGACAGGTTGCTTTAACAACTTCAGCTTCGGAAGGTTTTACCGCCTTAATGACCAGGCCGTTTTTTGAGATGCGGCACTGCGTTACTTTAACAACAAAAAGCGCGGTCGTGCGACTCTGTACCCAAATACAATTGATGTCCTTTTTTCCCCACAAATAGAGCTTTCTTTTGGTGGTATTTGATCACCTCTGCGGTTTTTAGATTTTGCGCTATAAACAAAAAAAGAGCGACAATTTTGAAAAAAAAACACAATATTTTTTACTTCCTGCTATAAAACATTCCCAATAAAAAAAATGTAAAAAAAAAATTTTTTTTATCAGTTTAGCCCAATTTGTATTCTGCTACATATTTTTGGTAAAAAAAAAAACAAAAAGCCTATTTTATTTGGTTTGCGCAAAAGTTATAGCGTTTACAAACTACGGGATAGATTTTTGGACTTGGACTTTTTTATTAGTAATGGCGGCGATCTGCAATTTTTAGCGGGACTGCGACATTGCGGCAGACAGATCGGACCCCTAACTGATATTTTTGACACTTTTTGGGGACCAGTGACATTAATACAGTAATCAAAGCTAAATAATATGCACTGTTACTGTATAAATGACACTGGCAGGGAAGGGGTTAATACCGGGGGTGATCAAAGGGGTTAATGTGTGCCTAAATATGCTTGCTGACTCTGTGGGGGGATGGTTCTGTGACAGGCACAGAGAGATTGGGGTTTCAGCTTAGCTTAGCTGAAACTAGTGATCTCTCTCTGCCTGTTTGACAGAAGACTCGCCTGCTTTGTTTACATAATGAAGCGGGTCTTCTGTCAGTTTCTCTGACGATTGCAGTTCTCTTTTAAAGGTTTGACACCAGGAAAGGATTTATTAATTAAAAAAAAAAAACAACAAAGATGTAAAAAATTGGAATTGTTCACGATTGCTTACATCCAACATTTCTATGAGCTGAATACATTTTTTTGTTTGTTTAAAGGAAGAAACTCTATTAGAGCAGAGCATAAGTATGACAGTGACATACAACAGGGTATATGCGGTTACATAGTAAAGGAATAACAATTCCCATAATAGCACGGGAAAATCATATTAACTGTTTAACAAATGTATAGAAAGAAGAGTGGTCTATAGATAAGTATATCATATACATCCAGGGCTTTTGTTCAGCGGAAACACTGGGGAATGCAGTTCCAGCACCTCCAGCACTGGATGTACTGTATGTAATGGGTGCTGAGGTGTGCTTCAGGGTCTATTGATGCTGGCAGCTGGGGGATCTATTGTTGCTGGAGAGGATCTGTTGTTGCTGGTAGGGGGTCTATTGTTGCTGGGAGTCTATTGTTGCGGGAAGAGATCTACTGTTGAGGAAGGGGTTTTATTGTGGGTGCTGAAAGATCCGTTGTTGCTGCTGGGGGTATTGTGTATTCTCTGAGAAAAAAAAAACCTGTATACATCTCATTTACATAACATGTGCCGCCCCCAGGACAATAATTGGATATACCTAGAGCTGATCAATGGGCACCACATTTAATAGAAAAAAATCCCTAATGTATGAGGTCATTCTATGGTATTTTGGACATGCAGTAGTAGGTTTACGCATCAGCACTGTCATGTTCATTAAGTGGAAGCAATTTCTAGGCATTTATCCCATATTTTATGAACACCCTCTTTGAGCATACAAAACTTTCTTGTAGGGTAAGGTGGTATAAAATTAATTCACTTTTAACTGATACACAAAGGTAGCAGCAGTCAGCAGGAGAAGACAGTTCTAGAACTTAGAGGTGAGTTTTTTAGACTCCAAGCCTAGTATTACATTCAGAAGGTACAACTGTTCCTGCTTGGGGGTGGAAGCACCGAACTGAGCACGCAAAGCATGGGGGAGCTGAAGATAAAGGAAAAGCATTGAGTTAGGGAGCCCAAATTCGTCCTTTAAGTGTTACTAAACCCGCAACAGTAGAATCAGTCTGTAGATGCTGTAAAGCATGCTTGTTATACTCACTGTGGAACCTAACAGGTTAATTCTCTGCATTGTGTAAAAAGGCTGTTTGATCCTGTCTTCTCTGATCCTCCCTTTTTTCCACTGTCCCCAATCAGTCTCCTAAAAGTACAGAGCCATAGGAGTCACTCTGCACATGCTCAGTTTGGTGTGTATTGCTAGAGAGTTTTTTTTTTCTTCTTGGGAGGGTGCATGTGATCAGCACAAGGCCAATCAGCACTGTCCAGACAGAGGGTCAGAGGTCCTGCAGCCTCAAAAGACAGTCAAAGGAGAATGAAAACTCCTCCTGCACGCTTTAACCAGACAGGGATATAAATCTGCCATATACTGCTGATGAGAAAAGGTGTTTAGAAGTTTATATTTACTAAAATAATTGCATTTCTATGTTCTGTGTACTGTGGGAAACCAGATATAGTGAATGCAGGCTCCTGGGTTTAGTAACACTTTAAGTTGCTGAAATGAACAAAAAACATGAGAAACATATACAACTCCTTTTCATACCCATAACTCATAATCAGGTATAGCCAAAGGTTCAGTAAGACAGGGGTGTTCCCATAGCGGTGCATTAGCATGTACGGATGGGGCATTGAGCCTATGCTGTGCCAATTCCCAAATCTTGCAATAGTGAAATAACAATCTAGGCTTGTGACGGTATCAGATTTTCATGCTGCGATTAATTGATTAAGGTTTTACCACGGTATACGGTATTATCACGGTATTCTATTATTAAATTTAAATTATTAAATTTCCACCTCACTTCAATTTCATTGCTGAATTTAGGGGCTTTGGTTCACTTATGCACATTATTATATAGTCAGTCAGTACAGACTCTGTGAACCAGGCCTAAAATAGGTCATCAAGCAGTGTCTGGCCTAACTGGTGATAACTGGTCCTGGCGCTCGGCTCCGATCCGATGGCCTGGTCATTAAGAGGGCAAATCCTTGTGGTCAAGAAGTGGTTAAACCTGAAGGAGGTGTTGTTTATAAATGACTTTACTATTGCTTTAGGCCTGGTTCACATGTATGCGGGTTGGCGGTTCACATGTATGCGGGTTGGCGGTTCACATGTATGCGGGTTGGCGGTTCACATGTATGCGGGTTGGTGATTCACATGTATGTGGGTTGGTGGTTCACATGTATGCGGGTTGGCGGCCCACATTTGCACAGGCATAGCAGCCCATTGATTTGAACGGGCTGCTATGCCCTCATTTTCCGCAGAAAAAAGGTGCATGCAGCATTTTTTTAAAATTCAGTGGCCTTGAAATCCATCCTGCTTTTGCACCATGCGACTAACCTGCAGTTCCTGCTCTGGCAAGCTTTCTGCATTTTTTGTATACGTGGGCACGGCATTTAAAAACAGTTTGCGTGTGCAGCAACGGCAGGTAAGTCGCATGGTGCAAAAGGATGGATTTCATGGCCACTGCATTTTTTTAAATTCTGCATGCACCTTTTTTCAGCTGAAAACGCAGGCATAGCAGCTCAAGCCCATTCACATCAATGGGCTGCTATGCCTGCGCAAATGTGGGCCCCCAACCCGCATACATGTGAACCAGGCCTAAAGCAATAGTAAAGTCATTCATTGGTTAAACCTGCAGGAGGACCGGTGTTTTTATCTATTAATGACTTTACTATTGCTTTAGGCCTGGTTCACATGTATGCGGGTTGGGGGCCCACATTTGCACAGGCATAGCAGTCCATTGATGTGAATGGGCTTGATCTGCTATGCCTGCGTTTTCAGCTGAAAAAAGGTGCATGCAGAATTTAAAAAAAATGCAGTGGCCATGAAATCCATCCTTCTTTTGCACCATGCGACTTACCTGCCGTTGCTGCACACGCAAACTGTTTTTAAATGCCGTGCCCACGTATACAAAAAATGCAGAAAGCTTGCCAGAGCAGGAACTGCAGGTTAGTCGCATGGTACAAAAGCAGGATGGATTTCAAGGCCACTGAATTTTAAAAAAATGCTGCATGCACCTTTTTTCTGCGGAAAATGAGGGCATAGCAGCCCGTTCAAATCAATGAGCTGCTATGCCTGTGCAAATGTGGGCCGCCAACCCGCATACATGTGAACCGCCAACCCGCATACATGTGAACCACCAACCCACATACATGTGAACCAGGCCTAAAGCAATAGTAAAGTCATTAATAGATAAAAACACCGGTCTTCCTGCAGGTTTAACCACTTCTGGATCGCAAGGATTTGCCCCTTTAAAGACCAGGCCATCGGATCAGAGCGCCAGGACCAGTCATCACCAGGTAGGCCAGACACTGCTTGATGGCTATATAATAATGTAATGTGGGCTGCTATGCGTGTGTGTGTGTATATTAGACCTGCACGATTCTGGCCAAAATGAGAATCACGATTTTTTAGCTTGGAATAAAGATCACGATTCTCTCACGATTCTCTGTGTAACAAAAAAAAAAAAAAAATTGGGATAACTTTACTGTTACGTTTTTTTTTTTTTTATTCATTAAAGTCTAATCATTGCGTTTGAAAGACTGCTGCGCAAATACAGTGGGACATAAAATATTACAACAATCGCCATTTTATTCTGTAGGGTCTCTGCTAAAAAAATATATAAAATGTTTGGGGGTTCTAAGTACTTTTCTAGCAAAAAAAAAAACTGATTTTAACTTGCAAGCAACAAGTGTCAGAAAAAGATCCAGTCTTTAAGAGGTTAAACTTCCTTTCTCCCTGGCAGAGGGAAGGAAAAGATACAATGTAATCATTTTTGTTTATAGTTAGGAGACTTAATGCTGAAAGGGGTTAGCTGTGTGAGTGAATGAGTCATCCAGCTCACTGAAATGTATCAATTCACAAGTCAGGCAGACTTGACAGATAAACTCGGTATTTTAAAAATGCCACAATAACAATACCGTGGCTATGCAATACCGCGATATATCGAATTACCGAAAACCGGCATATGTCTATAACAATCCTTTATGACTCCCCAAGGGTGAGGGGTCTCATAGTTCCCTAAAAAAGGAGCATAACCCTTTGGGACAAAGGTGAACACATCAGAGCAAGATAAGGATCCCTACCCCCCTTATTAAGGTGAAATAAATGGGAAAGCTGTGCTGCCAAATAATAAAGCTTAAAATCCAGAAGCGCAATGCCCCTTAAGACTGGGGTTACACTGTGTGCTGGATGGCTTGCAGCAGGGGGTCTGGTGCGTCCCTGTTCACTGTTACAGGCAGTGGCGTCTGGTGCTCAAAATTTTTGGGGGGGCGCAAACAGAAAAATTTATTAGGCATTGCTTTGCGGCAAAAAACGCTGTAAAAAATTGCATGACTTTGAGGTCACAAAAGTGTGAAAGGGGCCTTCAGTAATTAAGGTATAGCGTGCCCCCTTCAATGCAGAGTGACCAGCGTGCCCCCTTTCAATGCACAGAGACCAGCGTGCCCCCTTTCAATGCACAGAGTCCAGCGTGCCCCCATTCAATGCACAGAGATCAGCGTGCCCCCTTTCAATGCACAGTGACTAGCGTGCCCCCTTTCAATGCACAGAGATCAGCGTGCCCCCTTTCAATGCACAGAGATCAGCATGCCCCCTTTCAATGCAGAGAGACCAGCATGCCCCCTTCAATGCAGAGATGCCAGCGTGCCCCCTTCAATGCAGAGATCATCATGCCCTCTTTCAATGCAGAGATGCCAGTGTGCCCCCTTTCAATGCAGAGATCATCGTGCCCCCTTTCAATGCAGAGATGCCAGCGTGCCCCCTTTCAATGCAGAGATACCAGTGTGCCCCCTTCCAATGCAGAGATGCCAGTGTGCCCCCTTTCAATGCAGAGATACCAGCGTGCCCCTTTAAATGCAGAGAGATCAGTGTGTCCCCTTTCAATTCAGAAATGCCAGCGTGCCCCCTTTCAATGCAGAGATGCCAGCGTGCCCCCTTTCAATGCAGAGATACCAGTGTGCCCCTTTTCAATGCAGAGATGCCAGTGTGCCCCCTTTCAATGCAGAGATACCAGCATGCCCCTTTTCAATGCAGAGTGACCAGCATGCAACCCCCCCCCCCCCCACGAGACCAGTGCACTTACCTCAGGCAGCGGCGGCTTCTCCTCAGTCCTCTCGTCTCCTCCTCGGCCAATGGCATGGGGTTTGCCTTTGGGGCCAATCAGGAAGCGGGAGGACCCGCTTCCTGATTGGCCAAGAGGAGGATCTGTGTGACAATAGTGAATTTTCATTCGCTATTGTCACACAATGGGTGGGCTTGGGGTGCACTGCTCTGCGCCCCGGGTCCACCCTTTGCTGAAGCCTATTAGAGCCTCTGGCTCTAATCAGGTGATTAAAAAAAAAAAAAGCCCCATTGAACTCCATGCATCCGGCGCCCCGCATGTAGATTAGGGGGCTGGACGCATGGATAGGGGGGGGGGCGGCCGCCACTGGTTACAGGTCTGAATTCAGTGCAAATTTTTGGCTGAATTCGGACCTAAAATGGACCAGAAGACCCACAGGACCCCTTCTGCAATCCGCTCCACAGCCATCCTGGAGCTGTGTAAACCGGCTCCATTGAGAGCTGCTCACAGTCTCCTGACAAGCAAATTGGATGCGGGGAAACCCGCATCCAATTCTTAGCAGTGTTAACCCAGCCTAAGTGGGTAGGGTTTTTTTAGCGAATGCCAGGACAATTTAAAGTGATTGTAAAGTCTTGTTTTAAAAAAAAAAAAATAAATAAACTTATTATACCTACCTCCTCTCTGCAGTTAGTTTTGCACAGAGCTCCTCTTGTTGCTGCTCCTGGCCCCTCTCTCTCCTGATTGGCTCACTGACTTTGATTGACAGCTGCAGGAGCCAATGGCGCCCTGGCTGTATCTCAGCCAATAAGGAGAGAGAGTCCCAGGATGGCCTAGGGACTCATGGACATGCCTAGACTGAGAGGGGGCACAGGTAAGTATTAGGGGTGTTGGGGGGGCTGTTACATGCAGAAGGCTTTTTATCTTAATGCATAGAATGGATTAAGATAAAAAAAAACCTTCTGACTTTACGACTACTTTAAGGCGAGAGTTGCCCCATACAAAGGTATTAAGTATGGATTCCAGGGACTTAAATATGTGGAACGGTGGATACACTGGAGCATGCTAAATAATGTAAAGGTGCTTGGGCAACAGCAGCATTTTAATTAGATTAATGCTGCCCATAACCCCAAGGGGAGCCTAGCCCATGCCTGAGTTTTAGATTTCAACACCGCATATATGTCAAAGTCTTACCTTGCCTTCCTGTTGGCATCCATCTTGGACATGTGTAGACTGCTGTCTTTTATAAACTCTGTTTGCATCATCACTTGCCGGCTGTCTGGGTGTCGCTCAGTGATGATGTTGCACACCTGAATACATATATCACTGGTTGGCTGGCAGTCCTTTGCCCTTGCGTTTGTGCTCCAAGGTGCATCACTGCTAGCCCTTTTTTTCCCTGTGTTCCTCCGTGCATGACCTGGCTTGGCTAACCACTTTCCTGACTCTCGATTCAGAATCGGCAGACGACCCCACATCGGCAGATGACCCGGCATCGGCTGACTACCCGCCTCTGGACTCGACCCCGGCTTGGATGACTACCCGCTTCTAGACTCGATCCCGGCTTGGATGACTACATGCTCTGGACTTGACCCCGGCTGTTCCTGATTTCACTCTTGCTGTGCGTTTATTGTTGTTGCTCTAATAAGCTGCTTTTTTTTACTTGCATCTTTGTGTGGTCTGGTTTCCTGGCACCCTGACAATAAAGGGGCTCTACATTCATTTTAACATAATCCTCTGGAGAACGAGTAATGAAGATCCCAAGTTATTTTATAGAGCTAGCCCAAACAAGAGGGAGATCAGCTTGCGCCGCTGTAGGGACTAAAAAAGTTGAGGGATGGATCTATCCCAGTTGATTTTCAGGCCTGAGTATTGCCCGAATTGCTCTATTACACCCAGCGTTCACTGGAGAGAAGGACCCGCATCTTCCAGATACAAAAGCATGTCATCTGGGTAGAGACTAATTGTTTCAACCAACTGATCACGTAAGCCCCTAATCTCTGGGTAAGTCCTAAACGCTATTGCCAGTGGTTCTGGAACATGTAGTAAAGTGGACAGGGGACAACCCTGCCCCATGTGGCTCTAGAAAGAGGTAGGGGATCAGAAACCCTGCTATTGACCAAGACCCTGGCTGAAAAATTCATATTGTGCAGCAGTTTTATATTAACCTTGGTCATGGAAAGGGATGCTTTAAAAACGTAGTATCTCTCAAGGGAAAGATATTACTTAATTATTACTTACAGACATTGAGTTTGGGATGTTTTAAATAACTTGCTAAAGAAAAGAATGTGAAATACTAGAGGTGCATTATGCAGTTTTTCCTCAGAAGCTGAGGCAATTTCAATATTACCAGAAAATTCCTAATTTATACCATCAATCAGATAAAAGTGAAGCACTCCACACTACAAACAAGAAAATAGATTTAGGTCAGCGAAATGCAATAATGCAAACAAAAATAAGTCCTATATAAAGTCCCAAGTGTCTCACATGTGAAATATGAAGTGCTAGAAGTCCAGGACACATAAAAGTAAATATGAAACAGCATATTTCATATTTACTTTTATGTTTGTAGCGTGGAGCTATTTGTCAGATCTAGATTGCTTAAAGATTCAAATTAGACTGTGTATGGGACATCTACTTTATCACTTCATATTTCACTTGTGTGACATTTGGGACTTTATTTAGGACTTTTTATTAGCATTTTTTTTTGCATTATTGTATTTTGCGGTCATGTTTGTAGTGTGGAGCGCATCACTTTTATCTGATTGGTTGTTTTTCATGTGTATAGTGATTGCATGTATAGATGGTAGCATTTCCACTTATCTTTCTACGGTGTGAAATATTTTCCATCTTTGTGATATTTTATAGTATGGGGATTTTTTCCCCCCCTAATTTATATAACTGACCTGAATTAGGGCACCAAAATTCAAAGTGCCAGGAGATTTCTATTAAGACATCCTATAAATGTTACACAGCACCATGCATCCTTCTAGGTTGGTTCACAGGCAGACTGCCCCAGTCTAATGCAGATGCTGGTCCAGCTTGTCATTCATGAGTACTATGAGAAGCAAATGGATGACAGCACACTGCTATACGTAAAAAGCCAAATTCTTCTTTATTGTACAAATGAAGACAACATCAAAGAAATATAGAGAACCTGCGAACAAATTTCACACACAATGGCGCTTAGTCTGTTACACCCCCCTGAATGCTTGTTTTTTTTTTTTCATCCCAAGGGGGATTTTGTATTAAAAAATTGCACCATGAACCAAGCGCTTGACTCGCGGTTGCAGTATGCTCCCATTGACCTTAGTCTATGACCAAGCGCCTTTGTGCGTGAAACACTTTAGTGGGTTCTCTGCTCTTATATTGCTTTGTTTTGATTTGTACAATAAAGAAGTTACTTGCTTGGCTGTCATCCTAATGGGAGAAGAAAAAGAGCCCAACGTCACCAATCTTTGGTGTCAGTGGGAGGAAATGTGCCCCATCATTGGTGTCTTTAGGCCCTATAGCTGGTTTCTTTGGGAGGAATTGTGCCCCATCATTTGTGTCGTTGGACCCAATTGTTGATGTCATTGGGAGGTATTATGCCACATCATTGGTGTAATTGGGGGGAATTGTGCCCCTTCACTGGTCTCAGTGGGAGGGGGGGGGGGATAATGCCCCATTGGTATCAGTGGATTAAATAGTGCCCCAAGGGCCCCACAAAAGAAAACAAAGGGCCGCATCTGGCCCCTGTGCCGCAGTTTGGAGACCACTGTTTTAAAGGATCAAAATTGAAAACATTTGCTGTGGTAAGGGACTAAAACCCATGTCAATTGTTTATTGCTGTGTTCCCACTGGGGTGATTCACCTTTTGCAATGGTTACTGGGAGTGAAAGCGCGGGGTCCCTGGAAACAAAAGAGGAAATATCTTTCGATGTGGACACTTGTTATGGTGACAAGCAGGGCTGGCCAAAGCTGGTTTGACTTTGATCTGATTCCTATTTAATCGGCTAAAATTTGAGCTGCGGATGACCTGCAAACTCCCCCCAATTTAAAAATCAACAGCAACAGAGGTGGGTGGAAAATTATTGGCTGAACTGTGACTGCATCTTTTCAGACAGAACTGTATTCCGGCAGTCACTGAATGAATAAGAGAAAATTAAACTGTGTATGATAACCCTAATACCCCTTTAACATGGGAATGTTGGTGCAGCTGCCTGTCAAAGGCCACTGGACGGACCCCTTTACTTTGTTGCAGCTGCAATGTTGTGTTTTGCAGAAAATAAAATTAGGGTGATCCTGCCTGCCCCTATAGAAGTGAATGGCATGTGGAGGCTGGAAATTGCCTCCTAATTGCCTGCTACCCTCAGGTCAGTTATTGCTGACCAGTGATGAGCTCAGGGGTGTTCAGATAGTAGTCCATACCCGCCTGAGCTATTCTGCCATAAAGCTAACACTGTACGCCACCAATCGTAAGCAGTGGACTCATGCTTTGCCCCACAGCTGCACTTATACAAGAGATACAGTATCTCACAAAAGTGAGTACACCCCTCACATTTTTGTAAATATTTCAATTATACATTTTCACGTGACAACACTGAAGAAATTACACTTTGCTACAATTTAAAGTAGTGAGTGTACAGCTTGTATAACAGTGTAAATTTGCTGTCCCCACAAAATAATTCAACACACAGCCATTAATGTCTAAACCCCGGCAACAAAAGTGAATATACCCCTAAGTAAAAATGTCCAAATTGGGCCAAAAGTGTCAATATTTTGTGTGGCCAACATTATTTTCCAGCACTGCTTTAACCCTCCTGGACATGGAGTTCACCAGAGCTTCACAGGTTGCCATTGGAGTCCTCTTCCACTCCTCCATGATGACATCACAGAGCTGGTGGATGTTAGAGACCTTGAGCTCCTCCACCTTCTGTTTGAGGATGCCCCACAGATGCTCAATAGGGTTTAGGTCTGGAGACATACTTGGCCAGTCCATCACCTTTACCCTCATATTCTTTAGCAAGGCAGTGGTTGTCTTGGAGGTGTGTTTGGGGCCGTTATCGTTTTGGAATACAGTAAACCCCCCTCCATTGCGGGGGTTACGTTCCGGACCCAGCCGCGAAAAGTGAAATTCCGCGAAATAGAAAAACCCTATTAAAATGCATTGTAGGCATGATTTTTTTACTGTCACTGTACGTGTAGAAGCATTTTAAGGTCTTTAAACACACTTTTAAAACAATAGAAACTCATTTAAACACATAAAAGATACTTAGAGACAGAGCAAGAGTTATGAAAAACTCAAAAATCTTTCATTTTTAATGATTTATATAGTAAAATAACATTACAAAAAAAAACGCGAATTACCGGGACCGCAAAAACTGAACCGCGATGTAGCGGGGGATTACTGTACTGCCCTGCAGCCCAGTCTCCAAAGGGAGGGGATCATGCTCTGCTTCAGTATGTCAGAGTACATGTTGGCATTCATGGTTCCCTCAATGAACTGTAGCTCCCCAGTGCCGACAGCACTCATGCTGCCCCAGACCTTGATACTCCCACCACCATGCTTAACTGTAGGCAAGACACACTTGTCTTTGTACTCCTCATCTGGTTGCCGCCACACGCTTGGCACCATCTGAACCAAATAAGTTTATCTTGGTCTCATCAGACCACAGGACAGGGTTCCAGTAATCCATGCCCTTAGTCTGCTTGTCTTCAGCAAACTGTTTGTGGGCTTTCTTGTGCAACATCTTTAGAAGAGGCTTCCTTCTGGGATGACAGCCATGCAGACCAATTTGATGCAGTGTGCGGCATATGGTCTGAGCACTGACAGGCTGACCCCCACCCCTTCAACCTCTGCAGCAATGCTGGCAGCGCTCAAACTTCTATTTCCCAAAGACAACCTCTAGATATGATGCTAATCACGTGCACTTAAGTTCTTTGGTAGACCATGGCGAGGCTTGTTCTGAGTGGAACCTGTCCTGTTAAACCGCTGTATGGTCTTGACCCCCGTGCTGCAGCTCAGTTTCAGGGTCTTGGCAATCTTCTTATAGCCTAGGCTATATATAGAGCAACAATTCCTTTTTTTCCAGATCCTCAGAGAGTTCTTTGCCATGAGGTGCCATGTTGAAATTACAGTGACCAGTAACAGAGAGTGAGAGCGATAACACCAAATTTAACACACCTGCTCCCCATTCACACCTGAGACCTTGTAACACAAACGAGTCACCGGGGAGGGAAAATGGCAAATTGGGACCAATTTGGACATTTTTACTTAGGGGTGTACTCACTTTTGTTGGCAGTGGTTTAGACATGAATGACTGTGTTGAGTTATTTTGAGGGGACAGCAAATTTACACTGTTATTCAAGCTGTACACTCACTACTTTACATTGTAGCAAAGTGTTATTTCTTCAGTGTTGTCACATGAAAAGATATAATAAAATATTTACGAAAATGTGAGGGGTGTACTCACTTTTGTGAGATTACTGTATGTATATGCTTGGTTGGGAATGCCTCCGTTGGTTATGATTGGTTGTCCACAGTGACAGCTTCCAGGTGGGACAGGTCAGGTGAGTATGGACTACTATCTAAACACATCTGAGTTCATCCCTACTGCTGACAATGATCCACTATGGATAGCAAGTAAGCATCTATGGCCATGTAAAAGGGGCACAATTAAAGGGGATCTTTTTTTCATTTTGGATAAAGCAAGTGAGGGCTATAACCCCTGCCAAATTGTTTTTGGTTATCTGTGTCCCATAAACTTTAAGGGCCGCTGGCGTCATTAACAATAGTAAATATCATGGTTGTCAAGGAAGTGGGCAATCGCCGGCATCCTTAACAACAGTAAATATCATGGTTGTTAAAGAATGGGAGGCCACTGAGTCCTTCCCAACCATGACTTATCAGCTGTCAGCGGGGTTCTCCACTGACAGCAAAATTTAAAGAAAAGAATTGCTGGCATTTAAAATTAAAAAAAAAAAAAAAACAGTGTGGGGGTCCTCCCCCCCCCAATTCATACCAGACAAGGCTTCAAGCCATCTGATGACATCACAGGGTGCCCTGGAGGATGACATCATAAGGGGGGGTGCACATCACGTGGCCCGCCCCTTAGATTATTTAGTGGTGGGAGGCAGCAGAGCTGTCATTCAGCTGAAGCCAAGCATCCATTCGGGTTTTTATTTTTTGTCATCATTCGGGCCGGCATTTATTGTGATTGATGGTGGATCTACTTTGGAGGACATTTATTTATTTTTTTGGGGAAGGGTGGGGGTTGAATAAAGAACTTGTCAAAAACTGCTGTTTTTTTTTACTTTGCACCTTTTTTTTTTTTTTTGGTGAATGAATTCACATGGGGTGGGGGCTGGAATCTGGGGGCCGCCTTGTTAAACGGGGCTTCCAGATTCTGATAAGCCCAGGCCTGCAGACCCCCACAACCACTGCTCAGGGTTGTGGGAAAAATTCCCTTGTTCACATCAACATGGAGACAAGGTGCTTTGGGGGGGGTCCTCCCCTTTACTAAACCCCATCCCCCATAGTTGGGAGCATGCAGTCTGGTAAGGTTTGGGGGGGTGCTCGCTCGTACCCCCCTTTCCTGGCCTGTATCCTTGGATAAGGGTCTGGAATGGATTTTGGGGTGACCCCCACGCTCTTTAACCACTTCCCACAAATGGACGTATCCATACGTGCTTTGGTGTTCAGTGGTAATACTGGGATGATCCTTGTATAATTTTGTTCAGCTGGCGATTTTCATTTTGGCAGAAGTGATCTGAGTGGCTAATTATCCCATAATTCCCATCGCAGAGGCCGAGAGCGATGCGGCCGGTGGTGATTGCTGCCTGGTACAAAGAGAGAAGAACTGACGTCGTTTCCCTCTCTCTGTAACCCTGAAAACCAGGAGTGAAAAGTATTTCACTTCTGGTTCAGCCCCTTTGTTTACCTGGCAACCACTTTGTTTACCTGGCGGCCAGAGAAGCAGCCAATTGGACCGATCTCTGTCTGATCGGCTGCATGGGGGGCCAGAGGAGAGATTTGGGGTCTAATAGACCCCAAATCTCTTCATAAGGAGGAATTGTCACGGCCCATGCTGTCACAAGGGATCTTGCTCATCCCTTTTAGTGCCGGTTCACATTTTGTGCGATCACAGAGATCGCATGTAATTCGGTCCGCATGCGATCTCTGTGCGGTGCGAATTTCAGCCATACAGTTTGTATGGCTGAATTCGCACTGCAATCGCACTAAACACGCACATGACCCTTTTTTTTAATCCGCAGCAGAATCAGATCGCATGGTGGTTCACACTAATGCGATCCGATTCTGTGCGAACTTGCAGAGCGCACTGCGATATGCGATCTCAACTGGGGGTGTCGTTAACTTTTAATTGACACCCCCTGCGTATCGCATATGGCAGTGTGAACTGCCAGAGGCGTGGATGCGATGCGGGAATATATTGTATATATAATGTATATTCGCAGCATTCCAGCATCGCACAAATGTGAACCGGGACTTAATAGCAATAAAGTTATTACAAAAAAACATTTAAAAAAAGTGAAAAATATTTTATATAAAATAAATCTTAATAATAAAAAAAATTTAAAGTGCCCCTGTCCCACCGCGCTTACGCGCAAATGCGAACACATATGTTATTCCCGCACGCATATGTAAATGGTGATTGCACCACATACTGCTGCCGGGCACCCACGATTTCTCCCTGTGGATATAGAACGGCGGTCTGCTGTTGTAAACAGGGCAGACCGCTGTTCTGTCAGTTATGAACACAGGAATCCTGTGTTCCTCTTATTTAGGAACACAGGTCTCTGTGTTCATGCAGCAAGCCCCCCCCCCACAGTTAGAAAGCACCCCCTAGGGACCCATTTAACCCTTTGATCGCCCCTGCTGTTAACCCTTTCCCTGCCAGTGTCATTAGAACAGTAACAGTGCATATTTTTAGCACTGATTACTGTAGTAATGTCACTGATCCCCCCAAAAGTGTCAAAAATGTCAGTTAGTAGTCTGATCTGTCCGCCGCAATGTTGCAGTCCCACTAAAGATCGTTGAACCATAAGAGCCGGTTCACATAGGGGCGACCCGACTTGCCGGGTCGACCTGTGAAGTCGCGGTGCACAGCGCGCACCGCGACCTCGGAGCGACATGCACGGACTTCATATTATTGAAGTCAATGCGGTCGCTCCAGGTCGCCCCAAAGTAGTACAGGACCCTTTTTCTAAGTCGGAACCGGCTCTTACTAGTAAAAAAATAAAAATAAATAAACATATATGACATAAATCTTTCCCCTAGTTTGTAGACGCAATAACTTTTGTGCAAACCAATCAATATACACTTAGTGGGATTTTTTTTTTTACCAAAAATATGTAGAAGAATACAAATTGGCCTGGAATGATGAAAAAAATTGGTTTTCATATCCAATGTTTTATAGCAGAAAGTAAAAAAATATTGTTTTTGTTTTTTTTTTTCAGAATTGTCGCAATTTTTCTGTTTATAGTGCAAAAAAGAAAAATTGCACAGGTGATCAAATACCACCAAAAGAAAACTCTATTTGTGGAAAAAATTGGACAGCAATTTTTTTTGGGTACAGCGTTGCACGACTGCGAAATTGTCAGTTAAAGTAGCGCAGTGCCATTTCGCAAAAAACAGCCTGTTCATTAACCACTTAAGCCCCGGAGGATTTGGCTGCTAAAAGACCAGGGTTTTTTTTTGCGATTTTTTACTGCGTGACTTTAACGGACAATTGCGCGGTCGTGCGACGCTGTACCTAAACGAATTTGACGTCCTTTTTTTCCCACAAACAGAGCTTTCTTTTGGTGGTATTTGATCACCTGTGCGATTTTTTGATCATGCGCTATAAACAAAAAAAGAGCGTAAATTTTGCAAAAATAACAATATTTTTCACATTTTTTTATATGAAATTCCCCAAAAAAAAAATGTAAAAATCAAAATTTTTTAACATTTTCGGCCAATTTGTTTTATGCTACATATGTTTGGTAAAAAAAAATCGCAAAAAGCGTATTTTGATTGGTTTGCGCAAAAGTTGTCGCGTTTACTAACAAAGGGAAAGATTTTTGTCATTTTTGGTGTTTTTTTTTTTAACGTGTAATGGCGGCGATCTGCGATTTTTTTTCGGTACTGCGACATTGCGGCAGACAGATCGGACCCTTGACTGACATTTTTGACACTTTTGGGGGTACCAGTGACATTACTGCAGTAATCAGTGCTATACATATGCACTGTTACTGCAAAAATGACACTGGCAGGGAAGGGGTTAACTTTATTGGACAGGGAGGGGTTAAGTGTGTCCTAGGGGCGTGTTTCTAACTGTGCAGGGACATTGCTATTGGTGTAAAAGCAAAGATCCACGGTTCTACATAGTAGGACGGTCAGATCTTCACTTTTACACAGGGAGAACTGACAGGCGGCTTGTTTACATAAGCCCCTCTGTCTTTCTCCCTTTACAGGAGCGATCGCAGTGTGACTGGCGGACAGTGAGTCCGCCGGTCACACGCACTGACTTGTCTGTGAACGAGCCTCGGCGGGCGCGCGCCCGCCCGCAATTGGCTCGCAAGTCAGTGACAGGCGAGTGACGTACCGATACGTCACTCTGCCTGGCCGGTTAAGGGTGGAAAAGGTTCCGGTTTAAAACTGGTTAAAGGGATGAGATGGCAACCCTAGCGTCATTAACTTTGTTATTGACACTCCCAGCAGTTCGTATATGGCAGTGTGATTTGCCTGCGAGTCAGGTGCAATGTGGGAACCCGCAGTGGATTCGCAGGGTTCCTGCATCGCACTAATGTGAACTGGCAATTAAAGAGGAAGTAAACCCTCGGCACAAAAATTAGAAAAATAAAAACCAGTAAGGACAAAGGCATAATGAGCTAGTATGCATCACATACTAGCTCATTATGAAATACTTACCTTAAAACGAAGCCCCCCGCAGTGCCGCCTGCTCAGCGACAGGACGGCCAACATGTTCGGCCGCCCTGCTTCCTGGTTCGCGTCCTCCGCCCATCTGATTGGCTGGAAGCGCAATTACATCACAGCACAGGGCTCTGAAAGAATGGCATGGGCAGCCGTTCCTTCAGAGCGCATGTGCTGATGATGTCATCGGCTGCATTAAAAGTAAATATCTCCTAAAGGGTGCAAGTTTAGGAGATATTTACAGTACCTATAGCAAACTATTATTATAGGCTTAAGGTAAATGTCAACAAAGTGGGTTTACAACCCCTTTAACCGCTTGCCAACCGCCGCAAGTAGATTTACTGCGGCGGTCAGCCCCGGCCAGGCAGAGTGACGTTAATTAACGTCACTAGCCTGGGAGGGTCTGGGGAGCGAGCGGGCGCCCGCGGAGGCGCGCTCCCGCACGGTCACGGACCCCCCCGCGCGTGTGACTGGCGGACCCGATGTCCGCCGGTCACTCGGCGATCGTCGGGGGAGAGGGAGAAAGTCAGGTGGCTTGTGTAAACAAGCTGCCTGTCATTCTCCTCAGTGTAAAAACACTGATCAGACGGATCTACTATGTAGATCCGTTGATCAGTGTCCTTACACCTCAAGCCACAGCCAATCACAGTAGAAACCACGCCCCTAGGGACACACACAGCCCCTCCCTCCCAAATAAAGTTAACCCCTTCACTGCCAGTGTATTTTTACAGTAACAGTGCATATGTATAGCACTGATTACTGTAGTAATGTCACTGGTAACCCCAAAAGTGTCAAAAATGTCAGTCAAGGGTCCGATCTGTCCGCCGCAATGTCGCAGTACCGCAAAAAAAAAATCGCAGATCGCCGCCATTACGCGTTAAAAAAAAACAACAAAAATCTTTCCCTTTGTTAGTAAACGCGATAACTTTTGCGCAAACCAATAAAAATACGCTTTTTGCGATTTTTTTTTACCAAACATAGGTAGGATAAAACAAATTGGCCAAAAATGTTAAAAAATTTAGATTTTTACATTTTTTTTTGGGGGGAATTTCATATAAAAAAATGTGAAAAATATTGTTATTTTTGCAAAATGTACGCTCTTTTTTTGTTTATAGCGCAAAAAGTAAAAATCGCACAGGTGATCAAATACCACCAAAAGAAAGCTGTTTGTGGGAAAAAAAAGGACGTCAAATTCGTTTAGGTACAGCGTCGCACGACCGCGCAATTGTCCGTTAAAGTCACGCAGTGCCGAATCGCAAAATACCCCCTGGTCATTTAGCAGCCAAATCCTCCGGGGCTTAAGTGGTTAAGGACACAGTATCTTATGTGAATTAACATTTTCAGCATTGCATGCGGGATTTGGGATCACTTAAATACAGCATGCGATTTGCTTTAGTGAACGGAGCCCACAGAAAACAATAAAAGCCTGACGGGTGTTCTAATTCCTCTCCACTTTATACAAAACTAAAAAAACTACCTTTAGTTTCACTTTAAGTTTGAATAATGACGTAGCCACTGAAAGTGAGTAGGATCCTGAACAGTCCCTGTAGCAGATGTGGGGTTTTGCATTAGTCAGCCGTAGCTGTACTGTGTAGTTGGGGAATTCTCAATCATTTGATGGTACTGTGCCTCTTATCGCTCCTGGCGGACTGCTCCTAAAGCTACCAGCAGCCCTGCCCAGCACACACAGAGCGGCACACACCTCACTTCCGGCACCTCTCCAATCTCTGCACTTCTAGCTTCCGGTTCGGAGGGAGGATCGGTGGTGATCAGCTGAGAGGGGGGGCACGTGATTGGACGGTGACAGCACTCCGGGGTGAGTATGGGGGGGATCGGGAGTGGGTGCTAAGGACTGATTACATAAAAGCTCCAGGTGTCAGGACATAGACGTTCCTTCTTAATGATTGGATAGTTCAATCATCTAATTCTATACATTGTCTGTTGTGTGCATTAGAAAACAGTGGCTGCCTCCTAACTCTCCCTGCTGGTCAGCCAATCATTGTTATATAAACTATATGAACTTGGAGGGTTGCACCTACAGTGATTGGCACATTCATTGCAGGTGACAGTTGGGGATTTTGGTTCTCTGCAGTGATTGCGCCCAATTATTCCTTGGCAGCGTGGGAGGGTTGACTTTAGGCTGCATTAACACCTGCTTGTTTCCTAAACGTGGGACAAAAACCCTGAAAAATGTGTGTTTTGCTACCGTGCTGCAAATGCTATGCAATAGAGATAGGCTCGGCTCGGCGTATTCGGGATCCCACCTGCCTGATCCCGCCAGGAAGCTGACAGTTCACTAATCACAGGCAGTGAGACATTTACCGATCTCTGCGAATGTGAGAAAAGCACAAAGCGCCTCTGATTGCAGAGTAGGAATGGGCTAGGGTTGCCACTCCATCCCTTTAATCCAGGGCACATATACATTACCCAGGTTCTGAGGCTAATATAATACACATAAGGCACTAAGAGAGTTTAATTACCACCTTAATCAGCCTCAGAGCCTGTGTATTTAATGTGTGTCCTGGTTTAAAGGGACGAGGTGGCAACCCTAGCTCAGGCGTGTTCGGGATCCCGCCAGGAAACTGACAGTGCACTCCGAAAATCACAGGCAGTGAGACATTTCCCGATCTCTGCGAATGTGAGAAAAGCACAAGGTTCCTCTGATTGCATTGTAGGAATGGGCTAGGGTTGCCACTTCATCCCTTTAATCCAGGACACATTAATTACACAGGTTCTGAGGCCAATATAAAGCACAATAGGCACTAAGTAAGTTTAATTACCACTTTAATCAGCCTCAGAGCCTGTGTAATTATTGTGTGTCCTGGTTTAAAGGGATGAGGTGGCAACCCTAGCTCAGGCATGTTCGGGATCCCGCCAGGAAGCTGCGCTCCGCTAATCACAGGCAGTGAGACATTTCCCGATCCGCAGCTGCACATATTGGGAAATAAGTAAGGAGGATATGGGCACTTATGTGAAACAATGGCTTGCTCAAGGTAGGTGGTTGTTGTCAGCAGTGGTTCTCAATTCCGGTCCTCGGGACCCACTAACAGGCCAGATTTTAAGTATTACCTTGGGGGATGCAGACTAGAATACTGCAATCACTGAGCAGCAAATTAGATCACCTGTGATGTAATTTAGTTATCTTGCAAACCTGGCCTGTTGGTGGGTCCCGAGGACCGGAGTTGGGAACCACTGGTTGTCAGCACATACTGGGGCAGCACTCAGGAGGAGAAGCAACTCTGGAGGAATGTTAAAAAAGCACAAGGCGCCTCTAAGTGCAGCATAGACAGTTTATTTTGGCACATAAGAGTTAAAAACACTTACAGAAGTATCCATAGAGGTAAGGCATATAACATAGAAAATCCTCTGTGCTCAGCACTGTCCTATGTGGATGTGAGGAGGAGAGCCGGTCTGCGGCTGTCATGTATCTAGGGGGACACTGACGCGGTGAGGCCGGGTCCAGAAGCCCGTCCACACTGCTGCCTCCTTGCTCCTTTACGTGCCAGCACCCCCCTGGATACATGACAGCCGCAGACCAGCTCTCCTCCTCACATCCACATAGGACAGTGCTGAGCACAGAGGACTTGCTATGTTATATGTCTCACCACTATGGATACTTCTGTAAGTGTTTTTAACCCTTATGTGCCATAATAAACTGTTTATGCAGCACTTGGAGGCGCCTTTTGTGCTTTTCTCACATTCCTCAAGAGCTGCTTCTCCTCGTGTGTGCTGACAACAACCACCTACCTGGACCAAGCCATTGTTTCACATAAGCACCCATATCCTCCTTAGTTCCCGATCTGTGCAGCTGTGGATTGGGAAATGCCCCACTGCCTGTGATTTTCGGAGTGCACTGTCAGCTTTCTGGCAGGATCCCGAACACGCCTGAGCTAGGGTTGCCACCTTGTCCCTTTAAACCAGGACACACGTTAATTACACCAGCTCTGTGGCTGATTAAGGTGGTAATTAAACTCACTTAGTGACTTATGTGTATTATATCAGCCTCATAATCAGTGTAATTAATGTGTCCTGGTTTAAAGGGATGAGGTGGCAACCCAAGCCCACTCTACTCTGCAATCAGGGGTCACATTTGCGGCATCATTAATTGTTAAAACGGTGCTCCAGAGCCCCCACCAAAAGATTAAAAGTTAGCAGCTACAAATACTGTAAAACAAAAAGAGAAGGTGCACCAACCTCATGCATTACCACTTAAAAGAATTTATTAAAATCCAAAAAAGCATACATTGTGCTCCCAAATGCGTGATAATAGCACACATGTAAGGAAAATGGAACCAACCGCCTCCAGGACTGCCAGGATACTCCTATGGTGCTGGATGATGTGATGACATCCGCATATGCCTGGTTGACACGTTTTGAGGGAGAACCCTCTTCTTCAGAGCCAAAAGCACCATAGGAGTATCCTGGCAGTCCTGGAGGCTATTTTTTTCCATTTTCCTTACATGTGTGCTATTATCATGTTTGGGAGTACAATGTATGCTTTTTTGGATTTTAATAAATTCTTTAAGTGGTAATGCACGAGGTCGGTGCGCCCTTCTCTTGTTGTTTTGCTGTATATTTGGATACCCTTGGTCCTGAGGGGGCAGCAAGACCCTAGGTGGTGATAACAACAACCACATAAGACCAATTGCCTTCCCACATACCAGTTGAGCACAGGAGAGATACAGTTTTGGATTATCTTTTGTTACTACAAATACTGTCCCTGCTGACTTTTAAAATTAGGGCACTTACCTGTCCAGGGATCCCACGATGTCGGCACCCCAGCCAATTTTGTAATCAGCTCTTGGGTGTTGCTGCTGCTGCCGCCATTCCTTGTAAGGGAAACCTGCAGTGAAGCCTTGTGGCTTCACAGCCAGTTCCCTATTGCGCATGTGCAATGCGTGCTGCACTTTGTGAATGGCATAGCAGCGGGAGAAGGAGGAGAGGGCCAAACATCTGGGGAGCCTCTCAGAAGTGGGGACGGGTACCTGTCAAAAACAGGTACCTTCTCCCACCTCCTCCCAAAAAGGTGCCAAATGTGGCAGTAGAGGGGGGAGGAAGCAAACATGCAGGGCTTCCCCTTTTGGGTGGAGCTCCGCTTTAATGTCCCTCCAAGCACAGATAGCAGACACGTTTCGCCATGTGCCAAAACACGCACTGAAAAAACGCCCCATGCTCCACGAGCAAAGAGGTTCTGGAGCTACTTTGGGGTGTTTGTCTTGCATAGGGCAGCTCATTTAAATGAATAGGTTGTGTCCTAGGCGCAATATGCAATAATGTTTGAAAGACGAGAGCAGGAATGTGCCTTCTCACTATACTCACGTGCGAATGGGGCCTTATTAGTGTTTAAGCTTGTGTGGCAGATAAAAGGCTCTGTCTAGGACTGATGATATACGACTGTTCCTGGTCGCAGATAAAGTGCATTTTCTTCTGGCTCTCAGCCCCGGTTCACACTGATGCGATGCGAATTGGGCGCAAATTTAAAGTTTGGGGGAAGTGGTCGCATCTGCAATTTTTATTTTCTATAAAATCTTAGGCAAAACAAATTTCCTGTGATCTGAACACTGGACTGTGGATTAAATCCGGTCCCATAGAAGTCTATAGAGCGGAAATTCACACATCACCGCACTAAACTCGCACAGGTCCCTTTTTTTAAACTGGATCAAGTTCACACCGCATATATGTGAACAGCCTTGATTGGAAATGATGCTTTTTTACATGACATGCTAATCAATGCTTTTCGGATCTCATCTGATCCGCATATAATTCACATAAGTGTGAACCAGGGCTCAAGTTAAGTTTACCATTTGGCCCTTATCCCAAATGACGTTTTAGGCACACCACGGGTGGGCCATGTTGGAAACACTCCTGCTCGCCACTCATTGTGGCTTCTGTAAAATTCCTATTACCTAGAGCAGTGTTTCTCAACCTTTTTTAAGTCAAGGCAACCTTTAGACCTCATGCACACTTGACGTTATCAAAACGTCATTAAAAAGCTGTAGCTGTAGAAAGCGTTTTTCAGCTTTTTTTGCAGTAACCTTTTTCAGCGTTTTTTAGTTGTTTTTTTAGCAAAACTATACTCCCACAAAAGCTTATGGGTCAAAAACCTTGATAAACGCAGAATAGCCGCGTTTTTTTAGCATTTTTAAGCTTTTATCAGAGTTAGAGCATTGGGGGGGGGGGGGGGGGGGGTTCCAGCCAATTAAAGTAATCAAAGTGCCGAAAACCTGCATTTTTAAACACAGACTTTTTTTTTTTTAAATCGGCGCCGTTGGCAGCTGAGTAAAACAGAAGTGACGTTGGGACGTTGCTTCCGGGCTACATGATCGGAGACCCTATCTAAGCCAAATCCGGCTACGTTCGGGACCTAAAGGTGGCTTTAGGGGGGAGGGGGACGTCCCCTCCCGCTCTCCGTGATAACGGCTGAACAGCTACTAAGCCGCATCAGCTGTTATCTTCTGAAAGCCGATCGACTGTTCTAAAAAATGGTACCGGGTTGATGCCTGCAGCTCCAGGCATCATCCCAGTACAACCACTTCTGCAAGCCAACGTACAGGTGCGTGTTTGTGGGAAGTGGTTAAATACACCTTTCACATTGGAAAATAGAGAAAAACTATTGCGCTAACTAAAAACAGTTACAAAATCAGCTGCAGGCACTACAATACAACAATATTGTTAGAATCACTATATATATACAATATGCCGCGCTAAAATTGGTATAAAAGGTAAAACATGTGTTATACCACATAATAGAATCATAATAAATGCAGTATTAATGAGTATATAAAATGACAAAAGTGCAAAAAACTGTGCAAAAGAGGTCACAGGAGAGTCAAAAATAGTTCATCTCTCTCTCTGGCTTTGTGTAACTAAAAGGCAGGCCTAATCCATTCACTGGCCTGTATACATAATTTGGACAACTTTTTGGCATTTTGCCAAGGCACCCCTGAAAAAATCTGAAGGCACCCTGGTTGAAAAAGGCTGACCTAGAGTGACATTCATGTAAAACAGGTCTGGAACATGTAATGTGTATTGCTTGCATCACATTATTATTATTATTCGTTTACAGGATTTACATAGCGCCAACAGTTTGCACAGCGCTTTACGATAAAAAGAGAGACAATACAGCAATAATACAGTTCAATACGGGGTTAGGGGGGCCCTGCTCCTGGGAGCTTACAATCTAATAGGGAGAGGCTGGTGGAACAAAGGGTAATAACTGTGAGGGGAGAACTGATGGGAGAAAAAAAGATTTGGCTATTAGCCGAAGGCAGGTTAGGCTTCCCTGAAGAGATGAGTTTTCAGGGATCGCCTTAGGCCCCTTTCACATGGACGGACTGTTCGGGTCCGCCTGTCAGTTCTTTAGGTGGACCCGATCGAGCCATCCGTTGCCCTCTATGGAGCAGCGGGTGTCAACAGACATGAGTCTGCCCCATATGAAAGGGGCTTAAAAGTGGACGGAGTGCGTTGTAACTGGACAGATTGGGGTATGGAGTTCCAGAGGATGGGAGCGGCTCTGGAGAAGTCCTGGAGACGATCATTGGAGGAGGAGACAAGGGTACTATGGAGCAGGAGGTCTTGGGGAGAGCAGAGAGGAGGGTTTGGGTGAAATCTGGAGACAAGATTGGTGATGTAGCTTGGGCCAGGGTTGTGGATGGCTTTGTAAGTTAATGTTTTGAATTTTTGAATTTTATTAATAATAGGAAGCCAGTGGAGGGATTGGCAGAAAGGGGGGAGGGGTCCCAGACACTGAACAGTTGGTAAGGTGGATGAGTCATCTAAAAAGTGTAGATGTTAATGGGGTCTTACCAACTCCTTTGTATCTGCCAATCCCTCCACTGGCTTCCAGTCACTAAATGATTCCAATACGAACAACTTCTTACAAAACCATCCACAACTCCCCCAACTACATCACCAGTCTTGTCTCAATATTATTATTATTATACAGGATTTATATAGCACCAACAGTTTGAGGAACATTTTATCATATAAAGGGAGACAATACAATTACAATATAACTCAACACGAATAGGAGGGCCCTGCCCTTACAATCTAAAGGGTATCACCCAAACCATGCACTTCACTCCTCTCAAAACCTCCTGTTGTCTAGCTCCCCCATCACCTCTTCCCATGTTTGCCTTCAGGACTTTTTTCGAGCCTCTCCCATCCTCTGGAACTCCATGCCTCAACCTGTCCAGCTATGTCCTACTCTGTCTACCTATAGAGAATCCCTGAAAAGGAATATCTTTAGGATAGCCTATTCTGCTAACCTAACTCTACTTTTACTTTCTCCATCAACTCATCCCCACACAGTTATTACTTTTTTAGTAACACTTGCCCTTCCCTTTTTGATTGTAAGCTCCCATGATCAGGGCCCTCCTAACCCTATTGTTCTGAATGATATTGTAATGGTACTGTTGCCTAGGAGACCATTGCCTAGGATGAGTGCTGATCGTCAAACTCTGCACCCCAAGTTACCAATGGCACGCCCATATACATTTGGTGGGTGGTAAAAACAGGCAGCTGAACTGTGGCTTAACACCTCCAAATTGTCCGTCCGAAAGAGATCTACATCATCAGTTGTTGTACTTATTATTCCCAGCGCCAGGTTTTCTTTTTCTATATGTTTATATATTTGCAGACCTTCCAAAATAATATTGAGCAGAATTAAAGTGATTGTAAAGGCTTGTATTTTTTAGTTTTCGTTAAAGTAGCAAACATGTTATACCTACCTGCTCTGTGCAGTGGTTTTGCACGGAGCAGCCCTAATCCTCCTCGTCTTGGGTCCCCCACTGGTGATCTAGACCCCCCCCCCCCCGCAGTGTCCCTGTTGTGGAAATTAATGGAGTTTGGAGCATAGAAATTCTCTAGGTGCGGTGAAGACTTCACTGCGCTGAAAAGCACACTTGTGGATATTAATATGCAAGCGCCATTAATCCCTTGTACTGAAAAGTACAATGTACAGATCTTTTGTATAAAGTTATCCTAGCCCGCTCGGCGACAGAGAAAGAAACAGGCGCACGCTGTGTCAAATCAATGCCAACTGAAGATTCTCTGTCTCCTGGTTTATTTTATAGTCGGAGAACAAAAGGGGTTTACAGGGGTGGTGGCGTCAACATAACCAATCGCGGTTGTGTATACATTAAAAGTATCAATAGAAAGGGGAGTGTATGTTCATGCACAAGTGGAGCGGCGTGCCTGAGTTTCCCGCCATTGGGTGCACAAGTGAC
The DNA here is from genome assembly GCF_965119305.1 of Pelophylax lessonae. Taxonomy (NCBI): domain Eukaryota; kingdom Metazoa; phylum Chordata; class Amphibia; order Anura; family Ranidae; genus Pelophylax; species Pelophylax lessonae. The sequence continues at coordinate 312,085,830 of NC_138768.1, read as the reverse complement.
CATGCACTATTACTACAATGAAACCCACTTGTAGGAAAAATGCCCGCCAAACACTATACAATGGAACTAGCGTGTATCTCATGAACGTTGCCCCGCTAATACGTGTGCATGCACTCCCATCATAACCTGTTAGAGTGAATCCTATATAATATAGTTCATAAAAACCATATTTGATAGTGATCATGCTATTGTTCCAGTGAATGAGACTTTATTCTGCAAAGGATAATAGCAACAGTAATTCAATCATATGGATCTAGCATGACAGAAAGCTGCCAATCATTAATCCTAGCAAAAAGGCAGATATCAAAACGATAAAAATTCCATATCGCAAACATATCTCCGTCGGTGAATATCCCCGATAGGGATGATCAGGCTACAAGTAGTGTGCCGAGCAGTCTCCATTTAATGGAAGGTTTCCACAATTACAGGTCTTTCCTCAAGGCCAGTTAAAACAATATTCGATGTGCATTGCGATTACTGGTATACTGGCAATGGGAAACATATTGGCAATCTAACTAAAAACACATCCTAAAGGAATGTCTACATAAATATTAATAAAATTTACACAACAGTCCCCCAATAGCAAGCCGCTTGCAATAAGGGCACTCATGCGTGCTCGCTCCCAAGCCCTGCTCTGTGTGTCCATAAGATGCACACAGTGCGGCTCGGCCCAGCCCTGACTCCTAACTGGCTGTGATTAACAGCAATGGGAGCCAAAGGCTGCTGTGTCTGAGCCAATGAGGAGAGAGCACCTCTACCCACATACACATTGCTGGATTGAGATCAGGCTCTGGTAAGTATTTAGGAGGGGGGCTTCAGGGGAAACTGCATCCAGAAGGTTTTTTACCTTATTGCATATGATGCAGTAAGGAAAAACCGTTTGCCTTTACAACCACTATAAAAAGGAGCTCCGGTCATATTACTGAAAATTTTAAGTCATTAGCTACATAAACTGTAGCTTCTGACTTTTAATAAACAGACATTCACCTGTCCCAGGTGAATGTTCCAGGATCCAGCGCTGTCCTTACCCAAAGAGGCGCCGGGTACCTTCTTCAGTCCCTGGTGCTGACATCCTAACTGTGGTAACCCTGCTGTGACAGTGTGTGGCTTCACATCTGGCTGCCTACTATGCATGCGTGAGCTGTGCTGCTCATTGTGAATGGCCCGCAGTCTACTGGGACCTGTGACATGTCCCTAAAGACCGTGTGTGTGTGTGTGGGGGAGGGGGTGGTGAAAACTTCCGCTCCAATTGCCTAGGCTATCTGATCGGAAGTGGATACCTGTCAAAACCAGAAAAAAGTGGCAAATGTTAAAAAGTAGCAAGGAAGGAGGCCTTAAAGCTGAATGTCCCCTTTTGGGTCCAAGTTTCTCATGTGACCCCTTGGGAAAATGCATTGCTCACCCCTGGCTTATACCTGTTCCCTTCTCTGACGTTTATAAAGATTCACCCAAAATCTACCACTGTAAGCCACCATTCACCAACATTTTACCAGTATGACCTTCACCCATTTAAAGGATAAGATCTCTTAAAAAAATAAATAACTAAATGCACATTTTGCATCACGTAATAAATATGCATTTGTTATATTTTTTGTTAGGAACCTGTAAAGCATTGCACCCACAGCAGATTGTGGACGTAATGCCATGCTCCTACAGTCTGCCTTATGTAGCTGTCTGGCCGTACCTCTTATAGAGGCAAGCAGTTAGGCTAGGTTTCCACTAGTGCGGCTACGAAGTCGTGCTACTTCTAGCACGACTTCGTAGCGAAAGTAAACTGCGGCTTCAGTGAGACTTGTCCCTCATATATAGAGGGAAGTCGCACTGAAGACGGCTCAAAAGTAGTGCACGATCTACTTTTGAAGTCGCCGCAACTGAAGCCGCGGCAGTGGAAACGGGCCCCATTGAAAACAATGGGTTTTGACTTGCTGTGCGACTTGACATTTGTCAAGTTGCACTAGTGGAAACCGAGCCTTACACACTGACAGGAAGCTCAATTACCTACCTAAAGCGATCAAACAAGCCCTGGTAGTTCTTTGGGAACTACAAGCTGACGGCCACAAAGGCTGTGGGTTCTTGTAGTTTTCACATTCACAGAACTCTGTGAATGAATGACGAGAAGATCCCCCGCTTGCTATCAAAGCGGGGGATCAGGAGGGGTGTGGGGGCTGTTGCATCTGTAACATGTTTCAAAAGGTGAACTTATCCTTTAAGATTTATCTGTAAGTGAATGTACAGTGAGTCCAGGCTGTCGGGCGTACCTGGGTTCAGGGGCCTATGTGAATTAGTTCCAAAACATACACATTCCTTGTTATGATTGTAGTATGTGGGAAAATACACACACATATAGGACACTCCTGTGAGATTTGGAAAGGTCCACCGATTTAGAACGGGTTGGTTCTCTATTATGTTCACAGATGACTTTTTCCTTCCTGGTTTCACAGTGTGGCCCTCCTGCTGTGTCTTACAAGTTATACCATAAAAGACTATTGTTAGGCCTTGTGGGAGGCTGTGGTACGGCCTATGACGTCAAGGAGCCCACCAGCTGAACTGGAACCGTCAGCTTGGGGAAATGTGTACGAATTTCTACATGTTATTGTATCTAAAGCTCACGTATCTGTCCTAGCTCTGGAAATCTGGTGTAGGCTATTCTTTTGTTGTGAAGTTTTTATTCAAGCTTGTTATACTGCTTTTCTTTGTTTTGCAAACACCTTAGTCCTAGTTTCTAGCATCCAGTCAGAGGTTTGTGTACAGATTTCTAGAGAAAAATAATGACTGGCTTGTTATTGGTTGATATTATCATTAATATTTAAAACTGAATTCCAAGTATTCCCTTTTTTAATTTGCATACTTACAGTACAGTGGGGAAAATAATTATTTGATCCCCTGCTGATTTTGTAAGTTTGCCCACTTACAAAGAAATGAAGGGTCTATAATTTTTATCATAGGTGTATTTAAATTATAATAGAAACAGGATATCGACCAAACATCCAGAAAAAAATACATGATGCAGTCACTTAGCATGACACCCGAGAGATGGCAACAATCACTGTAGTAGCAGTGACTGCTACAGCAATTGTCACCTGCCACAGGGATCCCACAGCTATGGCATATAAATACTTACATTGGCCCAAGCTGGACCAATGTAACTGCAAATAAACAGAACTACAAATTCAGCTTTATATTGAATATTTATTCATGGAAAAGTCAAACACCAATGTTGGGAGGTACCCGGAGGAGCTACTATTTGTTATAACCTCACTAGCGGCATTGCACCAATGGTGTATTGTTAGCATTATGGATCTTACTCCATCCTGCTAACATTTAGTGATATTGGGAATATTAAAGCCACACTTAAAAAAAAAAAAAACTACAATGATTGTTTTAGGGAAAATGATTGCCCCAATAATAAATATTGGGGCAATTTTGGAAACCAGTGGTGTATGGAGGTCTCCTCAGGGATATCCAGGATGTGATATATACATGGCGGTGTATGGGGGTCTCCTCAGGGATATCCAGGATGTGATATATACATGGCGGTGTATGGGGGTCTCCTCTGGGATATCCAGGATGTGATATATACATGGCGGTGTATGGGGGTCTCCTCAGGGATATCCAGGATGTGATATATACATGGCGGTGTATGGGGGTCTCCTCAGGGATATCCAGGATGTGATATATACATGGCGGTGTATGGGGGTCTCCTCAGGGATGTGATATATACATGGTGGTGTATGGGGGTCTCCTCAGGGATGTGATATATACATGGTGGTGTATATATCACATCCCTGAGGAGACCCCCCATACACCGCCATGTATATATCACATCCTGGATATCCCTGAGGAGACCCCCATACACCGCCATGTATATATCACATCCCTTAGGAGACCCCCGTACACCGCCATGTATATATCACATCCTGGATATCCCTGAGGAGACCCCCATACACCGCCATGTATATATCACATCCCTTAGGAGACCCCCATACACCGCCATGTATATATCACATCCTGGATATCCCTGAGGAGACCCCCATACACCGCCATGTATATATCACATCCCTGAGGAGACCCCCATACACCGCCATGTATATATCACATCCTGGATATCCCTGAGGAGACCCCATACACCGTCATGTATATATCACATCCCTGAGGAGACCCCCATACACCGCCATGTATATATCACATCCCTGAGGAGACCCCCATACACCGCCATGTATATATCACATCCCTGAGGAGACTCCCATACACCGCCATGTATATATCACATCCTGGATATCCCTGAGGAGACCCCATACACCGTCATGTATATATCACATCCCTGAGGAGACCCCCATACACCGCCATGTATATATCACATCCCTGAGGAGACCCCCATACACCGCCATGTATATATCACATCCCTGAGGAGACTCCCATACACCGCCATGTATATATCACATCCCTGATATCCCTGAGGAGACCCCCATACACCGCCATGTATATATCACATCCCTGAGGAGACCTCCTATATGTTTGCAGTGCACTATGGGCTGGGCATTGGGCAGTAATCGTGATGCATCGCGGAATCAAATCGTATTGAATCGTGACCCTAATAATCGTATTCGAATCCTGAGGGAAGTGAAGATGCGCAGCCCTACTACCTACTGCCATACATTCTGCACTCCTCACCAGCACAAACTACCCACCTCCATACACTCCACACTCCTCACCTGCACATACTACCTACTGCCATACACTCCTCACCTGCACATACTACCTACTGCCATACACTCCTCACCTGCACATACTACCTACTGCCATACACTCCTCACCTGTACATACTACCTATTGCCATCCACTCTGCACTCCTCTTCTGCACATACTACCCACCTCCATACACTCCACACTCCTCTCCTGCACATACTACCTACTGCCATACACTCTTCACCTGCACATACTACCCACCTCCATACACTCCGCACTCCTCACCTGCACATACTACCTACTGCCATACATTCTGCACTCCTCACCTGCACATACTACCCACCTCCATACACTCCACACTCCTCTTCTGCACATACTACCTACTGCCATACACTCCTCACCTGCATATAATATCCACCTCCATACACTCCTCATCTGTACATACTACCTACTGCCATCCACTCTGCACTCCTCTTCTGCACATACTACCCACCTCCATACTCTCCGCACTCCTCTCCTGCACATACTACCTACTGCCATACACTCTGTACTCTTCTCTTGCACGTACTATCCACCGCCATACACTATGCAGTGCACTCCTCTCTTGCACGTACTGTCCACTGCCATACACTGTGCACTCCTCTCTTGCACGTACTGTCCACTGCCATACACTATGCAGTGCACTCCTCTCTTGCACGTACTATCCACCGGCATACACTGTGCACTCCTCTCTTGCACGTACTGTCCACCGCCATACACTGTGCACTCCTCTCTTGCACGTACTGTCCACCGCCATACACTGTGCACTCCTCTCTTGCACGTACTGTCCACAGCCATACACTGTGCACTCCTCTCTTGCACGTATTGTCCACTGCCATACACTTCCCACTCCTCTCTTCCACGTACTATCCACCGCCATTCACTCCGCACTCCTCTCTTGCATGGACTATCCACCGCCATACATTGTGCACTTCTCTCTTGCATGTACTGTCCAACGCCATACACTCCGAGTCCATACTCCTCTCCATGCACATACTACCCACCGCCTTACACTCTGTACCCTCCCCTTGCACATACTACCCACCGTCGTACACTCCGCACTGTACATTACCTAGTTACCACTCTGCACTATATAAGTCATCTCAGACTCTATTTATCTACACCCCTTTAGGCCATGCCCAATGTATAGTGCAATTTAAACCACACCATTTCACCACTGCGCGCTACATGCTCTCCCCCCCCCCCCCTTTATTTTTTTTAATTTCAAACCTAGGGCACACTGATTTCATTCATTATACATAAGAATCAATGGATTTCAGATTTCAGCTTATCATTGCATTGGGCCTACATTGGGCAACACAGCCCAACACCCTTGGTATGAATGGCACCTAAATCTTCTCGCCCATGTGTTTTCATGAAGGTTTCCTGTAAAAAAAAAATGTTCAGATAGAAATGTAAAGGCAGCCATTGCTTAACACCTTCTTTGTTTTCTAGTTGTCTGGCCACAATGCTGATCCAGAGGCTTCAGCGCTTTTTGAATAGGCAGCCTAAAACAAGTATGCAGTAAGTTAGTTTAGAATTAAGTCAGAACTCCTGATGTGGAGACTCATTCCAGGTCAGTGACTAAGAGCATATTTAAAGTGTTGCAACAGCATTAGAAAAATACAGTATGTCTGACTTACTGACCTAGAATAAGCATGCAGCAAGTGAAAAAGTCAGAATTCAAATATCTACCAAGCATTTTCAGGAGGAGGTTCGCAATGGCCACTATCCTATTTCTGTCATTGGTGATTTCCTTGAATTACAAAGTGCATTCTAAACTTTCTTCGTCATAACAACACCCGGTATACTGTAACCAATATCTCCATTACTTATTTTTTCATTTGGACAATGTGGCATTTTTCGGTGTTTCTGCTGTATAGGAATAATGATTCTATCCTGTTAATTTAATTGGGCTTTTTTTCAAATTCTTACAGATCATGAGTTCTGTTTCGCCAGGGCAGGAACATGTTCCACTTCGCCATGGACAAAATCTCGCCCTTCTCCACAATGACTATGTGCCTTTCCAATTTCAAGGACTTGCCTACAAACCAGAGATGTGCAGAAAGAATTGTGGGTTCTATGGTAACCCAGCATGGCATGGCTATTGTTCCAGATGTTGGATCCAAAAGCGACAGCAGACTCAGCCACTCACAAATGGGTAAGTGCTATTTCCAAATTTAAACAGTAACGGTGCATTTAAAAGTATTGTATTGCATTAAACACCCAGTGCTGTGTGGTGTACATATACAGGCTTGTGCTGCAAAAAGTGTAATAACCAGACGTCAATCCCCAGCAACAAAGTGCAAATACATTAGAGCGGGGCACAACAAAAAGCCTTTCTGGATAATTTGTATACCATTAAATGTTCAGATTATTGCATATTTTTGATATTCAAAACTGATTCTTTTGTTTTAAGAGAGTAGTATGTGCACCGGAGGATTATTAAGGGTATAACAGTGGGCAATGTGAGCAGAGGAGGAGTGCAGAAGGTATGATAGTGGACAGTATGTACAGGAGAAGAGTGTGGAGGCTATGATAGTGGGTAGTATGGGCAGGAGAAGAATGTGGAGGGTATGATGGCAGGCAGTTTGTGCAGGGGAGTAGAGAAAAATGGTATGATGATGGGGTTTGGCTGTTAGTATTATGTATGACAGGACAGTGATAAGGGGATCATGGTGGCCAGTATGTGAAGGGGAAGAGTGTGGCGGATTTGAGAGTGGGCAGTATGTTCAGGGGAGGGTATGAAACTTGGCATTGTGCAGAGTGAGTAGTGCAGATGGGTATGACGATAGGCATTATGTGCATAGGAGTGAAGGGTATGATATGGGCAGTATGTGCAGCAGAGGAATGTGCCGCTCAGCTTTGACTTTTAGCTTGAGTCATCCTTGAGTAAATATGGAAGTAAATATACATCTTTAGTTGTTAAGTCAGCAGTTAAAATAATTAAATATTCTGATTATGATTATCCAAATCTCACTGGCTTGCTGAATCTTATTTTTGAATGGTAGATATTTTAAGCATCGACCACCCCTAGATATTTGTCCATGAATGGAGTCTCACTCCTCTGGCTAGAGTTATGAATTTTGGCTTAAGTCTAGGAGATCTAAAAGCCAAACAAATCCCATCTATAACTGACGTTTCTTTAGGGCTGCTATGCCTTGAACTGAGATATCACTACAACTTCCTTAGCACCCAGTAATGTAATTCATTTTTCAGATCAGTTATTTGCATGTTTTATCAGTTCTGTCCATGTGAGTTTTCTCAGTGTTGGAGGTCACCTTTCATGTATATTCCCCTGATATCCATTCAGTTATATAAACAGTTCTAGTACAAACAAAAGGCAACTGGCCCAACCTATAACTGGCCTTAACAGCAAGGAGCACATGGAAGGGTGATGCATGTCAAACAAAAAACAAAGAAATTCCCAGCTCAACTTACCAGCCAGACTGCAAAAAACGTAACAGTTCACTTTAAAAACAACTCAATTTTGAGAGAATCCATAGTAGGAGCACATATATAGTAATGGATAGATTTAGGGCAGGTTTGCCTGAAGGGAGCCCACTCCTCCTCAAAGGCACAGGGGTGCACTGGACACCCAGCAAATAGCACATGGGCAGCAAAGGTGACCAGTGCAGCCCCTCACCAAATAACCAACAGCATAAACAGACGGCAACTGCCCCAACCTATAACTGGCCTTAACAGCAAGGGGCACATGGGGCCCTCATAAATTATCTCATAAAATGACACTGCTAAATGTTTTTGCATTAATTCAGCAGTTACAAGAATAAATAATATTTTTATCAGTGCCCATCAATGCAGCCTATCAGTGCCCATCAGTACAGCATCATCAGTGAAGCTTATCAGTGTCACCTCACCAGTGCCCATGAATGCAGCCTCACCAGTGCCCATGAATGCAGCCTCACCAGTGCCCATGAATGCAGCCTCACCAGTGCCCTTCAAGGCAGCTTCACCAGTGCCCTTCAATGCAGCTTCACCAGTGCCCTTCAATGCAGCTTCACCAGTGCCCTTCAATGCAGCTTCACCAGTGCCCTTCAGTGCAGCTTCACCAGTGCCCTTCAGTGCAGCTTCACCAGTGCCCGTCAATGCAGCCTCACCTGTGCCTGTCAATGCAGTCTCATCTGTGCCTGTGCAGAGATGCATTTTGCTCCACTCCCCTGTCAATGCTCCATAAGCATCCTGAACATGCATGTTTGTGTATGAAGCATCTGAAAAGACCTCCGAACCTTTATGCCCAGCTATTCTCAGAGGTTTGTTGTGACACCCTTGATCTGAGACTAAGCTCTATAATCTTATCCTGAACATGTATATAGAGGAGATATATCCTTAATCATTTCTACCATGAGACCAAATTGCAAGATTGTGTGAAACTTGATTACTCATGTGATGGACAATTTTTTTTTACAAATTACATAAATAGCAGTATGATGCCAACAAAGGGGTTGGCTTAAGGAGGTTTTAATTTTTTTTTTACTACTAAAAATGACACATTTTACTGCACCCAAACTCTTAATTGTCAGGGACCTCTGTTAGGATTCCCATCAATAGAGCTTCTGCAGACTGCACTACTTTTACACCAATGAGGTGCTTATAAAGTCAAGGTTTATATGATTAGCAACCTTTTACTTTTCCCTTTTCTATTCCCATATGATGCCCATTGCATTAAAAAGTAAGGCTGAATGTGTAAACAGTAGTACCACATAGCAATAATTACATTGTTATTGATTTGACTTCAGTATGATATCTGATTGGTTATCATAGAATGTTGTAGCTTACACATCTTTGCTTTTTGCAGTGCTTGGTCCATAAAATCACATGTTTTAAAGGAATAATTACTGATTGAGTTTTTACTTTAGTTTTAGGCATCACAGTGCACATCTACTATGTAAACCAGATATACGTGCAGATTATCAACAGGACACATACCACAACAATATCAAAAGAAAGCAAAATCATTTTCCGGAAAATGAAGAACATGCTGAACAAGGTAGGTTTCCTGTTTTCACCTCTCTACATGTAAATGTTCTGAAATCATCCAATCTGATATTATGTAACTCCTAAATATTACATCATAGGTTATTATTCGCAGCCTGGATAGGGTAGAATGATGGAGCTGCAGCCATCCTCTAAGTAAAAGGTTATTGGCTGGATAGGAGTTTCTTGCTTGATAACCAGTTGTACCCTCGGGATAAAAGTAGAGTGATGATTTTTTTTTTTTTTTGGGGGGGGGGGGGGAAATCTTTTTTCCATGTTGATATTATACACAGCTATTCTGAAAGAAGTGACAGGGTAAGCAGGCAGTCAGGGGTAGAGTTAAATATTTGATAAGTAAGGCATTCAACCTCTCATATGAAAATCCTTGTGGGATAGGATAAAGGCACCTCTCTCCCCACAGCTAAAACATACGTATTGTTGTAGATTACCTCCAATATACATATACCTTGTGCACCTTGGATTAATAGTATGGGTGTATATAGGCTACAAAAAAAGTCCTTAAGGAGAAAACTCAAAGCTTATTCCAAAATGTTCTGTATCATTAAAAAAAAAAAGCAACATTTTTCATTACAGTTTTCAATACAACAGTTTAATTATGATTTCTCAAGTCTTCAGCAAAGCTAGTGAGAGGAGAGAAGAGCTGCAGATATGAACAGCGATGGATCGAATGAGCTCTCAGGTAAGTAAAAAGGGGAATACTGATCACTAAACATTTTTTACCTTTAGTGCAAGGAATGCATTAAGTTAAAAAATATTTAGGCTTTATAACCACTTTAAATCTGACCATACACCGTTAGGTTTTTTTTTTACCAAGTCTGTGGGCTGAACGAAAAAAAAAAATAGATTCCTTTATCTACGTTATACAGGAGTGCGGGTACGGCATTTTGACAGCCAGTCCACTGGTTGCCAAAGTATCCAAACCTAACTAATCAGATTAAATGTAGCCACTGCTCAACTGAAAATTTTGCAGCAGACTTTTGTCAAATAACGCAGTGCCACCTACTGAGTGAATTTTGTTCAGTACCAAAAATATTTTCACAGTGTATGACCAGCTTTAACAGTGTACAGGTCCACTTTAATTCTTTCCATTCTACAAATGACTTTCACAAATGACCTCATATCAGCTGGCAACCCTGGCTACGCAAGCTTGGGTGGCTCCAGTCCACTTCACTGAGCTCCTTGACTGCAGCGTAATGCACATTCATGGCCTTTTCCCCATCAGCCCTAATAGAAAAGTCTTCCCCTGCAAGCTTGCAAGTAGGCTAAACTTTCAAGTGGCATCCAGGTTCACCTTAAGAAAAAAATCAGCACATGGGTTGATTACTGTTTGAACTACTTTGCATTTAGCCCCAGTTCACGCTATAACTTGCATGTGGTTTGCACAGGAATGGCACCGCATTCTTGTGCAATTCCCATGTGATTTAGTCTGGCGCGATTTGAGCCCATTCATTTTGAATAGGCTCAAATCACACACTGTATAGCATCAAAAAGTGCAGGCACCTTTTTAGGAGCTTCACCGCAATTGCATTGCATGGATATTTGGACCATGCGCTCTGGTGCTGGCAAGCGGCACTGCGTTTGCTATCTTTTTGGGGTATATTTAACTTTGTATTTACACCCGCAGCAGATCGCAAACACAGTGCGATTGCAATGCGGTGCGGGAAACACACAGGGATCATTGCATTTCCCGCACCTCATATGTGTGAACCTTAGTGTTGTATTGTGTGAAATGCCATGATATATTTCTATACTAAAAAGTTGTACCATGATTAATACGTAGTATTTTGTACCCCACAGATTCTGTACGCCCTCTCTTCCTCTCCTACCTTCTTTCTCTGGGTCAAGGAACTTTTTCAGACTTTCTGAAAGCCCTTCATAGACCTGATGCACAAGAGTTACTGACACATTGCACTAATTTCATTCAAAGGATACAAAATGCAAATGTAAGTCTTTTAAATCTAACAAAAAAAATTGTTTTACATGTTATTGCTGTTTACTTGTTATGCATTTAATTTAAAGTGCAAAACAATAAGGCAAAGCCTTTTTTTTTAGTTTTGGATAAGGTGGAGCAGGGTTAGGCTGGCCATACACTAAAGCCTAGTACACACGAGGTGAATGTCGGGCGACATTGGCCAGTTAGGTAAAAACCAGATGTCATTCGGCCTGTGTGTATGGGAGTTGGTCCGACAGAAGCCGTCCGTGCATGCTGGAAAACCAGCGGTTGACCACCTCCTGATCAGCGCTCTCTGCTAATGGTTAAGAGCGCTCACTGGAGTGTTCTGGTGGGGGGTTGTCCCCCTGTCAAAGCACAACAGCTCAGTGGGGGAGATCGCTGTACTAACCTCAGATTGTTAGTACAGCGGCTCCATATGGAGCTGTCTTGTTTTTTTTTTCGTTCAACCCGCTGGTTATGGTGTGTACTAGGCTTTCGTTTTTTTTTTTCGTTAAGCCAATGTAACAGATTTCTCCATCCACACAAATGAGGTAGATGGAGGAATCTTCCTTGCCAGGACATTGTTTTCTGACAGCTGCACCCACTGCTGTCAAAATGCACTGATCAGCAGCTGCGACTACTGATTGAGAAAAGTTTCCAGCATGTTTCTTGACAGAGCTCACTCAAAACGATCAACTTCTGTCAAGCAGGTATGGCCCCACACTGATCATTGTTTGGCCGGTTGATGCCAGTCCCCATTGAAGAGATTTGACCAGCTGCTGTAGTTTTACCGCGAAAGGTCGGCTCTGTTCAGCTATACAATGTACCTGTATGTCACTTCATGGAACTGCTAGTGGGGGCGCACATGTGCCGCTGCCGATTGGCCACAGGGGGAGACAATCAGCGAGTCTGGCGGCTGCGGTTGCCGCTGGGCACCCCCGATCGCTTCCTGTGGAGACAGAATGGTGGTCTGCCTTATTAAGGAACACAGGTCTCTGTGTTCATGCAGCAAGCCCATCATCCCACAGTTAGAAAGCACCCCCTAGGGACACCCTTAACCCTTTAATCGCCCCTGGTGTTAACCCCTTCCAGTATCATTAGTACAGTAACAGTGCATATTTTTAGCACTGATTACTGTAGCAATGTCACTGGTCCCCCCAAAAGTTTAAAAAATGTCAGTTAGGGGTCCGATCTGTTCGCCGCAGTGTCGCAGTCCCGCTAAAAATCGCTGATGGCCACCATTACTAGTAAAAAAACGAGTTTGTAGACGCGATAACTTTTGCGCAAACCAATCAATATACACTTATTGGGATTTTTTTTACCAAAAATATGTAGCAGAATACAAATTGGCCTAAAATTATGAAAAAAAATTGGGTTTAAAATTTTTTTTTTTATTGGGAATGTTCTATAAACGAAAGTAAAAAATATTGTTTTTTTTCAGAATTGTCGCTCTTATTTTGTTTATAGTGCAAAAAATAAAAACCGCAGAGGTGATCAAATACCACCATAAGAAAGTTCTATTTGTGGGAGAAAAGGACATCAATTTTATTTGGGTACAGCGTCGCACGACCCCGCAATTGTCAGTTAAAGTAACGCAGTATCTCAAACAATGGTCTGGTCATTAAGGGGGTAAAACCTTCCGGTCCAGAATTGGTTAAACTGGTGACTAATGTAACAAAGAAAGTGAGGGGAAAGTCCAAAGTTTGAGTTTTCCCCAGAACAAGAAATAAGGGGAAATCATCAAATAGAGACAGCTGTTCTGTGAAAACTGCCTAGGAGAGGAATTCCCCTCCTCTAAGTTTCGGTTGTGTACGACAGTAAGTACTGTAAAGGGAAATTTACACAATGGGACACAGACCCCCTATATCCAAAATTAAAAAAAAAAAACACTAACAGCACTGAAAAAGCTAGGATAGGAAGAACTATATGGCTGTAGCCAACAGAGAGGAGAGGCAGAGAATCGCACAGCACCAGGCCTGTCTGTACTCATAAACGGATTTCTTTAAGAAAAATCTAGAAAAGAATTACTTTCTCTTACGTCCTCCGACAGTCGCCGCCTCTTCATATTCGTCACATATGGGGGTATTAGACTTTGCTCCGAAGGAGTAGCTAGGCAACAGAATATGTTAACATTAAAGCTTTTAACATATCCCACCCTCAAGGGGTGGTCCCCTCAGTCAATACCCTCCTACTTCCTGCAACCATATCTCAGTTTCAATGTCTAGCTTGTCAGGAGTAGCTGGCTCTCTCTGTGCTGGGGCTTTGTGCCCCAGACTCTTTCTTCTTTTTTGATTTTTTGTTTGAGTTTTCTCTCTACCTTTACTTAGCTGTTCTTTTTGTCAGCATTAGTTAGTTCTTCGGATGAAGAGGATCATGCGGGCTGGGTCTCGGGCTGATCCCCCTGGTCGCAGGTCATGGGTCAGTGGCTTCCCAGCCTGCCATCGAGCGTTCAGCCAGGTAACGCTCCTGGCACAGTGAACGACCCATCCCTGTTCGGTGCAGGGATGATTGGTGAGGTGGCTACCTCACTGGACGCTGTGCGGTTTCTTAACCCCCATTCTGTGCGTCTTGTATGCGACTCTCCCTGCCTCATGTGCAGCGGCTTGTTCACCTGTGCGGGTCCCCCACGCCATTGTGAGGTAAGTGTATCTATGTGGGGACCTGTCTGTCTGGGGGGGTGTCAGTCTGGGACTGTGTAACCTGCCTCTATTCTCACTGTTTGTCTCCCTATCACTCGGCTGCATGCTGTGGGCTGCAAGGGGGGGGGAGCTGTGTGACACTGTGTGTGTCAGCCTTGTCAGTGTGAGAAGCTGTGTGCTGTGGGGCATGTTTTGTGGCATGTTTGGGCACTATACAGCGATCGCTGCGGCGATCTAACATGTTTTTTTATACATGGATAACATGTGTGCATTACTGTGCTGTGGAACGGCGGTTTTGGCGCCAAACTGCGCCATTTTGCCTACACTCGCTCCAGCCGCATGTTCTACATGCATAGCGGCCATTTTCTTGTAGCCTCCCATAGGCTTTAATAGAGCGCCCTGGCCGCATCACTTCCTCTTCTCCAGGATACACCGATCGAGGCAGCAGCAGCGGCGAGGGTCTCCTCAGGTTATATCCTTCTTATCCATTGCCTGTGTCAGTTTTATTGTCCCTGTGGGGGTCTCATTGTGCTTGTGTGTGGTGCGGTGGGCTGCGCTCGCCGCGCTTGTTAAAGGGGCAGTTAACCCTTTATTATCCGGAATTTGATATTGGGGCAATGGATTCTCAGGAGGGCAAATTTCCTACCGCCTTGGTGGAAAGCCAGGGGACCGCTGTTTCCCCCCCAGGGGGGGATTTAGCCACTATTGTGGCTGGCCTTGCTGCTCAGGTGCAGATGCTGGTGGCTGCTCAATCTACTAAGAGACCCAGAGTTTCTCTTTCCTCTGATTCTGAGGGTGAAGGTGATGGGGCTGTTATGGCGGGGGCCTCCTTATCGGGGTCCCGCTCCTCCCTGGATCTAGTGGGGTCCGAGGTGGAGGCTGAAGTTGAAGGGGTTGATAATTCCCCCCCCTGGCTCGCCTGAAGAGCTTGCAATCATGGATGAATTGATTGCTTCCATAAAACAAACGCTGCGTTTGCAGGATGAAGTGTGTCCCCCCGCTGCCTTGGCGGCTTATGGGACGCAGAGAAAACGCAGGACGCCGCAGGTTTTTCCCTGCAATGATGATTTTCAGCGCGCTGTTAAGGAACAATGGCGCAATCTACGCAAACCTTTTGCTGTACCAAGTAGGTTCAAGCTGCGTTATCCTTTCTCGCCTTCCACTGATGAAAGGTGGTGTGTGCCACCCCCAGTGGATCACGCAATTGCGGTTTTAAACAAATCCACTGCGATTCCTGCAGAGGATTCCCCTGTGTTCCGTGATGCCACGGATAGGAGATTGGAGTCTCTTGCCCGTCATACTTATTCTGTTACGGGTTCTATGCTTAAGGCTCTGTTTGCCTCTCTCATGGCGGCCCAGGCTGTCGCAAGTTGGACGCAGATGCTTAGGCGCGTCCTAGTGGCCGATTCGGCCTCGCCGGCGACCCTGGATATGGTGGATCAAATCCACCAGGGTGTCATGTATCTGTGTGATGCGGACTTGGACCTAGTCCCGTTGGCTGCACGTGTGCACAGCGTGGCGGTGTTGTCTCGCCGCCTGGTTTGGTTGAAATGTTGGTCGGTGGACCAATCTTCACGTAAGACCTTAGCCAATCTGCCTTATGATGGGTCTCGCCTTTTTGGGGAGTCCTTGGATGTGTTGATTAAGGGGATCACCGGAGGTAAGAGCACTCTCTTGCCCCATTTCCCCAAGGCTAAGGGGGCTTCTGGGAAGAAGCATGCTAATTTTCGGCCCCCTCAGGGGTCCTTTCGTGCCTTTCGGTCGCACTACAAGGGCAAACCGTTCAAAGGTCAAGGCTCTCAGAAGAAGCCCTGGTCTGGGAAACAGAAGTCCGGTCAATCCGGATACGCAGCCCATAACAGTGCGGCCTGAAGGGGCGCCCTCACCCAGTTTTGGGGTGGGGGGACGCTTGCTCGGTTTTCTTCAACCCTGGTTGGCCCGCGTGCGGGACAGATGGGTTCAGGAGATCGTTCGATCTGGTTACAAGATCGAGTTTCTCTCTCGGCCGAAGAGCAGATTTTTTCCCTCAAATCTTCAACTGTCTCCAGAGCGTTTACGGGACCTGCACCTGGCGGGGCGGGACCTGAGGGCTCAGGGAGTGGTGGTTCCGGTGCCTCATCGGGACAGATTTCGGGGGTTTTATTCCAATCTGTTCACCGTGTCCAGGAAGGAGGGCAAGGTTCGTCCAATTCTGGACTTGAAGGCTCTGAACCGCTCTGTGCGGGTTCGCAAGTTCCGCATGGAATCCCTGCGGTCGGTGGTGGCTGCCCTGGTTCCGGGGGAATTCATGGCCTCCATCGAATTGAAGGATGCGTATCTTCACATCCCCATTTTCGAGGGTCACCAGAGGTACCTTCGATTCGCCATTGCGGAGGATCACTACCAGTTCGTGGCGTTGCCTTTTGGTCTCGCCTCGGCTCCGCGGGTCTTCACCAAGGTGCTTGCACCGGTTCTGGCATTATTGAGGGCCCAGGGCATTTCTGTCCTGGGGTATCTGGACAACATTCTGGTTCGGTCTGCGACCAGCCAGGGTCTGGAGAGGGACCTGTCTGTCACGATGCAAACTCTGCAGGAGTTTGGTTGGACGATAAATTTTCCAAAGTCGACACTGAGTCCGTCAGTTCGTCTTCCCTACCTGGGAATGATCCTGGACTCGGTGCAGGCGAAGGTCTTCCTGCCGGAAGACAAACTCAGAACTCTTAAGGAGGAAGTCAGGTCCCTCAGGGACGTTCCGCACTCGTCTCTGCGGACGTGCATGAGATGTCTGGGATTGATGGTCTCGGCCTTCGAGGCGATTCCCTTCGCCCAGTTTCACACGCGGGGTCTCCAAGCGGAGATCCTGTCCATGTGGGACGGGCGACCTCAATCTCTGGATCTGGAGTCATCGCACCAGAAGAGACCTTCTGTGGTGGCTCCAGTCCCCGATGGTGTCCGGGGGCAAGTCGTTTCGTCCTATCTCGTGGACGGTAATCTCCACGGATGCCAGCCTGTCGGGCTGGGGTGGTGTTCTGGGCGTTCTGTCCGCCCAGGGGACTTGGTCGGAGGGGGAGTCCTCCCTTCCGATCAACATTCTGGAATTGCGTGCGATAAATCTCTGTCTTCATCGCTGGACGGACCGGCTGCAGGGCTGCCCGGTTTGGGTGCAGACGGACAATGCCACGGCGGTGGCCTACATCAACCACCAAGGGGGCACCAGGAGTGCCCGAGCGGCTCGAGAAGTGGCCGACATTCTGTCTTGGGCCGAGACTCATGTCCCGGCGATAACGGCGGTTCACATTCCAGGGGTGGAGAACTGGCAGGCGGACTATCTGAGTCGCCAGACCCTGGATCAGGGGGAATGGTCTCTCCACCCGGCTGTCTTCCAGATGTTGTGCGCGAAGTGGGGTCTTCCAGATGTGGACCTGTTCGCGTCTCGTCTCAACAACAAGGTTCGTGGCAAGGACGCGCGACCCTCGGGCAGACGCGTTAGTGGCCCCGTGGCATCGGTACAAGCTGATGTACGCGTTTCCACCGATTCAGTTGCTGTCCAGGTTCCTTCGCAGATTACACTCGGAACGCAGCACGGTGATTCTTGTGGCACCGGACTGGCCTCGCCGGTCCTGGTACGCAGACCTTGTGAATCTGGCGGTCGACGCCCCGTGGCGTCTGCCATTTCGAGACGATCTCCTGTCTCAAGGGCCGATATACCATCCTGCTTTACAGTCGCTGGCTTTGACGGCCTGGCTGTTGAGACCGAGGTCCTGAAGGGGAAGGGTCTCTCCCCAGAGGTCGTTCATACCTTGATCAACGCGAGGAAGTCTTCCTCTGGGAAGGTTTATTACCGTACTTGGAAGGCCTATTTTGCCTGGTGTGAGTCCAGGGGGTTTTCACCCCGCACGTACTCGGTTTCCCGAGTGCTGTCCTTCCTTCAAACGGGTGTCGATCAGCGTTTGGCGCTGGCTACGATAAAGGGTCAGGTGTCTGCGCTGGCCGTTCTGTTTCAACGTCCCGTGGCTTCCAACTCCTTGGTTGGCACTTTTGTTCAGGGAGTGCGGCATCTGGTTCCTCCTAGGAGGGATCCTCTGCCCCCTTGGGACTTGAATCTCGTTCTATCTGTGTTACAATGTGCTCCTTTTGAACAGATCAGGGAGATCTCGTTGTCCATGTTGTCCAAAAAGGTCGCCTTTTTGGTTGCGATCACTTCGGCTCGCAGAGTGTCGGAGCTGGCGGCTTTGTCCTGCAAGTCTCCGTATCTGGTTGTTCATTTGGATAAGGTGGTCTTGCGACCTAATCCTTCTTTTCTTCCGAAGCGAGTTTCGGAATTCCATCTTAATGAAGATATTGTCTTGCCTTCGCTGTGCGCGAAGCCTAAACATCCAAAGGAGGTGAGACTACATTCTTTGGATGTTGTTCGGGCGATAAGGGTTTACCTTAAATCGACTGAGTCTTTACGAAAGACGGACTCCTTGTTTGTTCTTCCAGAGGGTCCTCGGAAGGGCATGGCGGCGTCGGCCTCTACCATCGCCAAATGGATCAGGCAGACCATTGAACAGGCCTATGCTTTGCAGGGGAAGGTTCCCCCTGTGCCTGTGAAGGCGCACTCTGCTAGATCTCTGAGTACGTCTTGGGCCTGTCGTCATGGGGCTTCTGTAGCCCAGGTGTGTAAGGCGGCGACCTGGTCGACCGTGCACACTTTCACAAAATTCTACAAAGTAGATGTTCAGGCATCGGCGGATGCTTCCTTTGGCCGCAAGGTTCTTAGTGCGGCAATTCCCTAGGGTCCCTTGTTGGGGACCTCTGGCTGTTGGGATGAGTTTTTTATCCCCTGGTTATTTGTCTTTTCCTGGGTTGTTGCTCCTGTTGAGCAATTATTTTTCCTGTAGCCCAGCTGGTTTCCTTCCTTTGGTAAGGTTCCTTTCTTTGATGCGGAGACTGCGTTGCCTTTCGGCGCGGATGCGTTTCCCACCCCTCATGTTTGCACTGCTTTGGGACGTCCCCATATGTGACGAATATGAAGAGGCGGCGACTGTCGGAGAACATAAGAGAAAACTGAATTTTTGTAAAATCTTACCTGTAAAATTCCTTTCTCTGAGTCCTCTGACAGTCGCCGCCCCCGCCCCTCTTTTGGGGTTTGGTTGTATACTCTACTGCTATTCCACTGAAACTGAGATATGGTTGCAGGAAGTAGGAGGGTATTGACTGAGGGGACCACCCCTTGAGGGTGGGATATGTTAAAAGCTTTAATGTTAACATATTCTGTTGCCTAGCTACTCCTTCGGAGCAAAGTCTAATACCCCCATATGTGACGAATATGAAGAGGCGGCGACTGTCGGAGGACTCAGAGAAAGGAATTTTACAGGTAAGATTTTACAAAAATTACGTTATTCTAAGAAAACTAGCAACAACAGCATGTCCTCTTCCCTGGAGTTTCTTCAGAGGAGTGGATACGATCGGTGTGGGAGCAGGTGCAGGACCTATCAGTGGATCTAGATTTCATAGACGCTGTTTTTGATCCTTGTCATGGGGATCAACCTGTTGTGGTAAGAGGCCAATCTTATCCCTTGGTGGTGGTACTTTTTGCACTGGGATATTGGTATTTGGAGTGTCTTTGGGAGCACACATTTCATCTTTCCGGAAGAAAATTCAACATCTTTGTTTTACATGTGTGGACTTTTTTAAGTTAATGGACTGTGCTGTTCATTTTTACATTATGTTTTAAGCGCTACACCTATATTGTTCTATTGTTTTATGATCTGTTTTTTCTAATTCAGGGTCAAGTGTTGGCAGCTCGTTTAGTTTTTATTAATTTTATATTGTATTATATATGTTTGGAAAGAACATTCCTTTTTAATCCATTTATGCGCAGCATATTTCCCATTTAATGGCTGTAGCTATCTTAAGATAAACTGCAAAGATGGCATATAAAGGTGTTCTGCTGAACACTGATAAACCAACATATACCAGAACTGTCAGAGTAACCAAGCAGTGTAGGGCCCACTTTTGAGCATTTGGAGGCATTTGGTAATGACTGACATCTACTGCATTTTCTAACCTAAAGGATATTTTTTTTCTCTAATTAAAAATGAATTCCCTTCCCCAAAAAAAGGGAAAGCGTCATGAAAATAAGTTTCCTAAGCTGATAAAAAAAGGTTCAGATAGCTTTGAGAATGAGCAGGGATATCATCTGAAGCAAAGAGATCATTAGAAATGGAAGGATTGGGAAGCAAGGATTTCAGGCACACTGATTATATAAAATCACTTTTTATTTGAAAAATCAATTACAATTATAAAATGGTACAGCCTGTACTATTTTATAATTTTAGTTGATTTTTCAAATAAAAAGTGATTTTATATAATCAGTGTGCCTGAAATCCTTGCTTCCCAATCCTTCCATTTCTAATGATCTATTTGAGGGTAGGGGCACCATCAAGTGCTATATATAATGGCCCAGATAGCTGCTGTCTGGAGGCACATTTTTTCTAAATAAACTTTGAAGCAAAGAGATGTTTGTCTCATCCATGGTAACCAGGGACTTCTGTGGTCTTAACCTTATTTTGAAAAGCAATTTTATATAGCATTTTTACAGTATACACTTTAGCAGAAGTTTTAGGCAGGTGTGAAATAATGTTGTAAAATATGAATGCTTTCAGAAATCGAAGCGTTAACTGTTTTAGTTTTAGCAATTAACAAAATGGAAAGTAGCAATTTCTATTCCATGACATCTCCTCATCTGTTAAATCTTATAAAGAAAGCGTCATTCCCCATTTGCTTAATGCAGCAAAATCTCTTATTCCACACTTTTGGAAACAAGACGCCTTTCTCTATTTGATTGGAAGAGAGAGGTGGATGAAATCATGGAACCTAAACCTTGGGTGCACTTGGTTAGAAACCAGCAGGGCACATTTAAGGATACTCGGGCAGGTTGGATGTGCTACTCCTCTGAGATAACTGATGCATACAGTTGTGCACATAAGTTTACATACAGGCCTCCTCAGACCTATTAGTCGACTAGAATACAACTAAAACAATGGCAGATGACTAAAATGGGACTAAAACTAAAATGGCATTTTAGTCAAAAGACTATAACTAAAACTAAATGTCAAAACTCGATGCCAAAGTTAACACTTCATTTGCAAATATTGCCTAAATATATTCATCATGTGTATTCTTCCTTTTAACCTTGGTGTGCTTTGTGTATTTCTTCCAGATCTGTGCGGTAATCCAGTGTAAAACTTACTGCCTTTGTGCAGAAACTTCCTGTAATACAGACCAGTCACTGCTGCACTCTCTCTATGTGCATGGTGACTGGTCTTGACTCCGCCCTCCTCTAGTTTCCTGCAGCCAACCTGGGTTGTGGGTCCCTCCCACAGCTCTGCTTTCTGCGCAGGCTGTGTACAGCACAGTGATGATGTCACTGCTAATTTTACAAAGTAATATCTGGGTTTTCAAAGGCGCTTGGTGCACACAAAGTGGATGTTGTCCTTTTGTGGGTATTAAGGAATATATTGGACTGAAAGCTTTTGTGGCTGGAGTTCAGCTTTAAACATTGCAGGACATGTTCAGTTGAATATACATAGCCATTCTCGCTATTGATTAAATAATTTTTTATTTATTTAGCTAAAGGTTTGGAAGAATGGGTCAAGTTTATCAGAACTATAAGATATATTTTTTTATTATGAATGTCTTGCAGAATCTTACAGTGGATAAAAAAGCAGAAGATGTTCAGACTTTATATAGACAAATTGGGGACCACATTCCTGGTGAGTAATTGGATTCTTTGACAACATTTGCACATCTATTTGACTTCCGGTTGAAACCCCCTGTGTCATAAAAATGATAGCTTGCTTCAAGCATCGGGCAGATTATTAAATGCACCACACATTTTAGAATACTACGGATACTTAGGACTATGTCGGGGGAAATATATTGGTCAGATACTTTAAAAATGCTTAAAAGGTCATGATAGACATTAGATGGGTGATTTTGGCATGATCAGATATGGACCCAGTGTATGTGGCCCATTCAGGCTGTATAAAACCCCACTGGCCATTTTTAGGTAGGGTGAGTGTGGGATCTAGCACTTAGGCTGCATTTTTCAGCTATTGTTTCTCTAAGTTAACCCTGGCGCTGGAAAAAATGTATAGTTATGGTGGTTATGAAGGCTCATTCAACAACTATTCAGTGTGTCTAATGGGAGTAAACCTTTTCTGGCTTTAAAATCTGAACTGCTTGCAGAATAGGAAAGGAAACTAGAGGTTCCTGCATTCACTTAGCAAATATCCTTAAAACCCAACTCGGGCAGTGTAAGCCTGCTGGTTTTAAATTAATTGAACACTCCATTTCCTCTAATGCAGTGGTCTCCAAACTGTTTTTGGGGGGCCAAATGCAGCCATTTGCTTCCTTTTATCCAGCCTTTGGGGCACTATTCCATCTACTGATACCAACAATGAGGCATAATTCCCCCTACTTACACCAATGATGGGGCATTATGCCTCCCACTGACCCCAACAATGGAGCGCTGTTCCTCCCACTGACACCAAAGATGGAGCACTATTCCTCCCACTGACCCCAACAATGGAGCACTATTCCTCCCACTGACCCCAACAATGGAGCACTATTTCTCCCACTGACCCCAACGATGGAGCACTGTTCATCCCACTAACACCAAAGATGGAGCACTGTTCCTCCCACTGACACCAAAGATGGAGCACTGTTCCTCCCACTGACACCAAAGATGGAGCACTGTTCCTCCCACTGACACCAGAGATGGAGCACTGTTCCTCCCACTGACAACAAAGATGGAGCAATATTCCTCCCACTAACACCAACAACGGGGCACAATTTATCTCATTGACACCAAAAATAGGGTCCAATGACACCAATGAGGGGGCACAGTTCCTCCCAATGACACTTGACAATGGGGCCCAATGATACTAATGACGGGATATAATTCCTCCTACTGACACCAAAGATGGAGCACTATTCCTCCCACTGACACCAACAATGGGGCACAATTTCTCCCAGTGACACCAACAATGGGGCTCAATGACACCAATGAGGGGGCACAGTTCCTCCTAATGTCTACAAAGGGGCACAACTTCTCTCAATAAAAATTACAATGGGTCCCAATGATAGGGCACTATTCTTCCTACAGACACCAACGATGGGGCACTATTCCTCCCACTGACACCAACGATGGGGCATTGTTTATTCACACTGACATTGGGACCTTTTTTACTCCCAATGGCCACAGTCTGGCCCTCATAAAGTCTTAGGGACAGTAAACTGGCCCTTTGTTTAGAACGTTTGGAGACCCCTGCTCTAAAGTCAACTACTGCTCTGTACAGTTCCTTTTTCACCCCACAAATTTTCTTGTTTACATATTGATGGGAAAACCGCTCAGCTGTACTTCCCTGTCCACTCAGCTATAGGCACTGCAGGTCTCATGGTGCTTTGGCCGCATCTCCACCTTCCTCTCCTCTTGATCATTCACAAAACAAAGTCGGGGTGTATGATTTTTGAATGGTAAGGGGGAGAGGGAGGTGAAGATGTGACCTCTTTGAGGCCGGAGATCGTAATGTCATCTGCTCCTCCTTTCTGTCCAATTTGAGGAAGCTTTGTGTGCATTCATAGAATACAAAGCTCCCTGTGAAATGCTGAAGCTCAGCCTGATCAGCTTTTTTCTGGGTGTAGGAAGGAAAGTTCCCATCCCTCTTCCAGGACCCAGCACTGTACACTGTATGTAGCTACATATTTTTTATACAGCGCTCTCAGCCTCTGCATCTCTTAGTCGCAGGCAGGGATAGGCATTTTAAATCGCAGGCAGGGATAGCTGCGATTTCAAAATGCACTGTTAAAATGTGGTGCAATTGTTGCGCGGTGCATGACGCCCAAAAGAAATTCCAGCAAAACGAAGCACCCCAGTTCTGGAAGATATCTGAAACTGCATGTGGACAATTCAGTGTGCTTGCCTTTCACTCCTACTATCAGTTATGATTGAAACTTAAACTGTTGAATTAAAAAATTGCAATTCCAGTTTAACATAGCATTTTCACTAAATCAGGGCCCTTTCACACCATGTAAATGCAGTATATGCAAATATGGTGTTCAAAGATAGGGTGAATAAACCAGAATGCGGCCATTCAATAATGCAGAGGCTCTGTAGATGCAAAATATTCTGTGTGCCCTATTGTTTGCTAAATTTAAAATTTTAATGCATGGATGTGAACGTGCCCTTGCCTCATGGCACTGAATGCATGAGGGACACAGGAAGTTTTTTTTTTTTTCTTTTTTGAAACAGTGAGTTTTTATTAGTATTTTAGCATAAGACAAAAGGATATGTAGTATCAAATTGAAATGCACAACAGCACTACTACACCAGCCTCCAATAGAATATGAGTGACCACAGTCCTGGAGGATTGTGGGTATGTATTGATATCAATGTTTAGGAGTACCAGGTTGGGACGGGGAGGGGATATATGTCCGGTGATCGAGGCTATAAGCTTAAAGACTGACACATACTGTCTGTTAAACTGCCACCTACAGGAGGTTTGGACCCTAAAAAACAATAAAATTGTAGGCCAGTCCAGAATTACCCCCCTACTCGTAGCATGCCACCGTTTTTTTTTTTTTAGTGTCTTTTGGATGTTGAGCTCTACATGGAAAAGTCTAACCATGTTTATTAGCATTTTTTTCAATTAGGATTCCTTACTACATTGTTTCTTCAGCTGGTCTAATACGTGGCAAGCAGTTTAAGTGATGACCTTGATCTGTCAAACCCTGGCTGACTAGTCCTAAGGCTAGGGATAGGGATATGATCACTTTGGCAGTTTATCTTTTTGTCAAAGAGACTTTAGATCAAATGCCTGCAGTCTTGAGCTACAGTGTCGACTACTTTTGGTGATGCGTCTTCTTCTGTCTGTAATCACGGAGAGGGGACACTTTGACTAGTGTGGGACTTTGGAGCCTATATCTTCTAAGCACCTAATCTGCAAAGTCTATTCAGGACTGTCCTGGATACCGACATCAAGGATGCCACGGGTGGCATGAGTGCCCATCTTCCACAGCCAAAGAAGCTTAAAGTCTGGGAAGTTGTCTCTCTTCTAGATGTCAAGAGAAGTCTTTTTCGCTCAAGTCTGCCCACCTGTCTGCCCGTAAGCCTCGGAATTCCAAGTCTTCCAAACCCTCAGAAAAGTATTTTTTAACTTGAAAATGTGCCCCCATTTTCCAAAGAGATTAGATTAGCAAATCTTTATGCACCCCCCCTGGTGGATCTTCTGGAACAAGGAGTTATTGCCCTATTCCCCATGGCAGAACAGTTTCAGGGGTTTTGTTTCAACCTGTTCACAATTCCTAATCCAAAGGGAGGCATCTTGGATCTCAGGGAGAATTTCTGACCTCCTTGGATATCAAGGGTGTGTATTTGCATGTCCCCATTTTTCCAGTGTATCAGCAATTCCTACCCTTTGCTGTGGGTCCTTTGCACTTCCAGTTTGTGGCCCTACCATTAGCCCTATCATTGGCACCTTGGATATTCATCATGGTGCTGATCCCAATACTAGCTTTAATGCCCTGTCAAGGCATTTCTTTTGTGTAAAATCTAGATAATGTCCTGTTGGAGGAACAGTAAGGACAGGTTCTGATGGACCAAATAGCTCTGATTGTCCAGACCTTGTAACGGTTTAAATGGATCCTGAAGTTTCAGAAATCAGCACTAGAATTGACTCATTGCATTGAATATACGGGTTTACTCCTAGACACAGCTCAAGCCAGAGTTTTTGTTTCAAGGGAGAGACTTCATACACTCTGCTCTGACTCATACTCTTCAGTTGCCTGACTTTTCACTTCTGCATAAGAGTTCTGGGGCTGATAATAGCCTCCTTCAGGGCAGTCCCATTTGCCCACTTTCACTTCAGACCCCTAAAACACAACATTTTGTCATCCTGGGTAATCAGACAGGCTAATTTGTCTGGCTCAGAGAACCAGGTTGCCCCTGTCTGGTGGTCCAGGAATCTGGTTCTGGAGTCGGGGGAAGTCCTTTCTTCCCGTTTTCTGGAAGATCCCAAAAACGGATGACAGCCTGTTAGAATCTGAGTTTTGTCTCCACATTAACATTCTGGATCTTCAAGTGATTTGGCTATTTCTGCACTGCAATGCCTCCCAGCTAGAGGGTAAGTTGATCTGGATTCAGATAGACAATGCCACAACAGTGGCATGCTTCGGGAAGGAACTTAAGGTAGGAACCATAAATGTCACTATGGAAAGAGAGGTAGAGCAGATCTTGTTCTGTTTAGAACTTTATGCATCAGCCTTGTCTGCCGTTACATTGACAGTTGACAGGTGAACTTTCTTTGCTGGTCGGGCCTGGATCTGGAAGGGGTAGTTTGTACACATGGAGCTGTTGCAGGACCTGTGTAGCAGATGGGAGACATTGGATGTGGACCTCCTGACATTCAGGTTTAACAACAGACTGAATAGGTTTGTCTCCAGTTACTTCCTTTAGTGGAAGTTGTGCGTGCTCTGTTGGTTCTGTGGGATCAGTGCACCCTGATCTATGCTTTTCCTAAGCAGCAATTTCTTCATCATCTGCTTTACAGGAACCAGATGGAAAGCATTTTAGTCATTCTTATATCTCCAGTTTGGTCAAGGCAAATGTGGTACTGCAACCCGGTAAGACTCCTAGCTGACGTTCCTTGGTTGCTTCCAAATCATCCACATATTTTGTCTCATTAACTGATTTACTATCCTGCTTCATTGTAGCTGGCAGCATGGCTGTGGAAGCCTAGGTTCTAAGGGACATGGGCATCTCTAAATCTGTTCCTTCCGCTTTTCTAAAAGCTAGGATGTTTTGCTTCTTGCAAGGTTTGTCATTATACGTGGAAAGTATACTTTGCTTGATGTGATACATGAGGTTTTTGCACCAGGAAATTCATCATGGGATGTATCCTTGCCTTTTCACAGATGGGTCCGGACCAGCATTTGGCCTTCAGCACCACTAAAAGTCAGGTCTCTGGTCTTCTTGATCTTGATCCAGGGACCGCAGGCTTCTCATTCTTTGATCAAGGCCTTTTGTGCAGGGTGTCCTCCATGTGGTTCCACCTGTTTTCTCACCTGTGACTCTGTAAGATATATATATGGTTCTCTCAGCACTTTAAAAACAACCCTTTGAACCTATTAGAGATATTGCCCTTTCCATTCTTACCCATAAGGTGGTGTTAAGGCCTAAAATTTCCTCCTACCTAACCAGGACATTATTCTTCCATCCCTCTGTTTAGCTGCATTTCTTCATTCGTCTTTCCCTCCATTTCCTGGATGAAGTTTGAGCTGTAAGAGTTTCTCGCAACCACTGCTTCCATCCAAAAGACTGACTCTCTCTGTCATTGCTTATTGTCTTTGGAAGGGTGAACTAGCTTCTCTTCCACTAATTGTTGGTGGCTCAGGCAGAAGATTCATCAAGCATATGGTCTCAAGGATTGGGTGCCACCTTTTTCTGTTAAGGAATACTCTACTAGATCTGGCATCAGATTGCTCTTTTTAAGACTTGGCAATGCTGCCACCTGGTCTTCTGCTTGCATGGTCTAACTAGGTGGATGTTCATGCATAATCTGATGCCAGCTTCGGGCATAAGATCCTTTAGGTGTTGTTTTCAGCTGCAGGTAATCCTCAGTTCTGTTTGTTTTGTTTGTCTATTAGCCTTTTGTTTGCTGTATTCCACCCCTCGGTTTGACTGCTTTTGGACAAACCGACAGTATAGGACTTCCTCTGTTCCTCAATGGATAAGAAAAGAATAGTATAGTATACGCATCTAGTCCATTCATGGGAGACAGGTCCCACCTCTCTGTATTTATGATCATGCTGTTGGTACTACTTTGTTGAAAAGCAAAGCCTTACTGGCAATAGAAGGGGTTACCTGGCTGCCTTCCTTTTTTTTTTTGCCAGTGTGGAGTTCTCAAGCACTGTGCACCATAAACAACTGTCTTTTTTTTTTTTTTTTGAACCATTTAGCCGACCGTATAATGTACATGTACAGCGGCAAGACAGCTCTCCTGCGCTGGATCATGTACCTAGTACGTGATCCAACACTGCCGGGTTGGGGATGCCCAGGCACTTTGCCGGCGGCCTGCTCCTGCCGTGATTGTTCACAGGGGAAGCTGATCTGCGGGTACAGCAGACTTGATCATTCGTTACAGAGGAAAAACGACAGTCTGCCTATGTAAACAAGTTCTGTTAGCGGGGGAAGGCATTGATTCTGTGTTCCTGCAAACCAGGAACACAGATCTATGCCTTCTCATAGTACAAGCACCTCCCATAGTTTAGTAAATAATTAGCTAAGCACACATTTAACTCTTTGATCTCCTCTGATGTTTAACCCCTTCCCAGCACAGTGACAGTGCATATTTTTTAGCATTGATCACTGTATTAAGTGTCACTGGTCCCCAAAAAGTGTCAGTTAGTGTCCAGACTGTCCACCACAATATCGCCATCCTGCTATAAGTCGATCGCTGCCATTACTCATTAAAAAAAGAAAAAAGAAACATTTTTTTATTAAAATATCCCATAGTTTGTAGACGTTATAACTTTTGCGCAAACAAATTAATATATGCTCATTGGGATTTTTTTTTTACCAAAAATATGTAGCAGAATACATATTGGCCTAAATTGAAAAAAAATTTTTTTTTTATTGGTTATGTTTTACAGCAAAAAGTAAATTATATTTTAAAATTTTTTTTTTTACATTGTCTTTTTTTGTTTATAGCGCAAAAAATAAAACCCCCAGAGGTGATCAAGTACCACCAAATGAAAGCTCTATATGTGGAAAAAAAGCACATGTGTTTTATTTGGGTACATCGTCGCACGACCGCGCAATTGTCAGTTAAAGTCATGCAGCGCTGTATCACAAAAAAATGGCCTGGTCATAAAGGGGGTAAATCTTCTGTAGGTCAAGTAGTTAAAATACATTTTTCACCTTTTTTTTTTTCATTCCATAATAGCACTGATGCTGATCTCCTGAAGGCTCTTTACAGCCAATTTCTTTCTATATGAATGCACTTTTTCTCGGGGTCGTTTTTCTGACGCCAATGGAATGTTTCTGTGTAGTGTGTGTCGGCTTGTAGTTTAATTATGAAGAATGTGTGGCAACACAGGAGTGGAACTGGGAGACAGGGACAGAGCAATGCCTATCCTATACCAGGACGTGCCTGCATAAGGACATTCATATCAGGTTCAGCAGATGTTTTAATGAAAGTTGCATGCTTAAAATATTAAAAATGACATTTGAAATTGCCTGGTATTACCTGAGATTTCAGTGATTGGGTGTAGAATGCTTCTTCACTTAGTAGAATGGACAATGAACCTTCATTTTGTCTGTTTTCAGATGCATCGGAGGAAAAAGACCGGCTATTGGATAACATTGAGAAACTGGTCATGACTCGTATATACAAGTCTGTTTTCTGTATGCATGATCCACATGAGGAGCAAAAAGATCTTTCACTGCAGAACCATATTAGGTAAGTGACTATCGCTGTGAATTAAAAGCCTTCTGTATTTGACTTGTAAGAGAATGACTGATCCTAATGGGCATTGATTTTATTTTGTTTTTGCTGGAGGCAATGAGAAGTAAACCAGATGGTGAAATGGGTGATCTGTAAGTAGAGAGCTTTGTGAAAAGAGTGCGTGAGCTGCAGTAACTTGAAACTTGCTGGTTTACTGCATGTATCTAGGGACCATTAGTAATTGCATATAGTCTAGTTTTGGGAAGTCAACAAAACAGTAATTTTTAGCATATTCTTTATGTACAGCTGTGTTAAAAATAATAGCAGTGTGTTTAGCAGTGAGTAAAACTCACAAATCCTTATAATAGCTTTTATTTCCATACATGCAAATGCATTGGGAACACTGCACAGTCTATTCCAAATCAAAACATGAACAAAAATGTTTTCAATTTATTACTTTACCGAAAGTGAAGAAAAGGGAATATTGGGCTTTTTCCAAAAAAATGCATTTTTCTTTATAAACTCAAACTTGTATTGTACAACCACTTCTGGACCGGAAGGATTTGCCCCTTAATGACCAGGCCATTTTTTCCGATTTGGCACTGCGTTACTTTAATGGACAATTGCGTGCGACGCTGTACCTGAATAAAATCAATGTCCTTTTTTTCCCACAAATAGAGCTTTCTTTTGGTATTTGATCACCTGTGCGATTTTTTTTTTTTTTTGTGTATAAACAAAAAAAAGAGCAATAATTCTGAAAAAAAAAAAAAAAAAACATATTTTTCACATTCTGCTATATAACATTCCCAAAAAAACAACATTTTACAACATTATCATTTTGGGCCAATTTGTTTTCTGCTACATATTTTTGGTAAAAAAAAAAATCTCAATAAGCGTACTTTGGTTTGCGCAAAAGTTATCGCGTCTACTAACTACGGGAAAGATTTATGTCATTTTTATTGTTTTTTTTTTTTTTTTTTTACTACTGCGATTTTTAGTGGGACTGTGACATTGCCCCAGACAGATCGGGCCCCTAACTGACATTTTTGACACTTTTGGAGGTACCAGTGACATTACTACAGTAATCAGTGCTAAAAATATGCACTGTTACTGTAATAATGACACTGGCAGGGAAGGGGTTAACACAGTGAGTGATCAAGGGGTTAAATGTAAGCCCAGGGGAGTGATTCTAGCTGTATGGGGGTTGGGCTTTTGAAATGATAATAGAGACCTGTGATCCTATATAGAATGATCACAGGCACTCTGTGATCATTCCAGGGAGAAGAACAGTCAGCTGTGTTTACAACAAATGACCATTCTTCTCTCTCAGCGGGGAACGATCACGGGTGCCTGGCGGCAATCAGAGCCAAGTGGGAGCGGGAGCGTGGCGGCGACCGCTCACCCCCTAGCTGCAGGCACGTGACCAACGTACAGCTATGTCAGTTCACGCAGGAGGGGTTACCTGCTGAAGTATACCTGCGGCGGGCGGTCCGGAAGAGGTTAAAATGAAAAATACTTGAAGATTTAGCTTTCCTGTGAATCACTGAACTAATATTTAGTTGTATAACCACTCTTTCTGAGAACTGCTTCACATGTGTGTTGCATGGAGTCTACCAACTTCTGGCACCTGTGAACAGGTATTCAAGCCCAGGACGATTTACTATATTCTACAATTCCTCTGCATTTCTTGGTATTACCTCAGAAACAGCATTTTTGATGTCACCCCACAAGTTTTTTTTTTTTTTTTTTATATTGAATTATGTCCAGGGATTGGGCTGGCCACTCCATAACGTTAATCTTGTTGGTCTGGAACCAAGATGCTGCTTGCTTACTGGTGTGTTTGGGGTCGTTGTCTTGTTGAAACACAGATTTCAAGGGCATTTCCTCTTCAGCATAAGGCAACATGACCTCTTCAAGTATTTTGATGTATTCAAACTGATCCATGATCCCTGGTATGCGATAAATAGGTCCAACACCATAGTATAAGAAACATTCCCATATGATGCTTGCGCCACCATGCTTCACTGTCTTCACAGGGTACTGTGTCTTGAATTCAGTGTTTGGGGGTTGTCTGACTAACTGTCTGCGGTCCCTAGACCCAAAAAGGAGCAATCTTGCTTTCGTCAGTCCACAAAATGGTGCGCCATTTCTCTTTAGGCCAGTCAATGTGTTCTTTGGCAAATTGTAACCTCTCCAGCACATATCATTTGTGGGGCCTTCTTGCAGATAGCCTGGCTTCACATAGGCGTCTTCTAATTGTTACAGTACTCACAGGTAACTTTACACCTTCTTTCATCACCCTGGAGCTGATCATTGGCTGAGTCTTTGTCATTTTGGCTATTCTTCGATCTATTTGAATGGTAGTTTTCCATTTTCTTCCACACCTTTCTGGTTTTGGTTGCCATTTTAAAGAAATTGAGATCATTTTAGCTGGGCTGCCAGTTAGTTTCTGCACTTCTTTATATGTTTTCCCCTTTCCAGTCAACTTTTTATTCAAAGTATGCTGTTCTTCTGAACAACGTCTGGAACGACTCGTTTTACTCCGATTTTTAGAGAGAAATGCACTATATCCAGCATGTACAACATTTGCTGCCTTCGTCCTTAAATAAGGGCCACCTGTTTGACACCTATTTTTTCACAGAATGAATGACCTCACTAATTGAACTCCACACTGCTATTATTTTGAACACGCCCATTTCAATGAATGATTCAATTACACAGAACCAGAAGAAAGCATGTCATCACTGTTGGGTCTGTTGGTTTTTTATTACTCTACTACACCTACTAGTAAATTATTTGCCATGTAGAAATATAATTTATACCAAAAACAGTGTTTGATCTGGTTAGTGATGTTGTACTGTTATTATTTTGAACACAATTGTATCTGTGTGCCGTGTATTCCGCAAGTAATCCTTATAGATAGGTTTCCTTGTTTAGGTCACTGAGCTGGATAACTCCTAAGATTCTTCAGTTTTCTTTGCGTGAACAAGATGAAGAAGTCAATGATCAGATTGCCAGTGCAGTTACAGGTTAGTGGAAAGTATTGTTACTAAGAAAAGCTCTTGCGCATTTAAAATAAAATAAGGTCAATCTCATGTAAATCACATTTTTATATCATTAGAGAGTGTCAGTAAATCAGCTCACATCGTCCAGAAAGCTTAGGTTCGCACTAATGTGGTGCAGGAAACCCCGCATTTTGTTAGTGTTTCCCACACTGCATTGAAATTGCATTGCCCTTGTGATTCACAGCAGGTGTCGGTGCAATCTTAACCTCTTCCCACTGACTGCCGTCCTGGGCTTTTAGGAGTTCTAAAATCCGGGGGACGAGGTGGGCATTCTGGTCATGTGACCGTCGTTAGTGGCTGTCACAGCAGTCACATGATCGGAAAGCTCCTGATTGAGCTTACTCATCCCTACCGGGGCTACTATACTGGGAGCATGCAGGGAGAGCGCTCTCAGCACATTAAGTTGTTTTAACAGGGCCGCATATATGCGCACGGCCGGCACCAAGGGGTTAATGATACCCCAAATGCAGGTTGCAGACACAGCACATTTGTCTACAAAAGTAACATGCGATCTGGTTTGCGGTGTGATTCCAAAATTGGTGCATGCATTACTTTGGTGCAATTTGAATAAATGGGCTCAAATCGCACCGCACTGAATTGCATGTGAATTAACCACTTCCTGCAAACTGATGTACCTGTACGTTGGCTTGAAGAAGTGGTTGTACCGGGGTGATTCCTGCAGCTGCAGGCATCAACCCACTACCGTTATTTAGAGCCGGCGGTTGGCTTTCTGGTAAAAACAACCCGATGCGGCTCAGCCATTAAGAGACATTGTTAAAAATAACAAATAAAATAAATAGGAAAAAAAAAATTTAAAGCGCCCCCATCCCTGTGAGCTCACACACCAAAGAAAATGCATACGTAATTCGCGCCCGCAAATGTAAACCATGATCAAATCACACATGTGAGGTATCGCCGCTATTTTTTAGAACGAGAGCAATAATTCTAGCAAAAGACCTCCTCTGTAATTCTAAACTGGTAACCGGTAAAAAATTTTAAAGCATCGTCTATGGAGATTTTTAAGTACCATAGTTTGTCGCCATTCCACGCGCAACTTTAAACCGTAACATGTTAGGTATCTATTTTCTTGGCATGACATAATTTTTCACAATATACTAAAAAATTGGGCTAACTTTACTGTTTTGTTTTTTTTATATTCGGTGAAGTGTATTTTTTCCCCCAAGAATTGCTTTTGAAGGACCGCTGTGCAAATACCGCGTGACAAAAAATATTTCAACACCCTCCATTTTATTCCAGAGTCTTTGCTTATATATATATATATATATATATATATATATATATATATATATATACACAGTGTGTGTGTGTGTATATATATATATATATATATATATATATATATATATATATATATATACCGTATATACACCGTATATACTCGAGTATAAGCCGACCCGAGTATAAGCCGAGGCCCCTACTTTTACCACAAAAAGATGGGAAAAATGATTGACTCGAGTATAAGCCTAGGGTGAGAATGCAGGGCGGCGGGCATGGTGCAGGAGAATGCAGGGCGGCGGGCATGGTACAGGAGAATGCAGGGTACTGGCATGGTACAGGAGAATGCAGGGTGACTGGCATGGTACAAGATAATGCAGGGTGGCTGGCATGGTGCAGGAGAATGCAGGGTGGCTGGCAGGGTACAGGAGAATGCAGGGTACTGGCATGGTGCAGGAGAATGCAGGGTACTGGCATGGTGCAGGAGAATGCAGGATGACTGGCATGGTGCAGGAGAATGCAGGGTACTGGCATGGTGCAGGAGAATGCAGGGTGACTGGCATGGTACAAGAGGATCCGGGGTTGTGGGCATACTACAGGAGATGCAGTGCTGTGGGCATGGTACAGGTGGACCATGCCCGCAGCACTGCATCCCTTGTAGTATACCCGCAGCCCTGCAGAATGGCAGGTAGTGCAGCAGTTTCCCTTACCTGTTCCAGAGGCGCCTTCATTTTAAAAATGGCGCCGCCCGGCACCGACACGTCATTGCGCACGCGCCGCCGCCGCTCATATACTTTCGGCTATTCCCGGCCTCTCCCGAGCGGCGCCGGGAATAGCCGAAATTACACGAGCGGCGGCGGCGCGTGCGCAATGACATGAATGCGCCGGACGGCGCCATTTTTAAAACTCAAGCACGTCGGAGCGGCCGGGAACTTTTTTTTTTTCTTGACTCGAGTATAAGCCGAGGGGGAGGTTTTCAGCACAAAAAAATGTGCTGAAAAACTCGGCTTATACTCGAGTATATACGGTATATATATATATATATATATATATATATATATATATATATATATATATATATATATATGTATGTATGTATGTTTGGTGGTTCTAAGTCATTTTCTAGCAAAAAATACTGATTTTAACTTGTAAACAACGTGTCAGAAATGGGCTTGGTCCTGAAGTGGTTAAACAGGAATGTGGTTCCTGTGCGCTTCACTTGCGGTTCCCTTTGTGAACGGAGACTAAATATTCATGATATTTATTCATTTTTTTCAGGATGTTTTGAAATCCCTTATTTTTTCCTTTTTTTACTCTTCTACATGGCTCTCCAGATCTGAACCTAAACTCTAAAGATACAGTACACTATATTTTCAAAAGTATTGGGACACCTGCCTTTACACACATATGAACTTTAATGGCATCCCAGTCTTAGTCCGTAGGGTTCAATATTGAGTTGGCCCACCCTTTGCAGCTATAAAGGAGGAGGGAAGAGCGCCACTTGAGTGCAAGATTATGATATATTATGATATAAATACGTAGTAACTTACATTAAAGTAAGAATAAAAGCGTCTGTCAGGTCCAAAACTGTTCCACGATGGTGAGAGGGGTCCACACAATCCAGGTTGCCTCAGGTACAGAGCGCCAGACCAGCTGGCTGTGTACATCCGGGCGATCGGGGAGATCAGAAAGATGCGGCCGTGGAGGGAACCGGAAGGCGTCTGACGTCAGTGGCAGGAAACTGGCAAGATGGCTGAGGGAGCTTGAAGATGCCTTTTGGAGTCTGCACGAGGGCCCGGGCAGGGCATGCGCACTCCTTCTTCTGAAGGAATCCACCCTGGATTGTGTGGACCCCTCTCACCATCGTGGAACCGTTTTGGACCTGACAGACGCTTTTATCCTTACTTTAATGTAAGTTACTATGTATTTATATCATAATGAATCATAATCTTGCACTCAAGTGGCGCTCTTCCCTCCTCCTTTATCTGTTTAGAGTTGACTTCACTCTGTTTGAATGAGCTGACCCCGAGCTGCGGATCACCCTTGGATTGCCTCTAAGAACTGTCAGAAATTTGCACATGGACTCTTAATCCCCCCCCCCCTGTGTGAACTGTTTTTGCCCCACCTGTGTACATCAACACTTTTATCTGCCATTGTTTCAGCTTATATCTATATGAACTCTTTGACCTTTGACCTCTGAGCGCCTAAACCAGTCTCTGTATCTCCCTTTGCAGGTATAACTGCTTCAACTCTTCTGGGAAGGCTGTCCACAAGGTTTAGGAGTGTGTCTATGAGAATATTTGACCATTCTTCCAGAAGCGCATTTGTGAGGTCAGGCACTGATGTTGGACGAGAAGGCCTGGCTCGCAGTGTCCGCTCTAATTCATCCCAAAGGTGTTTTATCGGGTTGAGGTCGGGACTCTGTACAGATCAGTCAAATTCCTCCACCCCAGACTCGCTCATCCATGTCTTTATGGACCTTGCTTTGTGCACTGGTCCAAATCATTTGGTGGAGGGGGGACTATGGTGTGAGGTTGTTTTTCAGGGCTTGGGCTTGGCCCCTTAGTTCCAGTGAAGGGAACTCTTAAGGCGTCAGTATAATAAGACATTTTAGACAATTTCACGCTCCCAACTTTGCAGGAACAGTTTGGGGATGTTCCAACATGACTGCACACCAGTGCACAAGGCAAGGTCTATAAAGACATGGATAAGCGAGTTTAGGGGGGGGGGGGGGGGACTTGACTGGCTTGCATAGAGTCCTGACCTCAACCAGATAGAACACCTTTGGGATGATTTAGAGCGAAGACTGTGAGCCAGGCCTTCTCGTACACATCAGTGCCTGACCTCACAAATGTGCTTCTGGAAGAATGGTCAAACATTCCCATGGACACACTCCTAAACCTTGTGATTGGCCTTCCCAGAAGAGTTGAAGCTGTTATAGCTACAAAGGTTGGGCCAACTCAATATTGAACCTTACTAAGACTGGGATGCCATTAAAGTTTATGTGAATGTAAAGGCAGGCGTCCAATACTTTTGACAATATAGTGTATATCTACTTTAATCAGCTAGGCAGGGAATAAGGAAGTGAATCCTGCCATACCGGATTTGGATCATGTGACCTAAACATATCATGTTGGGGCACATGTCCCACAGTAATTCTGTGTTACAGATGTTGGTGTCATATGAGCCTTCATCCATATTGACTCAAGATTGACTTCAGCATCTCAATGCACTGCTACCTCTGCTCAAGCTCATCTGACCCAGAACCGTAGCATAATATTCCTACCTCTGCCCTCTCCCACTAATGCTTGTGTAATCCATTACAGTGGATCTAGCTGTGAGAGGGCTGGAACGTGGGCTAACTGTGGTGGACACTTGCAGTATTCAAGTGGCAGTATTCTATATGAATGCAGAAAAATGCAAAAATGTCAGTGCTGTGGCTTTTTTTGTTATGTCATTATATAAAGGCCATAGACTTATGTCTACATTTAGGTCTTTTTTTGTATATTATAGCATGGCAGTAGTTAGTTATTGAGATGCAATATGAGTGAGTGTTGCTCTAGATTGTATGTTAATATACCGGTAATTCTTGTTTTTGTACTTGTCATAGCATGGAGTCAGCGTCACACATAAAATGCAATTCTACAGTGTATTTTGCCCCCTTGTTCCACATATGTATGTTAATTTTGTATTTATTTATTTATTTATTGACATGCATTTACTTAGCCAGTGACCAAATGTTAAGTGAGTGGTATGGATACTCTGTTATCTACATGTCCTTTTGTTTATTGGTATGTTAATGTCGATTGATCCATTATCCAGTCAACTCTACATGAGCAAGCTATATATTTTCACATTTTCCTTTTCTGTATAAAATAGTTTGTGTTATTTTTGTACATAAAATAAGTTATTAAAGGTGACCTTTCTCCTTTACCTATAGCTCTGTTAGAAATGGATTTTAAGAGAGCTCCTCAGGACAAGCTCGCCTGTGTGACAAAGGCCTGTGACCACCTTTTGAGAGCCATAGAAATCTCTATAAAGGAGCCAGCTACCACAGATGACCTTCTATCTGGTCTTATCTACATCACAATTAAGGCAAACCCACCTCGTCTTTTTTCTAATTTGAAGTATATCACAAGATTCTGCAATCCAAAGAGGCTAATGACGGGAAAGTGTGCCTACTGGTTTACCAACTTTGTGAGTATCTGACAAGCAGGGTCTGGGCCATTGTTGACAAGGCTTTGGGTTGAAAATACAGCATGTGTTTGACATCAGTTTGACACGCTTCTGAGATCATTCAAAATTCATTAATAGGTACATTTGATCTGAAGTTGACTA
The DNA here is from genome assembly GCF_965119305.1 of Pelophylax lessonae. NCBI lineage: Eukaryota > Metazoa > Chordata > Amphibia > Anura > Ranidae > Pelophylax > Pelophylax lessonae. The sequence continues at coordinate 312,047,408 of NC_138768.1, read as the reverse complement.
CCTTTTTACCTGCAGTAGACCTCTTCCTAACTGGCTTCAAGCCGCTTTTGCATTCCCGTTGACTTTTATGTGGAGAGAAGCAGCCCTGGTGTGAACACCGCGGCGTTGACATTGGTCCTTAGTCATTCAAGCAATGTATAGAGCAGTTATGGTGGGCAAAGTAAAGGAATCAATGGCATTGAATATGTTTCAACATTTGGTCTATACTAAGTGTGTAAACTTTTTATACTTAGCAATGCTGTTTGTATTTTACTGTACTGAGAAATATGTAGGCTGTAACGGAAACTCTTCTTTTGAAAATGCTAGTTGCCTGTGTCTTTATGTTAATTTAAAGCTTCAAAACTTGACCTGGTTACTTGGAACAAGTATTCAGGTTAGGAGTTCACACCTATTTATTAATATACAAAGTACTATATATATATGTGTGTGTGTGTGTGTGTGTGTGTGTGTGTGTGTGTGTGTGTGTGTGTATATATATATATATATATATATATATATATATATATATATATATATATATATATATATATATATATATATATATATATATATATAAATGCAGAAAATGGCTATCGTATCACACAGTAAGTCAAGCTTCAAACTTACTCGACCATTCCAGTAAGAGAGATCATTTGACCAAAGTTTTGGGGACACAGTTTCCTTTTTTTAAGGTGACAGACATAAAGGTACATAATCGTAATGTACAAATTGTACTTTCTTTTTTGATCATTGAGGGAAACAGGATGTTTTAGACTTTCAGATTATACTGCTGCCTACATGCGCATTGGACCCTTGCAAACAAAAAAAAAATGTAGGCAACCCCATGAAATAATGTCTCCTATTATCAGCAATGCTGCGAGCAATGGAATGCTTGCCTGGAAATAGATTAATGCTGTGGGACTAAGTGATGATGTCATTCCACTGGGGAGAGTGTCACTTGTACTTAGTGCCAGACAGCATTTAGAAGATTCCCCTTGCTGCTGCTCCTGCTACTAGAGCCATGTGGAACTTTGATTCCAGGTCTGTTCTTACTGTCTGCCTGCAGCAATTCTTGGTCACCTCTGGCCACTTGACCCTCATGCATTCACTGCTCTTTGCCAGCTAACAGTTGTCCAGGTTCTGTGAGCGCTCAAGACCTAGCCTTCTACTTTGAGCGTATATGTTGTTTACTGTATTTGCAGCTGCAGCATGTCAGTTCCTCACAAGGGGGGGGGGGGGGCAGTCAGGCTTTTCTGGATGTCCACTAACAGGCCAGGGTCTGCCTGCAGTGCACCCCTTGATAGTACCAAGATGCGTAGTGTGGAGTTTTGTTGCCCAATAGAGCTGAAGTCAGTTACTTCTACGGAGTGTGTTCTGGCTCTGCTGAGTGTTGCTGGGCCTGCTTACCTTTTAAGGGTAGGTTATAACTACAATAATCCATGACTTTGTCACAGGTTGTCCAGCTTAAAGCTAATCCTGACCTGAGAGACCACAAACTCACTACCGCACCTTCCCTTGCAGACTCCAGACTGGATCTGCCTATGGCCCTGCCTGCTTCTCAGTGTTCTACAAATACCTAATCACTCAAGACTGATGTGCTTCCCCTGAAGAGTCCCTTATCTGCTATTAGTCCTAAATTAACAGAAGTGTGAGTATAACCCTTATTGATACCGTGCCCCACACCTTTTAAACTGGAAAATAAGCTTGTTGCTTCTACCAGTAATGTCAAGCTTTGGATCCTACGGGCAGGGGCTGACTGGCAACTTTCAGCCCAGGGGGCAAGTACAAACCAGTAAGCCATGGTGCAGCAGCTCGGCCCCCCCTCCCACTCTCCCTCTTCATCGTCTCCTCCTAACCCCCATTCCAGGCTGAAGCTCTGCTCCAGGTAGTCTCTACTCCCAGCCGATTCCAGGTTCCCAGCCTGGCCAGCGGGAAAGCAGTTAAGGGGGGCTGGGACAGCTCGACTGGGGCTGCCTGGAGGAGGAGATTCTTCAGTGGGGCATGGAACTGGCCTCTGATTAGACACCGTTTACACCATCCATGCTGGGGGAGAGGTCTGTGCTCTGTCCTTGTCTTCATCCTGCACTCAGTAGGTCCGCAGTGATGACTTTTTAGTTCTTTTCACCAGGAATCCTTTAGGTATGTATGTGGCAGAAGCAGTGCAGCCTTTTTACAGGGCATCAGAGCGGCCCGGGGGGCAATTGCCCCCCTGCCCCCTGGTCCAGTCCTCCCCTGCCCACTGGCCCCTAAGGATTCCAGAATCTACCCTTCACACCCTCTTTAGAGTTGTTTCAGGCCAAAGGTTTTTTGTGCCTCTGAAACACTTATTTTAGTACGATTCTGGTTGAAGGTGTCGCTTAATTTAAGACCCTTACTGATAAGACAAAAGAAGCTTTCTATTGTCTTGCTTGTTCGTTTTGGCCTTCAAGGGACAAATGAGGTTGATTTACTAAAGGCAAATCCACTGTGCACTTGGAAGTGCAGTTGCTGTACATCTGAGGGGAAGATCTGAAATGAGGGGACGCTCTGCTGGTTTCTATCATCCTATCATGTGCAAGCAAAAATGCTGTTTTTTATTCTCCTTGCATGTCCCCCTCAGATCTACAGCGACTGCACTTCCAAGGGCACTTGTAGTGCACAGTGGATTTACCTTTAGTAAATAAACCCGAATGTCTCTTTGGGTCTATGCTGGATACTGGTATCAAGGAAGCTACTTGAGTAAGAGTACTCACTCCATTCTCAGTAAACAAATCAGTCCTTTTCCCCTTCTCAGAAGTATGCCTTTCACTTTATTAAACTCTTGACTACTATGTTAAGACCCTGCAAGCTTGGCTGTCCTTCCTCCAACCAAAGTCTCCTAGTTTGCAAAAGTGGTGGGCTTACCAGCTTTTGCGTATGCTTTAAAGTCTTGCATTCCCGATGTTTGGGTGCAAGAGGTGGTGTCCAAAGTATACAAGCTTGTATTTCATTCTCTGCCTCCTCCTTGCTTTCTCCCCTCCAGTCATTACACATTGCCTGACCGATCTCCATTCTCTGGTCTCTTGGATCAAAGGGTCATTGCCCCAGTACATGCTGTGGAATGATTTCAGGGGTTTTTACACCAACCTTTCCTCTGTTCTCAAGCCCAAAGGGGATATTCGCCTAAAACCTTAAAGTAGAATTCTAGGTTTTTATTAAACTAGTTTAAAAACCCTCACCCTGTCCTTAGCACCAAGAGGTCCTGTCCAGTCCACTAAACTATACATACCCTAAAAAAATGACTGTAGACAAGCCTTTCTCAACCTTTTTACCCCAAAAGAACCCTTAAAAGGGGTGATTGGCAAAATGCCCCAACATTGATAGTCAATGGGAATTTTACAGCTAAAAAGATCATTGGCATTATGTAGCTGGCTGTGCCAAGTGGCATTGGCCCTGGAAACCCGTAGCAACCCCTGGAGGAACACTAGGGTTCCACAGAACCCTGGTTGAAAATGGTTGCTGTATACCATGAGCGTCATAGGCAAGAGGTCATCTGTAGTCTGGCAGTTGCTTCTCTTCCAACTTACCTCATGCTCACTTACAAGTGTGAATAAAAGTATCACATACTGTAGCAAATCCTTAAAGAATAAGACAAAAAAAAAAAAAAGAATACGACAGGACTTTGTGATTGTATTCAGCTTTAGTTATTCAAGGGCTGAAAGTCTGAGTGTGATCAGCATGGGTTCCAGCAGTTGACATGGCAGCATTGTTGGACCTCAGGGGGCCTCTCCCCTGACCCTCTGTTCCAAGATATCAGGAACATATTTGCTACATTTTTAATAGATTATTTAAAATATGATTTCCTGTGAACAGATGGAACCTCCTTTCCGTGTTCCCAAGGGATAATCTTGTGTCATTTGTAAAGGCCACAGAGAATAACATAATGGCTTTAAATGGAATAGTAACATGCCCACTGTCATGGATTTTCTCAGTTTAAGTGGTTTGTGACATTTATAAACAGATGTAGCTATTTCTAATAAAAGAGCTACTATTGTGAAAGTTAGCGCATTATGATATTTCTAATATTTATAATGATAATATTCATTTTTTTTTTTTAATGCCTTTTAAAAAAAAAAAAAAAAAATTTAATCTATTCAGCAATGTTGATAGGGGTTAAGACGTACTATATCATTGCTGGAGTGCTCAAAATTTTCATGACCACAGGTTATCAATTCCTAAATGCCCAGGCCTAATCTGTCTACCTAAATAAAGTTTACGCTGTATTTAACCACTTCAGCTCTGGAAGGTTTTTACCCCCTTAATGACCAGGCCATTTTTTGCGCAGTTGTGCAACGCTGTACCAAAATAAAATTTCTGTCTTTTTTTTTATTTTTTCTCCACAAACAGTGCTTTCTTTTGGTGGTATGTGATCACCTTTGCAATTTTTTATTTTTTGCGTTATAAACAAGAAAAGACCAACAAAATTTGAAAAAAAAACCCCAACATTTTTTTACTTTCTGCTATAAAACATTCCCAATAAAAAAAATCAACATTTTTCATTAATTTAGGCCAATATGTATTCTGAAAAACAATCCTAATAAGTGTATTTTGATTGGTTTGCGCAAGTTATAGCATCTGCAAACTATGGGATAGACTTATGGCATTTTTATTTATTTTTTATTGTTTTTATTAGTAATGACAAGGATCTAGCGGGACTGCGACATTGTGGAGGACAAATCTGATACTAAGTGACACTTTTTGGAGCCCAGTGACACCAATATAGTGATTAGTGCTAAAAAAAAATGCACTGTTACTGTATAAATTACACTGGCAGGGAAGAGGTTAGCACTAGAGGTGATCAAGGGGTTAAGTGTGCTCCTAGGGAGTGCTTTCTAACTGTGTGGGGGATGGATGTGCTAGAGGAAAAGAGAGATCTGTGTTTCAGCTTAGCTGACAGAACAGCAGACTGCCTTGTTTACATAGGCAGACAGCCGTTTTGTCATTCACCTGCATGGCCATGGATGGCCGGTGACCATCGCAGCCACGCTGATTGGCTCCCGCTCTGTCAATCTGGTGGCACACATGCGCCCCCGAGAAACCCTGCATGAAATCATGTACCTATACATGATTTTGTGCAGCCGGGTGGCCCTGTTGCAGTATATATGCAGTGGGCGGTCCAGAAGTGGTTAACCACTTCAGCCTCTGGCCTATTCTGATACTTCTCACAGAAGTGTAAAAATGTTTTTTTTTTTTTTTTGAAAATTACTTAGTAGTGTCTCACTAATACAGGAGGTGTGTTACTGGCCAGATCACCAGGTGGAAACAGAAAAACAAAAGAAAATGAATGCAGTCACCACATCTAATGACTGGAAAGCTGCACTACATTACATGTTTGGTTTTGGGTTTAATACCGCTTTAAACCCGGCGACACATTCAGAAATGTATACGAGTTGTACAGGTGAATTGTCATTACTGTATAAATAATAATCATGCTCTTCTCCTATCTAGTGTTCTGCATCCTCTTACATTGAGACTATGAATTTTTCATCTCTTGGGCTCACGGAGGAAGAGTTCAATCATATAATGCAGCAGAAGTCGAAAAGATGTGACTTTGCTGGAAGCAATATACAGGGCTCAGTGCAGAAGATGGAGGAAAACAAGCAGCGTTTGGTGGACCTGCAGTACCGCCAGGAGGTTCTCATCCAAAAGGCAGAGTGCCTGCTAAGAGAAATAAAAGCTTGGCCCGTGTCTCTACAAGGTGAAGTCCAGGAAATCCTGCACAAGTTCCCTCTGGATATTAAGCATCAGACAAACTAGAAGCAGTGCTTGGTACTTGAAGAAATGTGAACTATTTATGCTGCTATTGACTGGGAGCTACCTAATGAAGGAAATGTTCGACGGTTTTTTTCTGCATCTGATATTTCATGAATTTAGACTTGTTTAATAACACTAATAACATTTTATAATGTACCTGTTCTAAAAATCAGAGCGGAAATGTTTATTCTAAACCATATGTAAGTTATTAAAATATCTGATCAATAATCTTCTGTAGGATAACATATTGAATCAGTACTTCAGTTTATCTTTAACTGGCCTAAAGTGTGGGACCTCACTTCAGGCAGTAGTGATGACATATATTGTATGGCTAAGAATAAGGGGGTCGTCATAGGGTGGTACTGTGGACAACAAACAAATATACTATGCCACGTCCTAATATTTGGCAAGAAAACTCAGTAATAAAGAAGGAATGGACTTTGTGGGCATAATTAAAACATTTTTATCCAAAACCTTTATCATAGGAAAACAATATATATTAACATGGAAAAATATAAAAAACACATACACCATAAATTGTGAGCCTAAAGTTTTTCGCTGCCCAACTTGTGGATAGGTTTTCCTCTGTAAAAGAGAACTGAGCTAGATAAGGTCATACCATTCCTAAGACTGGTAAGTACCCCAATAAGGTAACACAGTGGGTAACCTGAACAGGTACTCTCCTGGTGAAAGTGTTTGTGGGGGGGTCAACAAAGCCAACTGGGGGCGTGTCAATTCTGCTCGGTATTTGTTCAGTCTTTGCTTTATTTCTTTATTCCTGAATTTCCTTGCCATATATTGGATGGCAGCTAGAGGTAACAAACATTGTTATATAAATGTGCATAATGCTATTGCTCAAATTTTGCACGTCATCACAGCTGGCTCTAGCTCTGTGTAAAATCATCTCAAACTCAGTCTAATTTAGCAGTGATTAAATAAAAGAATTTGTTAAAGCCTAACTTCAAGTTCATTTGCACTTTAACCTTCCTAGCGGTATTCCCGAGCGTGGCTCGGGGTTAAATTTCAGATCTAAAAGCGGTAACCCTGTGACGTTCGCAGGGGGGTGGAACCGGCGGCAAATTCAAATGTAAAACACACCTAACACACTGATACAATTCAAAATACAAAAAAATTACATTAGTTTGCCCCCCAGTATATATGTATACATACTTTAACTTATTTATAGTTTTTTATTATATTATAATTTATGATTTTGTGTTTCAAACTTTATCATACTTGAGATGTTATAAAGAAGAACGCACAGTAAAAAAAAATCATGTGTAAATAGTTGGTTTGGGCTGCTCATTCTTAAGAATTACATGCAAAATAATGGTACCGCTTTCAGCACCTAAAATCCGAAAGAATCATACCGCCAGGGAGGTTAAAAAGTTTGTTTGGGCCAAGCTGGCCCAAACTATTTCCTAGGGGATGCATCTGCTGTGAGCCTTGTATTAACTGTATGTAGGATCAGCTACATTCAGTATACAGTGCTGTGTTTGACAGGGGTACAGGGACTTTGACTTGAGCTGAGCATTGTTCAGCCATTCACAGGAGGCCGTATATTTTTATCAATAAATTGATTGGCTGAGGTGGAGAGGCTGACAGATGATGTCATGATCTGTACCTCATCCAATTAGCAGAAGCTTTGAATTCATTGCTAAAATACAAGGCTTCTTGTGAATGCCCGAGAAGCTCTCAACCCGTCATGATTTTGCAGAAGACGGGAAGTCCCACATACCACTGCCGGCACAGAGCATTGCCATTTATTGACCAGGCCTGTATAAGCCACATACAGCTCTGCCAGTGGGCGCATCTATAGGAAATGGTTTATTTTGGGCCAGCTTGAACCAAAAAAACGAATTGAGGCAAAAGTAAATCTGAAATTAGGCTTTTGAGACACACTCTAAACACTGGTAACACGACACAAGTTAAAGAATTCAAAAATTATACAGGTGCACCTCAAAAAATTTGAATATCCTTAAAAAGGTAATCAGTAATTAAATTCAAAGAGTGAAACTCATATATATATATATATATATATATATATATATATATATATATATATATATATATATATATATATATATAATCTTTTTAATGATATTCAAATTTTTATATATTTATATGCATCTAGGAACATGGGAATAATAACATTAGCAGCGCTGATGTGTTATCTTTAAAGAGGAAGTAAACCCTCCTCTGCAACTTGTACCTATAGGTCAGCCTATATTTAGGCTGACCTATAGGTACTGTAAATATCTCCTAAACATGCACCGTTTAGGAGATATTTACCTTACATGCAGCCAGTGACGTCACTGGCGCATGCGCTCTGAAGGAACGGCCGCTGGTGCCGTGACCGTCGGCTCCCGCGCCCGTGCACGGGAGTGACGTCACTGCGGGTCCGGCCAATCAGATGGCCGGATGCCGCGATCCCGGAAGACGGGCAACTGGACATATCGCCCGTCATACAGGTAAGCGGGCGGCACAGCGGGGGCTCGTTCTAAGGTAAGTATTTCATAATGAGCTAGTATGCGATGCATACTAGCTCATTATGTGTTTGTCTTTCAGGTTGCAAAAAAAAAAAAAAAAAAAAGTGGGTTTACAACCTCTTTAAATACCATCCTTATTTTTCCAAAACAAAGAAAACCAATTAATAGTGGATTATTATATTGGCCAATATGATTGTGTCTTTTTCTGTGATTAGTTATGTTCATCCCCCATCCAAATATCCAATTAAGTTTTTGGAGATAGTATTAGTCTAAGACTATGACAGCATACATCGGTATTTGTCCTCCTGGTTGGCGGAGTAAGGCCCCTTTCACACGGGCGATCCGATCCACCTGTCAGTTTTTCAGGCGGACCGGATCAGATGCTCCATGGATCCCTATGGGGCAGCCGGTGTCAGCGGAGACATCTCCACTAACACCCACTGCTATCCGATTCCGATCCTGTCCGTGAAATGTGGACGGATGGAAACCATATTTTCTATCCGTCTGGTGGATCGGATGAGGATGGACAGGTGGTCCTTTCTCATCCGATCTCCCCATAGAGGACAGCGTGGAACTGACAGCTCCGTCTCTGCACACAGAGCGGAGACTGAGCTGTCATCTGCATGCTCAGCGGGGATCGGCGGATCGATCCCCCACTAAGCAGAACGGACTCCGTCGGGCGGTGCGCCTGTGTGAAAGGGGCCGAAGAGTTAACTCAGTTGGCAGTTGGGTGATAAATAGAGGTACCCGTACCACGCACCCATGCCCTCGGTAGAAGTTGTGATGACGAAACACGTCAGGGCGTGAGCACGTGGTTACCTTGATGACGGTGATGCTGGACTCGCTATCCGGAACTCACTGCAGCAATATCGGCCCTGTACGGGCACAAAGGAGTGGTGAGAGCGATACGGTCGCACCAGTCTGATACGGCTTATATATGCTAAGGAGAGCAAATATTTGGAATGCAACGGTTGTTTAGCCATTTGAAAGTGTTTTAAATGTAAGCGCAGTTGAAGAGGGGAGAGGGGTTTTCATTGTGATTTTTTTTTAACTAATAAATGTTGAAACAGTATCACGCTATTGGTCCCTCTTCCCAGTCCTATTTAAACTCCCTATGTGGGCCCCTGGTGGTGATAATAAGTTGTGGAGGAACACCTGGAAAAGTGTTGTTTGGAGAGAAGGGGTTTCAACCTAGTGAAAGGTACCTGGAGGAGTGAAAGTGGATTGGAGTGGAGCAGATAACTTAAAGGCACATACAATTTATGGTCTGGTGAGTGTCCATTACCTTAAAGGGGGAGCACAAACGGTATGATGAAGGAGCACGTGATCTAAGTTTATAAGAACTTAACCTCCCTGGCGGTATGATTATGTCAGGAATTACATACCAAAAGCGGTACAATTGTTTTCATGGAAATTTGGCGTTATGTATTATAGGCCTACAATTCTTAGTAATTACTGACTTAAACCTGACCAAAACAAGACTCTAGTAGACATCCCAGATGTGATAAATTTGAAACACAAACACGTGAATTATAATCGAATCAATAATATAATTTTATTATTTAATATATAATAAAATTATATTATTGATTAGATTATAATTCATGCATTATATATTATATATAGATATATGTGTGTATATGTGTATATATATATATATATATATATATATATATATATATATATAATATATAACTCATGAATTATAATTGAATCAATAATATCATTTTATATATATATATGTGTGTGTGTGCATATATATATATATATATATATATATATATATATATATATACCGGTGTGTGTGTGTGTGTGTGTATGTATATATATATATATATATATAATATAAAATGTGTTATGTGTTTTGTGCAACGTTTTTTTTTTTTTTTTTTAATTTCCCTCCCTAGTTCCGCTCCCATGCAGCAAGTGATCACACCGACGGAGGACGGAGGAGCGGCGGGACTCTCGGCTGGCGATCTCAGCAATGAGAGAAAAATCAACCCCGAGTCACGCTCGGGATTACCGCCAAGGTGGTTAAACACCTCTGAAGAGCACCTATTGTGTAAACTTTGGACTGCTAACCTTTTCAATCATTGTTGGTTTTCTTTGTTTTGGAAAAATAAGGACGGTATTTAAAGATAACACATCAGCGCTGCTCATGTTATTATTCCCATGTTCATAGATGCATATTGGGTAAAATAACATCAATATTATATGTTTATCAAATTTTATAGTAGCTGCTACTTTCTATACAAATAATTTTATGGTAAAGTTTGTTAGGGAGAGTTTCTAGAGCCTCTTAATTAAAGCGCTGGGTGAGTGTTTGCAGGGGATTTCGCATTAGCAACCACTATTATTTTTTGTGTGTGTATGTATGTATGTATGTATGTATATATATATATATATATATATATATATATATATTACACAATATCTCACAAAAGTGAGTACACCCCTCACATTTTTGTAAATATTTCATTATACCTTTTCATATGACAACACTGAAGAAATGACACTTTGCTACAATGTAAAGTAGTGAGTGTACAGCTTGTATAACAGTGTAAATTTGCTGTCCCCTCAAAATAATTCAACACACAGCCATTAATGTCTAAACTGCTGGCAGCATAAGTGAGTACACCCCTAAGTGAACATGTCAAAATTGGGCGCAATTAGCCATTTTTCCTCCCCTGTGTCATGTGAGTCGTTAGTGTTACAAGGTCTCAGGAATGAATGGGGAGCAGGTGTGTTAAATATGGTGTTATCACTCTCATACTGGTCACTGGAAGTTCAGCGTTGCACCTCATGGCAAAGAACTCTCTGAGGATCTGAAAAAAGAATTGTTTCTCTACATGGCCTAGGCCATAAGAAGATTTTCTAAGACCCTGAATTGAGCTGCAGCATGGTGGCCAAGACCATACTGCCGTTTAACAGGACAGGTTCCACTCAGAACAGGCCTGCCCATTGGTCGACCAAAGAAGTTGAGTGCACACTGCATTAAATTGGTCTGAAAGAAGCCTCTTCTAAAGATTATGCACAAGAAAGCCCGCAAACAGTTTGCTGAAGACAAGCAGACAAAGGACATGGATTACTGGAACCATGTCCTGTGGTTTGATGTGACCAAGATAAAGGTATTTGGTTCAGATGGTGTCAAGCGTGTGTGGCGGCAACCAGGTGAGGAGTAGAAAGACAAGTGTGTCTTGGGGGAGTGGCCTGGAGAGGACGTGTGAGAAGGAGCTCCCGCTAACCCCTCTCCCGGGCCTATCCGACACGGCACAGCTATAGCGGCATGCTAACGATTAACACGGCCAAGAACCGCCCAGTGACTCGCTCGACCAGCGAACGACCAGTGGCGGACAGGCGCCAGCCACAGAGGAAGTCGGACGGCGGTATTCAGCGATACTTTCAAAATCATCCACCCGGAGCACCTGAAACAAAGATGGCCGCGGCGCGTGGGGGTGTACAGTCCAAACAGAGCGTGCAGCTGCGAGCAGAGAAAGGAGAAAAGCTGCCGGAAGAGAGCCCAGCAAACCCTGTGGTGATGGGGAGAGAAGCCGAAGCAGTCCTCGGTAACCAGCAGGAGAGTAGTAACCCAGAAATTAATGACTTACTGAAAGCTCTGCCGACAAAAACAGAGATTGAAGCTCTGATTTTGAGGATTGAGGAAACACACCAGCGAGACATACAGGAGCTCCGCAAGGATATGACCCAATTGACCAACAAAGTTACCTCAAATGAAGCGGAAACTATACGTGTAAAAGATCAAGTGGCTGATGTAAAGAGAACCACAGAGACACTTCTAGAGCTCACTATTAATATGCAGCTTCGTATGGAGGACTCAGAAGATCGGAGCCGCAGAGGGAATTTAAAGCTGAGAGGTGTACCAGAAGTGGAAGGGGAAAACCTGCAGGAGAAGGTGAGAGACATTTTTTTAAAAGTACTTGCCCCTACCTCCCACCCTTGGAAATAGACAGGGTCCACGGAGTAGCAGGGTACAGACATATAGACCCTAGCAGACCTCGTGATATTGTATGCAAGATCCATCACTATACACAAAAAGAGGAGATCCTTCGCAAAGCCTGGGATATAGGCATAATCGAAATCGCAGGGTCTAAAATAAAAATACTCCCGGACTTGTCTAAAAATACTTTATATCGCAGATCACTACTACGGCCAGTTCTGGATAGAGCCAAGCAGCTGGGTTTTAGATATAGATGGGGCTACCCGCTGGCGGTAACCTTTTTCAAAGAAAGAGACATGTTTGTTCTGCGCACCCCGACAGATCTACCCAGTTTATTTGAATTTCTTGGTACTGAACCTGTCCGGGTGGAGGACTGGTGCGCAATCGACCCTAGGAAAATGGGGTATTTAAACTGGAACCCCCTCAAAGGGGGGATGAATGGAAACAGAAATAGAAAAGCACGGATCCAAGAGGCTCGAGAGACTGGAGGATCAAACTGAAGGAAAAGGCGGAAATGAAAAATGATGTAGGACTATCACCACAGGGACCTTTTTTTGTTTTTTTTTTTTTTTTTTTATATATATATATAATTTTTTTTTTTTTTTTTCAATATAATCCCCTTCCTACGATAGGGACCAAGAGACATTCGCCCCTTCACACCCTCGTATAAAATTTATTCTCAGTGAATTTGATACATATTTTTTTATAAGGAGACATTTGAAAAAGAGGGTTTTTTTTTTTTTTTTTGGTGTGTTGTTTGTTTTTTCTTTTGTACTTACTTTAAGAGAGCACAAGAGTCACGAATCACGAGTGTGGAGAGTGTAGGGGGCCCTTATGGGATATGAAGGGCCTGTGTTTTAGTTTGTTGTATAATTTTTTTTTCCTTTTTTTTTTTTTTCCCCCTCTTTTGGGGGTGTTTCTTTGGTTTGGGTTGTGTGAAGCTACATATTAAATTTTTTTTTTTTTTGGCACACAATTATTAGATTATCTTCTAATTGAAGTAGGTGGGGTAAGACAGCAGGGAGCTGCCTTCACATTTATAATATTGCAAATTGTGGTAAAATTGATTCACGAATAGCACCACGGGTTTTCTTTTGGAATACATATGGAACACATATGCCTAAAGGACCATTTTTTCTGGGTCCCTAAGAAGGGTGAAGATCACGGAGAGAGAAGGAGGGTCACCTCCTTTTTTTTTTTTTTTTATGCCCCTGGGATAGCAGTATATTACAGATATTTTTCAGAAAGTGTGAAGGGTGGTGAAGGAATCAATTAACTACCGGTAGGTTTGAAGAACCTGTAGGGGGGGAGAGGGGGTGACAGCTGTAGCATTGTGAGAGTGGAGGTGGGGTGGGGAGGAGGGGAGGGAGAGGGGACAGAGGAGTTCGCCCCCTCTCCTTCCCTTCCCCTACCCCCTTTCTGTTTTTTGTTTTTTCTTTTTGTTTGTTTTTGTGACCAGCATGTTAATAAACCAATAGAGGGCGTGACAGGCACTGGAAACAGTGCCTGGAGTTAGGGGACATTGTATTAGGGAAGAGGGGATCGGAGCAGATTGGGGGTAATATACAGACCTCTATCATTTACATATCAAATTTATTTGGCTCCTTTTTCTCTCTCTTTTTACTATCTAGGGCTCTGTCTCCTTTTTCCCTTTTTTTTTCCTTGGATCGTAGGCGAACGGCCATTAAATTGCTTAAATCAAGATTTGATTGACTGAATGATTTTAAAGAGGGGACAGAAATGGGACCCCCTTCCCCTGGTTTTTGTTTTTTTTTTTTTTTTTTTTTTTTTTTTTCCTCGAGACCAGTATGTTGATAAACCAATAGAGGGCGTGGTAGGTATCGGAAACAGTATATGGAATGAAGGGGACATTATATTAGGGAAGAGGGGAACGGAGCAGACTGGGGGTAATACACAGACCCCTTTCATTTACATATTAAATTTAGTAGCTCCCATTTCTCTCTCTTTTTACTATCAAGGGCTTTGTTTTCCTCCTTTTTTTTTTTTTTTTTTGTCCCCGGGGGCATAGGCGCAACGTAATGCTTATTTCCAATTTCCCCCCTCCTCCTTTTGTTGTGATACAGAGGGAGGTTGGGAGAAAAACAGGCCGGGAGAAGTAGATAGAGAAAAGAAATGAATTTAGACATGCCGAAGACTATGGAAATGATCAGTGTCGGTGTTTGGGAGAGGGAAGGGAGAGTGGTATTCTCTAATCCAATCCAACCATAACCCCATTTAGGAAATAGCTCATAGAACCAACATAGTTTGGATGAGCTACCCAGCGTAAAGCTATCTAGTGACCTCTCTAAAGTTGAGAGGCCAAGAGGGTATCTCCCCTTCTCCCCCCCTGCCCTCCTTAAATTTAAATTTTTTTTTTTTTTTTTTCCTCTCTCTCTCTTCCACTCCTCTCCTTTTGAGCAATGGAAAACATAAGAATTTTATCCATTAATGCAAAAGGCCTGAACACTCCGGAGAAAAGGAGAATCTTGCTGGACGATCTGAATAGATCTAGGGTAGATATTGCAATGGTGCAGGAGACACACTTCAGAGAGGATAAATGTCCAAAGCTGGGTAATAATTCCTTCCCCATAGTATACCACTCTACCAACTGGGAGGCAAAGTCAAAGGGCGTATCCATCCTTCTATCAAGGAACATACCTTGGAAATGTACCCAAATTATGAGCGATCCAAATGGACGTTATCTGTTTGTGAAAGGGACTATAAGAGAGACCATAGTTACACTAGCTAACATGTATGTCCCAAATGTAAAACAGGATTGCTTCTTGAGGAGGAGCATGGATACACTTAATGACTTCAGAGAGGGCCATTTAATAATAGGGGGGGGGATATGAATATACCCTTGATCCCTTCAGAAGACACATCAAGGGGCATATCATCAATTCCGCCTAGAGTAAGAAAGCAGTTCGCTAAGATACTACAGGAGGGACAATTAATAGACGCATGGCGCATAAAGCACCCAAGAGAAAGAGATTACTCATTCTATTCCTCTTTACATCAACAATATTCCCGCATAGATTACTTTTTAATCCCACATAATCAATTACATGCAATAAAAGACATAGTGATAGGCTCAGCAACTTGGTCAGACCATGCCCCAATCACAATAACCTACGACTTACCAGACAAAAGAGAAAGGAGAGAAACAACGTGGAGATTGAATGAAAACCTTTTACAAGACCAGGCGACAATGACAGAAGTTGAATCAGAAATGGAATTTTTTTTTTTAACCAATACTATTGCAGATTCAGACCCAGGGATAATATGGGAAGCGCATAAAGCAGTTATAAGAGATATTTTCATTAAGCATGGGGCTAGGATCAAAAAACAACGAACTAAACAACTAGAACAGTTACTCCAACTGCTAAATAAAGTAGAAGCGAAACGTAGAACTTCTGAAGATAAGAAGGGACATCAACGAACTTCTAGCCTTTAGAGTTAAAGCAGCAATTCAAAAAACTAAAAGGATCACATATGAATCAGGGGATAAATGTGGGAAGTTATTAGCAAAATCACTTAGAGACCAAAACTTGACAACTTATATTCCACATTTAGTAACGGACGCAGGACAGAAACTCACATACCCTAAACAGATAACTCAGGAATTCAAAAAATACTATGAAACATTATATAATTTAAAAACCCCCATAACCCCACAATCTCAAATGGAGGAGTACGTACAAATCTCACAAATGCCCCAGCTGTCTGAAGAGGAGAGTAAGATACTTGAATCACCAATTACATTAACAGAGATAATGGAGACTATAAAATATACGAAAGTTGGGAAGGCGCCGGGACCTGACGGGTTTACGATTCATTATTATAAGAAACTAATTCCATACCTGAAAGAATTCATGAAAGACATGTTTAACGCGTGGGAGGCAGGGAAAACAATCCCCAAAGAAACTATACATGCACATATTTCGGTAATCCCCAAGGAGGGGAAAGACCCCACCTCGTGTAAAAGTTACAGACCAATTTCCCTGTTGAACACGGATTTTAAAATTTTTACAAAGATCCTAGCAGTTAGATTACAGAAATATTTGACGAAATTGATCCATCTGGATCAGGTGGGATTTGTCCCAAGCCGTGAGGCGAGGGACAATACGACCAAGTTGCTGAGTCTATTACATATAATCCACCAAAATAAAATACCAACCGTACTACTTAATACCGACGCAGAGAAAGCGTTCGATAGGGTACGGTGGGAGTATATGTTCGTAGTCCTTCGCTACATAGGAATAGGGGAAAAAATGTTAAGATGGATAAAACAGAGTTACTCAACCCCCTCAGCAAAAGTAAAAGTAAATGGAATTCTTTCTACAGAGTTTTTAATTACAAACGGAACAAGACAGGGATGTCCCCTGTCTCCGCTCCTGTTTGTATTATCATTAGAACCGTTCCTGTGTAGAATCCGAATGAACCCAGACATTTCGGGTATCAAAGTGGGGAAGGACCAATATAAATTATCAGCGTACGCTGATGACGTTCTATTTTCGATTACGAAGCCAGTTATATCACTTCCTAATTTACTAACCGAACTAGGGAAGTACGGAACTCAATCTAATATGAAGATAAACTTTATTAAATCCGAAACAATGGGAATAGAATTAGCAGGGACACTTCAACAACAATTAAGGGCAAATTTTAAGTTGAATTGGACAAAGACGGCTTTAAAATATCTAGGGACGTTAATTACTTCAAAAATATCACAATTGTTTAAGATGAATTTCATTCCCCTATCAAAATCCATAAATGCATTATTACAAAAGTGGAAAGGAGGAATGTATTCATGGATGGGAAGGTGCAATATAATTAAAATGAGTGTTTTACCAAAATTTTTGTATATTTTCCAGGCACTTCCCATCCACATTCCACCTCGATACTTGTCCCAGATTGAAACCATGATAATGGATTTTATTTGGAAATCAAAACGCCCCAGGGTAGGGAAGAAATACTTATTTAAATTCAAAACAGATGGGGGGCTGGCGATTCCGAATATGAAGAGATATTATCATGCCGTTCAATTAGGCAGAATGATTGATTGGTGTCGCCATAGAGAATATAAGTTATGGCCGAACATAGAGCAGGCACAATGTGAGGTATCACTGAAAAGAGCCCCCTTGTGTCATAAGCACCTGCCAACAGCTATTAAGAATCACCCTATTATAGGAAACACGATTAAAATATGCGCAAAAATATTAAAACAAGACAATCTTATACGGGAGAATTCCTTACTATACCCGGTCCTGGGGAACCCCCTCTTTGAGCCAGGATGTCAAGACAGGAAGTTTAAGGCTTTAGCAGAAAGGGGAATCTTTCAGATTCTTGATTTCCGCTCAGAGACAGGTTGGGTGACCACAGATGAGTTAACAGATGGGTCAGGCCACTTTGGCCTAGACTCATGGAGGGCTTTTCAGTTACGCCACTTTCTGGGAACATTGAAAGCCCCCCCTCAGGGAGATAAAGAGGTAACACCCTATGAAAAAATATGCACCCAAAATGGAATACTGGAACATACTATATCCAAAATGTACTCCTTGTTAATGACATCAGTGGTACAGCATAAATTCCCTTTCTTGAGGGAGTGGGAAAGGGAAATGGGTATTACTTTCTCACCAGAACAAGAAAATCAAATAATTAAGTCAGTATTTGCTACCTCAATGTGTGCTAGAATTCAAGAAATGAATTATAAAATTTTTTCCAGGTGGTATTATACTCCGGTTAAAATGAATAAAATTTCTATAGCAAACACAGACCGATGCTGGAGATGTGGGACAGAGAGAGGCACAATGCTTCATATATTCTGGGCATGTCCTAAATTAGAAATGTATTGGGAACAGATTTTGAAGATAATACAGAAAATTACGAAAAGCTATATCCCCAAAGAACCGGCTTTGTTTCTGCTCCACGTCCCTAGCATACCGATACAAAATTATAATAAATCTATTATACCACATTTAATAAATGCAGCCAGGACATGTATTCCTCTCAGGTGGAAAGAGACTGAGCCACCTAACATAATTACGTGGTTCAGGAAGGTGGAGGAAATAAATAACTTGGAAAGCTTGGTCTTTTCCGCCCGCCAACAAACTGATAAATATGAGAAGAAATGGAAACAATGGATAGATTACGTAAACTCAGGAGAAGGACAACTTTAAAATACAGAGCAAGAATTAGATATAATGGATAAACAAGTATAAGGAAAAAGTTCGGGAGATGAGGAGAGAGGGGAAGGGAAATTTAAAAATTTTTTTCTTTTTTTTTTTTTTTTTTTTGGAGGTGGGGAGGAGGGGAGAGAGGGAAAAGGATTGAAATGGGAGATTTGGGTTCGGTTCTAGAATGCCTAAGGAAGACTATGGTCACTTTTGAGTTGAACCGAATATTTTGAAATTTGTAATCGTGAAAGTTGAAATGTTCGGTTATAGAATGTTTAAGGAAGGCTATGGCTCTTTTGAGTTGAACTGAATATTGTATAATTTGTAACTGTGAAAGTTGGAATGTATTGAATACAGTGTATATGTAACTGAACTTAAAGAAATAAAGAAATAATTTAAAAAAAAAAAAGAAAAAAGACAAGTGTGTCTTGCCTACAGTCAAGCATGATGGTGGGAGTGTCATGGTCTGGGGCTGCATGATTGCTGCCGCCACTGGGAAGCTACAGTTCATTGAGGGAACCATGAATGCCAACATGTACTGTGACATAATGAAGCAGAGCATGATCCCCTCCCTTCGGAGACTGGGCCGCAGGGCAGTATTCCAACATGATAACCACCCCAAACACACCTCCAAGATGACCACTACCTTGGTAAAGAAGCTTAGGGAATTCTTAACACAGACAAAGCCGCTCAGGTGAGATGATGACCAGGTGCGAGTCGGATCTGCAGTCAAAGTAGCAATCCAAAACACAAGATGATGACCGCACTCAGGCTTAGATGAAAGCATAGAAGTGTTTATTCTTCACCACGAGTAACAAACATGACTGGTGCATCACAGGACAGGTATACAGGTTGACGCGTTTCACGATACTGTTGATACTGTGTTTTGGAAAGAAGCTGAGGGTAAAGGTTATGGACTGGCCAAGCATGTCTCAAGACCTAAACCCTACTGAGCATCTGTGGGGCATCCTCAAACGAAAAGGTGGAGGAGTGCAAGGTCTCTAACATCCACCAGCTCCGTGATGTTGTCATGGAAGTGGAGTGGAAGAGGACTCCAGTGGCAACCTGTGAAGCTCTGGTGAACTCCATGCCCAAGAGGGTTAAGGCAGTGCTGGAAAATAATGGTGGACACACAAAATATTGACACTTTAGGCCCAATTTGGACATTATAACTTAGGGGTGTATTCACTTTTGTTCCCAGCGGTTTAGACAATAATGGCTGTGTGTTGTTATTTTGAGGGGACAGCAAATTTACACTTTTATACAAGCTGTACACTAACTAGTTTACATTTTTGCAAAGTGTCATTTCTTTAGTGTTGTCACATGAAAAGATATAATAAAATATTTTCAAAAATGTGAGGGGTGTACTCGCGTTTGTGAGATACTGTGTGTGTGTGTGTGTGTGTGTGTATATATATATATATAATATATATAATATATATATATACATATATATTCATTACACACAGAGTGGTACATTTTAAGTATTTCTTACTTTTAAATTTGATAATTATAGCTTACAGCTAGTGAAAACCCAACATTCAATATCTCAGAAAATTAGAATATTGCATAAGACCGAAAAAAAAAAAAAAACTGGATTTTTGTCTTACTGTAAAATCCTTTTCTTTGATGTTCATTGACGGACACAGCTCCATATCTTCTGGGTTTATGCTGCTCTCCATAGGAGTAGGACACTAGGTGGAAAAAAAAAATTGACCACGCCTATAGGGCAGTCCCAGGGGGTATACTCCCACTTTCTGCTATAGGACTTCAGTTTTGTAACCAGCAGTGTCAGAAGAACATAAAACCCAACTCAATCGAGGGGCGGGTGCTGTGTCTGTCAAAGAACATCAGAGAAAAGGATTTTACGGTAAGACAAAAAATCCAGTTTCTCATTCGTTCATTGACGGACACAGCTCCATATCTTCTTGACCAATGGGACGTCCCAAAACAGTGTAAATATGAGGGGTGGGAATAACACCGCAAGAAAAAACACACTTCCCAAAGGCTAAACATAGCCAACCAGGCAAAACAAAAGCTCAACCAGGAACAATTGGAGCTCACCTGACAAAAATAACAAATACACCCTCAAAAAGGACTAAACCTCTCCAACAGCGGCCTGCAAAACCTTGCGGCAAAAAGAAGCATCTGCAGATGCCAACACATCCACCTTATAAAACTTTGTTAAAGTGTGCACAGACAACAATGTGGCCGCCTTGCATACCAGCATCACTGACGCCTGATGACGGAAGGCCCGGGAGGCACTAAGCGCCCTTGTAGAATCCACCTTAACAGGGAAAGGAGGATCCTGACCCTTAATGGAATAGGCCTGCACCACCGTCTGTCTGATCCATCTTGAAATGTTTGCAGCAGACACGGCCATCCTCTTACGGGGTCCATCCGTAAGGACAAACCGAGAATCTGATTTCCAGAATGAGTCAGTCACCGCCAGGTACACCCTGATTGCCCGAACCACATCTAAGGAATGTAAGGCAATGTCTTTAGGATGCCTAGGCTTAGGACAACAGAGAAGACCACACAATGTCTTCATTTAAATGGAAACCAGAGACAACTTTAGGAAGGAACGACTGACGGGTACGAAGCACCACCTTATCTCTGTGAACCACCAGGTAAAGTGAATGACAGGACAGCGCAGCCAGCTCTGACACCCTGCGCACAGAAGCAATAGCCACCAAGAAAGCTACCTTCTGTGTCAAAGTAAGCAGAGGAATCTCACAAATATTTACAAAGGGCGGTTTCTGAAGAACAGACAGCACCAAATTGAGGTCCCACGGAGGCAATGGAAACCTCACAGGGGAAGCCAGGCGGCGGATCCCCTGAACAATGGTTTAAACCAAGGAATTTGTGGCCAATGGGCGTTAAAAAAAAATATCCAGGGCCGATATCTGGCCTTTGATGGTACCCAAGGCCAAACGCTGATCTACACTCTTTTGGAGAGACCCCAAGACATGAGACACAGAGAAGGAACAGGGGGAAACCCACGTAATGCCCTCCAGACTTGATCATAAATCTTCCTAGAAGTAGATTTTCTAGCTTTTAACAATGTAGGAATCACCGATTCAGACACCCCTCTATCCTTCAACACCTGGCTTTCAATAGCCAGGCCGACAAAGCCAGCAACTGTAAATCAGGATGGAGGATCGGTCCTTGAGTTAAAAGATCTTCTCTGGGAGAGAGTCTCGAAGGGACATCGGCAACCAGCCGTACTAGGTCTGAGTACAAGGACCTAGGAGGCCAGTCCATTGCCACTAGCATGACCAGAATCCCTGCTGCCTCTATCCTTCGCAGAAGTCTTGACAGAAGAGTCAGTGGAGGAAATGTGTACATTAGACGATACTGGCTCAAAGGAGCTACAAGTGCTTTTGTGACGTCAGCCAGAGGATCCCGAGACCTTGCTTCGAACTTCTGCACCTCCGGCTGAGACGATTGGCCAACAGGTCCACATCGGGAATCCCCCACCTGAGGCACAGTTAATGAAACACCTCCTGGTGGAGAGACCATTCTCCCTGCTCCAACTTCTGCTGACTGAGGTAATCCGCCTGCCAATTTTCCACCCATGAAATATGCATGGCAGAGATGGGGGGGGGGGACAAAACGTTCTGCCAATCTTAGAAAGCTGGCTACTTCCCGGGGCGCTAAAGCACTTTTGGTGCACGCTTGATGATTGACATATACCACAGCCATGAATTGCCAGGATATTGATCGGCAGACTAGACTCCTCCCGAGTCTAAACCCCCTGAGCGGGATCCCTACCCAAGACACCTCCCCATCTGGAGAGTTGTGACTACCGTCCAGTACAGGGGGAGGGAAAGGATTTTCCCTGTCGAAGCACCAGAGAGCGGAGCCACCAGATCAGGGATCCCCTCGTACTGCGGCTCAACAGGATCAGATTATCTAGAGCCTATGGTTTCTTGTTCCATTTGACAAGGATCTCCTTATGTAGAGACCTGGTATGAAACTGAGCAAATGGAACTGACTCAAGGTGGCATGCAAGTCCTGAGGGATGATTGCCAGTTGGACAACAGGAGCCGTGCCACATCCTGCAACTTCTTGAGTTTCACCTGCGGAAGAAACACCTGGGCTAAGGTCGTGTCCAGGGTCAGTCCCAGATAGTCCAGTTTTGTTGACAGAACCAGAACAGACTTTTGGAAATTCAGTTTCCATCGGAACTCTTGCAAAGTTTGCACCAAAATGTCCAGATTGTCTTTGAGGGCATTCAGAGACTCTGCTCGCAGAAGGAGATCATCCAGGTACCCCAGCACCACAATCCCCTTCTGCCTCAGTAAAGCCAACCCCAGGGCCAACACTTTTGGAAAAACCTGAGGAGCCGAGATCAGACCAAAGGGTAATGCCACCAATTGATAGTGCTCCTTGCCCACGGCAAAACGAAGGAAACACTGTTGCCTGACATATATTAGGATATGAAGGTAAGCATCTTTGATATTGATAGAGGCCAGGAAATCCCCTTGAAGAAGGGATGCCACCACCATGCGAATGGTTTGACACGAACGCCCCTTTGTAAACCCGTGCTGATTACTGCTGATGATGTCTTTTTCTTTAGCAAACTCTTAGATATAGTCCCTTAACATCCGCTCCAGAAGTTTACATGCGATTGACGTCAGGCTGACCGGCCTATAATTTCCCGGGATATGTCTCTGCCCTTTTTTGAATATCGGTATCACGTTAGCTTTTCTCCAGTCACCTGGTACATTTCCTGTCAAAATACTGTCAGCAAAGATCAGGAACAGTGGTCTAGATATAACCTTTCTGAGTTATTTAAGTACTCTCGGATATACGCCATCCGGGCCTGGTGATTTACTTGTGTTAATTTTATCCAGCCTTTCCCTTATTTCACCCTCTGTTAGCCATAGCGGCAAGTCCTGTGAAGTACTGCTAACCATACAGTCGTGGTCAGTGTACCCCTCCTTTTCTTTTGTAAAGACTGAGGAAAAAAATAGCATTAAGCACAGTTGCTTTTTCAGTGTCCTCTGTAACCATCCTCCCATCATCGTTAATTATGTGTGCAACATGTTCTGACCTCGGTTTTTTTGCTATTGATATATTTAACCACTTTACCACTAGAGTATTTTGCTGTCTTACGTCTGAGCCACTTTTTGCGATTCGGCGCTGTGCGACTTTAACTGACAATTGCGCGGTCGTGCAACGCCATACCCAAACGTAATTTACGTCCTTTTTTCCCACAAACAGAGCTTTCTTTTGGTGGTATTTGATCACCTGTGCGATTTTTACTTTTTGCGCTATAACTAAAAAAAGAGCGTAAATTTTGAAAAAACAACAATATTTTTCACATTTTTTTTATATGAAATTCCCCCCAAAAAATGTAAAAATCAAAATTTTTTTAAATTTTTGGCCAATTTGTTTTCTGCTACATATGTTTGGTAAAAAAATTCACAATAAGCGTATTTTGATTGGTTTGCGCAAAAGTTATTGCGTTTACTAACAAAGGGAAAGATTTCTGTCATTTTTGGTGTTTTTTTTTTAACGCGTAATGGCGGCGATCTGCGATTTTTTTTTTTGCGGGACTGCGACATTGCGGCGGACAGATCGGACCCTTGACTGACATTTTTGACACATTTGGGGGTACCAGTGACATTACTGCAGTAATCAGTGCTATATATATGCACTGTTACTGTAAAAATGACACTGGGAGGGAAGGGGTTAATTTTATTGGAGAGGGAGGGGTTAATGTATGCCTGGTGCTTACTGACTTGTGGGGGGGGGAGGTGACTGTGTGAGCCAGGGACAGATCGGAGTGTTCAGCTATGCTGAACACTCCGATCTGTCACTCCCTGTCACTTGGGAGATCCGCCCGCTTGTGTTTACACAGGCGGGCGGATCTCCACACTAGATCCTCGACGATCGGGGCAGAGCAGCGGCGATCGCCGCTGCTCCTCCCCTGGCCCGACTCCCGCTGTGACTGAATACAGCGGGAGCGAGCCTCCGGCGGCGCGCGAGCGCCGCCCACAAGGGGGAGTGGCTGACGACCTAGGTCTACGTCGTCAGACGATAACGAGCCACTTTGCCGCAGTAGTACTACGGTACTCAGTGGCAAAGTGGTTAAAGAATTTCTTAGGGTTCTTTTTACTATCCTCTGCTATTTGTCTCTCAAAGTTGATTTTAGCCATTTTGATTTCGTATTTACATTTCTTATTTAATTCCTTGTATAGCTGGAAAGCCGATAACGTCCCCTCCGATTTATATTCCTTGAAGGCCATTTTTTTCCCCCTAATAAGTTTATTTACATTACGGCTAAGCCAGACAGGTTTGGGTTTGGCTCTTTTAAATGTATTTCCCATTGGAATGCAATGTGAGATGCTTTTGTTTAATATGTTCCTAAAGCATTCCCATTTTCCTCTGTGGTCAGTGTTCCTAGGGTTTGGTCCCAGTTTATTTCCTCTATCATTGAGCACAATTTGGGAAAGTGTGCCCTTCTGAAGTTTAGGGTTCTTATGTTCCCCTCATGCCTTGCTATGTTGTGATTTACACTAAATGTGATCGTCCTGTGATCGCTAGAACCCAGGTTGTCGCAGACTCCTACATCTGAGATTAGATCTGGGTCATTAGTAATTAATAGATCCGACTTATGGGCCGAGAAGAAAGGACCACGCTTGCGACGAGTCTCTTTACTCCTGGCAGACTGCGGAAGCAGAGTACTCTTACCTCCTGTAACACCCTATCGATCTCCTCCATGGAAGCACTGAACAAGCGGTCTCCTACAAAAGGGAGATCAGTCAATACCTTCTTGGAAGCCTGGTCCGCAAACCAGTATTTCAGCCATATCATGCGCTGCAGAGTAACCGCTGTCTCAGACACCCTACAGGCTAAGGGGGCCGCATCCAGAGAGGCATCACAGATATACTGCAACCCCTGAACCAACTGGTCCACCAGCTTTGCCAGGTCAGGAGGAAGTTGTCCATCTTCCAACTCCTGGCGCTGGAGCTTAGTCCATTCCGTTAATGTCTGTGAAACCAAGGCTATCGCAAACACTGACCGCAGAATGGAACGGGCCATGGTGAAAAGGTATCGTACCAGATATTCAGCTCTCTTGTCAAAGGGGTCCTTAAAGGACGGAGAGTCCTCCACCGGAAGAAGGGTTGCTTTATTCAACCTGGTAACCTGAGAGTCCACCACGGGTGGTACTGTCAGTTTCTTTAGCAGGGACTCTTCAAATGGATACCTTCTAGTAAAGTGCTTAGGGAACTTGACATCGTGTTTGGGGGAAGACCACTGACTTGCGACAATGTTTTCGAAATAGGCAGGAAAGGGGAAACCTTTGCTGCCTTGGAGGTTCTGCGGGTACCAAACTGCACCGTCGTAGCTGATGCAGTAGTAGTTCCGTCCTCCAATTTTAAAGTTTCCCGCACCTATACAATCAATGCATCCCCCATCCCTTTTCATGCACGATTGTAGTGGAAGAGGAATCAGCCTTACTATCAGAACACTCAGGGTGCGTGGACGCAGACCCAGTATGGTGACTCGTGTCCTGGTGGCCAAATCCACCTCAGAACCTGAGGAGGCACAGGGTGCAGGTGAAGGCAGAGGATACCTTTTACTCATCCTATTTTGGAGGGTCAAATCTACTTTAGACAGTGTCTGCAGGACCGCCGTTATAGCAGACAAGGGGGCCTGGGACCCCAGTGCCTCAGAGAGGGGGGCAGGTGGTGACACATGCTCCAGGGGCTCTATGGGGCTAACCTGGAACCGCCAGTAAAATTGCTGTGAAAAAAAAAATACCAACCCACCGCTGCATCAGCGGTATTACAAGTCCCAAATCGCTATAGCAGCAAGATAGAGGCAAAATAACCACTGCAGCGACTCACCACCCACTTCACAGATGTGGATGGTGTCAGGTTGCAGGCCGTGCGGTGATCAGAGAGGAAGTTCATAGAACTGCCACTAGAGGCCCACCACAGAATAGCCTCCCCATAATCTCCAGAAACATGAGTGCAGCTAGACTGTAATGGGAAACTACAGGAAAATGACCGCCGGACTACACAAACATGGCCGCCGATAGATATAGCAGCCATCCACAACAGAATGGCGGCTGCATGCGGCTCCCAGGACCCTCCAAGGACTACCAGGTAAAGTTGAACAGCAAGGGAGGCCCATACCAGGACCATCTCCCCCAAAAATGAGTTTGTGCTGCCGGCGGCTCGCCCTCGCTCCCAGCACCCGTCCACATTCCCACCATGAAAATCAGTCATGGCCGCCCCGGAGGAGCTAGATATGGGTGAATGGGGGGTGGTCCGCAGAGGGACCCTGATATCTAGGGGGAGCGTAAAAGGGGAAGGAAGGGCACTCGGGAGGGGGGGCCCGACCAACCCAGGGAGGGGCCCACGTCCTCCTCGAGGGGCCTCCAGAGGGGCGGGGGGACACTATTTACTGCACCATGTGCACCACTCCAGACAGACCACCCACCATCTTGGCATGGGGGTGCTGTGGGTCAGAGGAACGCTGGGACTCAGATCATGACTAGGATCGTGACCAGGGCTATGCGTCCTCGCGAGACGTTTCACTCGCTGGCCAGCCCTCGTCCAGTGGGGCTATACTGCGGCTAACCCAGCGCGGAGCTAAGGTCGGGTTGCGCTCGCTGGCCAGACTGGGAAGACCATAAGAATCTAGGATATCCAGTCCGTCGGTCACAAAAGCTATGGAGCTGTGTCTGTCAATGAACGAAAGAGAGAAGGGATTTTTAATACAGAAACGTTGGCTTACTGAAAAGTATGTCCATGTACAGTATAGTATGCATGAATGAATTACTGCATCAATACAGCGTGGCATGGAGGCGATCAGCCTGTGACACTGCTGAGGTGGTATGGAAACCCAGCCTTCAACTCATCTGCATTGTTGGGTCTGGTTTCTCTTATCTTCCTCTTGACAATACCCCACAGATTCTCTATGGCAGGGATATGCAAACTGTGGCCCTCCAGCTATTGCAAAACTACAAGTCCCATCGTGCCTCTTCCTCTGGGTGTCATGCTTGTGGCTAACAGTCTTTCTATGCCTCATGGGACTTGTAGTTTTGCAACATCTGGAGGGCCACAGTTTGCATATCCCTGCTCTATGGGGTATCGGTCAGGCGAGTTTTCTGGCTAATCAAGCAGAGTGATACCATGATCATTAAACCAGGTATTGGTACTTTGGGCAGTGTGGGCAGGTGTCAAGTCCTGCTGGAAAATGAAATCAGCATCTCAATAAAGCTGGTCAGCAGAGGGAAGCATGAAGTGTTCTAGAATTTTCTGCTAAAGTCCTTCTCTGACTGGACTTGATAAAACACAGTGGACCAACACCAGTAGATGACATGGCTCCCCAAATCATCACGGACTGTGGAAACTTCACCCTGGACTTCATGCAACTTGGATTCTGTGCCTCTCCACTCTTCCTCCAGACTCTGGGACCCTGATTTCCAAATGAAATGCACATTTTTCCACAGTCCCTGATGATTTGGGGAGCCATGCCATCTGGTGTTGGTCTACATAAAATATGAGCTGGTGTTTGTCCACTGTGTTTTATCAAGTCCAAAGTCAGCGCAGCCCTCTACCAGGAATTTCTGGAGTACTTCATGCTTCCCTCTGCTGGCCAGCTTTATGAAGATGCTGATTTCATTTTCCAGCTGGACTTTGCAATGCAGAAGAGCTCAAAACCAATTTTAAAGCATCTTGGGCTTCCATAACACCTCAGCAGTGCCACAGACTGTTCGCCCCCATGCCACATCACATTGAAGCAGTAATTTATGCAAAAGGAGCCCCGACCAAGTATTGAGTGCATACTATACTGTACATGGACATACTTTTCATTAAGTCAACATTTCTGTAATAAAAATCAATTTTTTATTGGTCTGTCTTATGTAATATTCTAATTTTCTGAGATACTGAATTTTGGGTTTTAACTAGCTGTGACCCTTAATCATCAAAATTAAAAGAAAGAAATACTTGAAATATATCACTTTCTGTGTAACGCATCTATAGAAAATATGAGTTTCAGTTTTTTTAATTGAATTACTGAAATAAATTAACTTTTTGATGATATTCTAAATTTATGAGATGCAACTGTATGTCTTAATACATGTCCCTGGCATTGTTTTTGACGTGGTCAGTATTTCCCTAGTGTAGTTCCCAATGTGGTGAACATGTCTATTGCAGACAACAGAAACTCTTGTAGCTATTCCCATGCGTTTAGCATGTGCGTGCCAGCAGTGGCGGCCGGCCGGTTCGTTGGGGGCGCCGGGGCGCCGCCCCCCCTATCCATGCATCCGGCCCCTAATCTACATGCAGGGGCGCCAGACGCATGGAGTTCAATGGGGCTTTTTTTTTTTGGCATCACCTGATTAGAGTCAGAGGCTCTAATAGGGCGATGCAAAGGGTGGACCCGGGGCGCAGAGCAGTACGTCCCGAGCCCACCCATTGTGAGACAATAGCGAATGAAAATTCGTTATTGTCACACGGATCCTCCTCCTGGCCAATCAGGGAGCGCATTCGATACGCGCTTCCTGATTGGCCGCAAGGAAAACCCCATGCCATTGGCCGAGGAGGAGGGAGCGGGAAGACTCGTGGAGACGCGCTGCCGGGGGACTGAAGAGAAGCCGACGCCGGGACTGCTCCAGGGCTCCAGGTAAGTGCACTGGTCGGGGGGCACACTGCGTTGAAGGGGGCACGCACATGCACGCTGGTCTGTGCATTTAAAGTGGCATGTATGCTGGTCGCTACATTGAAAGGGGGCATGTACACTAGTCATTGCATTGAAAGGGGCATGTACGCTGGTCACTGCATTAAAAGGGGGCATATACGCTGGTCACTACATTGAAAGGGAGCATGTACGCTGGTCACTGTGCATTGAAAGGGGGCACGCTGGTCACTGTGCATTGAAAGGGGGCACGCCGGTCACTGTGCATTGAAAGGGGGCACGCTGGTCTCTCTGCATTGAAAGGGGGCACGCTGGTCTCTCTGCATTGAAAGGGGGCACACTATACCTTAATTACTGAAGGCCCCTTTCACACTTTTGCAACCTCAAAGTCACGCAATTTTTTACAGCGTTTTTTTGCCGCAAAGCAATGCCTATTACATTTTTCTGTTTGCGCCCCCCAAAAAATTTTGAGCACCAGCCGCCACTTCGTGCCAGTGCTCATTCTATTCTTTGCAGATATAGTCAGCATGCCCCTGCAGGAGAGCTTAGTATGCTCTGAATTTCACTGGTAGAAAGTTCAGAAAACTCTGAAAGTCTCTTGAAGATATCCAATGTATTCCTGCCATAGCATCTATTGTTCTCATCATTTTACTGGCAGAGCATGCAGTGTATAAAGCATAACATTACCAATGCTTCCTGTACTCTGTATGTATGGCGTGTCCTATTGATTTATGTTGGTGGTGGGGGAAGCATGTCTCTGGCATAGTGCCAAGTATCCCCATTTCTCTGTACTCTTCACATCCTTGGCAGAGTATGCCATGTGGTTAGTAGCTCCCTGGCAGAGGACCCTGGTTCAGCACTTTCCTCAGTGCTTTTTGTAACCCTGGCAGGATGTTCCATCTGCTCATTAAATCCTTTGCAGGATGTCCTATGTGCCAGCATACTTCTGTGAGTGTGCCACATTTGTTCACCACGTGCGAAGCCGCTGTCCTGTTTGCTTGTTAATTATCTGGCAGGGGGACCAACGTACTCAACTTGTTCCTGACAGAGTGCTTATTATGCTCCATAGTTTTCTGGAACATTGCTTGTTTTATTTTGCAATCAGCAATGCAATGTATCACATCATAATGCTGCTGAAAGGGTGCCAACTGTGAGTAGCATTTTCCTGGCAGAGAATCCCATGTGTCCAGCATGTTTATCATGTCCCTCAAGTCCCCGGCTGTTACACATGGTCTCTGGCAAATTGTCTCTTGTGCTCAGTATATCCTTGGCAGTGTTCACAATAGCATATGTTTGAGTGTACTGTTATGTCTGTTCTTTATATATCAAAGGGCAAGAGTGATGTGTACTCTATATATTGCTTATGGGTGCCCGGTGTGATTAGCATGTATGTGTCAGAGAATCCTATGCTCCCATCATTCTCCTGGCTGTATGCCCAGTAGGTTTACCTTGTTCTTGGCAGGGAATCCAATGTGTTTAGCACGTCTCTGGCAATGTTTCATCTGTAGTATAGTCAATCTGGCAGAAGGCCACATATATTAAGCATGTCAATGACATAATGCATGTGCTCATATACCTTGTAGGTGCACCACTGAGCTTGTATCTAGACAGACTTGACTAGTACCCAACTATATAACATTGGAAGGTTCCCCTGTGAGCTTAGCATGTCCATGGCAGAGAATCACATCAAATGTTGTGCTTTAGACCAGTGGTCCTCAGGGCCCACTAACAGGCCAGGTTTGCAAGATAACTGAAATACATCACAGGTGATATCATTTGCTGCTCAGTGATTGCAGTACTCTAGTCTGCATCTCCCCAAGGTAATACTTAAAATCTGGCCTGTTAGTGGGCCCCGAGGACCGGAGTTGAAGACCACTGCTTTAGACCATGGGGGCAAGTGGTTTATCACAACTTTAGTTTAATACATCCAAAGATTTTTTTTTTGTAAAATTTTCTGTGATTACTACTTAAGTTCACTACTAGCCTTGATTGCATCCTGAATAAAGTTTCATGTTCACAGACATGTGGCATGTGTGAGAAACTAGAAGCACTCAGTTCAGAGCACTTTGTGGCTTTAAAACCGTATTCAACCCCCCCCCCCCCCAAAAAAAAATATATATAGAAGCTTACCAATCATTAAATGTGGGTGGCTGCCTTTGTTTTGTTTTTTGTCCTACCCCCCCCCCCCCCCCCAGTGATCTGGCCAGTAACCACACACCACCTGAATTAGAGTGATCCCATTTTGGCTAATTTTCTTGCTATGTTCTGGGATAGAGTGTGTTGAGCTGCCAGCATCCAAATATACATGCAAATGCACAAAGTGAAATATGGAACACCACACCATTGACTTTAAAAGGTAAAAAAAAAAAAAAAAAAAAAAAAAGCAATAATGCCACTTTTATTAGTATAAAAATATAAAACGAGAACTGGGAACAAGGACCCCAATTCCAGATAAAACACATAATAGTTAAAGAATATAACCAGATGTAAATTATATAGCAGTATTTATATAAACTTTACCCAATTAGTATCATGTACATCCCAGGTACTGCCAGAGAACAGTCGAGAGATTATTATATTTATTTATAGACAGTATTATCTTTATTGCTGGTGCCGTTTGTCTTCTGTAGGTGGTCTATGTGGCTACATGGTGGCCCACCTTGGGTGTCCACTTGCTTGTCCATTGGGGGATTTGCACTCCAGCCATGTCCATTTGGGATCCATCGATTGATCCATTTGATTGTATGTTTATATTTTGTACATTCATTCATTGTACATATTAAAAACAGCCTACATTATACCTTGACAGTATACTTTATGAAGCTAAAGTGTTCAAATATATTGTGATAATGTATATTTGTATTCTAGAAAGAAAAAAGTACCCAGGGTCTCCCCTGAAGAAGGAATATAATTCCGAAACGTGTTGGGATGCATCATAGTAACTCCTTCGGACTGACCTTAGTATTCTCTGGCAGTACCTGGGATGTACTTGATACTAATTAGGTACTGTTTATATGAATACTGCTGTATAATGTACAGCTGGTGATATTCTATAACTGTTATATGTGTTTTATCTAGAATTAGGGCCCTTGTGCCCAGTTTTCTTTTTAATAAAAGTGGCGTTATTTAAAAAAAAAAAAAAATGTATTCTATTTTTTTTATCTGCCTTTAAAGTCCATGTTTTTTTTCCCACATTGCACTGTGTGCATTTGCATGTATGACATTTTGGATGAAGGGGCACCTTCAGACAGCGTAATAGTCAAGGAGGGAGTGTTAGATGTACTAGCAGATTTAGAGGAAGTCAAGTGGTGCTGCACTGCTGTTATAGTTCTGTGTGTGTCCTTATTCCCAACACAATAACTCATGTGACATATCAATTTACATGAATAAAATAAATATTCTTGAATGTCAACAGTGCACACTAATTATGCATATATCCTCATGCATCAAAAATTGTAAAGTCTGTAATATTTATTATCCAGTCTCTCATGAACATATATTTCAGCATCAGTCCTCCTTCCTCCAATAAACAATATCCCACTGTGCTTCGACAACTACCTCCATGTCACCACTGTACTCTCACCTCAACTTGCTTGTAAGCAAGCATATAGACATGTATCTCCAATTGCTGGTCCTCCAACTCTTCCTGCCCACTAGGGACTCACGAAGTTCATGTCCCAGTGCTTTGGCAATAATCAGGGTAAGGTGCCTGTAAGACTCTCATATTCATGATGAGAGATTTGTCTTGCCCATGAAACGGAAAGCTATAAAAAGGTCTCCCCATAGTGTAGTAAAAGTTGCCAATTACTTTATTAAAAATGGATTTTTGTAAAATCTTACCGTAAAATCCTTTTCTCTTAAGCTCATTGACAGACGTAGTCCTCCTTGATTAATATCAACTCGGGTTATACTGCCCTCTACAGGAGTAGGACTAGACAGGAAAGAAAACGTTCTGGCCACACCCTAGGGGCAGTCCCAGAGGGTATATCCTCTCACTTCCTGCTACAGCAAATCAGTTATGTCACAAAGCAGTGTTTAGAGAATTTAACCCAACTCAAAAACAGAGGGGCGGGTACTACGTCTGTCAATGAGCTTAAGAGAAAAGGATTTTACGGTAAGATTTTACAAAAATCCATTTTTCTCTGTCGCTCATTGACAGACGTAGTCCTTGATTAATATCAACTCAGGACGTCCCAAAGCAGTGCCATAAATGAGGGGTGGGAAAATGGAAATCAAAATCCAATCTAGAAGGCCCAACCGGTGCCAACTGGAAGTTTTAAAGGCTCATCAATCACACGATGAGACTCAACTGAAATTCCAACGGAAAAAAAACCCCTCAAGGTAGACCACCGGTCTCCTCAAATTGCGGCCTGCAAAACCTTGCAGCCAAATGAGGCATCCGTCGATGCCATCACATCAACTTTATAAAATTTTGTAAAGGTATGAACCGACGACCAGGTAGTCGCCTTGCACACCTGGACCACTGACGCCTGATGGCGGTTGGCCCAGGAAGTACTGAGCGCTCGAGTGGAGTGCGCCTTAACAGGGAATGGAGGATTCCGACCCTTAATAGAATAAGCCTGTACCACCGTCTGTCTAATCCATTTGGAGATAGTCGCGGCAGATGCAGGCAACCCCTTACTGGGGCCATCCGTGATCACAAAAAGTGAATCCGTCTTACGGAACGATTCCGTAGTCTTCAGGTAAACCCTGATTGCCCGAACCACATCCAAAGAATGCAACGCATATTCCTGAGGATGATTGGGCTTAGGACACAAGGAAGGTAGCACAATATCTTCATTCAGATGAAAATCTGAAACCACCTTAGGAAGAAAGGATGGCTTCGGATGAAGAACTACCTTATCCCTATGAGCCACTAGATATGGGGAATGGCATGATAATGCAGCCAGTTCTGACACCCTGCGTGCAGAAGTGATAGCCACCAAGAAGGCCACCTTCTGGGATAATGTAAGCAAGGGAATCTCCCTGCTATTTTCAAAGGGAGGTTTTCTGAAGAACCGACAAACACCAAATTAAGATCCCAGGGCGGTAAGGGCGCGCGCACTGGCGGAGCCAAGTGCCGCACCCCCTGGACACCAAGGAATGAGTAGCCCAAGGCTTCTGAAAGAAGATTGCTAATGCTGAAACCTGACCCTTGATAGTGCTCAAGGATAGTTTCTGCTCAACCCCCTTTTGCAGAAAAGCCAAGATTCGGGTCACCGAATAGGTACGTGGGGAAAATTCCAAAGATTCACACCACGCGATATAAGTCTTCCATGTGCGATAATAGACTTTGCTGGAAGTCGCTTTCCTTGCTTTAATTAGAGTAGGAATAACTGAAGCGGACGACCCTCTGTCCTTCAGTACCTGGGTCTCAATAGCCAGGCCATTAAAACCAGCGACTGTAAAGCACGATGGAAGATCGGTCCTTGAGACCGCAGATCCTCCCTGAGAGGAAGTCTCCAAGGAGCGTCCGCGACTAGCCTGTCCAAGTCGGCGTACCCGGCTTGACGAGGCCAGCTCGGAATTTCCAGGATAACTGGAGTTCCCTCCACCTCTATCCTGCGGAGAAATCTCAGCAAAAATTTGAGAGGCTGCGTCCGCTAGAGGATCGCGGGTGCGAGCCCTGTTGAGCCACCTACCAACAGATCCATATCCGGGGTGCCCCAATGAAGGGACAGCTGGTGAAATACCTTTGGATGAAGAGACTATTCCTCTTGATCCAGAATCTGACGGCTGAAATAATCTGCCTGTCCACCCCCCAATAAGAATGTTGGCCACTTCTATGGCCACCAGGGCACTCTTGGTGCCCCTTGGTGATCGACATAAGTCATGACCGTGGCATAGTCCGATTGGATCCGAACCGGGCTGCCCTGGAGCTGCTCGGTCCAGTAAATCAGACAAAGTCTGATCGCTCTCAGTTCCAACACATTTATCGGTAACCTGGAATTTATCAGAAGAAATGACTTCCCCTGGCTGAGCATCGGAGACCGAAGCCACCAGACCAGAGCCTCCCTGGTCCGCTCACTCAATCGGATCCGATTGTCCAGGGAATCGGGATTCCGATTCCATATGAGAAGAATCTCCTCTTTGGAGAATTCGGGTATGAGACTGGGCAAACGGTACTGCCTCTAAGGAGGCGACCATCAATCCCAGCCAGCTGACAGACAGCAACATCCGAATCATTGACTGAATCTTCTGGAGTTTCTCCGCATGGAGAAACACTCTTGCCAAGGATGTATCCAAAATTAGGCCCAGATAGTTCAGTCTCCAGGTGGGAACCAGGGATGATCTTTGGGAAAAGCAACGAAAATGCTGATGTCCTGCGAAGATGGGGATATGAGGATAGGCATCCTAAATGTCTCTGGACGCCAGGAAATCCCCCTGATGCAGGGAGGCCACCACTGTATGGATGGACTCCATCTCTTCCAAGACCAGAATTGGACGCACCTAGCCCTTTTTCCTGGGCATTGTGAACAAGTTCGACTAGAACTCCTCCAAGGAATGGGAACTACCACTGCTTGTTGTATCAAGCTGTCCCCCGCAAAGCTTTTTAAGCGACCCGGGGATGTCGAATATTGGAAGGGAAGAATCGCACCGATGGAAGTGATCGAAACTCGATCTTGTATCCCGACCATATGACCTTGCGAACCCCTTTATCCGGGATTCTGGAAAGCCCTGGATCCGGAAACCGGTGAAGACGTCCCCCCACCCTAGAGATGGGTGGGGCCCATTCTGTCAATCCAATGGGATAACAGTGGCTTTATTTAGTCTGGAAATCGGTGAGTCCACTATTGGTGGTTCCGTCCCTCTTTGAAATGAGGGATTCCTCAAAATGATAGCGCCTAGCAATGCGTTTGGAATTAGCAGGGCTCATTTACGGACGACCCTATTTGGGCAAGGGAAACCCTTCACCATTTTGGTAGGCTTGCCCAAAAAAGGAATATGAGTCTCAGCTACCTCTGCCGGTGTAACCTCAAGATTTAAGGTTTCCCGGACAGACACAACTAGTGCTTCCACCAACGCTTCTTGTGCTATGGCGGAGGCCGAAGCGTCCTCCTTACTGTCTGAGGAGACCGTACCTGAGACAACAACCCCAGAAAAGGGACTGCAATGACCAGCTCAGAATCCGTATCTGAGGTATCAGATGACATAGGGGTAGGCGGGGGTCGCTCTTCTTGACCCCCATCCCTGACAGGCTACCTCCACCCGGGATACCAAAGACTCCAAAACTGCTGATAATGCATCATCACAAGTGGGGTACTGGAGGGTCCTGCGGCCACCCTGAGGGGATCAGGTGGGGATACATGTGTGGCAGGGTTCATGTAACAAGACACTTGCCAGCAAACACAAAAAAAAATTAATTGCAAGAAAAAAAAAAAATTTTTTTTTTTTTAACTTAGTCCCCCAGCGCAGTAGCACCCCTCAGTCTACCTGCTTGGACCCCTCAGAAAGAGAGAGAGACCCCAAGGCTCACCTGATGCACAGAAGTTTCTTATCAACCTGCTTCCAGCACTGTCTGTTACAGACAGGAAGTCTTTGGCTTGCTTTCCCTGGGCCAAGGAGGCGGCTCCGCCCCTTTACAAGCCTTCCGGTGCCTCCCAATTACTCCATGAGGTGTTTGGTCACCTCAAACATGGCCGCCCCCATGCTGGAGACACGAGGCTACGCCAATATGGCGGCCTCGTGCGATCTGCAGGAAAATGGCGGCGGCCTGTGTAGGATAGCGGCGGCTTGCAAGCCAGCAGCGGCCTGCGGGATGTGTGCATTCGGCCTGTGCGGCCTGCGGAAGTGCCTCGGCCTGCGGGAGGCTGTGTGGCCTGTGGAAGTGACCGACTTTCTGGAGGGATGGCGATCTGTGGCTGCAGTAACTCAGGCATAGGCATCGGCCTGTGTACACACTAGACAGGTAGGATACCTCTATACCTCAATAGTAATCTGCCACTGACTTCAGTCACCCTTACAGTCATATAGTGACTTTAGATAGTCAGCTCCCAAACCAAGCCTCCTGGTTTCTATTCACAAAAATCACACTCAAATTGGGGGATCTGTGACCTGTTATAGGATAGAGGGGAGACCCAGAAACAGTGTCGGACCGTCCCAGAGAGGGGCCCGCGTCCACCAACAAACCCGACAGGGGGAGAGGGGGAACATTCTACTCACCATACCGGAACCAGGCGGGCGCCAACTCCTGACAGAACCCCTCTCCACCGGGGTGGGGGGGCTGTCGACCAATACGGACGCCGTGACTCTGTTGGTCATTGGCGTCCAGGCGAGACGTTTAACTCGCAGGGTCAGTCCCCGTCCAGTGGGACTATGTCGCGGCCGACCCAGCACGGAGCTATGGCCTGCACGCGCTCGTAGGCTGAACTGGGGTGACCACTGGATCTCAACATCCAGCCCGTCGCCCAGTTTCAGCGTACTTGCTTGAAGATCTCACAGGAACACTGGAGAAGAAAAGCTGCCTAAAAAAGTATTTATAAAAAATCTTGCCAGGACCAAAGATCCCAGCAAGGAACTTAGGTCCTTACTCCTAACTAGACAGAAAAAAACTGACTTGCTGTAGCAGAGAGAGAGAGAGAGGATATACCCTTTGGGACTGCCCCTAAGGTGTGGCCAGAACACTTTCTTTCCTGTCTAGTCCTACTCCTGTAGAGGGCAGTATAACCCGAGTTGATATTAATCAAGGAGGACTACGTCTGTCAATGAGCGACAGAGAAAGAGTATTTTACCTACTGCAGCAAATAGTAATAATGAATGGTATTGTAACTGTACTGTCTCCCTTTACTTTATGAATAGCTGTACAATCTGTTGGAACAATATAAATCCTGCATAATAATTAGCAAACCCTGTGCTACTAAAATGACAGCAAATACAGCATCAAATGTATAAATAACATAAGACCATCACACTGCTCCTCCTGACAAAGTGTTTCTCTCTCTTTATCCACACCAGAAAACCAGAGGCTTTTCTCTGTGGGCATTATCCAGGGCCAGCATCTACTTGTGGGACTCTGTAAAGCACAATCGTGTCAATTCTGGTTCCTGTACAGTATCATGTATGTCACTGGCTGTGTTGATTTACTTTTTTGTTCACACAGGCTAGGCACCTGCTGCCTCTTCACTCTGTGACCAGCCAGAATTATAAGTTATCGTACTGGCTCTGACCTCATGACTCGCCAATGTAAAAACAGTCTCAAACAAATTGCCCCATACCCCTTGTAACCCCTGATCTGCCAGAACAGTATGTTAACCACTTTCTGACCAGACAGCGCACTTATACTGTGGCAGTTTGGCTCTGTTACACATAAGGACATACCTGTAAGTCGTTTCATGTAATAGCAGGTGGAGGGGGGGGGGGGGGCGCCAATCAGCGGGTCTGGCAGATGTGATGTTCGCTGGCCACCTGTAATCGCTCCCCATATAGACAGGACCGCCGTTCTGTCACAGATGAACACAGGTATCCTCTCTGTTCCTGCTATTCAGGAACATAGATCTCTATGTTCATCTAGTGAGTCCATCCACCACACAGTTAGAAAGCACCCCCTAGCGACACACTTAACTCTTTAAATGCCACTGGTGTAAACCCCTTCCCTGCCAGTGTTATTAGTACAGTAACAGTGCGTATTTTTAGCACTGATTACTGTGGTAACGTCACTTGTCCCCTCAAAAATATCAGTTAGGTGTCTGATCTGTGTTCCGCAATGTTGCATTCCTGCTAAGAATCGCTGATCGCCATTACTAGTAAAAAATAAATAAAAAAATAAAAATGACCTAAATCTATCCCCTAGTTTGTAGATGCAATAACTTTTGCGCAAACCAATCAATATACACTTAGTGGGATTTTTTTTACCAAAAATATGTAGCAGAATACATATTGGCTTAAATTGGTGAAAAAACAATGAAAAAATTTTATTTTTTTTATGGGCTGTGTTTTATAGCAGAAAGTAAAAAATAGTTTTTTTTTCCCCAGAATTGTCGCTCTTTTTTTGTTTATAGCGCAAAAAATAAATGCAGAGGTGATCAAATACCACCAAAAGAAAGCTCTATTTGTGGGGAAAAAAAAGGGACATCAATTTTATTTGGGTAGAGTATCGCACGACCGCGCAATTGTCAGGCAAAGAAATGCAGTGCCGTATCGTAAAAAATGGCCTGGTCATTAAGGGGGTAAAACCTTCGGTCCAGAAGTGGTTAAGGACAACTGCGGTATATTCAGATGACGCCAGTATCTAAAAATGCTTCTGTTAGAAAGATTTTGAGAGACCTTGCCTATGCAGTCAGCTGACTAGCACACAAGGATTTTATTTGTAATGAAAAAAGTACAAGTATTTTGGAAAATTTGCTGTGAAGAATTTATTTATAAAGACTTGTAAAGTTACTGATTTACTCTAAATCAACAGGCAGAGTCATTTTTTTTGTAAGAAGGTTTTATAAACCACTCATAGTGCTTTGTTTTTCAGTAAAAAATAAATATTTATAAACAAAGAAATGAACTACAATGTTTAAAACTTTAAGAAAAGCACATGCCTGGTATGTAAAAACCATGAAAACATAAGAAAACGGTGACGTCATAATACACGTCTGCCCAGGAACTTGGGCTGGACCCCTTTGGCACTCCCACTGGAGAGGGGGGGGGAAGCAGCTTATTCTTCTGTTCCTCAATAAAGGTAGCTTAGCCACTATTTTATCAGTCCCCTCTTGCTATTAGGTCTTCTATGTAAGCATCCAGCTCATCGTCTGTATTTATATCAATATCCTATAAAAAAAAAAAAAAAAAAGGAACAAAGGGTTAAAAGGTTGTATAAGCCCAGATCACTATTACAGCACTAAAGTAAAAACGATTAGGCCTCATGTAGCAGGGTCCTCTGATTCCTACTGTATTAAAGTGTAGTCTACCCTCAAGTTGTAAAGCGCTGCGTAAACTGTCGACGCTATATAAATACTATAATAATAATAATACACACAGGACAATTAAATGCCAGCACTGCTGCCAGGGAAATGTAGCTGTAGCTGTAAAAATGGGCTTTTAGCCACGTTTTTGACTAGTGTTTATGCGTGTTTTTTGGCGTTAGCGTTTTTACAATAAAAACACTCCCTATAATGTAAAAATGGCTAAAAATGCCAAAAGCGGCTAAAAACTTGTTACAGCCTTTAGCAGGGTTTTTTTTGGCATTTTTCATTTTTACAGCTCTACAGCCTCTGCTCCTGGATGCACAGGCTGTCGTTTTTTCCTACTGCCCCTAAAGGCTTATGCCTCCAAAACGCCTCTGAAAGTTTGTGTGTGCATGGACACATAGGTTAATATGGAGAGCACGTCAGACACCCCTAACAGCAGCTGTGAAAAGGTCCGGTGTGCATAAGCCCTTATATGTATGTTTTGAAACAGTGCTGGCATATTAGTCCTTAAACAATTGTGTACATATTAGACTTCGAGAGGTCTGGGCCTTTTCTCATTATGCCTGAAATTAAATTACTTTTAGTTTCCATTTTGAAACCAGACTGCATTTCAAGACAAAAGTCCAGGAATGGACCCCCCTTGCAGAAATAGATCTATTAGATAATGCTTCTATTTTAAACCAACATTATGGAACACTAGGCAGATCTAACAATAGTGGTTATTTATGGAAAGGATGCATCTTACCTCTTGAACTTTCTGTAGCAGTGACACAATGTTTGTTCTTAATCTCTGTAGTTTCTCTTCAGATTCTTTTAACTTATTTTCTGTGTTACGCTGGACCTCTTCGCTGGCTTTAGCACGGAGATCAGCTCTATTTTGATATGAGTTGCACAAATTCTGTAGACCCACTTCATACTGCTTAAAGTATTCCTTCTACAAAAAGAGAAAAGTGGATTTCATGAGAACAACAGTGTTTCGCATTCTTCTCATGCAAAGCTGAGGTCTGGAGTTTAACACACTAAATCACTATTTGCATGGTTTGCATCTTCTCCTTATGCTTCAATGCATTTCTTATGGGTGTCTTAACACAATTCTAAACTAACTGGCTTCTACCAAAGGTAAAGTTGCCAAAAAAAGTCTGATCATTAGAGGAGAGCAGGCTGAGTTCCTAGCACAGAGAACTGACCATGGTATGCTCTTTTGCTTAGTGTGGTCAGTTTTTATTAGAAAAGCAGAGGGACTGGCATGAAGACCACAAAGGAA
This sequence comes from Pelophylax lessonae, assembly GCF_965119305.1. Lineage (NCBI taxonomy): Eukaryota > Metazoa > Chordata > Amphibia > Anura > Ranidae > Pelophylax > Pelophylax lessonae. Next base: position 312,006,210 of record NC_138768.1, on the reverse strand, counting down.
GCAAAACAATGGGAACACAATACTTTTTCATACAAGTACATCGTGGTTTGGGACACACTTCCGGTGTTTGAAGCGCACTGCGTTCCGGAAGCCTCGCTACACACCTAGGATTGCTGCAGTCCCGTTTTTCTATACGCTCGTTTACCATTGTTATATTGTGAGTACCTTTTCATTTACCTAATAAAGTGTTTGTTAAAATAATACTTCACTATGTGAGGCTCTCCTTTCATCTATGGTCTGGATCCCCCTACCGATCCTGTACTGACGCCCCTTGGAGCCACATTGAGTATTATCATCTGATTGTGTTCCTGTCCTGGAGTGATGTTCCAACTAGATGACTTGAAACACTGACCGTAGTGCGCTCTGCCTAAATAGGATTACACCCCAGGAGGGTACAACGCCTTCCACCCCTGTAGTGTACAGTGTTCTGGTGAGTGTGGGCTTTACTGAGAGGGGAACATTTTGTTTCCTCACCTGCACATCTGGAGCGGATCACCCCAAGACCTATCTGACTTTTGGAACCAACACCAATTATCACCTGATGGACTTTCAGCCATAATTGAATTTATCACGATAGTCACTTACTATTCCTCTAGTTTTAGCTATAGTTATTTGCACTTGGTCCCCACAGCATTAGTCACTTTATTTTCAGCCAAATTGATATTGCACCTATTATTACTAGTGGAGATCACTTTGCACTTTGGATATAAATTTATATTTCCAGTGGAGATCTCTTTTGCACTATTTAATCATTTATTGATTTGTTAATTGATATTTATTTATTATCCCACTACCTCATTGTACATTGCACTTACGTGCCCTCTGTTACTATTTATTCAGTTATTTATTGTACCTGTCTCATATATTTATATTGGTACACTGCACCCCCATATTCCGTTATTCTTGCAATATATCACTATTTGCATTAGTTTGGCACTTTCACGTGTTTATTTATTGAATATTTTATCCCTGGTTATGATATAGTGTGATATTTATATTTTTTCTTAAGTGCTTTGCTATACCCGATTGTGCACCATTATTATTTATAACGTTAGGCAGCGCCATCTACCTCACACCACTATACACACCCCTCCCCCCACATCCCATGCTCACTGGAACACTGAGCTGTGGAGGGGAGCAGCTGGCTCGGGCTCTTAGCGGATCGCTGAGAGGCTGAGCCAGCTGTCAGTCCAGACATCTGGGTGCAGTGGATTCCAACCGTTGGAATGCATAAATGGATATGAATACATTTCTAGTGTAATCTATAGTTTTTAAAATGTAAGAGATAAATGATGACAAAAGGGGAAAAAAATAAAATGGAGACAGCACATATATTAAACTAACAAGTATACCTGTCCTCCTACAGAAAAACAGGAGTTTCTCTATTCCCAATTAAAGGACACAGCTTGATGATGTTAAGCAACTTGGGGACATCCAAAAGCAGTTCGCACAGAGGGACAGGTGAAAGTATAGAACTATCCCTTACCAAAGAACTGCCAGCTGGTGATAATACTGAGAGAGTTCTGGTGTAGAGAAATATGCAGGCAAGCATCTTCTAGAACAACTGCCATAAAACAATGCCGGAAATAAATGGATTTTTGTCTTACTGTAAAATCCTTTTCTCTGATGTTCATTGATGGACACATCTCCATATCTTCTTTGACCCTTGGGTTATGCTGCTCTCATTAGGAGTATTACACTAGGCGGAAAAGATTTTCACTACTCCCATAGGGCAGTCCCAGGGCATATACTCCCACTTTCTGCTCTAGCTCTTCAGTTTTGTAACAAGCAGTGTCAGAAGACCATAACCCCCAACTCAGAGTGGCGAGTGCTGTGTCCGTCAATGGACATCAGAGAAAAGGATTTTACGGTAGGACAAAAATCCAGTTTCTCTCTTGTTCATGGACGGACATCCCCTTAATGAGGACACGCAGAGCCCTGTGTCGACACGCGTAGGGGAGGGGCCATACGTTGGAGCTTGAGTGCGGCTGTGAGAACCCCCCCCATCACATTAGGAGCACTCTTTAATATGGACACTAATAATTAAACAGTTATTTTCCCCTTACAGTTTGTTTAGCACGGACATATTGCATGTGGAATTGGACAATATATAATTGTGTTCACACTTTGTTATAATTTATGTACTATTGTTATATTTGGCCACATTCCAGAGCCAACTTTTGGGTTTATGTTATATTATTGATCAGTTTCACTGTAGTTATTGATCTTCTCTTAGGGAGATAAAACCGACACCTATATAAGAAATTTTTCATTACATAAGTCACAATAGAACTACAACATACAATATATCTAATTGATCACGCTTATTGCTCAGGTGAGATAGTTTTTAAGCATATCACAGCGATCTATAGTTTTGCGCAGCACACATACATTATCAATAAACAGCTCCATATCTTCTTTGACCCCTGGGACGTCCCAAAGCAGTGTCAATATGAGGGGTGGAAAAAACACACCAATAAACATACGTCCCAAAGGCTAAAGGTTGCCAACCAGGTAAAACAGGAGCTCAACAATGAAACAACTTTAGCTGACCTAGCAAAAAGTTACACCCTCAAAGAGGACAAATCCTCTCCAACAGCGGCCTGCAAAACCTTGCAGCCAAAGGCGGCATAAACAGATGCCAACATATTTACCCTATATAATTTTGTGAAAGTGTGCACGAATGACCAGGTGGTCGCCTGAAAACCTGCACCACTAACGCCAGATGACGGAAGGCCCAAGAGGCACTAAGCGCCCTCGTAGAACGCGCCTTAAAAGGAAAATGGAGGATCCTGACCTTTAATACAATAGGCCTGTACCCCCCGTCTGCCTGATCCATTGGAAATGGTCACAGCAGGCGCAGCCAGCCCCTTACGGCAACCATCCATAAGGACAACCAGGGAATCCAATTTTTTAGAGCGACTCAGTCACCGCTAGGTACCCCCGGATTGCCCGAACCACATCAAAAGAATGTAAAGCAATCTTTAGGATGCTTTGCCTTAGAACACAAGGAAAGCAACACAATGCTTTTATTTAAAATGGAAACCAGAGACGATCTTAAGAAGGAAACTGGCAGAGAGGAAGCACCACTCTATCTCCGTGAACCACCAAGAAAGGTGAACAAGACAGCTGCCAGCTCCGACACCCTCGGTGCAGGAAAAAAAGCCACCAAGAAGGCTACCTTCTGGGACAATGTAAGCAGAGAAATCTCACAAATATTTTCCAACGGCGGCTACTGAAAACCAACAGCACCAAGTTGAGATCCCACTAGGGCAATGGAGACAGTGTTGAGGGAGCCAAGTGGCAAACCCCCTGAACAAAGGTGCAAACCACAGAAAGCCAAAGGACAAAGAAGCAAACTGCCAATGGCCGAACCTGGCCCTTGATGGTACCCAAGGCCAGGTGCTGCTCAACACCTTGGTGGAGGAAACAAACTCAGAATCACAAAAAAGGAGTGGCAGTTTTAAAAAATATGCACTGTTACTGTAATAATGACACTGGCAGGGAAGGGGTTAACAGTATAGGTGATCAAGGGGTTAAATGTGACCCTAGGGGAGTGATTCTAACTGTGGGGGGGGCGTGGCTTCTGAGATGACCATAGAGACATGTGATCCTATATAGAAGGATCACGTGATCTCTGTGATAATTTCAGGGAGGACGGTCAGCTGTGTTCACAAACGCAGACCGTCCTCTCTCAACGGGGAACGATCACGGGTGTAAGGCGGCAATCGGAGCCGCCTGACACATGCATCTGCTTCCCCGCTGCTGAGTGGGGGCGGGAGCGCGCCCCTGACGTAGATCTACGTCGGTTTGCGCAGGAGAGCCACCCAGCCGCAGTAAGTAGGCGGCGGGTGGTCGGGAAGTGGTTAACCACTTGCCGACCGCTCACTGGAGCTCTACTGCGGCAAAGTGGTTAGTTCCCGTCCTGGCGACGTATACCTACGTCGCTGGACTCCTCCCCTTGTGGGCGGCGCACGCGCGCCGCCGGAGGCTCGCTCCCGCTGTATTCATTCACAGCGGGAGTCGGGCCAGGGGAGGAGCAGAGGCTATCTCCGCTGCTCTTCCCCGATCGTCGGGGAATCGAGTCTGGAGATCCGCCCGCTTGTGTAAACAAAGCGGGCGGATCTCCTAAGTGACAGACCGTGACAGATTGCAGGGTTCAGCATAGCTGAACCTGCGATCTGTCCCTGTGTCACTCAGTCACCTCCCCCCACACACGTTAGTAAGCACCAGGCATACATTAACCCCTCCCTCTCCAATAAGATTAACCCCTTCCCTTCCAGTGTCATTTTTACAGTAACAGTGCATATTTATAACACTGATTACTGTAGTAATGTCACTGGTACCCCCAAAAGTGTCAAAAATGTCAGTCAAGGGTCCGATCTGTCCGCAGCAATGTCGCAGTCCCGCAAAAAAAAAAAAAAAAAAAAAAAAAAAAAAAATTGCAGATCGCCGCCATTACTCGTTTGAAAAAAAAAAAAAACACCAAAAATGACAGAAATCTTTCCCTTAGTAAACGCAATAACTTTTGCGCAAGCCAATCAAAATATGCTTATTGTGATTTTTTTTACCAAACATAGGTAGCAGAAAACAAATCGGCCAAAAAGTTAAAAAAAAATTTGATTTTTACATTTTTTTGGGGGGAATTTCATATAAAAAAAAAATATGTGAAAAATATTGTTATTTTTTCAAAATTTACGCTCTTTTTTTTGTTTATAGCGCAAAAAGTAAAAATCGCACAGGTGATCAAATACCACCAAAAGAAAGCTCTGTTTGTGGGAAAAAAAGGACGTAAATTTAGCTTGGGTACGGCGTCGCACGACTGCGCAATTGTCAGTTAAAGTCGCACAGTGCCGAATTGCAAAAAGTGGCCTGGACGTAAGACAGCAAAATCCTCCGGTGGTAAAGTGGTTAATGACCAGGCCATTTTTTTGCGATTCGGCACTGTGTTACTTTAACGGAAAATTGCGCAGTTGTGCGATGCTGTACCAAAATAAAATTGATGCCCTCCCCCCCCCCCACAAATAGAGCTTTATTTTGGAGGTATTTGATCACCTCTGCGATTTTTATGCGACAATTCTGAAAATATATATATTTTTCTTATTCTGCTATATAAAACATCCCCCCCCCCAAAAAAAATTAAAAAATCAAATGTTTTCATCCTTGTATTCTGCTACATATTTTTGGTTAAAAAAAAAAAAAGCAGTAAGCGTATTTTGATTGGTTTGTACAAAAGTTATCGTGTCTACAAACCAGGGGAAAGATTTAGGTCATTTTTATTTATTTACTAGTAATGGCGGCGATCAGCGATTTTAAGAGGAACGGACAGATCGGACCCTTAACTAACCTTTTTGACACTTTTGGGGGGACCAGTGACATTACTACAGTAATCAGTGCTAAAATTATGTACTGTTACTGTATTGACACTGGCAGGGAGGGGGTTATCCTAGTGAGTGATCCAAGGGTTAAATGTGAGCCTAGGGGAGTGTTTACTAACTGTGGGGGGCTTGTGAAATGACCATAGAGACCTGTGATCCTATATAGAAGGATCACAGGTGCTTTGCGAGCATTTCAGAGAGAAGAATGGTCAGCTGTGTTTACAAGAGCGATCCTGGGTGGCATCCCCGCTGCCTAGTAGGGGCAGAAGCGCGCACTCGCCCTCAAGCACCACGCGCGCGACCGACGTAGTTCTACGTCTGTTTGTGCAGCCGAGCCAGCCTGCCGCAGTAAAACTGTGGTGGTCAGCCGGCAAGTGGTTAAACAAATTGTAAAAACTGCCTTTTGTTTAAAGCAGTGAGGTGGTTATAAAGTGACTGGAAAATGCTGCCCCCAGCAGTCATGCCCCTTGTGCCCTTGGAGGATGGGTTCAGCAGAGTTCCAGGAAGCCAACAGAGTTAAGGATACGTACATTTCCTGTGATCTCTGCAGAATGTTAACAGCTGTGTTCACTAGCAGAGGAGGAGAAGGAAGCCATGTAAGCCCATTTCTAGGGTGTTCTCCGAACTCATATGTAACCAAACTCATGCTCACTGGAGTAAAAACCGAGTGGAATTTTGATTAGATAGAGTTCGGAAGATGTCCAAACTCACTTCTACTCATCGCCCTGTCACCTTCACTGCAGGCGGTAGACCAAGGACATCTAGTGGAGGAAAAGCAAAATGGACGCTCTCTAAGAAGGAAGAAACTACAGGAAAGGAGAATTCTCTGTGCTCGCACAGACTGGGCTCCTCTAAATCTCCTGATTGCGGGTGCAATGCTCTGCAGGCTCCTTTTTTTTTTTAAATGAACTTATCTTTTATTAAAATAAATCAACCAGTGCTTGTTGGATAGACACTTCCAAGATTTCAAACTATGTGACATGAATCTATCAGCAGCTGTTAATAGTAGAAAACCAAAATTCTAGCAGAGGGGAAAAAGATCCTTCGAAAAGTGAGAACAGGTGGGTGGTGTTCTAGGCACTAGGGGGCTAACCTTCTGTTTCTTGTGCCTAGTGTCCATTTCTTCTTTAGGCAGCACCATTGTTCCATATTGCTTGGTATCATCAAATTGTGTCCCTCAACGAATAATACAGAAAGAAAACTGTGCAAACTCAATTCAGACAGCATAGGTTGAAAAAGTACAAAGCTAAAAACATATTAAATTAAAATTCTACAAAAACAGAATAAGCCATATATACTTTTTCAGACTACTTATTACAGATTAGCTGGTTAAGGCAAATAAAAGGATAGTGGAATGAACTGCTGATGTTCTTGTTTTCACTCACCAAAGGAAAGGCTATAAGATCTTCGGCACTCATTGTGCTCAGTTCATTCTTGGTTATATGAAAATTGGGTGGCAAGAAATATCTTAAGCAGTTCCTGAATTAGAGAAGAACATGTTAACCAAAATGTAGCATATTTTAGTTGTATCAGCTATATCATAAGTTACATTCTATTTTATGACCCTTATAATGCAAATCTTTGCCAATAACCCCAGACACACCCGGACCTTGAGTAAACCAGCAGTTGTGTTTTAAAACAAAGAAAACTAAACTAAAACATTGTTACATTTGCGTTTTTTCTATGCCAACAATTGTCTTTTATTGGAAAAGTTCCCTTTACTATACTTTTGAAGGAGGTCAGTGAATTATACAGACTTAGTTGGCCATAGACGATTTGAATCTCGACCAAGATTTAAACCAAGTATGGATAGGCTCAATGTACCAAAGTTGATAGATTGGCCAACTTCGGTATACTCAGCCTGTGGGGATTTTACATTTGATTATTGCCAGTGGCTGTTATTGCCAGTGTGCTATAATCACTGTTCTCCCATCAGGGGCGGCTTCCCCTCCCCCACCAGGACAACATAATGGCTCTGTGGAAGGGATTCCCCATCAACACCGCCTGCGTTTAATGGGGAATCAAGCAATTTTCTTTGCTACCGTTTATGGCCGGTATTACAAGGCAAGAGCTTATTCACATCTATTTGAGGAAAAAAAAAGAACTGGTCATGCTGGACAGATACAAAAAAAAGACCAAGACGTTACAGTCATACCCTGTACAAAGATTCTGCTACTGTACTTCTAAAACTCAGAATTTGTATCTATTAAACAGTTTCATTTTCTGCTTTCTTTCTCAAAGCAGATTTCAGTATTAGGTGATATTGTCATCGCCTGTAAGGTCTCTTGAATCCACATATTATAAAAGGTAACTAGAAAAAATAACCTTACAACAAAATAACACAATGAATCCAATGTGGAAGAAGCAGCTAGAACTCTTGTCCGTAAGACAAGATGATAAAAAAGTAAAAAAATAAACCATTATAAAGCTAAAAAATATAGGAACAGATGATAAGGTCTTTGAAACATATTTACACCCTCCCTGTAATGGAGTATATTATCGCAATATCTTTTGTGTCATGTGTTTTTAGAAGTGATAGCATAATAAAAGTGTATAGTGTCTATCAGTGTTAATTTCGTTGACTAAATTAACACTATTTTATTCTACTAAAATATGACTAAAACAATTTAGCTAACTAAAATACGACTAAAACTAAAATTACTTTTTAGTCAAAAGACTGTGACTAAATCTAAATAGAAAATTGTCTTTAAAATTAACACTACTCTGCTGGCCATTTCTAAAATCGGCAACACAATTTCATCCAGTGCCTGTAATAATAGCACATTTAAGTTTAAACCTGTATTGCACTACTGCATAAGCATAAGTAAGGGGCTATATACTAAGGTGCTGAAAGAGAAAAAAAAATAAGAAAAAGGCTTTTCTTAATATTTAATGTTGGTAATATATTCAGGTAATATGTGCAATGACATTACAGCCAATAGAGTTTACAGTTTTTTGTATTTTAAAGTTGCACTTCTGTTTGTCAAAAAGCAATATTTTTGTTGGTTTATGAAACTTGGTTTTATTTACAAAGACGTTGTATCAATGGCTAAATGTGTGTCTGTAGTGCATGTTCAAACCTTAATACCATAAATAACATATTGCATTTTTACTCCAGGAATATATCATTAGTTTTGAGATTCTAGAGAAATGTTTAAATGATGCATTACAAATTAACTAAACCCATTTGATTTGTAGTTGACTAAAATGTATGAGATTTTAGTCGACTAAAATGTACAGGAGAATTTAGTCGACTATAATACGGCTAAAACTAAAATAGCATTTTAGTCAAAAGACTAAAATACGACAAACTAAAATGGCATTTTAGTCAAAAGACTAGGACTAAAACTAAATCGAAATTTGCTGCCAAAATTAACACTGGTGTTTACCTCATAAGACACTATGCAAAACAACTCAAAGCTAAGGCCATTGTAGCAACACAAACAGGTTCTTGAGAAATGCTAACAAAAGATGTACACTGCATCCGGAAATTATTCACAGCGCTTCACTTTTTCCACATTTTATGTTACAGCCTTATTTCAAAATGGATTAAATTCATTTTTTTCCTCCCAATTCTTCAAACAATACCCCATAATGGCAATGTGAAAGAAGTTTGTTTGAAATCTTTGCAATTTTTTTTTTTTTTTGAAAAATTTACAAGTACATCAGAATTCACAGCCTTTTCTTAATACTTTGTTGAAGCACCTTTGGCGCCATTTACAGACAAGTCTTTTTGAGTATGATGCTACAAGCTTGGCACACCTATTTTTGGGCAGCTTCTCCCATTCTTCTTTGCAGGAACTCTCAAAGAAGAATGGGAGAAACTGGATCGATGGGAAGCATTGGTGCCCAGCCCTTTTCAGATCTTTCCAGAGATGTTCAATCTGGCTCAAGTCTGGGCTCTGACTGGGCCACTCAAGGACATTCAGAGTTTTCCCTCCTGTTGGAGCACAGGGTCGTTCTCCTGTTGGAAGATGAACCTTCGCCCAAGTCCGAGTTCCAGAGAGCTCTGGAGCAGGTTTTCATTAAGGATGTCTCTGTACATTGCTGCATTCATTTTTCCCTCGCTCCTGACTAGTCTCCCAGTTCCTGCTGCTGAAAAACATCCCCACAGCATGATACTGCCACCACCATGCTTCACTGTAGGGATGGTATTGGCCAGGTGATGAGCGGTGCCTGGTTTCCTCCAGACATAACGCTTGCTATTCAGGCAAAAGAGTTCAATATTTATTTCACCAGACCAGAGAATTTTGTTTCTCATGGTCAGAGTCCTTCAGGTGCCTTTTGGCAAACTTCAGACGGGCTGTCATGTGCCTTTTACTGAGGAGTGGCTTTAGTCTGGCTGCTCTACCATAGAGGCCTGATTGGGGGAGTGCTGCAGAGATGGTTGTTCTTCTGGAAGGTTCTTCTCTCTCCGCAGAGAAATGCTGGAGCTCTGTCAGAGTGACCATCGGGTTCTTGGTCACCCCCGTGACTAAGGCCTTTCTCCCCTGATGGCTCAGTTTGGCTAGGCAGCCCGCTCTAGGAAAAGTCCTGGTGATTCCAAACTTCTTCCATTTACAGACAATGGAGGCCACTGTGCTCATTGGGACCTTCAATGCTGCAGACATTTTTCTGTACCCTTCCCTAGATCTGTGCCTCAATACAATCATGTCTAAGAGGTCTACAGACAATTCCTTGGACTTCGTGGCTTGGTTTGTGCTCTAAGATGCACTGTTAACTGTGGGACCTTAAAAAAGACAGGTGTGTGCCTTTCCAAATCATGTCTAATCAACTGAATTTACCACCGGTCGACTCCAATCAAGTTGTAAAAACATCTCAAGGATGATCAGTGGAAACAGGATGCACCTGAGCTCCATTTTAAGTGTCATGGCAAAGGCTGTGAATACTTCTGTACAAGTGATTTTTCCCTTTTCCTATTTTTTTTTTTTTTTTCAAATTTGACTTTATTGAACATAAGATAGAACACAGTATATAAAATGCGTATAAACAGAGGTATAGCACATCAGCAAGAACCGTGATAAATTACAATCAAAGTACAAATGCCAAAGAACTGAGAGATTCATAACACATATGAATGCATAATGTAGAGGTTAAGGCGCCTAACTACAAGGCAACACACAAGTATGGTAGCAGAAATCAACAGGGAAAGCAAAGTAGCATGTGTACTGGAAACCAAAACCATTGGATTCATACGCTTAATGTGGGGTAAAGTGGAGTAGCTGCAGGGCTTTTTTTCAGCGGGAACGCGGAGGAACGCAGTTCCGGCACCTCCAGCACTGACTGTATGTAATGGCAAGGGGTTCAAGGTCTATTAATGCTAGCTGCTGGAGGGATCTATTGTTGCTGGAGGAGATCTAATTTTGCGGGAGGGGGAGGGGCGTCTACTGTTGCTCAGAGGTCTATTGTTGTTGGTGGGGGTTCCCCTGTTGCTGGGAGTCAGTTGATGCTGGGAGGGATCTAGTGAAATCTGTTGTTGCTGCTGGGGTCTATTGCGAGTGATACATTGTTGCTGGGGGAGGGTCTATTGCTGCTGGCTGCTGGAGAGTCTATTGGTGCTGGCTGCAGGGAGAGCTGTTATTGCTGCTGGAGATCTTTTGTTGCTGGGGGAGGGGGTATTTACACTCCGGGTGGTTCATTGTTGCTGAGGGGATCTATTGTTGCTGGCGCATGTGATCTAGTTTACTGTTTTTCTTGTTATTATTAACAAATTCCATACAAATTACTTAGTACCACAATTGCTACATGGTTCTGTATTCTCTAAAAGGAGCAGTACTTAGGGGGTGTAACTAAGGAATGGTGCAGGAGGTGGGTAGGGGGGCGGAGGCAAGGGGTGACTCGGAAAGGGGAGTTCCTGCACCTATTGTATGAGAAAAAAAGCCCTGAGTAGCTGTATATGTAAAGAAGGGTTACAGGACAGAGGGAGGGGAAGACGGTTAGGAGGAAAGGGAGGGGAGTGAAGACGGAATATGGAATGAGAAAAAGCCAAAAGGAGGACTATAGAAAGGGGGGAGAGGGTCCACAGGTAGTGGTGAAGGATAGGGGAAGCAAGCAACCCGTGCGGGCGACTCCGTCTTCAGTCAGGCAGTGGTCGATGGGGGGGTAGCGCTCAAAGCCTGTCCCCCGTCTGACAGTATAAACATATTCCAACATGCCCATGTTTTGGAGTATTGTTCCCGTCTACCCTGTGCGGAGAGTACCAGGTCCTCCAGGTCATGAATCAATTTCCTTTTTCTATTTTTAATAAATTTGCAAAGATTTCAAACAAACTTCTTTCACGTGGTCATTATGAGGTATTATTTGTAGAATTTTGAGGAAAATAATGAATTTAATCCATTTAGGAATAAAGCTGTAAAATAACAAAATGTGGAAAAAGTGAAGCGCTGTGAATACTTTCGGGATGCACTGTATTTCTACATAGAGCAAGTGTCAAACACAAGGCCTGTGAGCCGAATTCAGCCCACTAGGTTATTCCATGTGGCCCTTGCCCCTCTCCTGCAGCTGCAGCACCCCCCTCTTTTCTGCCCCCACTCTGTCTAAGCAGTTGGCAGCAGAAAGGACGACAGAACTCCTCCTACAGATCCTGCGCCTCTCTGTTCAGCTGCAGCAGCCCCTCATCTCAACCCCACTCTGTCTCAGCAGTTGGCAGCAGACAGAAGGGCAGAACTCCTCCTACAGATCCTGTGCCTCTGTTCAGCTGCAGCACCCCCTCATCCACACCTCCCCTGGTCTCAGGAGACAGTAGTCTCCGGCAGCTGGGTCCAGTCCTCCTCCAGACCCTTCACTTTCTGCTTCCCAGCTCTGACCCAGCTTCTTCCCATCAGCAGCACAAGATAGGGGATGCACTGTAATGTATGGGAGGGTGGGGGGGCTGGACTTTTGACATCTGATGAAAGGGGGGTTGGGGTGCTCTGGACATCTATTCCGGGCCTTTGAGGGCAACGATAATGCTGATGCAGCCTGAGATGACATTGAGTTTGATACCCCTTACAGGATCAAAATCATTCCACAGATAGTGTCATTAAACTTACCTTACAACTTGTGCAAGTTGTTCCACTGGTGCAAGGCTAGCACTAGGTTCTGTTGTGTCAGGTTCGATCCTGCTGTTGTCAGAGGTAGAGGGTTCAGCTTGCTGTGTACCAAGTGTCTCACGTTCTGGCGACGGTGGCCTCATAAGTCTTACATCGTCACTACCTTTCTCCACCCTACAAACAACAAATCAAAGTGTTCCACTTTACTATAAACTCACCCGTATTTAAAGTAAAAGAGGATCTTAAAGCGGAAGTAAAGTGCGCTTTTTCAGGTACAGTGAACTGCGCATAGTTTAGGAGATATTCTTGTTTGTAGCAGCCAGTAAACATCAACGGCACGTGTGCACAGTACTCTGAATGGAGAGCACACTTGAGCGCTGGTGTGCGCTGTGCAGTAGTCGGGACTCCCATGCACATGCCTGGGAGTGACATCATCGCAGCCCAGCCATATAAATAGCCAAAGCATAGGAACCTTTTTGTAAACAGACTTTACTAGCACTTTACTGTATCTGTCAATACCAAAGGTTTCGTAACTTTGGCATGTGTTAAGGCTCTTTCACACTAGCAGACTTTAGCAGCGCATCCACCTGCTCAGCAGGGGATCTGTCCGCTGATCTCCACTGAGCAGGTGGATGACAGGTCCGTGTTTCGCTCCGCTTATGCAGAGTGGACACACAGTCTGCGCTCCTCTATGAGCTGTCAGATGTAAACAGACCTCCAGTCCAACTGACCCGGTCCACCAGACGAATTGGGAACGGATACCCCATCCATCAGTTTTTAGTGGACAGGATCAGATGTCAGCTGGTGTAAACAGACACGTTTGTTTACATTCGCTGCTCCATAGAGGGCAATGGATGGTCTGAACGGGTCCACCTAAAAACAGACAGCCAGACCCCATTGGTCCACCGTGTGAAAGAGCCCTTAGTAGAACTACACAGTACATATCTTTAAAACTGGATTTTTGTCTTACCGTAAAATCCATTTCTCTGATGTTCATTCAAAGACACAGCTCCATATCTTCTTTGCCCCTGGGGTTATGCTGCTCTCCATAGGAGTAGGACTAGGCGGAAACCAATTTGACTACACCCCTAGGGCAGTCCCAGGGGGTATACTTCCCACTTCCTAGACTTCAGTTTGTAAAAAGCAGTGTCAGAAGAATACATAACCCAACTCCACAGAGGGGTGGGTGCTGTGTCCGTCAATGAACATCAGAGAAAAGGATTTTACTCGTAGACAAAAATCCAGTTTTCTCTTTCGTTTAGATCTTCTTTGACCCTTGGGACATCCCAAAGCACTATCCATATGAGGGGTGGGAAAACACAGCAGTGGATATAATTCCCAAAAAGAGGCTAAAAACATGGCCAACCAGGTAAACTGGTAACCAGGTAATCAAGGGGATACCAAAAGTGCCCTAGTGGCCAGAGAAGTAGCCAGCATACTAAGGTGGGCACAATGATATGTTCCAGCCCTCTGCTGTGCACATTCCAGGGGTAGTATATTGGCAGGCGGACTACCTCAGTCGACAGGGGTTGGAGCCGGGCGAATGATCTCTTCATCCGGAAATGTTTCAACAACTGTCTCCGGTGGGGGATTCCCGACGTGGACCTGTTGGCCTCTTCTCTCAACCGGAACGTTCAGAAGTTTGTGGCAAGATCTCGGGATTTTTTGGCCGACACCGCAGACGCTCTGGTGGCCTCTTGGGGTCAGTATCGTCTGATTTATGCTTTTCATTCACTACAGCTTCTGCCAAGACTTCTGCGCAGAATCGAGGCAGAAGGGATTCCAGTCATTCTGGTGGCTCCAGACTGGATTCGCCGTTCTTTGTACGCAGGCCTCGTAAGGCTGGTAGCCGATGCTCCTTGGAGACTCCCTATCAGAGAAGATCTTTTGTCTCAAGGGCAGATCTTTCATCCTGCTTTATGGTCGCTTTCTTTAACGGCCTGGCTAGACCTTGAGACCTTTAATGATGTCATCCAGGGTAGCTCCAAACAGGCGTTTGTATGCCAGGACCAAAGATCCCAGAAAGGAACTAGGTCCTTACTACTGACTAGGCAGATTAAAACTGACATCCTATGCAGGAAGAGAGAGGGTGTACCCTCCGGGACTGCCCATAGGCGTAGCCAGAACTTTCTACTCCTGCAGGGGGCAGTATAACCCTACTGATTTGGATCAGAGAACTGCGTTCATCAATAAACAATAGAGAAAATACCTTTTTCTATAATTGAGCTTGTTATTTACATTTGTTGAACCTTTTTATAAAAACACACAAGCAGCTTCCACACATTCACAAATTTAAACGATATGCAGAAAACATTACCATCGATCACGTGGAGTTGTGTCTGTGGGTACATAGTCGAACTTCACCTTCCAGCGAACACCCTGTTTTCCAGATTCTACAGAAGTCACACGCCCGGTGAACCACTCTTTGTTTACGCGCACTTCCACATGCAAGCCTTTATCTGTGGACAAGTAAAAGTGTTATTGCTACCGCAAGATAATGAAAATCTTATAAATTATTCTACAGACTTCGCCTCAGATACAGTCATGGCCAAAAATATTGGCACCCCTGCATTTCTGTCTGATAATGCACTATTTCTCCCAGAAAACTGTTGCAATTACAAATGTTTAGGCACTCTCATATTCATTTTTTGTATTGGTAGGACACAACAATAAGTGGAGAAACAAAAAGCCAAATCTTACACATGCCACACAACTCCAAAAATGACCTGGACAAAATTATTGGCAACCTCAAGTTATTATTTGGTAGCACACCCCTTGGAAATATTAACTGAAATCAATTGCTTCCTGTAACAGTCAATGAGTTTCTTACAGTTCTGTACTGGAATTTTTCCAACTGCTCCAGGCCTCTCAGATTGGAAAGGTTCCTTTTACCAAATGTGGTTTTGAGCTCTCATGTGCTCTATGGTATTTAGATATGAACTCAGTTCAGTACTCTCCAGTGATTTGTCCTAAACCATTTCTGGGTGCTTTTTGCCGTGTGCTTTGGGTCATTGTCCTACTGTAAGACCCAGGACCTCTGACAGAGAGCCAACTTTTTGACACTGGGCCCTACATTGCACCCCAGAATTCTTTGGTAGTCTTCAGATTTCATAATGCCATGCACATAGTCAAGACGTCCAGTGGCCTTAAGCAGCACAGCAACCCCAAAACATTAGTGAATCTCCACCATGTTTGACTGTAGGGACTGTATTATTTTCTTTAAAGGCCTCATTTCCTTTTCTGATAACAGTAGAATGATGGGCTTTGCCAAAAATCTGTAATTTTGTTTAGTCTATCCACTGCACAGTCTCCCAAAAGAATGTTGGGTTCCTCAGGTAAGTTTTGACAAACTCCAATCTGGCTTTTTTATGTTTCTGTGTCAGCAGTGGGTCTCCTACCATAGTGTCCCTTTTCATTCAGATAGTGACATACTGTATAGTGTGAGCTGACATAGTTGTACCCTGTGCCTGAAGATCATCTTGAAATTGTCTGGAAGGTGATTGAGGTTCTTTATCCACCATTCAAACAATCCTTTGTTTTAACCTTTGATCAACATTTCTCTTTCGTCCACGTCCAAGGAGATTAGCTACAGTGCCATGGGCTGTAAACTTCATGACAATGTTTCACACTGCTCCAGAGTAGTAAAATGTTACTATGGTAACATTATGTTGCTCTTGGCAGAGTGTGTAAAAAAAAATTTAATATATAAAAATTGGATTTTTGTAAGATCTTACCGTAAAATCCTTTTCTCTTAGCTCATTGACAGACGTAGTCCTCTTTGATTCACATCAATTGGGTTATGCTGCCTCCGCAGGAGTAGGACTAGGCAGAAAGAAAAAACGTTCTGGCTCCACCCTAGGGGCAGTCCCAGAGGGTATATCCTCTTCCTGTCTGCTACAGAGAATCAGTTTTTTTCTGTCTAGTCAGGAGTAAGGACCTAAGTTCCTTGCTGGGATCTCTGGTCCTGGCAAGATTTTTTAGAAAAATTTTTTCTTTTAGGTAGTTTTTTTTTTGTCTCCAGTTTTCCTGTGAGATCTTCAAGCAAATCACGCCGGATCTGGGCGACGGGCTGGATGTTGAGATCCAGTGGTCACCCCAGCCGGCCTACGAGCGCGCGCAGACCATTGCATCGCGCTTGGTCGGCCGCGACACATTCAAGTAAGTATGCGGGACCGGGCGACGGGCTGGATGTTGAGATCCAGTGGTCACCCCGGTTCAGCCTACGAGCGCGTGCAGACCAGAGCTCCGCGCTGGGTCGGCCGCGACATAGTCCCATTGGACGGGGACTGACCCTGCGAGTTAAACGTCTCGCTTGGACGCCAAGAACCAGAGAGTCAAGGCACCGGAGGGATGAGCACGGAATGTCCCGAAGGGACCTGACTTCGTCCTGAAGCATTTTGAGCTTGTCTTACGGTAGGAAGACTCTCGCCTGAACCGAATCCAGAATCATACCCAGATAGGAAAGACGAACCAACGGGCACAGCGTCGATTTTGGGAAGTTTATCGTCCAACCAAACTCCTGCAGAGTTTGCATCGTGACGGACAGGTCCTTCACCAGACCCTGACTGGTCGCAGACCGAACCAGAATGTCGTCCAGATACCCCAGGATTGAGATACCCTGGGTTCTCAGTAAGGCCAGAACCGGTGCAAGCACCTTGGTGAAAACCCGCGGAGCCGAAGCGAGACCGAAGGGTAACGCCACGAACGGATAATGATCCTCCGCAATGGCAAAACGAAGGTACCTTTGGTGACCCTCGAAAATGGGGATGTGTAGGTACGCATCCTTCAAGTCGATGGAGGCCATGAATTCTCCCGGAACTAGAGCAGCCACCACCGAGCGCAGGGATTCCATGCGGAACTTGCGAACCCGCACAAAGCGGTTCAGAGCTTTCAAGTCCAGAATTGGACGTACCTTGCCCTCCTTTCTGGGCACAGTGAACAGATTTGAATAAAACCCCCGAAATCTGTCCCGATGAGGCACCGGAACCATCACTCCCTGAGCTCCGGAACCATCACTCCGCCAGGTGCAGATCCCGCAAACGCTCCGGAGACAGTTGAAGGTTTGAGGGAAAAAACCTGTTCGCCGGCCGAGACAGGAACTCGATCTTGTACCCGGATCGAACGATCTCCTGAACCCACCTGTCCCGAACGCGGGCCAGCCAGGGTTGAAGAAAACCGAGCAAACGTGCCCCCACCCCAGAACTGGGTGAGGGCGTCCCTTCAGGCCGCGTTGTTATGGCCAGCGGATCCGGACTGGCCGGACTTCTGCTTACCTGCCCACGGTTTCTTTTGGGAGCCTTGACCCTTGAAGGGTTTGCCCTTATAGTGCGACCGAAAGGCACGAAAGGACCCCTGAGGGGGCCTAAACGAAGCGTGCTTCTTACCTTGAGCGCCCTTAGCCTTGTGAGATTGGGGCAAGAGCGTGCTCTTACCCCCAGAGATCCCCTTAATCAGCGTATCCAGTGAGTCGCCAAAAAGACGAGATCCCGAATAGGGCAAATTAGCCAAAGTCTTGCGAGACGATTGGTCCACAGACCAACATTTTAGCCAAATCAAACGGCGTGTCAACACCGCCACACTGTGCACACGTGCAGCCAAAGGAATTACATCCAATTCCGCATCACACAAATACATGACCCCCTGATGGATCTGATCCACCATTGCCAAAGTCGTCGGCGGGGCAGAATCAGCCACCAGGACGCGCCTGAGTACTTGGGTCCAATCCGCGACAGCCTGAGCTGCCATAAGGGAAGCAAAAATAGCTTTCAGCATGGAACCAGTAACCGAGTAAGTATGACGGGCAAGAGACTCCAGTCTCCTGTCCGTAGGTTCCCGAAACACCGGGGTGTCCTCTGCCGGAATCGCAGTAGATTTATTCAAAACCGCCACCGCGTGATCCACCGGAGGTGGCACACACCAACGTTCATCAGTGGCGGGTGTGAAGGGATAACGCAGCTTGAACCTACTTGGCACAGCAAAAGGTTTCTTTAGATTGCGCCATTGTTCACTAACAGCGCGCTGAAAATCCTCAGTACAAGGAAAAACCTGCGATGTTTTGCGCCTCCGCTGCGTCCCATAAGAAGCCAGGACGGCAGGCGGACACGGTTCATCCTGTAAATGCAGCGTTTGTTTGATAGAAGCAACCAATTCATCCATGATTGCAAGCTCTTCAGACGAGCCAGGGGGGGAATCATCAACCCCCTCAACCTCTGCATCCCCCTCCGACCCTGCAAAGTCCAGGGACGAACGGGACCCCGATAAGGGGACCCCAGCCATAGCAGCCCCATCACCTTCGCCCTCTGAATCAGAGGATATTGAAACTCTGGGCCGTTTAGTGGATTGAGCAGCCACAAGCATTTGCACCTGAGCAGCCAGGTTAGCCACAACCGTGGCCAAATAGCCCCCCTCAGGGGAAACAGCAGCAGCCCCTTGTCCACCCAGCAAAGGTGGAGGAAATTTGCTTTCCTGAGAATCCATGCCCCCAGAAGTGTGTAGGAGAAAAAAAGGGTAACTGCCCCTTTAAAAGCGCGGCGTGCACAGCCCACCGCTCACACACACCTGCACAAGTCGACCCCCACAGGGAAAACTACAAACTTAGGCAAGGACACAGGACTAAGGAGGATAAAAACCTGGAGAGATCACTGCTGCTGCTGTATCGATCGGTGTGCCCAGGGAAAAGGAAGTGATGCACCAGAAGCCGCTCCTATAAAGCCTATAGAAGGCTACAAGAAAATGGCCGCCGGGGGAGGAGGTAAATGCAGTGCTACATGAGGCCGGAGCGATCGCCGCCAAAATGGCGGCGTTTGGCGCCAAAACCGCCGTTCCCAGCTTATAGAAGCCGCCCTCATAAGCCTGTAGTTAACATTAAAATGGCGGACCGCAGCATGTTGCACAAAACATGTACCACAGCATGCCCTACAACATATAGCATGTCACACAGAGAAATCACACAGTTAGTAAGACAGAACAGTGTATCACAGCCCCCCTCCTTGCAGCCCACAGCAGCATCCAGACAGGGAGCCCACAGTGTGAACAGACATGCAGGGTTACACAGTGCCAGACTGACACCCACTAAACAGACAGGTCTCCAGTACAATTACCTTAAGAATGGCGTGGGGAACCTGCACAAGCGATCAAGCCACTGCACATGTGACAGGGAGAGTCGCAGCCAGGACGCAGTAGAACTGCGGTGCGAAACCGCATGGCGTCCAGTGAGGTAGCCACCTCACCATAGCATCCCTGCAGCGAACAGGGATGGGTCGTTCACATATGCCAGGAAAAATACCTGACTGAACGCTCGATGGCAGGCTGGGAAGCCACTGGCCCACAATCTGCGACCAGGGGGGCCAGCCCGAGACCCAGCCCGCACGATCCTCTTCATCAGAAGAAACTAACTAATGCTGACAAAAGTAACAGCTAAGTAAAGAAAGAGAAAAAAAACTCAAATAAAATCAAAAAGAAGATAAAGGCTGAGACAAAATGCCCCAGCACAGAAACAGCCAGCTAACTCCTAACAGCTAGTCAATGAAACTGAGGTATGGAACAGGAAGCAGGAGGGTATTGACTGAGGGAACCACCCCCTGGGGGTGGGATATGTTAAAAGCTTTAATATTGACATATTCTGTTGCCTAGCTACTCCTACGGAGAAAGGTCAATTATCCCCATTGTGACGAATATGAAGAGGCGGCGACTGTCGGAGGACGTAAGAGAAAAATAAAATTAAAAAAAATAACTTTTTTTTTCTATTGTACGGTCACCACTCAGTGTCCCTGATCACCTTCACTCCAGTTATATGATGCTGTATTGCATTGATGACATTATGTTAAAAAAAAAAAAAAAAAAAAAAAAACAGCCATGCCTCTTACTAAATACCTTGGACTGCCTACTTTCCAAAAAGGGGTCAGCTGGGAGGTATTTTTACTATTCTGGCATTCTAGGGCTCCAAGAATTGAGATAGGCCATCAGTACATCAGGTTTGATTGATTTTCAGATTTATACCATAGATTTTGGACTCTATAACTTTGCTACAGACTACTGATTTGGGTTATTTTCAGCAAAGAAATGATGCAGAATACATTGTAGGCTACATTTATGAACAATTATTATTCTGCAAAATGTTAGAACAGAAAAAAGTGTTGTTTTTTTTCCCACAATTTTCAGTATGTTTTTGTTTATTTAGCAAAGAAAAAAAAACAGTGGTGATTAAATATCAAAAAAAGAAAGCTCTAATTGTGTGAACAAAATAATAAAAACTTAGTTTGGGTACAGTGTTGCATGACTGCGCAATTGCAATTCAAAATGCGACAGTGCCAAAAGCTGAAAATTGTCCTGGGCAGGAAGGGGGTAAAAGTGCTGGTATTGAACTGTAGTTGCCAGTGTGATTTCTTAATAGTCAGCATCTGTTATTTGATATAGTTGAGTTTAATTACAAATTACAGAAGCATCTCCACCCCTTATTTGTGTCATACCAATACAAACAAAAGAAAAAAAACATAGGAATGCCTAAACATTTGTAATTGCGATAATTTTCAGGGCGAAGAAATGCATTATCTGACAGAAATGAAGACATGTCTATATTTATGGCCATGACTGTATTAACAGTATTTCTATGTTAAATACGATTGTTTTATGTTGACAAGATATTCAGTTGGAGAGGCGTGGAATGAAAACGGGCAAAAGACACCGCTTTTAAGGAAGCAACCATCTTCCCCAGAACTCTCAAGCAGTAGTGTACCTAAGGTTGATGGAACACCCAAAGCAACTGCACCTGAAGATCAGCGCGAGAATTTCTCTGAGGAGAGGATTACTATAGACTGATCCTTGTCCAGGACCAGGCCCAAATATTCTAGTCGACAGGTTTGATTCCAAGGGTGATTTTTGAAGTTCAGAAACCAACTGAACCGTTCCAAAGTAACTACTGTCCTACGCATATTGGACTCCAGAAGAGAAACAGAGTGAACCCTGAGGAGATAATAATCCAGGTATGGAAATACCCTGGAAACACAGAAAGCCCAAGACCAGAACTAATATCTTAGCAGATACCCTGGGATAGTGTATAGGCCGAATGCAATACCACAAACTGTAAATGTGTGTTCTGAACTGCAAACCTGAGGAACCATTGGTGTGGCGGATAAACTGAGATGTGCAGAGATGCATCCTTTATGTCCACTGACGCAAAAGTCTCCCTGTTAAAATGAATGTGACCACTGACAGATTTCATTCGGAATGCTTGTACACAATGAAACCTATTGAGCCCCTTAAGACTCTGAATTGGGTGCATGTCACCATTTGGTTTGGAAACTGTAAAAAGGATTGGATAGAAACTTTAAAACTTCTCCTCTCTGAAGCGATCAGTCCCTGTGTAAGAAGACGACAGAGCTTGAAAAATAATTCATTTTTTTCTGTGGATTTAAAAACAAAATATCTGAGTGCATGAAACAAGGGAAATGAAGGCTTAGGAATTCCAAGTTGTAACCCTGAGATAATATGCTGCAAACCCAATCATCTGTAATCTCCCTGGTCCAAGTCAGTAAAGGCCAGCAATATTACCCCCCAAGAGTCCAAGAGTGAATGGGAATGCCCTTTCACTGGGAGGAGGAGTTTGAATCTTGGCTGGTTAAATACGGACCAAGAATCGAACCATGTATGGGCAGGCTGATTGTACCCAAGTCAATGCATTGATCAATCGACTTTGGTAAAACCAGCATGTCGGGTTTTTAGGATGTGATTATTGCACAATAGCTCCGCATGAGGGATTCCCCTATCAACACAGTCAATGGAATAGAAACCATTTTCTTTCCTGCAACCCATGCCTGTAGCAAAGAAAATCGTATCACACTATGGCCTGCTTTAGAAGGCTTCTTGGAAGTGAAATGAGGGACAAGTTTCTGTACTACTGACTTTTTAGTACAATCCTCTAGGCACCTAGCAGATTTGGCACCCCTACAATTAGAAACCTTTCCTTTCATCATCTGACGAGCCCAAAACCCTAAGGGCCTGACACACAACCACAGCTGCATCTATCGGTTGCATTGCCATCCTTACTGCATCCATAAAAAGATAGCTTTTTGTCCCCAGGCACCTTCAAGCTCTTGTTCAGATAGGAAACTGCCAGGTCTATTGTTAGGTTTTCAATAGGATACTGTTGCATAAACCTCTTTGTTGAGATAAAAACTTTTCCAGGGTGAGCCCAATCCACATACAATATATCCTTTAGATGAGGATGAACAGGAAAAGATTGGGGGTGCTAAGGCAGACAACCATGACCCCAATCCAGTAACTTTTGGAGAAGGCATCTCAGGAAGAGATAAGTTGGTTTAAACTACTTCTACCAGGACATCAACAAACCCCTTTTGAGACTGAGACAACCATGGGTTTCTTCAGGAGTAGACTCCTCAGAGAAATGGGATTTTTGTACTCACCGTAAAATCCATTTCTCTGAGTTAATCGATGGACACAGCGATCCATAAATCATAACTATAGGGTAAATCACCTTCAGCAGTAGTAGTACTAGGCAGAACAAAAAACTTGGCTACGCCCATGGATCGTCCTCAGCTGGTATATAACCCCTTCTGTGCTATAGGTGTTCAGTTTAGTAGCAAGCAGTATTAGAGGTATCAAAAACTCCTTAGAGGGGTGGGTGCTGTGTTGGTCGATGAACTCAAAGAAACGGATTTGTACAAAAATCCCATATTCTCTTCAGTTTGACAGACACAGTGCTCCATAAATCATAACTATAGGGACGTCCAAAAGCAGTGGCAAAAGCAAAATTAGGGGCGGGGAAAAAACCCAAGGCTAAACCACAAGAGCCCTAACTGGGTCATAGGAGACCCATCTGAAATAAAAATGTAAAGAAAAACACCCCTCAAGTGGGAACAGCCCCTCCTAAACAGCAGCCTGCAAAACCTTGCGGCCAAAAGAAGCATCTGCAGCAGAGCCGGATTAACATAGGGGCTATTGGAGGTGCAGCACCAGGCCCCCTCCCTTATGATAGGCCCACCCAGCCAGCAGCATGAGCCCGATTTCTCCTGTCCATAAACGTCTACGGGACAGGAGAAGCTGTTTGTAAATGTAGGGGTAGCTGGCTGCCCCTGTGTTGGCTCAGTGCGAATATTACAGTGTCACAGAGCACAGTTCCCCCTGCACAAATGGAAGAGGAGAGAGACTGGATTGGTTCTGCCTTCTCCCGCCCCTGTCCCTCTGTGCCCGCCCACACCAGTCCATACAGTGAAGTGAAGGAATTTATACACAGAGCAGCCATACAACATGAATAAGATATGTGAGTGATAAGCCTCCAGGAACCATCCATATGTAAGCTCAGTGACTGGACTCTTCCTCCTGCCTCCTTTCTTCTCTCCCTCCCCCTCTTTTTTAACTTTTTCCTCCAGCTTTATCTGCTAAAACTGCAGCCAAAGTGTTTAGAATTGTGTCATCAGTCTATGGTAGTACTTAGTCCTTTGTGCGTTTAAGTGGGTTCACACTGGTTTGCTATGGTTTGTCCCATTGGGTGTGTATCCACAGTTTTCCTGCGTTTAAGCCACAGTCTTATTGATTCCTATTAGGTTGCATGTTTTTTTTTCTGTATTTTCTGAAAGCACAACAAAATTCCTGAATGCTGCATCTTTGGTACACTTTCAGAAAATGCAGCAAAAACGTGCAACCTAATAGAAATCAATAGGATTGCAGCTAAAACTACAGGAAACTGCGGATACACAATCAATGCGGCCAAACTGCAGCACACTAGTGTGAACCCAAAGGCTTGTACACACTTGCAGCAGGCACTGTCACTAAACTGAAAAGTGACCGGCAGTGAGGAGGTGATATCATACCTCTTCACTGCATGTTTTTACCCCCCAAATGCCAATTCATGCAGGTAATAGTATGGTTCACTTTGAACTCCACCTTATTTCTGTCGCTCTCTTTAGGTATTCAATGAGCTCTCATCTTATTTTCTACACATGCAATACCTAAAAAAAAAAAAGGAATTGAAATAAGGTGGAGTGCAAAGTGAATTTCTACACTTAAGCGGAGCACTTCACAGAACATTTTAGGACATTGTTAAAGTATAACTAAATGCAATTTTTTTTTTCTAGTTTGTTGATAGAGTGAAGAGGGATTCGATCCTTTGTCAGGTTTCCATCACTGCCTGTGTCCCTGTTAGGGAGATTTACCCTCTCGGTCTCTATTTGTCCTGTTTACTGTTATCATCAAATGTGGAAGTAAATGAAAACCCTAAATTTTGGGTGTCCCCAGAGCAGGAATAGAGGGGAAATCATCCAATGGTGACACTAGTTCTGGTGACAACCAGGGATTCCCTAACTTTGGAGGGATTTTCTCTCACTTCCTGTTTGGCTATGGGACAGGAAGTGAAGAGAAATCACCTCAATGGGACACAGATTGGAAAAAAATCTGACAGGGGTATGAGCCTTGTTTCAGACTATTGCAAACACAGACATCGCATGCGATTTGCACCACATTGCTATGCAGATCACATGGGATATCTGTGCAATGCAAATTCAGCCATACATTTTGTATGGCTAAACTCCCATTGCATTCCCAAGAAAATGCTGAAGGAACCTTTTTTTTTCCTCGCACTGGAATCGGATCCCATGCGATCCAATTCCTGTCCAAATTCACAGTTTGCAATGCGATCTGCAAACCAATCTGGGGGTTACATATAGTAGATGAGGTTGAATAAAGACAATAGTCCATCCAGTTCAACCTGTGTAGGTGTGTGTGGCTGTAATCATCTCACATAGCCCTGAATGTTCTGATCCTTGAGATGTACGTCTAAGAGTCTTTTGAAAGCCACCATACTTCCCGCAGAAACCACCTCTTGTGGTAGAGAATTCCACAATCTTGTAGCCCTCACAGTAAAGAACCCCCCACGTTGCCTGAGGTTAAAACGCTTCTCCTCTAATCGCATTGTATGCCCTCGAGTCCTCGTGCAATTCCTTTGATTGAACAGCTTTTTTTCTAAGCTGAGATCCCCATTGAGATATTTGTAAATTGCTATCATGTTCCCCCTCAGGCGTCTTCTCCAGGGAGAATAAATCAAGCGATTGCAGACGCTCTTCATAATTAAGGTCCTTCAATCCCCTAATCAGTTTAGTTGCCCTTCTCTGGACTCTCTCCAGCTCCAACACATCCCTCCTGAGGACTGGCGACCAGAACTGGACAGAATACTCCAGATGCGGTCGGACCAGAGTTTTATAAAGTGGAAGGATTATAGTCTTATCTCTGGAATACATCCCTTTCTTTATGCATGCTAATATTCTGCTGGCTTTGGCAGCTGCTGATTGACATTGCATGCTATTGCCTAATCTATCATCAACCAAGACTCCCAGATCTTTCTCCATTTTTGATTCCCCCAAGGGTTCCCCTCCTAACGTGTATTGTGATTTTATGTTTTTAGTCCCCAAGTGCAAAACCTTACACTTCTCAACATTAAACCTCATTTGCCATGTCGTTGCCCACTCCGTTATTTTGTCCAGGTCATTCTGTAGGATATCTGCTTCATGCTGTGAAGATATTGCCCTGGCCAATTTTGTGTCATCTGCAAGAACTGACTATGGGACAGGAAGTCCCTTTGTTTTGACACCGGCAGCTGTTTGCAGAGCAAAGTATGAACTGCCTGCGGGGAGATGCGATGCGGGAACCCGCACAGGAATGGCGGTGGCTCCCCCATCGCAGTAGTGTGAACCCAGGCTAACCCCTCCTTACTCTATCCAAAATAAAATAAAAGCTCTTTGGGTACACTTTAAACCCAGAGACTGGTGGCCTTTTATTAGTAGGAATAGTGTTGCACATAATATCAGAGATATTACTCCACCCAAAACTGAAGTTCTGTATATTTTCTTTTTGGTGCCACACTATATTGCATTGTTTGATACACAGGATTTAAAATGTCCTTTTATTAAGGTTTACACCTCCCCTACCCCCCTCCCTTCCTCCTCCCTGTCTCTCCCCCATCTTCTCCCTTATGGCACAATAATAATGAGTATTATGTGGGTACAATGACTTTGGCATGAGTGTGATGTGTATATAGTGACTAAGATTCTGTTTAAAGTGGAGTTCCACCCAAAAGTGTAACTTCTGCTTTAAGGCCTCCTGACCCCTTGATATGCCACATTTGGCATGTCCTTTTTTTGGAGGAAGCGGGTACCTAGATTTGACAGGTACCCACTCTCACTTCCTTAGCAAAAAATAGTTTGCTTTTTTATTTTATTTATTTCTATAAAAAGGCCCACCAAAATCTTCAGCACCAGGCCCATGATGCTCTTAATCCGGCCCTGATCCGCAGAGGCCAAAATATCTACTTTGCAGAATTTGGTTAAAGTATGCACCGACAACCAAGTGGCCGCTTTGCAGACTTGAGCTATTGACGCTTAATGACGGAAGGCCCAAGAAGTACTAAACGCCCGAATAAGGAAGGCAACACAATGTCCTCATTCAAATGGAAGTCAGAGACCACTTTGGGCAGGAATGACAGACAGGGACGAAGAACCACTTTATCTCCATGGACCACTAAATAGGGAGTACGACAGTATAATGCCACCAATTCCAATAACCTGTGACCAAGAATGCCACCTTCTGGGACAACGTAGGCAAGTGAAAATCATGAATATTCTTAAATGGAGGTTTCTGGAGAACCAAGAGCACCAAGTTTAAATCCCATGGTGGCAAAGGAGACCGTACAGGTGGAGCCACATGTCAAACCCCTAATGGAAGGTACGAACTCAATAGTGCGTGGCTAGGGGTCGGTGACAGAAGATTGCCATGGCAGACACCTGGCCACTGATGGTACTCAAGGCCAACTTCTGCTCAATGCCACGTTGAAGAAAGGCCAAAAACCTAGCTACAGAAAAGGAGCGAGGATGAGCGCCAATCGACTCACCAAATGTACGTTTTCTGCGTACAAAGGTATATCTTGCTAGAAGTCGACTTCCTCACCTTCAATATAGTAGGGATCACTGATCCAGACAAACCTCTATCCCTCCAATAGCTAAGCCATTAAAACCAGCAGCTGAAAAGCAGGATGGTAGATCAGCCCTTGGGACAACTGGTCCTCCTAGAACATCTATGGCACCTGCCAGAGGAACCTGTGACCTCGGCACGAACCTTGGTATTCTCCTGTGGAGCCGAACCTGCTGAAGGAGCTGCATACAGAACTGTGCAAATAGAACTGTCTTGAAGGTGGACACCACCAGACTCAGAAGCTGAGAGAAGACTGTCTGTGTGACAGAAGCCGGCAATTCACGGCCCGTGGTTCCTGAAGTTTGACCAGAAGGAGGACCACCCTGGTCAACATTAGATCCAGAGTCTGACCCAGGTGATTCAATTCCCTGGACGGGGATAGGGGGGACCTTGGATAGTTTGGACGTCCCCCAAACATTTGCAGGAATTATATCCGCACAAGACGACTAAAAACCCTGAAACTGACAAACTCTGCCCCCTACTTTGGTATCCTCAATAGAATAATTTTGTGGATCCCCTTGACGCTCACAAAGGAGGTCCACGAGGCCGGAAACCAGCAAAGATGTCCCCCCACCCCAGTCATGGGTGAGGGCAGACCTCCATGGTGAATGGGTCTTGTCTGCGAGTCCGGAGAAGCCAGCTCTAGATTTGAAAGATCTATTTCCCTTATCTGCAGTCCCGGAAGTCCGAAATA
Source organism: Pelophylax lessonae (assembly GCF_965119305.1). Classification (NCBI taxonomy): domain Eukaryota; kingdom Metazoa; phylum Chordata; class Amphibia; order Anura; family Ranidae; genus Pelophylax; species Pelophylax lessonae. The sequence continues at coordinate 311,978,131 of NC_138768.1, read as the reverse complement.
ATTTTTTATGGGCTGAGGAGGAGGGGCCACATTTGTGACGAGGCTCCTTCCCTTTCCTGAACTGTGGCAGGAAGGTACACTTCTCCCTCGTGAGACCCTTAATGATGTCATCCAGAGTAGCTCCAAACAGGCGATCGCCTTGAAAAGGTAAATAAGAGCTTTCTTGTTAGACCAATCTTAAGCCACAGCACGTGCCTAATCACTACCGCTGAAACAGTGAGCTTGGACAGCAAGGGAGCCACATCCAAAGCTGCATCACATAAGAACTGCAGCCTCTGGACCAACTGGTCCGCCAGATCAACGTAAGCAGAGGGAACCTGCTCATTCCCCAGACCCAGGCACAAAAGTTTGGCCCATTCAGTTAGGGTCTGCGACATCAGGGCTGAGGTCAAGACTGGTCGCACTGCCTAACCAGCCATAGTAAACATGCAGCGCACCCCAGCCTCCGCTTTCCTGTCAGCTGGGTCTTTAAAGGATGGAGATTCCTCTACTGGGATCTTGATTGCTTTATGCAACCTGGAAATAGGAGGGTCCACCACTGGTGGACTAGTACACTTTTTTAAAAGTGATTCCTCAAAGAAGTAACGTACTGAGAAAAATTTGGGGATCACAAAGTATTGCTTTGGTTGCCCCCACTCCTTATAGACAAATCTGTCAAAATAAGGAAAATAAGGAAACCTCTTAGCTGTACGAGGGGACTTGTGTGTATTAATAGAACCAGCCACATCCGTAGCCACATCAGCCACATCCTCCATTTTCAAAGTCTCATGCACTGCAGTAATAAGTGCGTCCACCAGCGTTTTCTCATTCTCTGCTGGGACCGTGGAGGAATCATCCTCACTATTGGAAGAATCTGAGGCCTGATATCAAATCCCACTGGATGGGCCACGTCCACAGCGGCACCAGGCTCTGAATCAGATGAGATAGACTGAGCAGGAGAAGACAGGGGATGCTTTCTCCTGGTCCTTTGCCCACACGCCACTTCCACCTGGGATACCAAGGACTGTAGGACCGCCGACAGTGCAACAATGGGGAGCTGGGGTTCCAAGGGACCCGGCATCTCCATGAGGGGTTAAATTGGGGGACATGTGACCCTGAGGCTTCATAGGATAAGGGAGACCTTGCAGCACAAAAAAGTTTTTGGCACTACTATGGATCCCCCACGCTCAGGGCACCTACTGGCAGTGAAAGAGAGGGATAGGGACCCCCAAGGAGTCACCACTACCAGCCAGGGCAGTGCTGAAATTCAGACCTAGAAACTGCCCTAAGAGGCATCCTGTTCATATATCCCGGGAATAAGAGGAAGAGCCCAGGCATCACCACGCGGCTCCGGCCGTCTCCAGCATCACACTGGACTAAGGGGAAATGGCTGTTGTGATGTCACAGACTACAAAAACATGGCTGCTGGCCGGAGACAAAGCAAAACCAAAGAAAAATGGCCACCGCGACTAACTTCCCTAACATTGCTTCACCGAACACTCTGTACAGACTGTCAAGATCCATCCTGCGCCATCTGCACCGGGACCTCTAAAAGGTACTGTACTCCACACGGCAGGACATACACCATCCCATGGAATTTACAGAGGGGGACATTGGGGAGAAACCCAGGGGTCTTTGCTGTGTCCTCTGCGCTGGGACCCCCACCAGACGCAAGGTCTGGGGTCATTCACAGAGGTAGGGGGAAAACACAGCTCAACTGAGGGATTTTTTAGGATGGGAGGAGGGAACCTGCAGGCAGGCCCGACCATTCCTGGAAGGTACCCGCGTCCACCCCAAACCACACAAAGGGGGAGAGGGGGCATTGTACTTACCGTTCTATGGTGCGGGTGACGCTTCAGACAGAGCTTCTCGCCACCTAAGTGGGGGAGCTGTCGGCCAAAGGAGTGCTGCGACTCAGACAAGTACCCGGTCGTATGAGACCCTGTGAGATATTTAACTTGTGGGCTAGCCTCTGTCCATGAGGCTATGTTGTGACCGACCTAGCGCATAGCCATGGTCTACACAAGCTCGCTGGACTGGGGGGGACCACTGGATCTAGATTATCCAGCCCGTCGCCCAACCTGACAGTCGATTGTAGATTTCCCAGGAGAAAAAGCAAAAAGATGCAAGGAAGGAGAAACAAACTGAATACCTACAGCAGAGAGGTGTTAAATATTAGCTGAGAACGTCCCATGGGCGTAGCCAAGTTTTTTTTTCTGCCTAGTACTTTTCCTGCAGAAGGTGATATAACTCTAAAGTTATGATTTGTGAAGCGCTGTGTCAGTTCATCAACTGAAGAGAAAGATAGTTTACATCCACCCCTGAAGATCACACTTTTTCAAGCTGATCCCACACTAGTTTCACCTCCATGAAATGGGAAGGGGGGAGCTTTTTTATTTGTGACCTATGCCAATTAAAATTCTTTATCAACACAAAGGAACTGGGGGAAGGTGCAACAAATGGAGCAGAAAAACCAGCAAATGAATTAGAGCCACACAGAACTGACAGAGGAGACATTGCAAGCGGAACTCTCACTAGGATCCTCTCTGAAGGATAGAGAAATTTTTGAAACTTCACCCCTACTTTTCCCATCTCTGTGCCATAGTTTGAGAAATTAAGCCTACCGACAATATGTGGGCTCTAGCTGTGAAAACAGTCCAAAGTCAGCTGGGAGGGGCTATGGTATTAGCACCAATAAAAGAAATGGGCAATTTTGGGACTTTAAGTGAGAAACTGGCGAGCACTGCTCAGTGTCTCCATCCCTGTATGTAGTCAATTGAAAAGCAAGGGGGATAAATAAAGGTGTGTGGAAAACAGCCGGTCCCTAGTTTGAAATACTTACCCACCAGTCTGCTAACAAACCAAATAAACCTGTCTAACAATTTAGGTTAAAAACAGGAGTTTAGTTAACACACATTTGCCAATGCATGCGGAAGCTGCAAGACCAACAACAAGGCATCCTGTGTAACTTGCAGAACCTAACACTAAATAACACTGCTCAACCTGAGTGTCTGAGTGTCTTCACAAAGACACTCAGGTTGAGCAGTGTTATTTAGTGTTAGGTTCTGCAAGTTACACAGGATGCCTTGTTGTTGGCCTTGCAGCTTCCGCATGCACTTGCAAATGTGTGTTAACTAAACTCCTGTTTTTAACCTATATTGTTAGAGAGGTTTATTTGGTTTGTTAGCAGACTGGTGGGTAAGTATTTCAAACTAGGGACCGGCTGTTTTCCACACACCTTCATTTATCCCCCTTGCTTTTCAATTGAGATGGTATTAGCACCAGCCAAAGTAACTGTCCCAAAAAGGTGTTATGCTTGTACCCTGGGGTGAAATGTAAAAAAAGAGTTACTGCCTCTATGTAGTTCAGAATTCCTGAAAGTGGTGTGCACTAAGCCCTCAGTACCACAGGAACCTGTACAAAGCTCTCCTGGTTTAAGATGTCTTACATGAATTAGCTCTGCCCCCAATTAGAACTACAGCGTACTGCAAATGCAGCACTGTGCATGTGTCCTAGCCGCCCATGCAGCAAAAAGAGGGCAGAGAGCATGCACTGTCCCAACAATGGTGCCAAAAAACATCCGACTGTCCCTCCTAAAACCGCTTCTGAGATGTAGCAGTCACCAGAGGGGACACACAAAACAAATATAAAAAAGTCTATAGGATGACGAAACGCGTTTGTGGAGTTAGGAGCTAACAGCTGATGCTACCCTGCAACCATTACCAACCAGACAGCGGTAAGCCGGTGGCTACAAGATTGTGCATATTACAGCTGGCACAGCTTTCAGTGCTTTTTTTATGTGAGTGAGCTACTTTTAGACTTTATAGTAATACATTAATGTTTACAGAGAGCACTAGATGATATGTAGTTTGTTTTATATGGCCGGTAATATATGTGAGCAAGGAGAGAGATGGGTTGTGAAACACTTAAGGATATCCATCCATCCGCACAGATCTCCACAAATCCCTAAGGCTCCTTTCACACACTCCGTCCGTTGGACGGAGTCCGTTTTTCTCAGCGGGGGATCGAGCCGCCGATCCCCCGCTGAGCAGCAGGACGACAGCTGTGTCTCCGCGCTGTGTGCGGAGACACAGCTGACAGTTCCCCATGCATCTCTATGGGGGAAATCGGATGTCAACGGACCGTCAGTCCGTTCTCACCCGATCCCATCCGATCCGCTGGACGGATGGAAAATAGGGTTTCCATCCGTCCAGATTTGACGGATCGGGTCGGATGTCAGCGGACATGTCTCCGCTGACATCCGATGCCCCATAGGAATGCATGGGGGGACCGTTCAGATCCGCCAAAAAAACGGACAGGCGGATCTGAACGGTCCGCCTGTGTGAAAGGGGCCTAAAGGGGAACAGCATGTCTTGACTCTCCGGTGAAACAGGAGTCAAAGCTCGAGGTGAGCTGCTAGCGAGCACAGGTGGTGGATAACATGAGCACCTGTTTGATTTAGGTTGATCGTTCTACACCGAGGTGGCAAGAACACTCGTTATAAGGATTAATTCAACTGTTTTTTACAATTTTTTTGTATGGGTTTCATCATTTTGGACATTTGTGCACATTTGTTTGCTCCCTGATATTTTTTTGCACAATTTGGACGATAATTTGGAACATTCAATATAAGGATTTTTTTTTTTTTTTAAACTTTTTCTTATCCTTTTTACCTATTGGGACATTTGTGTAGATTTATTTGTTCACGTATAGCTTTTGCAGGTTTTGTCACACAATAATTGCACTAAACTTAAATAGATGGTTGCGCTGTACTAACTTTATATTTGTATTATTTGAAGATGAGGGGGAATACACTTTTTTGCAGTACTGGCAGCAATTATCTCATACTTTGCTTTTGAATTTTCTGAAATTTTAATCATTTGTTGAAGAATATTTGTTGGATAATTTTCTATTTAGCTTTAGTTGCGCTGATTAGGATATATACACAAATAAAATTAAAGCCTGCAGTGGGCGGGATTAGGGAAGATACCAAGGGGACAAGTAAAAATACTACACTTCTCCACATCCCACAAGGTACAACAATAGAGGGACCCCCATCAGAGGCATTTGCCAATCCAAAATTTACCAATCACAGAAGGCATGCCAATTGGGCTTTCAGGGTCATGACTTCCAGAATGGGAATCACCGCTCTGGACCTCTATAGCACTCTGCTAAGTCAGCAAGCAAAGTAAGGATTGCACAGACTTCTGCTATGCCAGGGTCTAGCGCCAAAGGCAACCTTACAGGACGTCTATGCAGGTTTGCTACGTGTTGTGTACCATTTCTCTTGGCCTGAGGCCGTAAACAAAAGATGCGGATATAGTCCCATCTCCGGTCCCTACTGGGAATCTTGAGAAAAACAAGTTGAAAACATAAAGCTTGCATGCAGAGATTGCACAGAGATGACCATCACCAAAGAAACTAGAAAAATATGATGCTATGCCTCACTGGTAGTGTAATTTGTAGATTTAATTTGTGTTATGTCTGGGAGGGGGATCACTGTATTTTTTGTCTGCTAGAGTCCAATCACCTGATGGTAGCAACATTACCCTGTCCTAATGTCCTGTGAGGTACGATAGAGAAATGTTAAATTAGATTCAAAGCAATTCGAAGCAGAAGAGCACTTCCACACATGTGACTTGGGCATAATTAGAGGTTATTCTGCACACTTAGGATTCTGATTACTGGATAATATTGATGGTGTAACAAGAAAGTGGGTCTAGGAAAAGAAACAGCTGCCTGGCTAGAGCTTACACCTCCACTGACATGCTGGCTTTCCTTACAGCTACACAGGTCTGTGGAATAGATAAAAAGTGGGCCAAGGCAAAAATGTAATCGCAATGTGGAAATGTAAGAATTCAATATTACATCCTTGTCTAACTACTAAAATGAAAAACAAATACTTTTGGTCCAGAGCATGATAAATTACATTAAATATAAACACTATATATTCACTTTAAATAAATTTAAACAAGTACATTTCTCGTGTGTAGTTACTGTAAAGGAATATTGGAAACAAAGTCCTTCACTCTTTGCTTATTTACCTTTCTGTACAGCCTTAGTTGACACAAGGACATCTGCATCTGGACTGTCTGTCCGCTGCAAAGATTGCAATGGCACATGAGAGTCAGTCATTGAGGCTTTGGCCTGCTCAGAAAAGTAACACAAGTTAAAAAGCAATACTGGCTTTTGAGAGACATAATATTTAACTTTAACACAGACACAAGTTGTAAGGGTGGAAGCATAAAAAAAACAGTATTTTCCACAGTAGCACAAAGCATTTTGGACATACTGGAATCTCTTCATGTGATTAATCAATCTTTTTTAGAGGAAAAAATAAATGTAAAATAACTTTATCATGTTCACTTGAGGAAGGGACATAACATCTAGTGATCTAAATGGTCATCTATGCAAGTCAGGGTCATCTCTTTGCACATTCTACTGCTATTGTTTTTTTGGTGCACTACTGGTCTTGCTCTTTTAGGCTTAGATCTAGAAAACCACAAGCAGCCAGGTTTGATTAGTTTGGTATATGATTTGCCTGTATTCTGCAGAGTTACATTTGGGAAAATAATTATTGGACTACCTGCAGATTTTGTAGGTTTGTCCACTTACAAAGAAATTAAGGTTCTATCATTTTTATCATAGGTGTATTTTAAATGATAGACACAGAATATCAACCTAAAATTCTGAAAAAAACATGATACAAATGTTATATATCGAGTTGCAGTTCAGTAAGTAAAAACTGGATTTTTGTAAGATCTTTACCATAAAATCCTTTTCTCTTGAGTCCATTGACAGACGTAGCTCTCATACTTCTTAGACCATTGGGTTATGCTGCCCCCTGCAGGAGTAGTACTAGGCAGTGAAAAAAAAAAGCAATTCACCACGCCCATGGGGCTGTCCCTATAGGCATAGCCCCACACACCCTGCTCCAGCACAACTGTTTTGTTGCAAGCAGTGAAAGAAGTCAAAAAAACATCCCCACATCAGAAGGACTCAAGAGAAAAGGATTTTACGGTAAGATCTTACAAAAATCTAGTTTTCTCTATCGTCCATTGACAGACGCATCTCTCATACTTCTAAGACCATTGGGACGTCTTAAAGCAGTATAGGCATTAGGGATGAGGAGAAATCAACCAGATAGTAAACAAACTCCAAAGGCTAAACTTAGCCAACTGGGTAACATGAAGCTCAACCAGGAACAACAGGAGCTCACCAATGAAAGAAAAAAACCCCTAAAAGAGAAAAAAAAAATGATTCTCTTATAAAACCGCAGCCTGCAAAACCTTGTGGCCATCCGAAGATGCCAACTAATCTACGTTGTAGAATTTAATAAAAGTGTGCACAGACGACCAAGTGGCTGCTTTACAAATTTGCACTACTGAGGCCTGATAGCGAAAAGCCCAAGAGGCACTCAGCGCTCTAGTAGAATGAGCCTTCACAGGGAAAGGAGGAACCTGACCGTTCAGTGAATAAGCCTGAACAACCGTCTGCCTGATCAATCTGGATATGGTCACAGCAGACGCAGCCAAACCTTTCCGAGGTCCTTCGGTAAGAAGAGAGCCCGATTTTCTATAAGACTCAGTTACCATCAGATAAACCCTTATCACCCGAACCAAATCCAGAGAGTGCAAGGCAACTTCCTTGGGATGCGTAGGCTTAGGACAAAGGAGGCATCACAATGTCTTCATCGAGATGAAAATCCGACACCACCGAAGGAAGAAAAGACGGATTAGGCCAGGAGTACCACTTTATCTTTGTGAACCATCAAATAAGGCGAACTACAGGACAGAGCCGCCATCTCAGACACACTGCGGGCAGATGTAATTTTGCCACTAGAAAGGCCACCTTCTTGGATAAAGAAAGCAGAGAAATGTCCCTAATGTTCTCAAAAGGAGGCTTTTGAAGAACAGACAAACCCAGATTGAGAATAAAAGTGATAATCAAGGCATTAGCAGCCAACGGACATTGGAAGTAAATGGCCAAGGCTGACACTTGGCCCTTGACAGTGCCCAAAGCCAACCACTGCCCAAACCCTTTTTGTAAAAAAGGCCAAAACCCTAGCTATAGAAAACAAGCGAGGGTGCAGCTGCAGCGATTCACACCAGGAAATGTATGATTTCATCATACGATGATAGATCTTCCTGGACGTCGATGTCCTGGGCTAGAAAAGTGTAGGAATCACAAAAGTGTAGGAATCAGAAAGACCTTTACCCCTCAGCACCGCGCTTTCAACAGCCATGCCATTAAAGCCAGCGACCGTAAAGCAGGATGGAGGATCTGGCCCTGGGACAGCAGAGCCTCCCGCAGAGGAAGTCTCCACAGAGGATGGACGACCAGTCGTCTGCATAGCAAGCCTGACGAGGCCAGTCTGGGGCCAGCAGAACAATCGGAATTCATTCCACCACCACCCTGTGAAGAAACCTCGGCAGGAGTTTGAGCGGAGGAAAGGCATTAAACAGCCGATACTGGCTCCAAGGCGCCACCAAAGCGTCTGCGGCATCAGCCAGAGGATCCGAGACCTGGCCACAAACCTCTGAACTTTTCTGTTTAGGCGAGATGCACACAGATCCACCTCTGGAGTTCCCCCCCCCCCCCCCCGCGCACACAGGAGATGAAACCCCTCCAGGTAAAGGGACCATTCCCCTTGATCTATCACCTGACGACTCCGGTAATCCGCTTGCCAATTCTCCACACCCGGAATGCAGACTGCAGAAAGAGCCGGAACATTGTCTTCTGCCCATATCAGAATCTCGGCCACCTCCTTGGCCGCCAGGACACTCCTCCAGAAGCTCTGAACGGCTTATATTTTTCTTACCCCCCGCCTGTCCACCGGATCCGTAAAAACTGGGGAATCTTCCACAGGCACTATAGTAGATTTGTTGAACCTGGAAACAGGATGATCGACCTTAGGCGGTACCGTCCAACGGTTGGAAACCGTCTCAACAAAGGGATAATGGCGTTTAAAGCGCTTAGGCATGAGTAGCACGTGCTTGATGCGCCCCTATTGGTCATTACCAATATCTTGAAATTCTCTGGACAATCGAAAACCTTGCCCAAATTCCCGTATCCCTGCCGGCGTGGGTTCATCTGCCATTTTCAAAGTTTCCCTCACTGAAACAATCAGGGCTTCCACCAAAGCGCGTTCCCATGCTGCAGCTGAAAAGGACAGGTCCTCTTCACCATCCAATTGCGAGGACAGCGACCCCTCAGGTAGGGGGGCGTCTGCGGCGACCATATCAGTCTCTGAATCAGAGGACCCCACCAATGATGGTGAAGGCAGCGGCCGTTTGGGGCTAATGAGCTTTTTCATAACAAAATCGACCTTGGTCGCCAGGCTTTCCAGTGCTGCTGAAATCGCGTCCAGCGACTGCGACCTGGAAGGTCCGGCAGGTCTGAGGGTTAAATCGCTACCTGGGACTCCATAGTCTGTGAAGAAATATATTTCTGTGAAGAAATATAACAAGAATAGTCACAAATCAGACTATGATGAGGCTAGTTCATCTGCCAAGAATCCAGAGAAAATTGCAAGTCCTTGGAAAAGCGTGTCATCTAAATGCAATAATGAATGTAGGGAGAGGATCTTCTAGCTATATTGGTGAAAAGAAAAACCACCAATGCATTTCTTATATATAAAGTCAACACAAATAGTTCTTCCCTCCACCCTGCCTATGCACTCATCAGATGTCTGGTGTATAAACCAGATACTGTTGTCACCGCACCCGGGATCGTTCCCACAGTCAGAACCTGGTGTCCTTAACCCTCTCGCATCCACTGCTAGTCAGGATGAACAGGATAACTGTCAGATCCACTTAGATTGTGCCCAGGGTTCAAAACAGGCCGCATGGAACGCTCACCAACTCTCTCCCCAGGTTCTGCTTCACATGTACTCCGATCACCGCCCCCACTCAGCACCAACAACAGGTTAGTGTCCACTGTGAGCATCTTCCAAGACATTGAAGAAAAAGGACTTGCCAAATACCAGCTGCAGACTGGAAATCCTTCATGCTAGGGTGAACAGGATGATCCAGAGATGGAGTCTACTTGTTACACACAGTCAAAATGCTATGGTCTGGAGTAAAGCTGGGTGTATGGTATTGCCTCGAAGTAAAGCCATTAGAAGGCCCAAGATGGTCATGCAAAAACAAATGGTTGGATGTCTCCTGGACTATAAGGTCCACACCTAGGAGCAGCTTGTTCAGAGGAAGGTAAACCATGGATTGGGCCATTTCCAGAATCAGTTTTAGATACTCTAAGCGGTGCATAAGCTGCAGAGCTGAATTCTAGAGATTCATCCGACTTTATGCAGTCTCCACTGTTCAAAAAAATTCACTGACAAGGGCTAGACCAACTGTTCATTCAGGAAGAAGTTGTCAAGGTATCCCACAATGAGCTGCTATGGGCATTTCAGGAAGAAGGGCTACTTAATTATGTTGCATTCCCACAGAGTTTTATCTTGGAAATTTGGTGGAGATTATTAGCTAAATCCTCAAAATAGTGCAAGGTAACCTGCAATAGCTCCAACTTGATGGAGGACAGATGGATCCATAAGAATGAACCCAGGGTCTCCAGCTATGGCTTTGGACCAGACAGCTCAGATTCAGCAGACCAATATAGTAGCAACAGCAGGTTGCATAGCAGAACCAGCTATGGAAAACCTTAAGAGGGCTTCTAAACGCTTATTCACAGGGTCCTTGATCGGGACATCCTCAATAGAGACAGTAAGGGTTTTATAAAGGAAGGAAATGGCTGGATCCATAAAAGGGACCATCCACGTCTTCAGCAACCCCACCCTCAACAGGGTATCACTGAGGAAAGCACTACATATGGACAAAGGTTTCAGGATGAGACCAGTCACCGTACAGAATATGGACACACAATAAAAAAAAATAAAATAGTATCCTTCAGCTTGGGATAAATATAATCAAATTGGATATCCTCTTCTGCAGCCTTCTGTGCCAGATGATGACCCCCTGTAATTTGAGGCCTCTAATAGGGCAGAAAACTCTCCATAAAATCAAACATAGTGGCTCAGAATTCCTCTCTCGAAAGACAGAAGGAGTTACAGAAAAGGTACTACAAAACTTCAGAATGCCTCCCCAACAACCCCCCCCCCAACTTGGTAAAAAATTAATATTATGTAAAAAAAAAAAAAAAAAGTTTGCTTCTATCAGGGCAAAGAGAGAAGTCATCCTAACACTAGCAAAAACAGAGGCTTTCTGTGAGTGGGAGGGGATATGCCAGAGTTGTACATTCAGCCTCATTTGCCTGTGTTAAAATCATCTGAAGTCAGTCCTCAAGGACTAAGATCCTGTACAATTAAGAGACTGATGGGTTGATTTACTAAAGGCAAATAGACAGTGAACAATGCAGTTGCACTCATTTTCTGCAAAGCTTCGTGAATGTGGTAAAGCTCGGCCGCTTTCCATCATTCAATCATGTGCATATTGCGTTTTTTTTATTTTCCTTGCGCCGGATTCATTACAAAGTAAAGCTTCACCGCATTCACTAAGCTGTGAGGAAAATGAGTGCAACTGCAAAAGCACAGTACAGTTGAACAATTCTATTTACCTTTAGTAAATTAACCCCAGAGTCTTACACTGCATAGCTGAAATGAAGCAATTCCAGCACCATACAGCAAGGAAAAGCAACATTTTCTACAGTGGCACAAAGACATTCTATAAAATAATTTGTACTGTATTGTGTATAGATATTTCAGTATGGAAGCCTACATGGATTAGTGGGAACAAATATGCCTGTAAATATATTAAGCCATTACTTCTTACCTTCACCTCTACTTCATTCAGCTCTTTCTTTTCCACTACCTTTGATCGTTTTGCTTTCTCAGGTTTAGGTGTTGAGACAATATCTTCATCATCATCATCATCATCGTCGTCTTCTTCAACTACTATCTGTTGAGAAGTTCGCTTTCTCACACTGGTAATCTACATTTAGAGAAAAAGCATATTTTCTGAACAGGCTCGGGAGATGGATTTAGTTTATCAACAGGAGTAACAAAGATTTTCCAAAAATCAAATAGAATATATTATAAAAAAAAATAATACAAAAAGATGAAAAACACTATTTATCTTGATAACCAAGATGTATGGCTAATTTAGACAGGCAAGCAAACCAACCAAAGATGAAGAAACTTTTTTTCCCGGATGTGGTTTGTATGCTGATATAAAATGTTCTTAGGGGTGCAACATTAAACACACATTCTATAGCTTGGATTATATTTTAAAACATTTGAGAAAAAATGTGCCGTTTACACATTTCAGCAAGTATGCTGCTACAGAAGAGCTTACTAAAATCAAGTCTGTGTTGGCATCATAATATACTCAAGTGCGCTTAACAGGAACATTTGTTGGAGGGAACCTTTTCTGAATGGAGTGCCCAAGAAGTACATGAAGCCAGCATTTTGAGTTCATCAGAAACCCAAAAAGACTGAAATATGGGAGAAAAAAAAAAAGTTGTGTTTAAAACAGAGTAGAAGTTGCTGCCTTACCACAGGGCTTTTACTTCTAACAGGTTTCTTTGCTGGCAGGGACTTAGAAGACTTCAAGTTTGGAGAGGACAATACTGTGAGTTTTGAAGAGCGAGTAGTTTGAAGAACACTAGGTTTTGATATGGAAGGTGAGGCTTTCACAGTTGGTACTATTTTGCTGATGTTCTTAGTAGTGTTGTTAGTTTTAACGGCAGTAACAGGTTGGGGTTGAGCTCTTGATGTGCTGGCTCTTTCACTGTTTAGCACTCGTGATAAATCTGATTTCTTCACTGCATTGCTGCTTCGTGGAGATGGAGTTGGAGGTGGTTTAATTTCTTTCAATACTGCTGGCAGGGGTGGTGATTTTGGTCGTAGCGAACGACTTGATGGCACAGGCGGCTGCACAAGAATATGATACCTGGTTAGTGAAGTGAATATAGCAGACGTCAAAAGAGATCTACTCAAATTTACTAACCTCTGATGGACGTGTGCTAACCTCCAAAGGGAGCTTCTTTAGGTCTGCATTTGAACGCACCGTTGACAATTTCTGTGGTTAAAATGCAAATGTAACACACATTAGTAATATAGCCTAATACATTTTAGCCATTTTCCAGTTAAAACCAACAATCACACTGAAAAATAATGATCATTATGACAAGAGGAATTTTGACATACCTCCAAATTCCATATCTTTGAGTACAGTGCAGAACACAGTGTGAAAATTCAGAGGCCCTAATTAATAAGCTAGTACAGATGATTGAATACTGGCAAAGCTCTGCTTGACATGTCTCCTTGGGTGTACCTCCATAAACCTATCCCCTTTGCAAAAGTTTTTCTTGCAATGCAGAGTAACACAGGAAAAGAGGGGAGGACGTCCTGCACTGTACTCAAAGATACAAAATTTACAAGCAAGTCAAAATAGTCGTACGGTATAGGACACAGGATGAATATTAAATCGATCCTGGGACGTCCCAAAGCAATAAAAAAGGGTGGGCAACAAGCTAAACAGAACTGTGCCAAGAGGCCCAATAACAAGGGTCAAAAGACCCAACTCAGGGTGCTGCTGCAATAACCTTGTTGCAAAAATCTGCAACCACAGAAGCTCGGACGACCACAAGGTAGAACTTGGAGAAGGTATAAACCTAAAAGGTAACTCTACTTTTGTAGGGAAAAATGGCAAATTAAAAAAAAATATATAGGAAATACAATCGCGACTCAAATCATATTGTAATTGATGGTTATAAAAAAAAAAATGACCTTTCCTTTTCAAACTGCGGCTCTATAATTTTCTTTAACCACTTGCCTACAGTGCACTTTCACCCCCTTCCTGCCCAGACTGATTTTCAGCTTTCAGCACTCTCACATTTTGAATGACAATTACTCAGTCATGCAACACTGTACCCATAAAAAATTTGTGTCTTTTTTTTCACACAAATAGAGCTTTCTTTTGATGGTATTTAATCACTACTGGGTTTTTTATTTTTTGTGCTATAAAGACTGAAAATATTGTGAAAAACGCATTTTTCTTTGTTTCCGTCATAAAATTTAGCAAATGCGTAATTTTTCTTCACAAATTTTGGCCAAAATTTATACTGCTACTTATCTTTGGTAAAAATAACCCAAATAAGTATATATTATTTGGTCTTTGTGAAAGTTAGAGTCCACAAGTTATGGTGCTAATCATTAAAAATCTATCACACTTGATCACACCTGATGTACTGAAGGCCTATCTCATTTCTTGAGACACTAAAAAGTCAGGAAAGTACAAATACCCCCCAAATGACCCCTTTTTGGAAAGTATACATTCCAAGGTATTTAATAAGGGGCATGGTGAGTTTTTTGAAGTTGTAATTTTTTCCCACAACTCTTTGCAAAATGAAGATTTTTTTTTTTTTTTTTTACAAATCGACGTATTAACAGGTTATTTCTGTCACACAGCATATGTATACTTGCAACTACACCCCAAAACACATTCTACTACTCCTCCTGAGTATGGCGATACCACATGTGTGAGACTTTTTCACAGCCTGGCCACATACAGAGGCCTAACATCCAAGTAGCACCGTCCGGGATTCTAGGAGCACAAATTACATATATAATTTCCTGACAACCTATCGCACTTTTGAAGGCCCTGGAGCACCAGGACAATGAAAACCCCCATAAAATGACCCCATTTTGGAAAGCAAACAGCCCAACGTATAATTTTTGAGGCATAATGAGTCTTTTGAATATGTCATTTTTTCCCACAAGTTTTTGGAAAATGTGGAAAGAAAATGAAAACGCATTTTTTTTTACACAAAGCTGTCCATTTATGCAATATTTCTAACACATAGCATGTACATAGCAGAAATTGCACACCAAAATACATTCTGCTATTCCTCCCGAGTATGGCGATACCACATGTGTAACACTTTTACATAGCCTAGCCACATACAGAGGCCTAACATCCAAGTAGCACTTTTCACAAAGTTGTCCATTTATCCACTTTAAGACTGGGCCTATTTTTGACACTTGGTGTTTACAAGCTAAAATCATTTTTTTTTGCTAGAAAACTACTTAGAACCCCCAAACATTATATATATTTTTTTAGCAGAGACCCTAGAGAATAAAATGGAGATCGTTGCAATATTTTTTATCACACCATATTTGCGTAGCAGTCTTCCAAATGCAATTTTTTTGAAAAAAAATTCACTTTTGTGAACTAAAAAATAAGAAAACAGTAAATTTAGCCCAATTTTTTTCCATAATGTGAAAGATAATGTTACGCCGAGTAATTAGATACCCAACATGTCATGCTTCAAAATTGCGCATGCTCACAGAATGGCGCCAAACATTGGTACTTAAAAATCCCCATAGGCAACATTATAAAAATTTCTGCAGGTTACCAGCTTAGACTTACAGAGGAGCTCTAGGGCTCAAATTATTGCTCTCGCTCTAACGATCGCGGAGATACCGCACATGTATGGTTTGAACACCGTTTACATATGTGGGCGGGACTTGCGTATGCGTTTGCTTCTGCGCGCGAGCTAACGGGGACAGGGCGCTTTAATTTTTTTTTCCCATTTATTTTATTTATTATTTTTTTATTTTTACACAGTTTAAAAAAAAATAAATGTTTTGATCATTTTTATTCCTATTACAAGGAATGTAAACATCCCTTGTAATAGAAATGGGCATGACAGGTCTTCTTTATTGTAAGATCTGGGGTCAAAAAGACCTCACACCTCACAACTACACTAAAAAAGAAAAAAAAAAAAGAAAATTGTTAAAAAAGGAAAAAAAAAAAAAAAAAGCGGCCCTTTAAACCGGTTGCTAGGCAACGACTTTTGACGTAGCTCCGGTCCTCCAAGACCATAGAGTCGAGTGAGGGCCATCTTGCCCTCACACGACTTCCTGTCTCTGAGGATCCGGGACCGGATAGTTTTCCCTGCTGCCGGCGGGTCCGGTAAGCTGGGAAAACGTCTGGGACGCGGCGGGAGGGGGGGGTCACCTCTTCCCCTGCACCATAAGGGTAATTCCGCGGCGAATCCGCCACTGGGACCACCCTTAACTGAAAGCAGACCGCCCGCCGTTTAAAAAAATACCGGGGTTATGGCAGCTATCTGCTTCCATAACCCCAGTATTTAGCTTTTAATGGCCGACGCATATAGTCGTTAGGCGGTCGGTAAGTGGTTGCATGTATATGGCAAACAGGTGACGATGACTGATGGGGTGACAGGTGACGATGACTGATGGGGTGACAGGTGACGATGACTGATGGGGTGACAGGTGACGATGATTGATGGGGTGACAAGTGACGATGATTGATGGGGTGACAAGTGACGATGACTGATGGGGTGGCAAGTGACGATGATTGATGGGGTGACAAGTGACGATGACTGATGGGGTGGCAAGTGACGATGATTGATAGGGTGACAGATGACGATGACTGATGGGGTGACAGGTGATGGTCACCGATGGGTGACAGGTGATGGGCGATGGTGCACGGCGGTACTGATGGCAGTCTCTGGTGACAGGTGCACTTTAGGCTATGTTCACATGTGAGCGTAGCGATCGCGGGCAGAATCACTGCGATTCTGCCCGCGATCCAGAAATCATTGCAAATCGCGGGACGCCTGTGCGTTGCCCGTGATTTGCAATAGCACCGCAAACGCTGTGCGATGTTGCCGCGATTTCCACCTGCAGTATCGCAGTAACATCGTGCAAACAACGCATGACGCCCCAAAGAAGCTCTTGTACCTTTTTTGGGCGTCATGCGTTGTTTGCGCGATGTTACCGCGATTCGGCAGGTGGAAATCACGGCAACATCGCACAGCATTTGGGGTGCTATTGCAAATCACGGGCAACGCACAGGCGTCCCGCAATTTGCAATGATTTCCGGATCGCGGGCAGAATCGTGGTGATTCTGCCCGCGATCGCTACGCTCACATGTGAACGTTATGGATGTCAATTTCTGGGCACTGATGAGGTGACTGTTGGGTGACAGGTGCAATTGGGGGGGGGGGGGGCTGAGGACTGTGTGGGGACATTTATTTTTGTGATTTTACTTTGACAGGTGTACAGAGCAGTAACTCACTGTTTCTAGCTCTGCTCTCCTCACACTGGAAACTGTGTGAGGGGAGAAGAGCTAGTAACAGTGAGTTACTGCTCTGTGTTTACATTTTGTGATCGGCTGTGAATGGATTCACAGCCGATCACATAGTAAACAGTCACTGTCAGTGACTAGCTGTGTTCCTAGGGAACACAAAGCCACCGACATGACCGCGCTGCGCGCTCCCGATCGCGCATGCGTGGTCATCTTCCGGGCTTTGCTATTGTGATTGGCTGTGTCATTGGAACACAGCCGATCACGTGGGAAACAGCCATGCCCATTGGCTGTTTCCCCCCTGCCGGTGACGGGGTGTGTCCCGGGGACACGCCGACACCGGCAGTGCAGGGCGGCGCGCCTGCCCTGCTTGAATGGGATCACAGTACAAAAATTCAGCCCAGCGCTCACTCCGAATGGGAAGACTGGCGTGCTGCTCTCCTCAGGCAGGGAACTCCAATACGGGTACATAGAAAAGAGAGAAAGAAAGAAGAGGCGCAAACACCTAGTGCATTACCCGTGGTCAATTTGCAAATTGTTTAATAAAAAATGCCAAATGCATACTCACAGACGTAAAGATAAAACATGTTTCAAGAATCCACCATGTGTGAACTGGGACACGTCCTTCAGTCAGGACCGCTAACGCGTTTCGGGGGTCAGGCCCCCTTCCTCAGAGCTCTGAGGAAGGGGGCCTGACCCCCGAAACGCGTTAGCGGTCCTGACTGAAGGACGTGTCCCAGTTCACACATGGTGGATTCTTGAAACATGTTTTTATCTTTACGTCTGTGAGTATGCATTTGGCATTTTTTATTAAACAATTTGCAAATTGACCACGGGTAATGCACTAGGTGTTTGCGCCTCCTCTTTCTTTCTCTCTTTGAATGGGATCACGTCATATGACGTCTTCCCAGAACAATGGCCGCACTGTCCCGCCGTCATTTGACGGCGGGCGGGCGGCAAGTGGTTAACCACTTGCCGACTGCGCACAGTATATTTACTGCGGCAGTCAGCCCTGGCCAGGCAGAGTGACGTAGGTCTACGTCGCTCGCCTGTCACCGGGTTTTGAGCCAATAGCGGGCGAGCGCGCGCCCGCTGAGGCTCGTTCACAGAGGAGGGCGGGCGTGTGACCGGCGGACCCGATGTCCGCCGGTCACACTACAATTGTCGGTACAGTGGGAGAAAGGCGGGCGGCTTATGTAAACAAGCTGCCTGGCATTCTCCCGTGTAAAAATGGAGATCAGACGGTTCTACTATGTAGAACCGTTGAGCTCTGTTTTTACAATAGTAGCCATGTCCCACTACAGTTAGAAACACGCCCCTAGGACACACTTAACCCCTCCCTCTCCAATACAGTTAACCCCTTCCCTGCCAGTGTCATTTTTGCAGTAACAGTGCATATGTATAGTACTGATTACTGCAGTAATGTCACTGGTACCCCCAAAAGTGTCAAAAATTGAAGTCAAGGGTGCGATCTGTCCGCCGCAATGTCGCAGTACCGCAAAAAAAAAAAAATCGCAGATCGTCGCCATTACTCGTTAAAAAAAAACACCAAAAATGACAAAAATCTTTCCCTTTGTTAGTAAATGCGATAACTTTTGCGCAAACCAATCAAAATAAGCTTTTTGCGATTTTTTTTACCAAACATATGTAGCATAAAACAAATTGGCCAAAAAGGTTAAAAAATTTAGATTTTTACATTTTTTTGGGGGGGAATTTCACATAAAAAAAAAGTGAAAAATATTATTTTTGCAAAATTTACGCTCTTTTTTTGTTTATAGCGCATGATCAAAAAATCGCACAGGTGATCAAATACCACCAAAAGAAAGCTCTGTTTGTGGGAAAAAAAGGACGTGAAATTAGTTTAGGTACAGTGTCGCACGACCGCGCAATTGTCCGTTAAAGTCACGAGTAAAAAAAAAAAAAAAAAATCGCAAAAAACCCCCTGGTCAG
This sequence comes from Pelophylax lessonae, assembly GCF_965119305.1. Classification (NCBI taxonomy): domain Eukaryota; kingdom Metazoa; phylum Chordata; class Amphibia; order Anura; family Ranidae; genus Pelophylax; species Pelophylax lessonae. Next base: position 311,959,127 of record NC_138768.1, on the reverse strand, counting down.
GAAGGGGGTAAAATCTTCTGGGGCTTAAGTGGTTAAAATGCAATACAGCAACCTGGAGGCACCCTGTACACAGAGGGTGTAAAGAAAGTCCCCTGAAAATGTAATTTCCTTCATGTGTCATTGGCTTACTGATTTTTCCAATAGTTTTTTTTCCGATAGTCTGCACTAAGATACAAGTCACATTTTTTGCAGTCCCTGCAACAAAAATGTAATTTTTGATAGGATACTCCCAAAGGAAAAACAGCTTTTTCTTCAGAATAACAAAAGGTAGGAATCTGCAACTACATTTGTTTGCAGTGTACACAGATTACTCAGAAGGGAATGTTTTCTTCTCAATAAAAGTGGAGTTACTCTTTAAGACCACTTGGTGGCCTTGCAAAGCTGGGCAACAGAGGTTTAAATTTGGAAAGGTCAAGAAACACCCACTAATCTGGTGGAGTAAGCATGCTAGAAGGGTCTTAACCTTTAGCGTGTAAGCCCTTAAGATTCACTTTCTTATTCTCCTTCGTGGATTTTGAGGCAGAATCAACTTTGCAAGGCCCTGGTGACAAGACAAAGAGAATCAGTCTTTCTTAACCAAGCTGTGGCTTTTATATAACTCTGATAGCTCTGACAACGTCCAGACAATGAAAAGCAATCCCTATAGGGGGTTCCTCAGGCGCAGGGAAGGACTGATGTTTTCGGAAAGGCTGACGTTACCTTAACACCTTTCAAGTTTCGCCGTCATCAGGGGAATGCTGTTTTGACAGCGAAACAGGTCAGACCGGGCTTAACTTGTGCCGTCAGCACGCTCACCATGTGGCCAGCAGCGAGGCATCAGTACATGCTGCATTTTCTTTTACCTCCAAGTACCTGTCTATTGTTTTAAATAAATTGTTTCACAGTTTTACACTATGTGTGGCCTCTGTTTTCCTCCATGAGTGTGGATGTGGCCTGATCGGACATGCTGATCCTTGGAATCACTGAAACCGGAAGTTGGTGTTCTGCTATTGATGAATTGTCTGGAGGTCTGTTAATTACATGCCTAGCTGATCTCTGTGGTGGGGATCTTTCATATTTGGTAAGAGGCCAACCTTATTTGTGGTGAAGGGCCTGAGTGTCTTGGTTGCCTCAAAGATTCATTCACGGATAATTGAATGTTTTCACTTGTTCCTGGACCTTACTATTTTTTTTTTTTTTTAGAAGATTTGCACATCACTGATGTTTTCACTTGAGCTTTGCGGACTTTTATTTGTGTGGATGCGCACTCATTGTATGTGTTTATATAACACAGTATATTACCAAATTTACCAATTCAGATGAGAAGTTGATTGAAGAATCTAAAGTAAAATAATAAACTAGAAAAGTAAATCATTTCTCTGCAAGAGAGAAAAGGTCTATCATCTTAGGAAGGCAAAAAAAATGAGTCTCACGGAATGGGGTAGGGTTATAGTGGTACGCTGAGGGGGCGTGTCCAGCAAAGGTTTGCCAGTGCCCAGTCACCTGAACGTACCAGCCTATAACCTTGGGTCTATGATTATCCAACCTGTGTCATGTACTGTACAATTTCAATAACACATTATTGTCTACTAAACCTAGCCTGAAATTCTTTATAGGTAGTTTTTGGAGTGGAAATTTCCACTTTTAGCAAAAAAAAAAAAAAAAGGGAGGAAAACCTCTCCATGCTGGATATGTTTTTTAACTGTAAGGAATTGCACCAACTGTAATCTCACTTACTAGCACAGTTTGCAGCCTTACCACAAATGCAAACTCTTAAGGCCCGTACACACGTACCGATCGTCGGCATACAAACGTCGGCGGACGAAAGATCTGCCGATTGTACGCGTGTTAGTATGGTGCCTCCGACAGCTGTCTGCGCACAATCCGCAGACAAAAGTCTTTCTTGCAAACATGAAAATTTTTGTCTGCGGACACCAGAACGGACGATTGTTCGCCTGTCAGTACAGAATTCGGCCGACAGACTGCAGATTTGCAAGACTGGGCATGCTCAGAAAATAAAAAACACAGGGAAAGTTAACCATTACATGACATCACTTCTGCAGTCAGCTGAAGTCTGCAGACAAAATTCTTGTGCTGTCCTTGTGCTGTCTTTGCACTTTTCAACAGACACCGACATCCCGGGGAGAAAAGACGAACATTTGTATGACGACGATCTGCGTGTGTGTACGGGGCTTTAGATGCAGACTTCGATCTACTTGCAGGAGGACTGAAAAACAGCTAATCAGTGAGAGAAGAAGTTCATACAAAATGGGGGGTGTTTTTATAGAAAAACCTTGATGTGGAAAATCCCTAAAAGCTTCACCCTGTACTATTTTTAAATTTACCCATATAGTGCGTTAGAGAGCATGTCTTTTTTTTTTTGTCTTTTAAAATAACAGACATGTTATACTTACCTGCTCTGGGCAATGGTATTGCACAGAGCATCCCAGGTTCTCCTCTTCTTGGGTTCCCTGCTGGCGCTCCTCCTCTTATTGGTGTGCAACCATAGGAAGCGGTTTCCTATTGCGGTAAGGCGCTTGATCCCCACCCACGTCAAAGAATTTGACTGACCGGAGCGCGAGCCAATTGTTCCCTCTCCTCTCAGCAAAGCCTGTGATAGTGGGGAAAACCCAGAGAGCCCCTACAGATTGGCATATCGCTAAATCGAGATTGGGCTCGGGTAAGTATAGGTGAGGGGAGGGGGTGACACACATACTGAAAATTTTTTACCTTAATGCAGGAATGCATTAGGTTAAAAAATCTTTAGGCTTTACACCCACTTTAAAATACCAGTTTGGTTTTTGAGGGATAGAAATAAGGTGATATACATTATTCCTCATTCCTGCAGGCTTCTTCCTCTCTGTTCAACGGTTTCCCCACAAGCCTCTCTTCATTGCCACCTGACCAGTTGCAGCTCTTGTCTATCATCACATACAATGCAACAGTCCTGCATTGTATATAAGAAAGGTGGCGAGGGCTGACCAACATTCCAGAGTGGAGGACAGCAGAGGAGAGCACTTGGTGTCAGGTGGTGGGAATAAGGCAAGTAATTTTAGTTATCCCTTTCACCCCTAACCAAACAAGCATCTAACTTATACAATGCTGGGGGGAATGGACCTCCACTGTATGGGTAAATTAACAGTAGCCCGGAAAGGGGTCGTATGCTTTTTACTAGAAGTACACTGGCAAAATATCTATAAGAGTTAGAGCAACAATTGTTAAGGTAAAGGTATAAAAATGCAGACTAATAAGCCCAATGTATTGAGGAGCTGTTTTTCATAGTATGAACACTGCTTATTACTATTCTGCTATAGTCGTCACCTCTAGTGCTTCCAGCTTCTCCTGCTGAAGTTTGATCTTCTCACTGAGATGCTTTTTCTTATCTTCTTGTGTGACAAATTCCTTCTTAAGGACTCCGACAGGAAGTTTTTGCTTTAACTCAGGAGCTTCACATCTGCAACAGGACAGGTTTTTTTTATCAACTAGCTAACTTTTTCTCAATGCACCTTCATGACTTAGGATTACCAAATAAGTATGCACAATTAAAAGCCTACATGCTCCCTGGGATTGTGGGGGTTTCCTCCTACAACAGCAAAACATAAAAAGTTATTTGATAAAACCGCTATATTGATACAGTAGGGAATCCAGAGCTTGTGGTTGGGTTCGGCAGAGAGTATAAGTATTTGGTAAAGCAGTATATATTAATGTACAATACAGCTCTAATCATTGTAAGCTCTAACGAGCAGGGCCCTCTAATTCCCTTTGTTCTAAATTGTATTGTAACTGTAATGTCTGCCTTCATTTTGTTAAGCGCTGCGCAAACTGTTTGGCGCTATATAAATCCTGTATAATAATAATAATCGCCTTGGATTCCTCTAGCAGGTGTTCCTTGAGCAGTAAACCATGGTGAATTGATCTCCTGCATATACAGAACACAAAAGAGTGCACTACAAGGATTAGTATTCAAGGACACTACAAATTGTCAGTCTATTTTGGTCAATAAATATTTAATTTGATTGTTATTGCTGAAAATCATTTTGTTCTCAAGAGAAGGGAGGTGTTAAAAGTCCTGGTTATTACAGTACCAGTCAGAAATACAGGGTAACCCCACGTTGCTGATCCCAATATGGTGTCCAGGCTTTACCTGTCACGGTGGGCATACCTCTGGAGGGGTCTTTAGGGTCTGGGTTTCTTAGGGTAGGACGATGGCCCTGGACCTGTATAGCACCCTGTGGCTAACTACATGCATTGCACAAAGTGCCCAGGTAAGTGCCGATGCAGGATCCAGTGCCTGAAGCAACATTACAGGCTGTCCTCACAGCGCAAGGTCTGGGTACAGTTCCCAAGGTAGTACCAAGGTTGCACTGATTCATGTGCACTGCTTACTATTACTGTATTAGAAGACCGTGAAGTTGAGTAAAAAATTCACGAAGGAAACCAAAGATAAAATAATAAATTGGGTAAGCCAAGAGTAACTTCTCCATAAGGGAGAAGAGGTCCATCACCTTAAAACCGAGGGCTCACATAATGAGTTAGGGTATAAGAGGGATGCCCAGGAACTGTGTCCTCAAAAGCTTGCCAGTGTCCAATCAACTGACGGTACCAGCCTTTAACCTATGAATACTCAGCCTGTGTCCTGTACGTACATTTAAGATAAGCTAGTAGTAGGATGTTTTTTTTTTTAATTTGCCAGTGTTCAATTCTCCTGTGACCATCACTATAATTCCAAATGTGATGACTTTCTGCGACCCTCAACAGACCAGAAAGAAATATTTAGGCTATGTTCACCCCAGCATTAGTGTTTACTGGCACCAAAAAACAAATTGTAGCGGATCACTTTTCAGGAGCACGAGAAGCGTTTTTCAGGTGTTCATGAGGCGATACAGCCATTTGATGCTTTGGCAGTTTTTTTTTTCTTTTACTGTTAAAATGGGGATATTGCATGGCATGAACAGCACAGCTCATTTCAATTACATGGGAGATTTTAACAGGTGGTGCCATCTGTCAAACTCAGCATGTCGCTTTAAAATTTCCTCACCATAATGCAGCCATGTGTACTCACTAGATAAGCACCATGTCCCGTTGTATGTAAGCAAATCACCTGCAAGTTTATACTGCTCTCTGACCACCATGTAAAGAGTCTTACAGTGTTAGGAAATCCTTTCCACTGTATTACCGATTTATCATGTAGTGCCTTTATTTGCAATTTAAAATGTAAATACAAAGCATGTATTTAGTATGTACATACCTATTCTGTTCTACATTAGGATTCATAGAGCATATCCATGTATTAGGATATTCTTTATCCACAGCACTCAGCTGAAACGGAAGCGTCCGCCACTTTAAACACAGATCTGCAAAGAAAAAAATTGGATTTTTGATTTACTGTATAATCCATTTCTCTGATGTTCATTGACTGACACAGCTCCTCCTGGTATTAACCATTGGGTTATACTGCCCCCTACAGGAGCAGGACACTAGAAACAAATTCTGGTTACACCCATGGGCAGTCCCAGGGGGTATACTCCCTCTCTCTGCTATAGCCAATCAGTTATGTTACAAGCAGTATCAGGACAATTATAACTCCACAGAGGGGTGGGTGCTGTGTCCATCAATGAACAACAGAGAAATTGATTTTACGGTAAGTCAAAAATCCCCTTTTCTCTTTCATTCATTGATGGATACAGCTCCAGGTATTCTTAACCATTGGGACATCCCAAAGCAGTGTTAAGGAGAACACAGGCGCCACTCTAAGTGAAGTATTAGGATTTATTAATAGAAAATCAGAAGAAAGGTACTCACAAAGGAATATGTAAAAGGGGCATAAGAATGTCCATGTATATAGAATAGATCAATCAATCCGGTGCCATGGTCAGGATGGCTGAGTGGTCTCGATCCTCAGAATGTAAACCGGCGGATAGCGGTACTTCCTGACAGTTGAAACGCACTGCGGCCCTTCCGCCGTCACTTCCGGGTATGACATGATGACGTAATGGCGCCGGCGACACATTCTCGGAGCATGCGCTCCGTTCTTTAGGCCTGAAGGAGAGCATGCTCCGAGAATGCGTCGCTGACGCCATTACGTCATCACGTCATACCCAGAAGTGATGGCGGGAGGGCCGCAGTGCGTTCCAACTGTCAGGAAGTACCGCTATCCACCGGTTTACATTCTGAGGATCGAGACCGCTCAGCCATCCTGACCATGACACCGAATTGATTGATCTATTCTATATACATGGACATTCTAATGCCTCTTTTACATATTCCTTTGCGAGTGCCTTTCTTCTGATTTTCTATTAATAAATCCTAATACTGCATTTAGAGGGGCGCCTGTGTTCTCCCTACAGCTGTTCCCAAGTTTCTTCTACTTGTCACCAGTGCATCCTACAGAGTGCGATTTTGGGATTTTACATATGGATCATATATGGACTATCAGTTAATGGACTATGTATTTTTAATTTTTTTTTTTGTCTGTGCCTTGTAACTGCCCCCTGTCTTTTAGGTCCCTAGTATGGAACCTGTGAGGTCTCTATTTTTCTCCCCTCAAAGCAGTGTTAAACATGAGGGGTGGGAAAACAGTATAAAAAATTTACCAAGGCTAAAATAACAGCCAAACAGGCAACAGGAGCTCACCTTGAAAAAAGAATACACCCTCAAAGAGGATCAGATCCTCTTAAACAGCAGCCTGCAAAACCTTGCAGCCAAAAGAAGCATCCACAGATGCCAACACATCCACTTTATAAAACTTGTACAAGTGTGCACCGACGACCAGGTGGCCAGCTTGCAAACCTGCGTCACTGACACCTGAAGGCCCAGGAGGCACTAAGCGCCTTAGTAGAGTGCTCCCTGACAGGGAAAGTAGGAACCTGATCCCTGGTGGGATAGGCCTGAACCATCTGTCTGATCCATCTGGAAATGGTCCCAGAGTAAGTGGACAACACTTTGAGGTTCATCCGCATAAAGAGAGAGTTTGACTTCCTGAAAGACTCCATAGCGGCTAGGTACACCCGGACCACATCCAAGGCATGCAAAGCAATTTCCCTCAGATGTTTAGACCTGCAACACAATGTCTTCATTCAAATGAAAATCAGAGACCACCTTAGGAAGAAGGCATGGACAGGTGTGAAGTACCACCTTATCCCCGTGAATCACCAGATAAGGTGAACGACAGGCTAACGCCAATAGTTCCAAAACTCTGCACGCAGAGGTGATGATAGCCACAAAGAAGGCCACCTTCTGGGACAGCGTAAGCAGGGGAATCTCCCAAAACATTTTAAAGGGAGGCTTTTGTAGAGCTGAAAGCACCAAATTAAGATCCCAAGGTGGCAACAGAACCGCACTGGAAGGGACCAAATGTCACCCTGAAGAAAGGTACGCACCAAGGAGTGTGTGGCCAAAGGTCATTGGAAGACGACCGCCAAAGCCGACACCTGGAACTTGATGGTACTCAAGGCCAATCCCCCCCCCATTGAAGGAAGGTCAAGATCCAAGCCACTGAGAAGGAGCGAGGACGAACCTCAAGAGACTCACACCATGCAATGTACGTCTTCCACTTACGATGGTAGATCTTGCTAGAAGTAGATTTCCTAGCTTTCAACAGGGTAGGAATCACTGACTCAGATAAACTCCTATCCTTCAGCACCCGGAGTTCATCAGCCAATCCGTCAAAGCCATCGACTGTAAAGTAGGATGGAAGATCGGTCCTTGGGACAGCAGATCGTCCCTGAGAGGAAGCTTCCAAGGAATGTCGGCGACCAGCAGCACCAGATCGGCGTACAAAGCCCGGCAAGGCCAGTCCGGAGCCACTAAGCTGAACGGAATCAGATCCTGCGTAGAGGTTTTGACAAAAGCATGAGTGGAGGGAAGGCGTAAATCAGGTGTTACTGACTCCACAGGGCCACCAGTGTGTCTGTGGCATCCACCAGAGGATTCCTTGACTGAGCAACAAACCTCTGCACATTTCTGTTGAGCCGAGATGCCAACAGATCCACCAGTTACCTTGACTGAGGTAATCCACCTGCCAATTTTCCACCCCAGGGATTGTGTATGGCGGAGAGGGCTGGAACGAACCGTTCTGCCCACCTTAGAATGCCGGCTACCTCCAGAGCCACCAGGACACTTTCATGTGCCCCCTTGGCAATTAACATAAGCCACGGCCGTGGCAATTTCCGATTGAATGCGCACTGGGCATCCCTGAAGGCGATCCATCCAATGATCCAGACACAGTCTGATCACTCAGAGTTCTAGAACATTAATTGGTAGTCTGGACTCTTCCAGTGTCCAGATTCCCTGAGCAGAATGCTTGCCGAGGACGCCTCCCCAGTCAGACAGGCTGGCATCCATGGTGACCACTGTCTAATACAAGGGGAGGAAGGATTTTCCCAGCCGAAGAGCCAGGGAGCGAAGCCACCATATCAGAGAGTCCATCGTTTACTCTGAAGGACCACTGCCAAAACAGAGAGGGGAGCCGCATCCAAAGAGGCATCACAGATAAACTGCAGTCCCTGGACCAGCTGGTCCGCCAGCTCGGCAAAGGCAGGAGGGATCTGCTCCCCTTCCATGTCTTAGTCCACGCGATCAGAGTTTGCGACAACAGGGCAATGGTAAATACTGGCCTCATTGCCGAACCAGCTAAAGTGTACATGGTGCGGGCTACAGCCTCCACCTTCTGGTCAGCCGGGTCCTTAAAGGGCAGGGACTCTTCAACCGGAATCATGGCTGCCTTTTGTAATCTGGAAACCAGAGGGTCCACCACCAGTGGTACAGTCCACTTCTTAAGAAGGGACTCCTCGTAGGGGTAACACCTAGTAAAGCACTTAGGGACCCACTTTGGTCGTCCCCACTCTTTAGCGACAAATAGGCAGATAGTCAAAATAGGCAGGGAAAGGAAACCCCTTTGCCGTTCTGGATGGCTTGTGAGTGCCAAAGGATACATGCGCCTCCGTCGCAGCTGTGTCCTCCATCTTCAGGGTCTCACGCACAGATACAATCAGTGCATCCACCAGCGCCTTATCGTGCGCGGTCGCAGACGTGGAGGAATCATCCCTATCAGAGGATTCCAGGCGCGTGGTCGCAGACCCAGAAAGCTTTTTGCTAGCCCGTTGCCCGCAAGCCGCCTCCATCCGGGACACAAGGGACTCCAGGACCGCCGTCAGTGCACGGATGGATGGTTGGGACCCAGTGGGCCCTACAGCCTCAGAGAGGAATTCAGATGGAGAAATGTGCTCTAATAGCTCCATGAGTCACACGGGGGACCCCACAAAAAAAGTGTAACACGCTGCTAAGGGACAACCCCCACCGCGCTGGCAGCACCACCCAGTCAGCAAGCAAATGGCACAGAGCAATCCTCGGCAGAGATTGAGAGGACCCCACCAGAGACTCACCACCTGCCCACACAGGCACCTGCAAGCACCAGGAGAATGTGCACGACATGTGCAGCGATCAGGAAGCTAAAACGATACAGGAGTCAGTACCAGGGGATAAGGAGTATCTCCCACAGCCGAAATCCTTGGCCACAGGACTCCAATGTCATGGCCGCCACTATTATAATGGGAAACCACAAAAAAATGTCCGCCGGACTACAAAAACATGGCCGCCGTTTATAGAAACATACAAACAAAAATTTCAGCCAAGCGCTCACTCGACAGAGGAAGACTGGCGTGCTGCTCTCCTCAGGCAGGGAACTCCAAAACGGGTGCATGAAAGAAAGTAAAAGGAGGCGCAAACCGCTAGTGCATTACCCGTGGTACTGTTTAAAATGATTTAATAAAATGCTGAATGGATACGCACAAATATGAAGAATAGAAATCGTGTTACAAATTCCCGTCACACGTATGTTAGCACGTCCTGGAAATTGCGACCGCTAACGCGTTTCGGGAGTCAAGCTCCCTTCCTCAGAGCTGGTCAGGTCATAGCAGATTGAAGTATAAATAGAGAGTAGCTCAATGTTCCTCCACCTTTTCCCTCCCTTGCCCCTCCCCCCCCCCCCCCCGGAAGGAGGGGGCGGGACCATCCAGTGTCAACAGACCCACTCCTGATAAGCCTATATGCCTTAGTCCTCATTAACTTTGTGGCCTCTGGTTATACGTTTCATGAAGAAGTTCAAATGAAAAATGCCTTCAGAACTAACAACCACAACCAGCAAAGGGGTCCACGGAGCAGGGGATGTGATCCAGGGACAGCACCTGAGTGGTTGTGCAGACAAAAGATCTGTAATGACATGGAATCATATGCACATTTTGGGTGTGCTTTTTCTAATGTGCAGATAAGGCCTGGAATGTATGGATGACTTACCCCTCCCAGAACTCTTTTTTGTGTGACCGCTGATGTCCACTTATAGAAAAAATATAAGTGACTCGTCGTATGCGACCTTGTGAGGAGTTTAACTCCCAGGCTAACCCCCATCCAGTGGGGCAATGTCGCGGTCGTCCTAGCGTGGAGCTGAGGTCTGTGCACACTCGCTGGTCGGACTGGGGTGACCACTGGATCTAGATTATCCAGCCCGTCGCCCAGTCTGGCAGTTTATTGTAGATCTCACAGGAAAAATCCAGAAGAAAAAAAATCTAAACAAATTTGCCGGGACCAAAGATCCCAGCAAGGAACCAGATCCTTACTCCTGACTAGGCAGAAAAGAACTGAGTGGCTATAGCAGGAAGAGTGAGTATAACCCCTGGGGATGCCCACGGTTGTAGCCAGAATTTTTTTCTGCCTAGTGTCCTACTCCTGTATGGGGGCAGTATAACCCAATGGTTAGGAATACCAGGAGCTGTGTCCGTCAATGAACGAAAGAGAAAAGCACAATTTCTAGAAATAAAAGCTAGAGAAATGTAACCACTTACCGGGCCATTTCTGGCACTCCGCTCCTGCATGTGAAAATCAATTTTTTTTGCTAGAAAAGGACTCAGAACCCCAAACATTATAATATATATATATATATATATATATATATATATATATATATATATATATATATTTTTTTTTTTTTTTTTTAGAAGAGACCCTAGGGAATAAAATGGTGATCATTGCAATTTTTTATTTTACATGGTATTTGCGCAGAAATTGTTCAAACGCAATTGTTTGGGAAAATTTTTTTATGAATTAAAAACATAAAAAAAACACTAAAGTTAGCCCAATTTTTTTGTATAATGTGAAAGATGATGTTATGCCGAGTAAATAGATACCTAACATGTCACGCTTTCAAATTGCGCACACTCGTGGAATGCCCCCAAACGTCAGTACTTAAAAATCTCCATAGGCAACGCTTTCAAATATTTTACAGGTTACCAGCTTAGAGTTCGAGGAGATCTTGAGCTAGAATTGTTGCTCTTGCTCTAACATTTGCAGCGATACCTCACATGTATGGATTGAACGCCTTGTACATATGTGGCCGCGACGTAAGCATGCGTTCGCTTCTACGTGCGAGCACCCAATCTTGGCAGTATTAACAATTGCCAGGCCGGAACTGTCATAACGTCACGCCTGGGCCTCTGAGAGTCAGAGACTGCCGGGGACCATCTGGTTCTTGGCAGTCTCTATTGTGTACTTTCGCCGCCGGGGGATTCCTCTTCTCGGCTCGCCGATTGCACGGGCAAGCCGGTAGAAGCACCAGAGGGTCGGCGGGAGGGGGATGTCCCCTCACGCCACCTGTAAGAACGATCAAGCGGCTGAACACCTGCTATGATTGTTCTTCTGGTGCAGGGAATCGCCGGCTGAAAAAAATGATATCTGTATGATGCCTGCAGCTGCAGGCATCATTCAGATATCCCCACTTAAAGCCCAGGACGTCATATGGAAGTGGTTAATGAAGTATTGATTACACCCCTATGGTTTAAGTTTCAGGCTCAGAGAAACTACCTACCAAATCTATGTAGGGAAGAAGGGGAAAGCAAGCCTAAAACAAAGTCTTCTCTTTGGCAGGCACATTTACACACTCATAAAATATCTGATAGCTTGTCCAATAATCTCTCTGACTTTAGGTTTTAGCAAACCTTTTTGCAAACATGGCTGGTAACATATAACTGCAATGATTACAAACTTTATTGGAAATTGAAATACAATCCCATAAATCTTACTATTGCATGTATAGAAGAGTATCCATATTGTTAACGAAGTTTCATTACCGAAGATTCACTTTTATTCATACCCAAAGTAGAACCAGCCCCGTTCAAATTCACAGGTGGTTGGATAGTTTTCCTCCCACTGACTGACCACACTGTTAGAAAGGGGGCACATATGTAATTGACAGTGAGTGAAATTATCTTTTACTATTCTGAATGAAAAAGCATGGTTGATTTTTCATTTACAATAGTGAAAGATTTTTTTAGCTGGCTGTATCCCCCCCATATTTTTTGCATGTTGGTCCTCTTGTGATATTTGACACAAAAGTTATATGGGGAGGCAGTAATTTCTTACACAGAACTGACTTTGGGCTCTTTCACACGGAGCGGACCGCGTTGCGATCCGCTCCGGCACTTTTTTTCACGGAGCGGATGACACCTGTGTCATCAGCTCCGTATGTCTGCATATCATCCCATCCGTTTGCGGATGATATACGGACATAATGTAGGTCTTTGGGCATTGCGGATGTCAGCGGATGACACCGCTGACATCCGATTTTGCCTCCGTTACGTTTTTTAAACGGAACAAAAATAGGGTTCTGTTCCATTCCAAAAAACGGAACAGAACTGAAAGGAAGAAAATCGGATGCCAGCGGATGGTCATCCGCTGACATCCGCAATGCCATTGACATACATTATGTCCATATATCATCCGCAAAAAAATAGGATGATTTATGGACAAATGCGGAACGCCCGTGTGAAAGGGCCCTTTCTGTCAGGTAAATAGCTCTATGGCAGAAACAATGTGGCACTTATTGGTGTTGGGCAGACACCTGCAAAACAAAGTCTGCAACACTTCCCCCACAGAAGATTATGGCCAACACACAATTTGCTGTTATTGCATTTATACAAATGTTAGAAAATCCAAAAAAGGCAGAATTACAAAAGTACTTTCTCACGCCAAATGTAAAGCATGCAGTATAATATTGACATATTTTTACTAAAAATTAGCAGTGCACCGAAATGACAATTCCGGTGCCGTAACCAAAAATTCAAGATGCACTTGGCCGAACTGAAATTGATGTTTTTTTTTTAAATATATATATATTTTTATAATTGTATTAAATTCTACTTTTTAATTATTATCAGGAATGAAAATGAATACGAATTTATGGTCGGCCATTATCGGCATCTTTTGAAGTGGTGTTAAGAATCCTGCTTTCTGCATTTTCGGTCAGTATCTCCCCATTGAAATGCATTGGAAACGCAGCAAGAACACATCAAAAATTGTGTTTTTGATGCATTTTTTGAGCCACATGACCTATGAAAAACACACAAGCATGGCAAAATTGCAAAAAAATCGCAACAAAAGCGCAAGCATTTTTAGCGGCCATTAATTGGCACTTTTTTGTTTTCGGCACAACGCTGAAAACCCTATTTTCGGCGGCTGAAATTTCGGTGCATCACTACTAATAATTTCTTGCTACCAACATAAAATGCATTTAATAAAGTGCTCCTTACCACACTGAATGGTGGTTGGGATCTCCATTGCTCGTCTTCTTTTATACCTTAGCTCTGACGATGGAGGTTGATTCCAGTTTGCTGATATATAACCAAACTCATCCCAGAATTTTACAATTCCTTTCTCAGCTACGGGTTTAAAAAAAAAAAAAAAAGACAGTTGTAATAAAAATGTTTGCACATGTACTAGAAAACTAATCACTAACTTGTATGAATGAAAACAAAGGACATGGCATGTGGACACGGCCATGTCAGTGTGGACTAAAAGGTAAACACAATCTCATTTCAGGGCCTACCCAGACATTATAGCCATATGGCACAACCCTTTTTAGGAACAGCTTTATACAATTCTTGACACTGCCTTGTGACAATCCCACAGCATTGTCATCCCCTCAGATGTATACTAAAAGGGAATGGTGTACTCTTTACAGGCTTTCTTCTATATGTTTCTTTAATTATGACTCAACTTGGAGCCACAGTTAAAGGATTATAAGCCCACCTTAAATAATCCAATAATAGGACTTTTGTACTTGCCGTAACATTCATTTCTCTGAGTTCATAGATGACACAAGGCTCCATAAATCATAACTACTGGGTTATATTGCCTCCTCCAGAAGTAGGAGTAGGACTAGGCAGAACAAAAAACACCTGGCTACACCCATGGGCAGTCCTCAGCTTGGAATATAACCCCCCTCTCTGCTCTAGGTAATACAGCTGCACGATTAACCACCTCAATACAGGGCACTTAAACCCCCTTCCTTCCCAGACCAATTTTCAGCTTTTAGCGCTGTTGCAATTTGAATGACAATTGCGCGGTCATGCAACGCTGTACCTAAACCAAATTTGTGTCATTTTTTCCCCACAAATAGAGCTTTCTTTTGGTGGTATTTGATCACCGTCAGGTTTTTTCTTTTTTGGTGCACAAATAAAAAAAGACCGAAAAGTTCGAAAAAAAAAAAAAAAGTTTTTTTGTTTAGGTTATAAAATTTTGTAAATAGATATGTTTTTTCCTGCACTGATGAGCACTGATGATGCCGCACTGACAGGCACTGATGAGGAGACACTGATGGGGTGGCACTGATGGGGTGGCACTGATATGCAGCACTGATGGGCACTGATAGGTAGCACTGATATGCAGCACTGATGGGCACTGATATGTGGCACTGATAGATAGCACTGATATGCATTGGTGGGCACTGATAGGCAGCGCTGATGGGCAGTGATAGGCAGCACTGATGGGCACTGATTGGCAGCACTGATGGGCACTGATAGTGGCACTGTTGGGCGGCAATGATCGGCACTGATGGGTGGCACTGATGGGCACTGATAGGCAGCACTTGTGGGCAATAATGGGCACTGGTGGGCGGCACTGATAGATGGCAATAATGGCACTGGTGGGCAGCACTGATAGATGCCATTGGTGGGCAACAATGATAGGGAGGGCACTGGGGGGCTCTCTGAGCCCTGCTTGCCATCCCTGGTGGCCATAGTGGGCATCCCTGGTGGTCATGGGTGGGCATCCCTGGTGGCTTAGTGGCACCCCCCCCCCCCAGGGCTGCACTGGTAATCAATGTTCTGATTACCAGCACAGACCCCCCCTGTGATCAGTGAGTAATTAGAAATACTCACTGATCACCCCCGCAGCAGCACCGATCCTCTGATCTTCTCCTCACTGACAGGATCTGTCAGGAGGAGAAGAGATCGAAGCCATTACAACGGCTCTATTTACATTACATGACGGCTGTGATTGGACACAGCCGTCATGTGATCAGGAGGGCCAATCACAGGGCCCTCCTGCCGAATGATGTCGCTCTGTGTCCGAGGGACACAGGCACATCGAGATCGCGCCGCTGCGCGTGCCCGCGGCGGCGCGATCTCTCTCCTTCTGAAGGACGTTCCCGGAACGTCCATTCAGAAGGACGAGACTCCCGCCCGGCCGTATATGTACTATGGCCGGGTGGGAGGTAGTTAATCATTCAAAAAAAAAAAAAATTGCGATCTCGATTCACCCCCCTTACGATCTTAAAAGAGCATGTCCTCCTCTCACTCACAGCTGTCAAAAAAAAAAAAGAAAGAACCTCCGGCAAATGTTAACATTGTTAAGGCTGGGAGAGAACTATAAACACAATGCTTTACAATATATAATTTCATTCTTTTAGATCAAAGGAATGTACTTCTGTCTGTAAGTGAGGGTAGTTTAACCTCTTAAAGACTAAGCCTTTTTCTGACAATTGTTGGTTACAAGTAAATCTCAGTATTTTTTGCTAGAAAATTACTTAGAATCCCCCAAACACACACACACACACATTATATATATATATATATATATATATATATATATATATATATATATATATATATATATATATATATATATATATATATATTTTTAGCAGAGACCCTAGAGAATAAAATGGCGATCTTTGCAATCTTTTATTTCACACTGTATTTGCGCAGAAGTCTTTCAAATGCAGTTTTTTGTGGAAAAAATACACTGATGAATTTAAAAAAGACTCAACAGTAAAGTTAACCCAATTTTTTTGTATAATGTAAAAGATGATTTTACGCCGAGAATCGTGATCTTTATTTTAAGAAAAAAAATAGTGATTCTCATTTTATCCAGAATTGCGCAGCTCTACTAGGTAATCAGTTTAGCAGCAAGCAGTATAAGAAGTGTCAGAGCTCCATAGAGGGGGGGTTGCTGTGTCCATCGATGAACTGCGGTAAGTACAAAAATCCTAATTTTTTCAATCCTTTCGTTCATCGACAGACATAGGGCTCCATAAATCATAACTAGTGGGATGTCCAAAAGCAGTGCCAAAAAAGGAAAATGAGGGGGTGGGAAAAATAACCCAAGGATAAACATAAGTACCCTTAACCAGGTCACAGGAGCCCAGTCTGAAAAAATAAAAGTTTAAAGAAAAACACCCCTCAAGAGGGAACAGCCTGCAAAATTTTGTAGCCAAAAGAAGCATCCGCAGATGCCAAAGTATCTACCTTATAACATTTTGTGAAGGTATGTACCGACGACCAAGTGGCTGCCTTGCAAACATGCGATATTGATGCCTGATGATGGAAGGCCCAAAGAGCACTCAGCACCCGACTAGAATGTGCCATTACAGGGAAGGTGGAACCTGACCTTTAATGGAATAGGCCTGAGACACCGTCTGTCTGATCCATCTGGAGATGGTAGCAGCAGAAGCGACCAGCCCTTTTCTTTGTCCGTCCGTAACCACAAAAAGCGTGTCTGACCTACGAAAGGACTCAGTGGCTGTCAGATACACCTGAATCGCATGAACCACATCCAAGGTATGCAAAGCAAATTCCTTGGGATGAGCCGGCTTGGGACACAAGGAAGGCAACACAATGTCCTCATTCAAATGGAAGTCTGTGATAACTTTGGGCAGGAATGATGAACAGGGACAAAGAACCACTTTTATCCCTATGGACCACCAAATAGGGACTGTGACAGGATAATGCCACCAATTCCGATACCCTGCAGGCCGAGGTAATAGCCACCAAGAATGTCACCTTCTGGGATAACGTAGGCAAGGGAATCTTCCGATTGTTCTCAAATGGAGGTTCCTGGAGAACTGAAAATACTAAAATTTGAATCCCATGGCGACAAAAGAGACCGTACAGGTTGAGCCACATGTTGAATGAATGAAGGTACAAACTAAAGAGTGCCTGGCTAGGGGTCCCTGAAGGAAGATTGCCAAGGCAGACACCTGGCATTTGATGGTACTCAAGGCCAACTTCTGAACAATGTCCCGTTGAAGAAAGGTTAAGATCTGAGCCAAAGAAAAGGATCGAGGATGAGCGCAAACCGACTCACACTAAGAAATGTACGCTTTCCACATACTATGGTATATCTTACTGGAAGAAGACTTCCTCACCTTCACCACAGTAGGGATCACTGATCCAGACAAACCTCTATACCTCAAGTACCTGGCTTTCAATAACTAAGCCATTAAAAGACCAGCGACTGTAAAGCAGGCTGGTAGCTTTTGGGACAACTGGTCTTCTCTGAGAGGAAGCCCCCAAGGGACGTTTACGGCCACCAGAACGATTGGATGATCCTCGCTCTTGATTCCTCACAGGAACTGCGGAAGAAGCCTGAGCCGAGGAGGATACTGTTCTTACTGTGGCCCTTGGATGCCTGCGGCGTCTACCAGAGGAACCCGTGATCTCGCCACAAACTTCGGTATCCTCCTGTGGAGCCGAGCATGCTGAAGGAGCTGCATGTAGGATTGTGCAAACAGAACTGTCTGGAAGGTGGATACCATCTGACTCAGAACCTGCATGCAAAATCGGGAGAGAGAACTATCTGTGTGGCAAGCAGCTGGTAAATCACGGCCTGTGGTTCCTGAAATTTGTACAGAGGAAGGACCACCCTGGTTAAAATTAAAATCAGATCTAGGTAATTCAATTCCCTGGACAGGGATAAGGGTGACCTTAGGTAGTTCGGGCATTACCTGAACCTTTGCAGGAATTAAATGCGCACAAGGAGACTCAGGACCAAAAAAACGTAAAAAGAAAAAGCTTTGCCCCTTTCTGGGTACCCTCAAAAGAAACATTTTGCGGATCTCCTTGACGCTCACAAAAGAAGTCCATGGGGCCAGAAACCAGAAAACATGCCCCCCCCCCACCCCAATAATGGGCAGACCTTCATGTTGAAGGGGTCTTGTCTGCAGGTCCGGAGAAGCTAGCTCTATGCTTACCAGACCAAGGATGGATGGAACCTCCCGGGGAAGATTTAAAAGATCTATTTCCCTTATTCTCTGTCCCAGAAGCACAACATTTTCTATGTGCTGAGAAGGAGGGCCCCTGTCTGCGACAAGGCTCCTTCCCTTTCCTAGACTATGGCATCCAGGGTAGCCCCAAACAAGTGATCGCCTTAAAGGGCAGATTAATGAGAGCTTTCTTAGAAGCTTGGTCTGCAGACCAATTCCTAAGCCATAGCATGCGCCTAATCACCACCGCTTAAACAGAAAGTTTGGACAGCACAGGAGCTGTATCCAAAGCTGCATCACAAATAAACTGCAGCTCATGGACCAACTGGTTCGCTAAATCAACATAAACAGCGGGGACCTCCTCACCCCCCAAGACCCTAGCGCAAAAGCTTGGCCCATTCAGTTAGGGTCTGAGACTGGCCGCAATGTCAAACCAGCCATAGTAAACATGCTACAGCCTCCGCTTTACTGTCAGCCTGGTCCTTAAAGGACTGGGATTCTTCTACTGGAATCATGGTAGCTTTGTTCAACCTGGAAACAGTAGGGTCCACCACTGGTGTACTAGTCCACTTTTTTTTTTTCCTAAAGGGACTCCTTTAAAAGGGTAACTACAGCAAATTTTTGTTGTTCCCATTCCTTACAGGAAAAACCTGTCAAAATAAGGTACATAAGGAAACCACTTTGGAGTGCGAGGCGAATGACACAGCCACGTCCGTGGCTACATCAGCGGCATCCCCCATTTTTTTAAAGTCTCACGCACTGCAGTGAGTGTGTCTACCAGCGCTTTTTTATTCGCTGCTGCCACCATGGGGGAATCATCCTCACTATCGGATGGATCTGGGGGTGTGATATTAAGCCCCCCTGGTTGGGCCACATCCACGGCAGCATCAGGCTCAGAATCAGATGAGACAGATTGAGCAGAGGAAGGCGGGGGGGGGGGGGCTTTTCCTCCTGGGCCTTTGCCCACACGCCACTTGCACCCAGGACACTAAGGATAGGACTGTCAGTGCAACAATGGGAAGCTGGGGTTCCGAGGGACCTGCCACCTCCATGAGGTGGTCAGTGGGGGAGATGTGACCCTGAGGCTCCATAAGGAAAGGAAGACCTTGCAGTACAAAAACAATCTTTTGGCACCACTAAAGGATCCTCCCAAGGCTCAGGGTACCCATCAGCAGAGAGATAGATAACAGGGACCCCCAAGGACTCAACCCTACCGATTGGAGGAGCGCTGAGAATTTGGACCCAGCTTTACCATGGACACCATCCCTGTTCATTTATCCCTGGCACAGGAAGAGGAAACTGAGGAGGAACTTCAGCTTCCCCATGAGGCTTTAGTTGTCTCCACATTTCCCAGACTAAGGGAAATGGCCCCCGTGACATCGAGCTTACACAAACATGGCCGCAAGCTGGAGACCAGCCAGACTAAGGGAAAATGGTCCCCGTGACATCATCGGGCGATACAAACATGGCCACCAACCAGAGACCATTGGGACGTCCTAAAGCAGTGTCAAACATGAGGGGTGGGAACAGCAAGAAAAAGTTCCCAAGGCTAAACCGTAGCCAACCAGGTAACATGGAGCTCAACCATAAACAACTGGAGCTCACCTGAAAAAATCAATAAACCCCCAAAGAGGACCAGGTCCTCTAAACAGTAAAACCTGCAAAACCTTGCGGCCAAAAGAAGCATCCGCAGATGTCAACACATCCACCTTATAAAAAGTTGTTCAAGTGTGCACAGACGACTAGGTGGCCGCCTTGCAAACCTGCAGCACCGACGCCTGACGACGGAAGGCCCGGGAGGCACTAAGCACCCAAGTGCGCCTAAACAGGGAAAGGAGGAACCTGACCCATAATGGAATAGGCCTGAATCACCGTCTGTCTGACCCATCTGGGAATGGTCGCAGCAGAAGCGACCAACCCTTCCTGAGGTTATCCGTGAGTACAAATAGCAAGTCTGACTTCCCAAGACTCCGTAGCTGCTAGGTACACCCTGATTGCCCGGACCACATCCAGGGAATGCAAGGCAATTTCCTTAGGATGTTTAGGCCTGGGACATAGGAAAGGCAGCACAATGTTTTCATTCAAATGGAAATCAGAGCCGACCTTTGGAAGGAACGATGGACAGGGACAAAGAACCACTTTATCTGTGAACCCCTAGGTAAGGTGGACAAGACAACGCCGCCAGCTCCGACACCCTGAGCGCAGCAGTAATAGCCACCAAAAAGACCACCTTCTGGGACAACACAAGCATGGGAACCTCCCAAATATTTTCGAAGGGAGGTTTCTAGAGAACGGACAACCAAATTGAGGTCCCACGCCGGCAATGGAGACTGCACTGGAGGAGCCAAGTGTCAAACTCCCTGGATAAAGGTACGCACCAAGGAATGTGTAGCCCATGGATGTTGAAAGAAAACCACCAGGCTGAAACCTGGCCCTTAATGGTACCCAAGGCCCGGCGCTGCTCAACTCTTCGTTGGAGGAAAAGGGGGAACCCCAAAAGACCCACACCACACAATGTATGTCTTCCAAGTAGAATGGTCGATCTTCCTAGAGGTAGATTTTCTAGCCTTTAACAGCGTAGGAATCACAGATTTAGACAAACCTCTATCCTCCAGCACCTGGCTTTCAACAGCCAAGCCATTAAAGCCAGCAACTGAAAAGCAGGATGGAAGATTGGCCCTTGGGACAGGAGACCTTCCCTGAGAGGAAGTCTTCAAGTAACATCGGCAACCAGCCGTAACAGATTGGCGTACCAAGACCGGTGAGGCCAGCCTGGAGCCACTAGAATGCTCCTGTGGCATTGGCCAGAGGATCCTGGGACCATGCTACAAACCTCTGTACCTTCCTTAAATTGTATAGAGCAGAGAGGGCTGGAACTAATCAGTCTGCCCACCTTAGAAAGACCCACAGTGACCACCCAAATTTAAGAGGGGCTGGGGGGAAGGAGGGGAACCCGAGGGTCCCACCATCCCAGGGAGGGGCCCATGTCCACCCCAAAACCCTCCAGGGGAAGAGGAGGGGACAGCTACTTACCATACCAGCAGGAACAGGGTGGGCACCGCTCCTGACAGACCACCGCTCCATCGGAATGGGGGTGCTAGCGGCCAGGAGGAATGCTGCGACTCAGGCCAAGGCCAGGTCGTATGCGCCCTCATGAGACGTTTAACTCACAAGCCAGCCCCTGTCCAGTGGGGCTATGTTGTGGCCGACCTAGCACGGAGCTAAGGCCTGCATGTGCTCGCTGGCAAGACTAAAGGGGGACCCCCCTGGAGATTATCCAGTCCATCGCTCAGTCGGGCAGTTGATTGTAGATTCTCACAGCAACAAAAAAACATAGAAGGGAGAAAAGTTCCCGGACCATAGATCCCAGCAAAGAACTAGGTCCTTACTCATGACTAGGCAGGAAAAACAAAGGAGTGCCTATAGCTAAGAGTGGGAGTATACCCCCTGGGACTGCCCCATAGGCGTAGTCAAGCTTTTTCCTGCCTAGCGACCTACTCCTGTACGGGGCAGTATAACCCAATGGTCAAAAAGATAAGGAGGTGTGTCCGTCAATGAACAAAAGTGAAGAAAAAATGTACTTAAAAAAGACAAAACACACAGATAAAATCAACCTGTAGCATGGCGAGGTCAACAAAATGTACCAGTATAAGCCAAACTCATTAGCATCTAAAGGTCTATGCAAAGTATTTTTTTTTTTTTTTTAGCTGTATGACTATTAAAATAACTAACAGTTTTGGCACACTGTCTCTAGAAATAACATTGTTATTCTTTACCTCAGTATTTGTAAACAACTCACCTATGCCAATGTCTTTCCAATACTGTGCCAAGTGTTCCCCCATAGCTTTTAAAAGGTGTTTGTACTCCTTTGCATCTGCAAAGTCCTGTTTGTTGTGTGTAGGTTCCAGGACAAGATAGGGGACATCCACTACTCCCACCACACCTCCACAGGCCCTAGAAAGGAATGTGCCATAACTTGTATAAATAAGAAAGAAAATACTAGAAACACACGGTTCTCAGGTATCTTTTTTTTTTTATTATTATTCTTTGACTTCTACAAAATGTATAGTGATGTTATAGTATGTCTTTTCTTGTGTGGACTGGCTACGAATTGTTAATTGAAATTACTTAGACTTACCAACAAGACTGCAACAAACTGCACACAAGTGTTTTGAAGCAGGTTAAGATAATTTTAAAAAAATCCCTTGAAACCTTCTAAAAGGAATATTCCCAGTTAAAGGCATACAGAATACCCCTGCTCGCAAAAGGATTAAACTGCCAAGCTGTCTGTTTTATCAATATTCCAAACTTTCTGCCTTTTCATATTGCATGTTTTCATCTTTATCACTATAAGTTGATTTAGATGCTCTGGGAAACGAACCACTTACTTTTTAGATATACAGGGATCCCAAATACATGACCGATACTGTATTTATAATATATAAGGCACCATCATAAACTACTTGCTGAGTTGGGCTGTGACTTCAGAATTCACCTACACAGCCTCCTTCTTGGGAATCTGAGTTTGCAGACTCTATGAGCAGAATAGCGGTTATTATTGTTTGGCTATACTCAATGGGGGGAATTTAATAAAGCTGATCCGCCACTTTTTTGGTGGTTATCCCTTTTGTTAATGTATTGCACCAAATTCATAAAGCATTTGTGACATTTCTTATTCTGAAAGCAAATCGTGTGCCAAATTCAGGTATATCCACTTGTACATTGCAGTGCAACAAATGTGGCAAATTAAAAAAAAGACATACCCTACAATTCGTAGCTTACAAAGGTGGCGCCAATTAACACTTTTAACATACACACAGAGAAACTGGCACAGGCAGATTTTGCAAAAAAAAATGTGTTTCGTATGCGATCTAAAATTGGCACAGTGTGCCCCAAATTCAAGTTCTAGAGAGGTACATAAATTTGGCGCACTCTGCACCACTTTTAGAATGAGAGATACTATCGCAAAATCTATTCACGCCAGTCTTTTTTCGAATTTCAAAGACGATTGTCTGCTTGAGACCTGCAAGCTTGTAAATTAACCCAAATTGTACTTTCCTTTCAAATGAAAAAAAGCTAGTTGGTACTTACGCTCCTCCCTCCAGCTGAGGACCAACTTTCTCATACATTTTAATTAAACGGCTGCAATTGTACACAAACATGCCATCCAGCTCCCGCTGTTCGATATTCACACCAAATATAAAGTTCAACTCCTTTGGTTCTTTTAGGGCCCTACAGAATGAAATATAAATTTAATAGCATAGAAATCTACAAATATGCCTATGGATTACATTGATAAGACACAAATTATATTAATAAAACATTCATGAAATTCTATTGACAATGGATATAGTTTAAGATAGTAGTTTCATTAGGTGATTAGTAGCACTATATATCAGCGCAAGGGTAATAATAAATAAATCCCTACAAAAGGTGATCAAATTTTCAACCTAACGATGTGCTATCTTAATCCAGGTGCTATTTTAAACTTCTATTGAATATCAGAATATACAGTGGATCACTAGCTTGTGACACCAAAATATGGGCTTGTATTTTCCATGTTGAGACAATAAGGAAAAAAAGAAAATGATTTCATAGTTCTGTGATCAAACGTTAAGAGTTGATAAAGCACTATGCAAAGCCAATATGAGGAGCACCTGCTTTCGTATCTTTGGGAATGGAATACTTATTAAGAAACAATCTATGGTGGAGAAAAATAGGTGCTTTGAAGGACTGCTAAAAAAAAATAAAATAAATAAAGTTATTGGTTTAATATAAAATGTGTGAAGACCACTGTAGAAAAGAGTGGAGCTTATTGGTTAATTATAACACAAGCATAGCACAGGTATTGCAGTATTATAAATACCATTAGAAACAAAGATTAAAGCTGAGCTCCACCCAAAAGGAGAAGCTCCGCTTGTTTGTTTCCTGCCCCCCTCCACTGTCACATTTGGTTTAATATAAAATGTGTGAAGACCACTGTAGAAAAAAGAGTGGAGCTTATTGGTTAATTGTAACACACGTATAGCTCAGGTATTGCAGTATTATAAATACCATTAGAAACAAAGATTAAAGCTGAGCTCCACCCAAAAGGAGAAGCTCCGCTTGTTTGTTTCCTGCCCCCCTCCACTGCCACATTTGGCACCTTTAAATTTATTGTAAAGTCTCTTTTTTTCTCTTAACATAACATGTTATACTTACCTCCTCTGTGCAGTTGGTTTTGCACAGAGAAGCCTGGATCTTCCTCTTCTCGGGTCCTATGTTGCAGCTCCTGGCCCCTCCCTCCTATCGAGGGCCCCCACAGCAAACAGCTTGCTATGGCCCCCGAGCCGAGCTGCAGCTCCGTGTGTCCATTCAGACATGGAGCTGCCATTTGGCCCGCCCCCTCTACTGATTGGCTGACTTACTTTGATTGACATACGCGGGAGCGAATGGCGCTGTGGCTGTGTCTTAGCTAATCCGGAGGGAGAGTCCTGGATGGCCGAGAGACATCGCTGGACAGGCAGGGGGAACAGGGAAAGTATTGGGGGGGGGGGGGGGGCTGCTACACACAGAAGGCCATTTATCTTAATGCATAGAATGGGGAAGGGAGGAGTGGGGAGCGGGTACCTGTTTTTGACAGGTTCCCACCCCCACTTCCGGGTGACCCTGACGCGGCGAGGTCCCCGTGGAAGCTTGACACCCCCCCCTTCTTCTCCCGCCCCTGGGCCTTTCACAAAGTGCAGCAAAGAATCGGCTGCACTGACAGTTTTCCTTACAAGAAATGGCAGCGGCAGCACCCAAGGGCCAAATGAAAATTGGCTGGGGTGCCGACATTTATAAGTCAGCAGCTACAGTATTTGAAAGAAAAGGAGTGTATTCAACCGAACTATTAAAATCTACACAGGTAAATGTTAATTTGGAAATTTAGTAGAGCCAAGGGTATCCATGTGTAATGTCAAGAATGGTTTTATCACCTGTTACCAACACAGTGGTGTGGAGGTTCTCTTTTTGAAATAGCAGAACATACAACCATTATCAAGCTTAAAGAGGATGTATGAAAACAATAAAAGGACACTTACCTGTTAAAGGATCCAGCGTCATCCGCACCCAGCCCGTTCCTTCACTGATCTTCAGGTCCCCGGCATGTTTACACTGCAAATGTGTGAACCACACTGCACTTTGTGAATAGACCTGCAGCCTTTTGGGATCTGTGGCGTGTCCCAGAAGGCTGTGGGCAGGGGGGGAATTGGATTGGAGTCCACCCTAACATAACCCCACCCACTTCATGGGACTTCAGATTTGCAATAAAGATAAACAGAAGAGAGAGGGGAGAGAACTGTGTCATGTACTGTAAGATATGGCATTTACAGGCAAGTCAACATTTCCTTAAACGTATTCTTTAATGTGTAGACCAAGGGACATCCCCAAGAAATAAACTGAGGAGTGGGCAACAATATAGCAAACGACAGAAACAAACAAAGTCCAACAAACCCAAGACTCTCAAATGACCGCTTGAAACGCCTTGCAGCAAAAGCTTGCAAGAGCAGGGGCCTGGAGATCCACCCAGTAAAACTTTGAGAAGGTATGAACAGAAGACCAGGCAGCAGCTTTGCAGACCTGTGAGGTGAATGCTTAATACTGAAAAACCCAAAAAACAGCAGATCTGGTGGAATGGGCCCTGATAGGGAATGGGGATCCTTTCCTTGAAGACACAAGCCCTGCAAATGAGCTGACTAAGCCACTCAGCTATGGTTTTAAAAGGAAACAGTATAACCATTCATGGGACCTTGGGGGGATAACAAAAATGTAGTTAATTTAACGGAAGGAAGATGTTGCAGCCAGATAAACCCTAACTGCACTGACTACATCCAGACAATAGAGTGAAATCTCTACAGACTGCTGCGGGGCAGGACAGTGGGAAAGAAAGCTAAAATCCATACTGAGGTAAAAAGAATAGACATTTTGGGAAGGAAGTTTGGTCTAGGTCTCAAGACCATCTAATCTCTTTGTACGTTTAGAAAAGGTTCTTTACAAAAAAGAGCCACCAACTCAGAAATATGCCTGACACAGGTAACTCCTCCAATGGGATATCTCAGAGTAGTACCAGATTAAGGTCCCCGGGAGACACCGTAGATCGAAGTGAGGGATAACCTTGAGCCACCCCTCACATGAAGGCCTTAGCAAGAAATTGTAAAGCCAAAAGGTCTTTTGACCAGAATGGATAGGGAAGACACTTGTCCCTTGAGAATGCCAACAACCAGATGCGAGGAAGGCTAGGGTGTGTTGAGGTGCCTACTTCTACACCAGCCAAACAAAACAGGCCTTTTTGTGATGGTTGTTCTTACGACAAGCAGATATTCTAAATTTCAACAAAGAAGGGAATGGAAAAATCACTAATGCCCTTATTTTTTAGGGCATGGGTTTAAACAGCCATGTTGTTAAAGCTAGCAAATGAGGAGCAGGGTAGCCTTAGAGCCAGAAATCTGGCCAGTTTGGAAGAGGCCAAGACTCGTCCACCAGTAGTCCGAGTATGTATGTACCACATTTTCCTGAATCAATTTGGGTCCAGGAACCTGTTCCCCCTTTACATTGTGGAGCAGTCAAGGGAGAACCTTTACTGGTGGGAATGCATAAACCTGACTGAATGGGTCCAAACTATCACTAGGGCACCAACCACAGAGGCCAATTGATTCCTAGATCTGTAACAAACCTGTTCAGTTTCTTGTTGAATGTTGATACCATGATACACATACACAATTGGTGTTCCCCACTTCTAACTAGCATCAGAAGATCTCGGTGGGGGGGGACACCACTCTGAGTCCAAGCATCCTCCTACCAATTTTCCACTACCAGTACGTAGATGGCCAAAAGTAACATGTTACTTAAGGTAAACTTATCCTTCAAATCTGTGAATTTTCTTGTTTTTATTCATGCATTATTCTTATCTGCTGCATATATGTAAGCAAACATTATCTAATTGGTGCATGTATGTGTGCAATCAAGATTGTTTCCAACCCATTGAAGGTGGTTTCTTTTGTATCAGGGTCTATGTCTTGTGCAACCTAGCTATTAAGGCCCTTTAAGGCACAAACACATTAGAAGATTGAGTTTAATACTGCTACAATAAAGGGCAGATTTGGAGGATTATGCTGTGCTGGATACCGTATATACTCGAGTATAAGCCGAGTTTTTCAGCATGTTTTTTCATGCTGAAAATGCACCCCTCGGCTTATACTCGAGTCACTGACTGGAGTGTCTTTTTAAAAATGGCGCCGCTCGGCGCCGACATGTCACTGCGCATGTGCCGCATGCCCGGAAATAGCCGAACGTGTTCGGCTTTTCCTGAGCATCGGTGGTGCATTTGCGGTGACGTATGGCGGCGCCGGGTGGCGCGATTTTTAAATCGAACACGGCGCCTCACCGACAGGTAAGTGAGATGCCTCCGCAGCCCCTGTATTTCCTCATGCAGTGCTGCGGGCATGGTACAGGACATTCTCCTGTACCATGCCCGCAGCACTGCATCTCCTGTGCCATGCCTGTAATTACTGTGCCATGCCTATACCTACTGTGCCATGCCTATACCTACTGTGCCATGCCTATACATACTGTGCCATGCCTGTACATACTGTGCCATGCCTGTACATACTGTGCCATGCCTGTAATTACTGTGCCATGCCTATACCTACTGTGCCATGCCTGTACCTACTGTGCCATGCCTGTACATACTGTGCCATGCCTGTACATACTGTGCCATGCCTGTACTTACTGTGCCATGCCTATACCATCACCTGTACTATGCCTATACCATCACCTGTGCCATGCCTGTACCATGACCTGTGCCATGCCTGTACTGTGACCTGTGCCATGCCTGTACCATGACCTGTAACATGCATGTACCATGACCTGTGCCATGCCTATACCTTCACCTGTGCCATGCCTGTACCATCACCTGTGCCCTGACCTGTGCCATGCCCTTACCATGACCTGTGCAATGCCTGTACTATGACCTGCGCCATCTCCTGTACCATGCCCGCAGCCCCTATTTTGTGTCTCGTGGTGGTCCAGTTGGGTCCAGTAGCTGCAGCATTTCCCACCCTAGGCTTATACTCGAGTCAATAAGTTTTCCCACTTTTTTGTGGCAAAAGTAGGGGTCTCGGCTTATATTCGGGTCGGCTTATACTCGAGTATATACGGTACTTGCTTTGCGCACAGAGTACTTTGCCTAAAAGGAAGGAGATTTTATGTGCACTTGTAGGACTGGAAATCTACATAAAAAGGGTGAGCTGTTTGCTTTAGATTTTGAAACTGCTAGTGATCATAAACAGCTGGATACTGATATGTCAGTCAAAGTAGTGAAGAAAAGAAAAAGGAAAAATAAACGGTTTTGAGAACTTCCCGGAGAAAAAAAAAAAAAAAAAAAAAAAAGGGTCCAACATCTAAGAACACTAGCATGAAGTGAGTGGGATTGGCAAAGCCTTGGTCAGTATCCAATCACCTAAATTTAGCAGTATTTAACCCATTGTCTAGTACTACACTACCCGCCTCCCGTATTCTGGCTCAAGGATTGGAGTTAATCACTGCCTCAGAGTCAGTATTTACAATCCTCTACTATTACACCTGTAGCTGTTTGGCTACATGTGTTCTTGAGTTTCCAGGAATACAGTGTTAGTGTTCCCCACTAAAGTAAAGAAAAGTGTGTGTGACAGATGCAGGCATTAACCAATATTCATTAAATGCGTATGCTCAACGCTGTGCACAATTTGGGCGCCAATGGTTCTATTTGTATTAAATAAGAAAATTGCTTGATTCAATAAAATGTTCCTATTCTTTGTTGTGGTAAAAAACAAAAAAAAAAAAACAAAAAACAAACAACCAGTACTTGAAGTGATTATAAAGCTTTGTTTTAAAAAAAAAAAAAAAAAAAAAAAACACACAACAACAAAACATGCCTATACTTACTGCTCTGTGCAATGGTTTTGCACAGAGCAGCCCTGATCATCTTCTTCTGAGGTCCCCCGCTGGTGCTCGAGGACCCTCCTCTTCATTGGGTGCCCTGTGGCACCTGTGAATGCTCATTCCCAAGTCCTACTGCTGCATCCACTGATGCAAACCGCAGAATTCAGTCCCGCCCCATGTGACTGGATTTGATTGACAGCAGTGGGAGCCAATTTCTCCCACTGCTATCCATCTATCCAATGAGGAGAGAGACAGCGGCTAGAGCCGCTGCACTCATGCACATTGCTGGATCGGATGGGTTTAGGTAAGGAAAAGGGGCGGGGTCTGGGGGCAGCTGCAGCGCAGATGTTTTTTCACCATAATGCAGAAGACTTCCTGCGTCCCTCGATGAATGGGAAGAAAACATTTTATTATCTATATTTATTCTTATCAAAATAACAAATGCAGTTCAACTTAAGTGAATTGACTCAATTGTATTTTTTATTACTTAATTTTTTTCTATTGTATGCTATAATATATAAAGTGTATTTAACTTGTTCTGATTTCTGCAACAATTAAAAAGAAAAGGTCTCATGTGAAAAAATCACTATTTAATAACTGTCAATTATGTGTGTGTTATTTGGACCATATTATTATCTTATTTTCTATAAATACCTTTGTTTAGCTTCCTTAATTCGTTTCTTAACATCTGCCTCCCGACGGATTGTAATTGCAGCATTCTGCACTTGCCTTAGAGAAGCCTGGACAGAAGAAAAAGATATAGACCTGAAGGTTTTACAATTATTAGCCACAGAAAGCTTACAACAATACCTACAGATTTAGCATCACAGGCAATTTAAAACCACTGTGTTATTGTGCAAGACACTACTTATTAAAGTAGAACTATAGGCAAAAATAGGATTTTTGTACTCACCGTGAAATCCTTTTCTCTGAGTTCATTGACAGACACAGCTCCATATTCTTTACCATATGGTTATGCTGCCCTCTACAGGAGTATTACTAGGCAGACAACACAAAAGCTTGGCTACGCACCATGGGCTGGCCTCAGCTAACATAATCCCCCCTCTATGCTTAGAGATACTCCGTGTTGTAACAAGCAGTAATAGAAGCATAAAAAACTCCTTAGAGGGGTGGGTGCTGTGTCTATCAATGAGCTCAGAAGTGTTTTACAGTGACTACAAAAAAAAAAAAAAAAAAGATTTTTGTACTTAACTTAAAATACATTTCTCTGAGTTCATCAACGGACACATCGCTCCATAAATCATAGCTAGTGGGTTATATTGTCTCCTCCAGGAGTAGGACAGAAAAAAAAAAAACACCATGGCTGCGCTCATGGGCAGTCCTCAGCTGGTATATAACCTCCCTCTGCTCTAGGTAATCCATTTAGTAGAAAGCAGTATTCGAAGTATCAGAACTCCATAGAGGGGTGGGTGCTGTGTGTCCCTCAATGAGCTCAGAGAAATGGATTTTACGGTATGTACAAAAATCACATTTTCTCCTTCGTTCATTGACGGACACAGCAATCCATAAATCATAACTAGTGGGACATCCAAAAGCAGTGCCAAGAGGAAAATAAAGGGTGGGGAAAATAAACCAAGGCTAAACATAAGAGCCCTTAACCAGGACACAGGAGCCTTAAATGTGTCACAGGAGCCCCATCTGAAAAATAAAGATTTAAAGAAAAAACACCCCTCAAGAGGAAACAGCCCCTCTTAAACAGCAGCCTGCAAAACTCTGCTGCCAAAAGAAGCCCAATAAGCACTCAGCGCCCAAGTAGAATGCGCCATGACAGGGAAAGGTAGAACCTGACCATTAATGGAATAGGCCTGAGTCACCGTCTGTCTGATCCATCTGGAGATGGTAGCCAAAGAAGCAGCCAGACCTTTTCTTGGTCTGTCGGTAACCACAAAAAGCGAGTCTGGCCTCCGAAAAGACTCAGTAGCTGCCAGATACACCCGAATCGCACAAACCACATCCAAGGTATGCAAAGCAAATTCCTTGGGATGAGCTGGCTTGGGACACAAGGAAAGCAACACAATATTCTCAAACAAATGGAAGTCAGACAACTTGAGGCAGGAATGATGGACATGGATGAATGAACCACTTTATCCCTTTGGACCACTAAATAGGGACTGTGACAGGATAATGCCACCAATTCCGACACCCTGTGGGTCGAGGTAATAGCTACAGAGAATGTCACCTTCTGGGAAAACGTAGGCAAGGTAATCTCCCGAATATTCTCAAATGGAGGTTTCTGGAGAACCGAAATTACTAAATTTAAATCCCATGGCGGCAAAAGAGACTGTACAGGTGGAGCCACTTGTCGATCCCCCTAAATGAAGGTACGAACTAAAGAGCGCATTGCTAGGGGTCACTGAAAGAAGATTGCCAAGGCAGACACCTGGCCCTTGATGATACTCAAGGCCAACTTCTGAACAACGCCCCGTTGAAGAAAGATTAAGATCCGAGCCACAGAAAAGGATCGAGGATGAGCGCAAATCAACTCACACCAAGAAATATACGCTTTCCATGTACAATGGTATATCTTGCTGGAAGACGACTTCCTCGCCTTCACCATAGTAGGGATCACTGATCAAGACAGACCTCTATCCCTCAGTACCTGGCTTTCAATAGCTAAGTCATTAAAATTAGCGACTGTAAAGCAGGATGGTAGATCAGTCCTTGGGACAACTCGTCTTCTCTGAGAGGAAGCCCCAAGGGGACGTTTACGACCACCAGGATGATCGGAAGATCCTCGCTCTTGATTTCTCGCAGAAACTGCGGAAGAAGCCTGAGCCGAGGATGATACTGGCCTTACTGTGGCCCTTGGACGCCAGCGGCGTCTGTCAGAGGACCCGTGACTTTGTCACGAACTTCGGAATCCTCCTGTGGAGCCGAACCTGAATGTAAGAGTGTGCAAACACTCAGATACCACCAGACTCACAACCTGTATGCAAAATGGGAGAGAGAACTATCTGTGTGACAGCAGCCAGTGAATCATGGCCTGTGGTCCCTGAAATTTGTGCAGAGGAAGGACCACCCTGGGCAGAAAAAGAATCAGACCTTGGTAAATCAATTCCCTGGACAGGGGGGACCGTAGGTAGTTCAGACATCACCTGAACCTTTGCAGGAATTAAATTGGCACAAGGAGACTCAGGACATAAACCTGAAAAGGAAAAGCTTTGTCCTCCTTTCTGGGTACCCCCAAAAGAAACATTTTGTGGATCTTCTTGACGCTCACCAAAGAAGTCCATGTGGCGGGAAACCAGCTAAGATGTCCCCCTACCCCAATAATGGGTGAGGGCAGACCTTCACACTGTCTGTTGGTCCAGGGAAGCTAGCTCTAGGCTTACCAGACCAAGGTTACTTGGAATCTCCCAGGGAAGATTTAAAAGATCCATTTCCCTTATTCTCCGTCCCAGAAGCGGGTAAGAATTTTCTATGGGCTGAGAAGGAGGGCCCCTGTCTGCGGCGAGGCTTCTTCCCTTTTCTTGACTGTGGCAGGAAGGTAATCTCCCCCCCCCCCCGTGGTACCCTTATTGATGTCATTCAGGGTAGCCCCATACAAGCAATCGCCTTGAAAGGGCAGATCAATGAGAGTTTTCTTAGAGGCTTGGTCTGCAGACCAATTCTTAAGCCACAGCACGCAATAACCACCGCTGAAAGTTTGGACAACACAGGATCTGTATCCAAAGCTGCATCACAAATAAACTGCAGCCCATGGACCAACTGGTCTACTAAATCAACATTAACAGCGGGGACCTGCTCAACCCCCAGGCCATGGCGCAAAAGCTTGGCCCATTCAGTTAGGGTTTGAGACACCAGGGCTGAGGCAAAGACTGCCCGCAATGCCGAACCAGCCATAGTAAACATGCTGCGTGCACAGCCTCTGCTTTCTTTTCAGCCGGGTCCTTAAAAGGACAGGGATTCCTCTACTGGGATCATGGTTGCTTTATTCAACCTGGAAACAGGAGGGTCCACCACTGGTAGACTAGTACACTTTTTTAAAAGTGACTCTTTAAAAGGGTAACGTACAGTAAGACGTTTGGAGAGCACAAAGGGTAAGTTTGGTTGTTAAAAAGGAAATGGGGAACAGAAACCCGAAGAAGGAGTTCTATAGTGGATGAAGGAAATCGGGCAGAGAGCAGTGACCTCATGTAAAAACAATCTTTATTGTTGCATAATATGTAAAATCGAACACGATAATAAAAGCAGACTACACAGAAGGGTTAATATGACAGCGTTGCCGCTAAAAAACAAACAACCCTGGATCACTCATACACCAGTATGATACAGCAAACAGAGCAAGTAGCAAAAAACTGCACTGTGTATTTATCTGGCCCCGGTGAGACGCAGGAAACCTCAGCAGTGTCAGCTGTACAAACCTTTTGAGGACATCTGCACTCACCAATTGCCCCTGCAGTGTAAGCTTGTGTATATATAGTAATGATGAATTCCCTCCTGAAACCCTGGATCAGCTGAGTGTGTCTCGTAGTAAGGGGCTGGCTCTGGTACACAGTGTCAAACAGTCACAAGGAGGAGAGATCCCGTAGGGAAGGATGGATGGATGGGCTGAGCCGCATCAAATGCAGGAGGACTAAAGGTGAGACGGGACCAAGCCCAGACAGGCCACTAAAGCCATCTTCAAAGACAGGCATGTGAAACTCCATCAAAAAGGGACTCTCATATTCTCCCACCAACTCCATGAATCACTTTGAAGTATACAAGGATACATGCTTATTCCTAAAGCAGGTGCATCAAAGGCAAAATCAGGGAAGAAATGGAAACTGACCATAATAAAACTCAGGACCAGATGGCCCTGGAACACTGGCCTTCCTGTGGTGTGGTGAAGAGAATGATAGCATGAATTCAAAAGAATCTTAACAACCATGCATGACCCTTGGAGGAGGGAGTGGAACCTCCAGATGAAGTCTACCAAGATGCCTCTATTCCGTAATAAGTGGCTGGGGGTGTTTCTCGACTTGGTGCAGGAGGACTTATCCCAACTTGATTGGGAGAAGTTGAAAGACAACTACTTGGACCATGAAGAAGGAAACGCCCTTTGAGAGCTCAAAGAAGCACCAAACCCTATCATTAATAAAAGTGACGAAGGGGGTAATGTAGTCTTCTTATCAGAAGCCTACCATGAAGGTGGAATCAGAAGACAACTTAATGATAGATCTACTTATGAGTGATTAGACGCTAACCCCTTTTCCACTATTGTAAAGGAGTTGAACTTCAAACTGAACCTTGCATATGAAGAAAATCTCATTAACAAGAAAGAACTGGAATATATGAAAGTGACAGAGTTTAATACACCTATCATTTATATTATACCTAAGGTTCACAAATCTCTTGAACCCTCCCCCCCCCCCCCCCCCCCTCCGGCAGACCTATTGTGTCAGCAGTAAAGGGCCCTCTGGAACGGATGGGCTACTCAAAGAAATGGTCAAGAAATTATCTTCCTATGTACAGGATACCAGACGTGCTCAAGAATATTGAGAATGTGACGTTGCCCCCTGGTGCAATTATAGCCAGTATTGATGTCGAGTCTCTTTACACCTCTATACCCCACTCTTGGAGCCTGTCCGCAACAGCACATTTTTTGGATTCCAACTTTCCATCCATGGGGGCCAAAAATTAGTTCCTGTTGGAACTGCTGCAATTTGCCCTGTTGAACAATTGTTTCCAATTTGTGGAAAAGGACTATAGACAAATTTGAGGTAACTCTACTGGAGCTCTCTGGGCACCGGCCTATGCCTGCTTACATCTAGGATGGTGGGAGGAGGAGGTTGTCTATTGTTCAGAGCTGTTCCATGAACATGTCCTTCCATGGTTAAGGTACATATATGGCGTTCTTATGATCTGGGGAGGTGGTCTCGAGAAAACTTAATTTAAGTATTTAATTCCAATAGCAGAAATATTCGTCTTACTTTCAATCATTACCCCTACTAGATCTCCTTTCTTGACATTTTAATTTGAATTGAACAAGGGAAACTACAAAAACATACAGAAAAGAAATAGCGGCAAACACCCTACTTGAGGGTAGCAGCCATCACCCCAAGTCCCTAATAAACATCCCAACAGGACAATTCCTTTGCATACATCGGAATTGTAGATTAGATTCGGACTTTCAAACTGAAGCAACCCAGCTGTATGCAAGGTTCAGAGAAAGAAATTACCCTCACAGAACCCTGAGAAGAGTCAGGAATAAGGAGAAGGTGCGCAACATCCTTACCAAGCACTGGCACCTGTTGACCCGCTCACCCCAGCTGGCCGATATAGTGGGTCCCAGACCCCCACTAGGAGCAAGAAGAGCCAAAAACCTCTCTGATGAACTGGCACGATCTGAATTTACTAAATCTACACCTCGTAATTGGCTCACATACCTTCCCCAACTCCATGGAATGTTCCCTTATGGGAAATGCCATATCTGCAAATCAGTAGATAAAACAGCTAGCTAGTTTTACAGACCCCGATGGTCAGAAGATCTATCAGATAAAGCAATTCATCAATTGCAATACCAACAGGGTACTTTACATGCTAGAATGCCCATGCCACAAATTATATATGGGCAAAACCAAACGCCCCTTGAAAGCTTGTATTGGGTAGCATGTAGCTAGTATCCAGGGAAATAAAGATGAAGAAAAAACCCCAATTGCACAGCATTTTGCAAAATACCGTGACAAGAGACCAATCGGCCTGAAGGTCAAGGGCTTTTATGCCCTTAAACTCTCAAATAGAAAAGGGGACTTTAATACCATACTTCCCTAAAAAGAAAATAAATGGATTTTCAGAGTAGGTACAATGGTGCCCAAGGGACTCAACAATTAATTAAATCTTCGGGTATTCTTAGCACCTTAGAGAAAGAACTAGTCCATTTGGCCCCCAGATTGCCTCCTCTTCCTCATCCTACAGCTAAAGTCCATTTAAAGGGAGTTTATGCATGCTCATTTGAATGGATTCGATACTCTAGAGTGTTTTGGGAACTGGACTAAGTATATTTAATTTTAAAAGGTGTCGTACTATATTAATGTGTATTTATTAACTTTAGAGTTGACTCCAATTCAGTTATACTTGTTTTCATTTGTTTAACTGTATTCTTATTTCTGTACACAAGATGGCGCCATACAAAAGCCTTCCTTTTCTCACACAGTGCCTTTCCCTGTGCCCCTCAAAGGGGTTAACATCATAATCAATTACAAATTGGGGCCGGACTGATCAACTATCCCGCTCTGTTTATTCCGGAGCACTTATAAGCCCAAAAAGATAGGTGAACACAATACCCTAAGGAAGTCCACGCCACCTAGTGGACAAAATGCATCGATGCATGTGCCTCTGCATCTCCCGACTCACTCCTGCACCTCTGTGCTACTATCCCCCCCTTCCCCCTTGGATCTGCTCTCTGGAGCCCTCGCATGTACTTGATGGGCTATCACTAAGGAAATAATTTTGGGGCCCTATGAAGCTCATTTATACAATCAAGATCACCCTGCTCTAAATGGATGAATGCCTTTGGCATATCTCCCTAATGGGATTTAACACAGTGGCATCTGTGAGCGGCAAGCTCCATGTGCTGCAACAATGACGGAGGCTACCACTGGCTGCCTCGAGGATCCTACCTTCCTAGCATTCCTCTGAGAGAGAGACGCTCTCTCGGGCTGTTAGTGTGCAAACCATGCCAGGTGTATAACTAGCATCTCTATTGATTTATGAGACTCTGGAGCCTCCTGATGCAACCCCTGCTTAGGAGAATCTACCACCCTTCAGTGCATTCTGCTAGCAAGGATAAAGAGACTCTCTGAACTGCAGCTTGCAGCAATAGCCAGAGTGACCCTGCTATCCGCAGTATTGTTACCCATGGAACAGTGAGTACTTTATTGCCCTGTCTGGTCTGGGCTTGGCCCCGTCTCACCTTCAGTCCTCCTGCATTTGATGCGGCTCAGCCCATCCATCCCTATGGGATCTCTCCCCCTTGTGACTGCTTGTTTGACACTGTGTACCAGAGCCGACCCCTTACTACGAGAGACACTCCGCTGATCCAGGGTTTCAGGAGGGAATTCTTTATTACTACATATACACAAGCTTACACTGCAGGGATCGTTGGCTATTGGTGAGTGCAGATGTCCTCATTAGGTTTGTACAGCTGATATCTAGCTGACACTGCTGATGTTTCCTGCGTCTCACCTAGGCTTGTGACGGTATCAGATTTTCATGCTGCGATTAATTGATTAAGGTTTTGCCACGGTATACGGTATTATCACAGTATTCTATTATTAAATTTAAATTATTAAAATTTCCACCTCACTTCAATTTCATTGCTGAATTTAGGGGCTTTGGTTCACTTATGCACATTATTATATAGTCAGTCAGAACAAACTGTGAACCAGGCCTAAAATAGGTCATCAAGCAGTGTCTGGCCTAACTGGTGATAACTGGTCCTGGCGCTCGGCTCCGATCCGATGGCCTGGTCATTAAGAGGGCAAATCCTTGTGGTCAAGAAGTGGTTAAACCTGAAGGAGGTGTTGTTTATAAATTACTTTACTATTGCTTTAGGCCTGGTTCACATGTATGCGGGTTGGTGGTTCACATGTATGCGGGTTGGCGGTTCACATGTATGCGGGTTGGCGGCCCACATTTGCACAGGCATAGCAGCCCATTGATTTGAACGGGCTGCTATGCCCTCATTTTCCGCAGAAAAAAGGTGCATGCAGCATTTTTTTAAAATTCAGTGGCCTTGAAATCCATCCTGCTTTTGCACCATGCGACTAACCTGCAGTTCCTGCTCTGGCAAGCTTTCTGCATTTTTTGTATACGTGGGCACGGCATTTAAAAACAGTTTGCGTGTGCAGCAACGGCAGGTAAGTCGCATGGTGCAAAAGAAGGATGGATTTCATGGCCACTGCATTTTTTTAAATTCTGCATGCACCTTTTTTCAGCTGAAAACGCAGGCATAGCAGCTCAAGCCCATTCACATCAATGGACTGCTATGCCTGTGCAAATGTGGGCCACCAACCCGCATACATGTGAACCAGGCCTAAAGCAATAGTAAAGTCATTAATAGATAAAAACACCGGTCCTCCTGCAGGTTTAACCACTTCTGGATCGCAAGGATTTGCCCCTTTAAAGACCAGGCCATCGGATCAGAGCGCCAGGACCAGTCATCACCAGGTAGGCCAGACACTGCTTGATGGCTATATAATAATGTAATGTGGGCTGCTATGCGTGTGTGTGTATATATATATATATATATATATATATATATATATATATATATATATATATATATATATATATATATATATATATATATATTAGAGCTGCACGATTCTGGCCAAAATGAGAATCACGATTTGATTTTTTAGCTTGGAATAAAGATCACGATTCTTTCATGATTCTCTGTGTAACAAAAAAAAAAAATTGGGATAACTTTACTGTTACGTTTTTTTTATTCATTAAAGTCTATTAATTGCGTTTGAAAGACTGCTGCGCAAATACAGTGTGACATAAAATATTACAACAATCGCCATTTTTTTCTGTAGGGTCTCTGCTAAAAAAATATATAAAATGTTTGGGGGTTCTAAGTACTTTTCTAGCAAAAAAAAAAAACTGATTTTAACTAGCAAGCAACAAGTGTCAGAAAAAGGTCCAGTCTTTAAGAGGTTAAACTTCCTTTCTCCCTGGCAGAGGGAAGGAAAAGATACAATGTAATCATTTTTGTTTATAGTTACTGGGAGACGCTTAGCTGTGTGAGTGAATGAGTCATCCAGCTCACTGAAATGTATCAATTCACAAGTCAGACCCAGGAGCAGAGAAACTCTGTATTTTAAAAATGCCACAATAACAATACCGTAGCTATGCAATACCGCGATATATCGAATTACCGAAAACCGGCATATGTCTAGTCTCACCGTGGCAAGATCAATACACACTGCAGTTTTTTGCTACTTGCTCTATTTGCTGTATCATACTGGTGTATGCGTGATCCCGGGTTGTGTGTTTTTTAGCGGCAATGTTGTCATATTAACCCTTTTGTGTAGTCTGCTCTTATTATCTGCGTTCGATTTTACATATTATGCAATAATAAAGATTGTTTTACATGAGGTCACCGTGGTCTGCCCGATTCCCTTCATCCGCTATAGAACTCCTTCTGATTTCTGTTCCCCATTTCCGTTTCGGCTACTGTCTGTTCTGGAGTTTGAAGGGCTAGGCCCCACCTTTATTAGGTGAGTCGGTTTCCCAATTTTGCTGCCAGTGTTACTACCCCAGCAACGTGATCCTGGGGTGCTGTATTCTCTTTCTTGTACATAATTTTGGTTGCTCCCATCCCTTACAAGAAAACCTGTCAAAATAAGGAAACACCTTTGGAGTACGATTCGACTTATGCGTACCAAATGATACAGCCAGGACCGTGGCTACATCAGCCGCATCCTCCATCTTTAAAGTCTCACGCACTGCAGTAATAGGTGCCTCTACCAGCGGCTTTTCATTCACTGCTGCAACCATGGAGCAATCATCCTCACTATTGGATGGATCAGAGGGGTGTAATATGAAATCCCCCTGGACGGGCCGCATTCATGGCGGCATCCGGCTCAGTATCAGATGAGACAGACTGAGCAGGGGAAGGCGGGGGTCGCGTTCCCCCTGGGCCTTTACCCACAAGCCACTTCCACCTGGGACACTAAGAACTGCAGGACCGCCGCCAGTGCAACCATGGGAAGCTGGGTTTCCGAGGGACCTTCCATCTCAATGAGGGGGTCAGTGGGGGGAGATTAGACCACGAGGCTCCCTATGGAAAGGAAGACCTTGCAGTACAAAAACAATCTTTTGGCACCACTATAAGGATCCCCTCAAGGCTCTGGGTACATATCAGCAGAGAGATAACAGGGACCCTGAAGACTCACCCTACCGACTGGAGGAGCGCAGAGAATTCAAACCCAGCATCCTCATGGACGCTATCCCTGTTCATATGTCACAGGTACATGAAGAGGAAGCGGAGGAGGAAGAGGAAGAGGAGGGGCTTCGGCATCCCAATGAGGCTTCAGTTGACTCCAGCATCTCCCAAACTAAGGGAAAATGGCCCCGTGACATCAACTGGCTACAAACATGGCCGCCAATCAGAGACCAGCCAGACTATCAGAAAATAGCCACCATCAACTACAAACACTGAAGCATGCTGCCAGGATCTTTCCTGTACCCTCTGCAATGGTGCACCCTCTGCAAGGGGACCCCCCTGAAGGTAGGACACACGTTTAGGGGAGACTTTGCTGTGCACTCTGCACCGGTCTCTGCAATGGGACCCCCCTGCACTATACCCACATTGCAAAAACAGCAGGGCATGCACCTAGGGGGTTCTCCTACACTGGGACCCCTCCAGACTACCAGGGTGGAACACACACTATCCCAGGACCCTTACCGAGTAGAGATAGCAGGGGGAGAACCCAGGGGTCTCTGCTGCATTCTCTGCCCTGGGACCCCCACCAGACTAGGTCCAGACAGGGGGAAATACGAGTGGGGGAAGTCCAGCTAAGTGAGGGATTGAAGGATGGGAGGAGGGAACCTGCAAGCAGTCCGACCGTCTCTGGAGGTTACACGCGTCCAACCCAAAGAAAACCACCAAAAGGGGAGAGGGGTAACTGTACTTACCCTTCCATGGTGCTGGTAAAACTCCAGACAGAACTCGTCGCCACCGAAATGGGGGAGCTGTCGGGTCAAGGGACTGCTGCGATTCAGACCCTAGCCCAGTCATACGCGACCCTGCGAGACGTTTAACTTGCGGGCCAGCCTCTGTAAGTAAGGCTATGTCGTGGCCGACATAGCGCGTAGCTGCGGTCTGCACGCGCTCACTGGCTGGGCTGGGGGGACCCACTGGATCTAGATTATCCAGCCCGCCGCCCAACCCTGCAGTTGATTGTAGATCTCCCGAGAGAAAAAACAAAAAAGTAGTAAGGAAAGAGAAAATTGCTAGATCCCAGCCGGAGCCTAGGTCCTTACTCCTGACTAGACAGATTAAAACTGATTACCTAGAGCAGAGAGGGGTGTTATATACCAGCTGAGGACGGCCTATGGGTGTAGCCAGGTGTTTTTTGTTCTGCCTAGTCCTACACCTGGTGGAGGCAATATAACCCACTAGTTATGATTTATGGAGCGCTGTGTCCGTCGATGAACGAAAGAGAAATCCTATTTTCTTCTCTTCCGTTAAATGACCGACACAGCTCCATATTCTTCACCATAGGGATGTCCCAAGGTAGTGCCAAACATGAGGGTTGGGCATAACAAACCCAACAAACACAAGCCAATCCAGGTAATGGTAGCTCAACTAGAACAGGAACCCAACCTGAAATACACCCTCAAGAAGAAAAAAAACGATACCCTATAAATAACAGCCCGCAAAGCTTTTGCCGCCAAAGGAAGCAACCTCAGATGCCAAAACATCAACTATGTACAACATTGAAAAAGTACGCACCGACGACCAAGTGGCCGCCGTACACACTGCGCCACTGACGCCTGATGAAAGAAGGCCCAAGAAGCACTAAGTGCCCAAGCAGAATGTGCCATCACAGGGAAGGGGGAAGCCAACCCGTAAGTGAATAAGCACGGGTCAGTGTCAGTCTGATCCATCTGGAAATGGTAGGAGCCCCTTCCGCGGCCCGTCCGTACTCCCAAAGAGCGAGTCTGACTTCCGAAGGGCCTTAATGGCTGCCAAATAGACATGAATAGCTGGAACAACATCCAGAGTATACAGGGTAAATACCCTGGAATTAGCCGGCCTGGGACATAAGGATGGCAGCACGATGTCCTCATTGAAATGGAAATCGGAGACAACCTTCGGGAGGAACAATGGCCGTGGTCGCAGGACCACCTTGTCCCCGTGAACCACCAGATAGGGAGAAAGACAAGACAAAGCTGCCAACTCCGACACCCTGCAGGAAGAGGAGATAGCCACCAAAAAAAACACCTTGTGTGACAGTGTAAGGAAAGGGATCTCCCGTACGTTTTCAAAGGGAGGTTTTGAAGGACCAACCGAACCAGGTTCAAATCCCACAGTGGCAGAGGAGAACTTACATGCGGAGTAAAAAGATGACCTCCTGAAGGCATATATGCACCAGTTAATGGGAAGCCAAAGGTCTCTGAAAAAAGACTGCAAAGCAGACACTTGGCCTAGCATGGCACTCAAAACCAGTTTCTGATCAACACCTTGTTGAAGAAAGGCCAGAATCTGAGCCACCAAAACGGAACGAGGATGGACTCCTTGAACCACACACCAGGAAATGTACGCCTTCCACATCCGATGATAAAGCTTTCGAGATGTAGATTTCCTTGCTTTCAAAATGGTCAAAACCACAGAGCCAGTTCAACACCTGGCTCTCAGCAGCCAGGCAGTCAAAGCCAGTGACTGCAAAACAAGATGGAAGATCGGCCCCCAGACACAACAGATCGTCCCTTAAAGGGAGCCTCCAGGGGATGGAATGGCCGGAATCTCACCAGCCTTGAACATGCGTAGTAGTCGTGGAAGAAGCTGGAGCGGAAGGAGGGCGTAAAACAGATGGCAACTGCTCCATGGAGCCCCTAAAGCGTCGGTGGCGTCTGCCAGAGGATCTCGCGACCCAACAGATCGAGCTTGAGGGTGCCCCACCACCGACACATCTAATGAAACGTCCGGACGAAGAGTCTCATGTCTGACGACAGAAGTAATCCGCCCGCTAACATTCTATGCCGAATATTATACACAGCAGAGATGGCCGAAACAAACCATTCTGCCCCCGGAGAATGCCAGGACTGCCAACACACTCTTTGTGCCGCCCTGATGATTCACATAAGCCACGGCCGTGAAGCTGCTCCGATCCAGGCAAGTCTGATCGTTCCAAGTTCCAAGACATTGATGAGCAATCTGGACTCTTTTAAAGTCCAACAGCCCTGGGCCGAGTACAGCCCCAGGACCCCTACCCACCCATACAGGCTGGCATCGGTCGTGACCATAGTACAGTAAAAGGGGAAAAAG
Organism: Pelophylax lessonae; assembly: GCF_965119305.1. Classification (NCBI taxonomy): domain Eukaryota; kingdom Metazoa; phylum Chordata; class Amphibia; order Anura; family Ranidae; genus Pelophylax; species Pelophylax lessonae. The sequence goes on along the minus strand of NC_138768.1, from coordinate 311,915,898 downwards.
TCCCTGTATCAAGGTCGGGGAGCACAGCCACCAGACCAGAGAACTCTTGTCGCCTGACACAGACCAATCACATAGTCCAGCGACTTGGGAGACTCGTTCCATTGACCAGCATCTCCTTTTGAAGGAGTCTTGTGTAGAACTGTGCAAACGGAAACGCCTTGAAAGTGGACACAATCGGGCCAAATACTCGCATACACGACCACTTGAGTCAGCCCCAGACAATCCAATTTCCTGGTCAGAACCAGGGCAGACTTCCAAAAATTAAGTTCTTCCACAAAGTCTGGAGATGAATTTCCACACCGGAGCCGACAGACTCCGTTCGAAAGAGGTCGTGCAGGTACCCCAACACAGCAATCCCCCACTGACGCTGCAACGCTAAGACCGGGGCCAACACATTTGTGAAGAACCGAGGAACAGAAGCTAGACCAAAGGGTAACTGGCAGTGCTCCTTACTCACAGCAAGCGGAGGCAAGCGGAGGAACAGTGATGCTGGGTGCAAATAGGAATGTGCAGATAGGCATTCAAACGTCTAAGAAGCCAGAAAAACTCCTTGATGCAGGGACGCCACTGAGGTCCAAAATCGGACGAAATTGCTCTCCTTCCTGGGAACCATGAAAGGCTATAAATATAACCCCCGAAAAAAAGGTTCTGACATTGGGACAGGGACACACACACCCTGTGACAAAAAGTTCTGCCCTGCCCACAACAGAGCTTGCAGCCAATATGGGGGGCAGGTGCACATTGGAATGATGGAACCTTTCCAATGGACAAGAACTGTATCCAACCACCACATGGACCCCCTGGTCACTGACCCGGCAAGGCCACGGAACCAGCGAAGACGTCCCCCCACGCAAAATATGTATGGGGGCAAACCTTCATGTCGAAAAGGCCTTGTCAGCAGGTCTGAAATTTGCTCCTTGATTGCCAGATCAAGGCCGCTAGAAAACTCTTTTAAGACACATTTAACCTTTTTCCGAAGTCCCTGGGGGACGAAAAAGCTTCTCGTGGGCTGAAAAGGAAGTCCCACACACCGCTGACGAGGTACCTTCCCCTTTCTGGTGGAAGGAAGGTACTCTTACCCCCTTGTCCAACTCCTAATAAGGTCATTCAGGGTAGCCTCGAACAGGCGATCACCTGAAAAGGCAATTCAGCCAGGGCTGTTTCGAAGGTGTGATCCGCAGACCTACACTTCAGCCACAAAATAGGCCTAAGCACCACTGCCGAGACAGATCACTTAGAGTCCCAAGGGAACCACATCCAAAGATGCATCGCAGACAAACTGCAGACCCTGGACCAACTGATCCGCCAGTTCGCCACAGACGGGGGGAAACAACTGGTCACCCCCCCCCCCCATGGTCAGACGCAAAAGCGTTGTCCACCCCGTCAGTCCCAAGACACCAGAACGAAGGTCAAACAAGGCCCCAATAAGGCAACAGCCATAGTAAACATGTAATGTGTCTTAATAATTCTGCCCCCCGGTCAGTCCGATAACTAAAAGCTGGGGATTCAACCACAGGAAACATGGATGCCTTAGTCGACCTGGAAATGGGGGAAACCCACCGACGGTGGGACCATCCACTTCCTCAGAAGCGACTTCTAAAAGGGATATCGGACAGCAAAACATCTTGGGACCATCAATCATAAATAAGCTGGATAAGAGAAACCCATAACCACACAGGACGGCCTGTGGGTGGACAAACAGAACAAATATGTGCGCAGCAGCCTCAGCTGCATCCTCCAACATAAATGGCTCCAGCGACCGAACTAGATGCAGGATCTGAGGAGACAGGAAGGGGGTAGAGCGCATTCGCTGAGCCAACACCATCCTTACTCCAAACGGGGGGTCAGCAACTCACGCATCCCCCAGGGGGTTGCCATCTGAGGCCCACAAGGGGGGGGGGCACTGGCGCCCTTTCGAGGTGGCCCACATAGGTGGTCGCAAACAGACCCCCCTAAGAGAGGCCACCTGCTGCTAATGCAGGGGGCCATGACCACTAGTTAAAGGTGAATACCTCTCACAGGACAATTGCAGCAAAACCTGCCTGGGACCCTGTCCCCCCCCCCCCTCCCTCCAGACCCGCCCTACCAGAAGGGGGCCCTAAGTAGGCCACTAAACTGCGGCCTAAACTTTCGGCTGCCCTGTCGCGAGAGCGTGATCTGGGGGAACCCGCGACTAGCCAGGGGAGCAGAGGGAAGATAGATGTCCCCGGGTAGAATGGCGGCTATAGCCACCACAACTGGGGCCGCCCCATACAAAATTCCAGCATGTAGGCCGCAAAGCAGCGACCTAAATTTGTGGCCTGCATGACCGCGTGGTACTCGGACCCGTGGACATCAGGCCACCCGCTCCCTCAGGCCCACCAGTTGTCTCAACGGAACCCAGAAAGGCCACCCACCCCACAGCAGGCCCACCAAGGGGCGACAGAGGGACAGGGCACCGCAGGCACCAAGGTCAGGGGCACTCACAGCCTGGGCACCAACCCCCTCCCCCCTCATGAGCAGAGCCAGCTCAATGCCACCCTAGGGAGGGGGAAAGAGAACCTCAGAGGAACCAACTACCCCAGGGAGTACCTGCGCCCCACACCGTATCCAGGGATGGAGAGGAAGGGGCCCCTACTTACCGATCCAGCGAAGCATGCGGGTAACACTCCCAAGACAGAAACCTCCTCACCACCGAAGTTGGGAAGCTGTCAGACAGAAGGAATGCTGCGACTCAGGCCAAGACCTGGTCGTATGCGACCTTGCAAGACGTTTAACACGCGGGCCAGCCCCTATCCAGTGGGGCTATGTCGCAGAGCTACAGTCTGCACTCGCTAGCTGGCCAGGCTGAGGGGACCACTGGAACTGCAATAGTCCATCCCGTCGCCGAGCCCGGCAGTTGCTAGAAGATCTCCACAGGAAAAAAACAGGATCCAAACACAAACAGCAAAAAGATAGACAATAATGCCAGGACCTAGGGCCCAGCAGGGAGACTAGGTCCTACTCCTGAACCAGGAAAACAAAAAATGGATTTTTGTAAAATCTTACCGTAAAATCCTTTTCTCTTAGCTCATTGACAGACGTAGTCCTCGGTGATACACCACCTTCGGGTTATGTTGCCTCCACAGGAGCAGGACTAGACAGGAAATTAAAAAGCTCTGGCCACACCCCAGGGGCAGTCCCAGAGGGTATATCCTCTCTCTCTCTGCCTCAGCAAATCAGTTATGTGAAAAAGCAGTCTTTAGAGATTTTAACCCAACTCAAAAAAACAGAGGGGCGGGGACTACGTCTGTCAATGAGCTAAGAGAAAAGGATTTTACGGTAAGATTTTACAAAAATCCATTTTTCTCTAGCGCTCATTGACAGACGTAGTCCTCGGTGATACACCACCTTCGGGACGTCCCAGAGCAGTATCACAACTGAGGGGTGGGAAAATGGAAATCAAATCCCAATCTAGAAGGCCCAACCGGTGCCAACTAGAAGTTTACAATGCTCATCCTTAATGATGAGACTCAACAAAAAAAGAGAAAACAAATTTTTTTTTTTTTTTCAAACAGAAAAAAACCCTCGAGGTAGACCACCGGTCTCCTCAAATTGCGGCCTGCAAAACCTTGCGGCCAAATGAGGCATCCGCCGATGCCGTCACATCAATTTTATAGAATTTTGTAAAGGTATGTACTGACGACCAGGTGGCCGCCTTACATACCTGGACCACTGACGCCTGATGGCGAAAGGCCCAGGAAGTACTGAGCGCTCGAGTGGAGTGCGCCCTAACAGGGAACGGAGGACTCTGACCCTTAATAGAATAAGCCTGTACCACCGTTTGTCTAATCCATTTGGCAATGGTCGCGGCAGATGCAGGCAAACCCTTTCTGGGGCCATCCGTGATCACAAAAAGTGAATCCGTCTTACGGAATGATTCTGTAGCTTTCAGGTATACCCTGATTGCCCGAACCACATCTAAGGAATGCAACGCATGTTCCCGATGATGCTTGGGCTGAGGACACAAGGAAGGTAGTACAATATCTTCATTCAGATGAAAATCTGAAACCACCTTGGGAAGAAAAGATGGCTTAGGATGAAGTACTACCTTATCCCTATGAATCACTAGGTATGGGGACTGGCATGATAATGCAGCCAGTTCTGACACCCTGCGAGCAGAAGTAATAGCCACCAAGAAGGCCACTTTCTGGGATAAAGTAAGCAAGGGAATCTCCCTGATGTTTTCAAAAGGAGGTTTCTGTAGAACCGACAAAACCAAATTAAGATCCCAAGGCGGTAAGGGCGCGCGGACTGGAGGAGCCAGGTGCCGCACCCCCTGGATGAAATTCCGCACCAAGGATTTGGTAGCTAAAGGCTTCTGAAAGAAGATTGCTAATGCTGAAACTTGACCCTTGATGGTGCTCAAGGCTAGCTTCTGCTCAACCCCTTGTTGCAAAAAGGCCAATATTTGAGACACCGAATAGGTACGTGGAGGAAATCCTAAAGATTCGCACCACGCAATATAAGTTTTCCATGTGTGATAATAAACTTTGCTGGAAGTCGCTTTCCTTGCTTTAATAAGGGTAGGAATGACTGAAGCTGACAAACCTCTGTCCTTCAGTACTTGGGTCTCAATGGCCAGGCCATTAAACCCAGCGACTGTAAAGCATGATGGTAAATTGGTCCTTGAGACCACAGACACTCCCTGAGACGAAGTTCCCACGGAACGTCTACGACTAACATGTCCAAGTCGGCCAGGCCGGCTTGAGGAGGCCAGCCTAGAATTTCTAGGACCACTGGCGCTGATTGGGTCTGAACCAGGCGTCCCTAGAGGTATCTGGCCCCGACCATCCGAGAAAGTCTGGTCGTTTTCTGTTCCCACACATTTATCAGATACCTGATAGTTATCAGGAAAGGTGATCTTTTCTGGTTGAACCTCAGGGACCGAAGTCACCCGACTAGAGGCTACTTGGCCTATCTGGTCAACCAGATCCGATTCCTGTGAGGTATCGGGACTAATCTTAGGAAAGGGTAAAGGAAAAGATCTATTCAGGGAACGGTAATTACCGCTTCCTGTAGTACTTAAATGATGGAAGGGAAGAATCGCACCGGTAGTAGTGGTTGATGCTCGATCTAATGTCCTGAATACCGGTGAAAACGTCCCCCCACCCTGAAACCGGGTGGGGGCGCACCTTCAGGCTGTGTACTCCTTTGCTTCGGGTTTGGCTGGGTTGGTCCTTTGCTTGTCCGACCAGCCCTTCTTGAACCCTCCTGGAGGAGTCTTGCCTTTCCCGCTAGTACCAGCCGGGCGCCCTTTATAGGCGGTAAAGAAAGGTCCTCGCTTGTTGCGAGGTCCCTTAGCTTTAGCAGCCTGTGGCCAAAAAAGTGCTCTTGCCCCCAGTGGCATCCTTAATGTTTCATCTAGGTTGGCCCCAAATAGACGATTCCCCTGAAAGGGGAGATTTGTCAAGGTCTTCTTGGAACCTAGGTCAGCTGACCAGCATTTTAACCACAGCACACGTCTGAGGATCACCGCTGTCTTAGATGCATGCCCTAATAAGGGAGTAGTGTCCAAGGCTGCGTCACAGATAAACTGTAGCCCTTGTATAATCTGTTCCATCAAATCAGATGTCTCCTGGGGAATATCTTTTCCCCTAAGATCTTGGCGTACCATTTTCGCCCATTCCGTAAGTGTCTGGGAAACTAGACCAATAACAATTACTGGTCTAAAAGCTGACCCTATCAGAGAGAAGATGGTGCGGGACTCTGCTTCCATCTTTCGATCCACCGGATCCTTAAAGGACGAAGTGTCCTCCACTGGAATAACCGTGGCTTTATTCAGCCTGGAAATAGGCGGATCCACGACTGGTGGTACCGTCCATTTCTTAATGATGGATTCCTCAAACGGATAGCGTCTAGCAATACGCTTGGAAATAGTAAAGGTACGTTTAGAATGCTCCCATTCTCCTTTAATCTGATTACCGAAACATTTAGGTACAGGAAAAGCCTTCATCGTCTTGATGGGCTTATTAGTACCAAAGGGAATCTCTGTTTCAGTTGCCTCTGCCGGTAAAGCCTCAAGTTTTAAGGTTTCCTGCACTGCCACAACTAGTGCATCCACCAATGCTTCTTCCTGAATAATAGCAGGAGAAGAAGCGTCCTCCTCACTGTCTGAGGGGGCTTTACCTGGGATAACAGCCCTTGCAGAGGAACCTGCAACTGCCGTGACCACCTCTGAATCTGAGTCAGAGGTGTCAGATGGTATAGGGGTAGGCGGGGGTCGCTTCCTTGACCCCCGTCCCTGACAGGCCGCCTCCACCCGAGCCACCATAGACTCCAAAATTGCTGTAAATGACTCTATACTCTGTGCACCGGCGGGTCCCGTGGCCCCCTCGAGGGAAACAGGTGGGGGAATATGTGTGGCAGGGTCCATGATAACTCCAGTTACTTCCTGGAAAATATAATTCAAAAATAAAACTTTTTTTTTTTTTTTTTTTCGACCCCCAGCGCCACAAAAGCCCCTTAGTGTTACCTGCTAGGGATCCCTATCGATCGAGAGAGAGAGAGATAGACCCCCAGGCTCACCACTTGATGCTCAGAGTTTAACTGCAACAGGTTACAGCGCTGTCTTAACAAACAGGAAGTCTTTTGGCTGGCTGCCCAGGAAGAAAGGAGGCGGCTCCGCCCCTCTGTACGCCTTCCGGCGCCTCCCCCAAGCTCCACGAGGTGTTTGGATCACCTCAAACATGGCCGCCCCCATGCTGGAGACACGAGGCTACGCCAAAATGGCGGCTCGTGCGATCCAGCAAAAAAAATGGCGGCGGCCCGTACTGAATAGCGGTGTGCTGCAGGGCACACAACACTCTCACTGCATGGGGATATGGCGTGGTTGGCGGTACCGGCCCTGGCGGACCGCATGGCCGTTCGGGAGGCCTGCTAATAGCTGGAGATCTGATTAGGAAGGCAGTCTACATGTCCGTGGCTTCTGACTGGTAGGTAGCTTATTCTTAACCCATAAGATTCCCAGAATGCCACAGATTACATCTTTAAAACATGTATACAATTAGATTGTTAGCTCCCAAACCAAGCCTCCTGGCTTTTTGCACACATAAAATCACACTCAAAGTAGGAGGATCTGTGTCATGTTGTAGGATAGAAAGGGACTCTATCTTACCATACAGAGAGGGGCCCGCGTTCACCACAAAAACCCGTCAGGGGGAAAGGGGGAACATACTACTCACCATACCGGAACCAGGCGGGCACCAACTCCTGACAGTACCCCTCTCCACCGGGGCGGGAGGGCTGTCGACGGATACGGACGCCGTGACTCATGGTCTTTGGTGTTTCAGCGAGACGTTTAACTCGCGTGGACAGTCCTTTAATGGGACTTTGTCGCGGCCGACCCAGCGCGGAGCTATGGCCTGCACGCGCTCGTAGGCTGAACTGGGGTGACCACCGGATCTCAACATCCAGCCCGTCGCCCAGTTCAGCTTTCTTGCTTGAAGATCTCACAGGAACACTGGAGAAAAAAAGCTGTCTAAAAAAATCCTTTAAGAAAAAATTCTTGCCAGGACCTAAGATCCCAGCAAGGTATCTAGGTCCTTACTCCTAACTAGACAGAAAATAACTGATTTGCTGAGGCAGTCCCTCTGGGACTGCCCCTGGGGTGTGGCCAGAGCTTTTTAATTTCCTGTCTAGTCCTGCTCCTGTGGAGGCAACATAACCCGAAGGTGGTGTATCACCGAGGACTACGTCTGTCAATGAGCGCTAGAGAAAACTGAGTATCTCTAAGCAGAGAGGGGGATTTTGCTGAGGATAGCCCACGGGGCGAAGCATATGGAGAATATGAAGCTGTATCTGTCAAAGAACGGAAGAGAAACTGTTTATTTTTTTTAATAACTGAGGAGCGTTATAACCCATCAGTTTATTTTTTGCCAACTGTGTCCCGTTGGTGAGATTTCCCTTCACTTCTTGTCCCATAGTCAAAACAGGAAGTTAGAAAATCTCTGCAAATTAAGGTAATCCTTTGGGGACCACCACGTCACCAGAACTAGTGTCCATATTGGAAGATTTCCCCTTTATTACTTTTCTGGGGGCAACCCACAATTTCAGATTTTCTTTCACTTTCGATGATAATTGTAAACAGGACGAATAGAGAGGACTCTACTCAACGGGCACAGACAGCAATAAAAACATGACGTGTTCTAATCCCTCTGCACTCTATCCAAAACTAAAAGCAAGAAAAAAAGAAGTTTTGCCCTTAGTTATACTTTAACCCCTTTACTGCAACCGCCATAAGGCTTATGGGTATGGCAGCAGGGGTTTTACAGACACTCCCAGCAGCTGTGTGTGCACTCCACAGCCTAAAAGTTTGCTTTCTAAAGAAAGCGCTCCATTGGCCCAACTCCCCATGCTTCCTGAGCTTTGCGGTCCCACCTCAGGACCCACGTGGCAGGAGGTGTGGTTGGGTTGGGGGTAGATAGATCAGCGAACATCTGTGTTTTTACATGAACAAGTTTAACATAGTTACTTGCAGTGTTTTTCCTTCCCATTAATTATTTTTATTTACTTGCAATGTGTCTTGAACTTGATAGAAAGTTTGACTAATCAACTCCCAAGCACAGCCCCTTCCCTCAATGGGAATCATAGCCTTCTCCTCTTCTGGGAGTGTCTAATTACTCTATGTGCTGGCCAAAGTGCTCTGCCCCTCCCTCAACATCCCTACATAACCTTTTATAAAGCAGCTGGAAGAGATGCAATGGGGAAGTTGAATGATAGTTCTGAGTGCTGGGGCTATCAACATCACATCCAAGATGGTGGTGTCCAGCAGCAGTCTCTGGGTTTTTGGATGTCTACACAAGGGAGGATTTTAAGGGAAAATGACATGGTAAAATACGGTAAATATACACATAATCTTACAGGAATTTTGGATAACATTAATGGCCTGGCGAAAGGGCACTTTAACCATAAAGGACAGAAAGCCAGGCAGGGAAAGGCTTAAGCATAACCATCTTCATTAATATTCTTTTCATAATAAAGTCTTTTTTTAGGTCTTTTTTGATCAAGTCATCCCAATGTACTTACAGTATCTCACAAAAGTACATCCCTCACATTTTTGAAAATATTTTATTCTATCTTTTCATGTGACAACACTGAAGAAAATGACACTTTGCTACAATGTAAAGTAGTGAGTGTACATCTTGTATAACAGTGTAAATTTGCTGTCCCCTCAAAATAACTCAACACACAGCCATTAATAAATAAAATTTGTAGCGCTAATAATAACTATAATAAGATAAAAGTCCATTAAAAGTCCATATAAAATTCATAAATGAGCTTGTTAGAATCCACGTGTTTAGTCACAAACAACCCACACCAACATTCCTGGGAATAATAAGGTGATACAGGATCGCCACCAACAGAGGTATCAAAATACCCTTACCAGATCAAACGATCCACACTCCAAACTGTATCCACAATTTGTCTTCCTTCCTTCCCAAGTCACTCCACCACTAATAAGTTAAGTTCTCAAAGAAAGCAAAAATGGCCTCCCACTATTTATTGTTAAAAGAGCAGAGAGAAACTCACATTTTTGCAGAGTGGCAGTAGCATATGTATGGTCGTTTCACCGTGGAAGTGTTTCCAACCAAGAAAATGGCCGCTGTCTTCCTCAACTGCGCATGCGTCCGGCATCCACCAATGAGGGTCCACCCTACGTACGTTTCGTCATACGCAATGACGTCGTCAGGGGCGTGGCCTCTTGGTGGGGGGACGTAGCTTTATACTGGCAAGACGGAGCTGATTGGATAATAAGACAGGCGGGAAGTGGAACAACAAAATTTTATATCTTTATAAAAGTTCATGGGAGGAAGTGGGTGGGGACAACCAGCTGTCATTCTTGTGTAAACATATCAATTTCACTTTCAAGCACCATTCCCACCTTGCGTAGTGGGAAAGCAAGTTTTTGGTGCCTTTTTCCCATAGCAAATACAGCCCATGGATTGTAATGAGCTGCCCTACAAGCAACAAATGCAGCAGAGGAGCTCATGGGGCATTTTGGCTTGTTATGGTTTGCGTGTGTTTTACCGGGCATTTTGCCGCATTGGACGCTCGTTTTTGCACGTGGCACGTTTGGTGTTAACAACTAATGGCACCTAAAGTGTGACTAGTTAATTTTGGGTGTATAAAGGTGGCCATACACTATACAAGTTCTGTACAATCTCCTATATTTACCAAAACTTTACACTCACCGGACACTTTATTAGGTAAACCTTGCTAGTATTGGGTTGGACCCCCCTTTGCCTTGAGAACTAACTTAATTCTTTGTGGCATAGATTCAACAAGGTGTTGGAAACATTCCTCAGAGATTTTGGACCATAGTGACATGATAGTAGCAGTAGTAGGTGCAGATTTGTCGACTGCACATCCATGATGAAAATCTCTCGTTCCACCACATCCCAAAGGTGCTCTATTGGATTGAGATCTGGTGCCTGTGGAGGCCATTGTAGTACAGTGACCTCATTGCTATGTTCAAGAAACCATTGGTGAGAAGAACTGAGCTTTGTGACATGGTGCATTATCCTGCTGGAAGGAGCCATCAGAAGATGGTTACACTGTAGTCAAAGGAATGCACATGGTCAGCAACAATACTTAGGTAGGCTGTGTTGTTAAAGCGATGCTCAATTGGTACGAAGGAGCCCCAACTGTGCCAAGAAAATATCCCCCACACTGTTACACCACAATCAGCCTGAACCGTTGATAAAAGGCAGGATGGATCCATGCTTTCATGTTATTTATGCCAAATTCTGACCCTACCATCTGAATGACGCAGCTGAAATCGAGACTCAAACCAGGCAAGGTTTTTCCAATATTTTATAGTCCAATTTTGGTGAGCCTTTGCGAATTGTAGCCTCAGTTTCCTGTTCTTGACTGACCTGAGCGCAACCAGTGCTGTCTTCTGCTGCTATAGCCCATTTGCTTTAAGGTTCGATGTGTTGTGCATTCAGAGATGGTGTTCTGCATACCTTGGTTGTAACGAGTTATTTGAGTTACGGTTGCTTTTTGATAATCTCGTACCAGTCTGTTCATTCTCCTCTAGCCTCTGACACCAACAAGGCATTTTCATCCACACAACTGCCGCTCACTGGATTTTTTTTTTTTTTTTTAACCATTTTCTGTAAACCCTAGAGATGAATAAATAATGTGCGATAGCACTACCGGAATATGAATAATTAAATAAATTCATAAATAGTGAATACTAAAAAGTTAATTTGATTTGCGGCTATTTTGATTTAGCACATTTATGAAATGGGATGTTAGTATTCACTATTTATGAATTTCGAATTTATTTATTCACATTCGAGTAGCGCTATCACACATTTATTGATTTTGCACCATTTGTGAGAACACATTTAGTGATAGCAGCAACCATACAAATTAGATAGGTTATAGGTGGCGGGGCTAAACACCATCTTATTTTCATTAAACCCTTGAGATGGTTGTGCTTGGAAATCCCAGTAGATCAGCAGTTTTTGAAATACTTAGACCAGCCTGTCTGGCACCAACAACCATGCCACGTTCAAAGTCACTTAAATCCCCATTCTGATGCTCGGTTTGAACTTCAGCAAGTCGTCTTCACCACGTCTAGATGTCTAAATGCATTGAGTTGCTGCCATGTGATTAGCCGATTAGCAGTTTGTGTTACCAAGCAACTGAACAGGAGTACCTAATAAAGTGAAAGACAATAACAAAAAGGTACACTGACCTCGTGCAGTACCACAAAAGGTTTACTGCAATCCAAAAAACGACATATATATTACTCACAAACGAGTGATATCGCACATAAAACACAATGAAACCGATCGTCTCCAAAATAACCAGGGAACCCCTTAGCTGGAGGATGTGCTGGTGTCAGCAACTGTCTGGCTGGGCTGACGCGTTTCGAGGGAAGACCCTCTTCCTCAGAGTCAAAACATGCTACATAAGCCCAGCCAGACAGTTGCTGACACCAGAACGTCATCCAGCACAGGGGTTCCCTGGTTATTTTGGAGACGATCGGTTCCATTGTGTTTTATATGCGATAAACCTTTTTAGTAGTAATGCACGAGGTCGGTGCTCCCTTCTTTTGTTATTGTCTTTCAGTGTATTTTGGATACCGTTGGTCCTGAGGAGGCAGCAAGACCTAGAGTGGTGCATACAAAGAACACCTATGCTTTGTTACATACCACCCAAGCGCAGTAGAGTTTTTGTTTGTACCTAATAAAGTGGCCAGTGAGTGTATAATAGGAGGACACACCTATCTATCCAATCACTCTGTATCCAATCAGGCAGTGCCTTGCACTACACAGATAGTAAATCTAAAAGAAATTGTACAATCAGATTGTATAATGTATTGTGAGCTTTTCAGACTTCCAGGGACACACTTCTCCTGTTTTCAATACTACAGCTCTGCTCCACATAGGCTGACAGGTGATTACTGACAAATTAATAATCAATGCAAAAAGATAAGATACAAAACAAATAAACAGCAGAGGAAGACACAGGCTATGTATTCAGGGACACTGCCTGCACTGGAAAAGTATGAAACTACAGAGGTGGGCAGGAGCAATCTCCAGAATGATGAGGGCAGATGCAGGGTGTGTTTTAATTATATCAGCTACTGAAAAAAACTTTCACGTACTACTACATTAACAGTTTTCATGTCCTATAGGACAGATACCAGGAAGATATGGATGAATTTTCTATAGAAGAAAGCAGAGGTTGATGTAAAGCCTGCTCTAGAATATAGAAAAATCGCTTTCTTTTTTGCAACAGAGGTGCATTAAAGGTGTATTGATACATAACGGTGAACTTAGTCTTTAATTGTGATATGGTTCAAGTATTTTAAATTTTCAAGATCTGTACAGCTGTTTAAATGACAACAATTAAAAGTAAAAGCAGACAATCTTGCCTGTAGAAAGACTTTCTTTAAGAAGAAATCATCATTTCCAAACTACTATTCACTACCAAACCAATAAGTAGAAACCAAAAAGAAATGCAGTACATTTATAACTTAGAGGGGGGAATGATGGACAGCGGATAGTGATAACCTCTCTCATTATTTGACCCTCTGAGCATTCTACTTGAGGGAGAGTGTAAATGTTGTGGCAATTACTCATCTATGTCAGCAAAAGCAGGAGGAACAACAACAAATTCCAGTGAAGGGAAGAAAGGACCCACAACCTGATGTGGTCAATGATAGGATAGGGTCCCTAAAAGGAACTAAAAAAGACCAGCTAGTCTAGGTAGGAAGGCACAAGAGCTCCATGTCTGGCCAGACAACTATTCTTTCAAATTGAGACTTAGAGAAAACACTGAATAAGCTAGAATGTAAAAGCCTAAAAAGGAGTGTTTAGAGACTCCTAGAGGCATGCTATTTTAAATGAGGTGGAGGCTTGATTCCTCCCCACCTGGACATTGTATTTTGACAGCGGGGATTGCCTGCTGTCAGAATACACTGATCAGTGCAGCAGGCACTGGTCGAATGAAAATTTTACAGCAAGTCTGTTTGACAGAAGCCAATCTAACAATCAGTTTCTGCTTAACAGGGAGGGCTACACAAAAGTCGAAATTTAGCCAATCCTTGCTGAACCATCTAAATTTTGAACTGTGTGTACCCAGATCATGTATACCAGAGAACTCAGATATTGATCCCACATTAGTAGTCACAACTAAACATGGGGGGGTGCACAAAAGAATAACCTAAGCCAGTAAGCCAGTCCCTAGCTCATGGGAAGATGGGACTAACCAGATCATGATAAAGCTGAAACACCTTCTTTGGTCCCTGATCTCTAGCCATAAATCTAGGAATGCTCCAGATCCCTCAGATCTGGTGAAGCATGTTCCTCTGTGGAGCAATGAACAATAGACTTATTAGTACAGCATTGTCTGAATGGAGGCAAAAACAAGAGATTTGCCTAAAACCTTCTTTAGTAGATTACAAATCGGTCATGAAGTGAGTTTTCAGAGACAGTGTCAAGCACTGAGGCAATGGAAAGGCACTGCATCTAGAAAGTCCTTTGCAGCTTTTACTAGTAAACGAAAGTATAGTCAATGCAGAGCCCAGTTGCTGTATATAATTTTTTTCAATGTGAGCTGCAACTTTGTGTGCGTCCACGTGGTACCCAAAAGTGTCCATAGGCAATGCTCTAAAAGCCTTTACAGGTCATCCATTTGGGGCTGGTTTACACCAGATGCAGCCAAGTGCATTTTTATTCTGTAAACTGTGGTGTATACGGGCCGTTGGGAGTTAACTGTGGATGATAGCCCAAGAATTTCTGTTCTCACTCTGGCGTACACAGCAGTACCTACTATGTATAATGTTAACCGCCATTTTAGTAGATATTCGCACCCTCTGCACAAATTTACATTTGTGCCTGTACATGGGGCAAGGGGCTTTAAAATGTTTTGGGTGTATTTTTTATGTGGTACTTTCTTAATTTTACCTTAAAGGCTAAGTTCACCTGTTTCAACCATATATAAGGATCCTCTCCCCACACCCACTATCACAATTTAAAAACAGCGAAGCTGTATGGGGCTCAAACCCTACAGCAGATACATTCATTCACAGAGATCTGTAAATAAACTACAAGTCCCATCTTCCAGAGCGGCAGAATGGTTGTAGTTCTCAATGAACTACAAAGGCAATAATGAATATCTTTATAGTTATTACTCTATCTACACTTCATTAACTATCTGAGGTATGAGCCAACAACTGTACTGTCTGCAGGAGCCTGATATTGCACCTGCAATCTGCTGATAAAGGGTGCAATGCCCTGCAAGTAAGAAAAATAAATAAATAAATAAATAATGGGATTTTTGTCTTATCATAAAATCCATTTCTCTGATGTTTATTGACCGACAGCCCCTGATCTTCTTAACCATTGGGTTATACTGCCCCCCTACAGGAGTAGGACACTAGACAGAAAAAAAGCTTGACTATGCCTATGGGCAGTCCCAGAGGGTATGCTCCCACTCTCAGCTATAGGCACTCAGTTTTGTTACAAGCAGTGTCAGAAGATATCCAACTCCACATAGGAGGTGGGTGCTGTGTTCGTCAATGAACATCAGAGAAATGTATTTTACGGTAAGTCAAAAATCCCATGTTTCTCCATCGTTCCTTGACAGACACAGCTCCTGATCATCTTAACCATTGGGACGTGCCAAAGCAGTGTTAAACAAAGGGTGGGAACAGCAGAAAAAAATTCCCCAAGGCTAAACCATAGCCAACCAGGTAACATGGAGCGCAACCATAATCAACTGGCGCTCACCTGAAAACAAACAATACACCCTCAAAGACGATCAGGTCCTCGAAAAAGCAGCCTGCAAAACCTTGCGGCCAAAGGAAGCATCCGCAACACATCCACTTATTAAAATTTTGTAAAGGTGTGCACAGACCACCAGGTAGCAGCCTTGCAAACCTGCATCACTGACGCCTGATGACAGAAGGCCCAGGAGGCACTATGTGCCCTAGTAGAGTGTGCCGTAACAGGGAACCTGACCCTTAATAGAATAGGCTTGAAACACTGTCTGTCTGATCCATCTGGAAATGGTCGCAGCAGAAGCAGACAACCCCTCTTGAGGTCGGTCCGTGAGCACAAATAGTGAGTCTGACTTCCTAAAAGATTCCCTAATTGCCAGATACACCCTGATTGCCTGAACCACATCCAAGGAATGCAAGGCAATTTCCTTAGGGTGTTTTGGCCTGGGACACAGGTAAGGCAACAAAATGTCTTCATTCGAATGAAAATCAGAGACAACCTTTGGAAGAAACGACGGACAGGGACGAAGAACCACCTCCTCTCTGAGAACCACCAAGTAAGGTGGAAAAGACAATGCCACCAGTTCCGACACCGTGCGCACAGAAGTGATTGCTACAAAAAAAGCCCACCTTCTGGAATAACGTAAGCAGAGGAACCTCCCTAAGATTTTCAAAAGGAGGTTTCTGGAGGACTGAAAGCACAAAATTAAGGTCCCAAGGCAGCAATGGAGACTGCACCGGAGGAGCCAAGTGTCGAACTCCCTGGATAAAAATACGCTCCAAGGAAAGTGAGGCCAATGGTCGTTAAAAGAAGACTGCCAAGGCCAAGACCTGACCCTTGATAGTACTCAAGGCCAGGCGCTGCTCAACCCCCCCCTTTGGAGGAAGGGCAACATTCGAGCCACCGAAAAGGAGTGAGGATGAACCCCAAGAGACTCGCACCACGCAATCTACGACTTCTATGTACGATGGCAGATCTTCCTAGAGGTACATTTTCTAACTTTTAACCATGTAGGAATCACAGAGTCAGACAAACCTTGGAAGTCTCCAAGGAACATCGGCGACCAGCTGTACCAGATCGGCGTACCAAGACCGGCGAGGCCAGTCTGGAGCCACTAAAATGACAGGAATCCCTTCTGCCTCGATCCTGCGCAGAAGTCTTGGCAGATGTTTGAGAGGGGGAAAGACGTAAATCAGACAATACTGACCCCCATGGGGCCACCAGCGATTCTGTGGCGGCCGCCAGAGGGTCCCAAGATCACTCCACAAACTTCTGCACTTTCCTGTTGAGACAAGAGGCCAACAGGTCCACCTCGGGAGTTCCCCACCGGAGGCACAACTGATGAAACACCTCTGGATGAAGTGATCATTACCCCTGGTCCAACGCCTATTGACTAAGGTAATCCACCTGCCAATTTTCCACCCCGGAATGTGTACAGCAGAGATGGCTGGAACAAAAATGTTCTGCCTACCTTAGAATGCTGGCTACTTCCTGAGCTACCAGGACTTCTTGTGCCCCCTTGGTGATTGACATAGATTGACATCTGATTGAATTCACACCAGACACCCCTGAAGATGATCCTTCCAATGATACAAAGTCTGATCACTTGGAGCTCCAGTACATTGATCGGCAATCTGGACTCTTCCAGTGTCCAGACACCCTGAGCAGAGTTTTTTCCAAGGACGCCTCAGCACCCGAACAGGCTGGCATCCATGGTGACTACCGTCCAGTACAGGTAGAGAAAGGATTTGCCGGAGAACTAAGCCACTAGATCAGGGAGTGGACCCTCTCGTACCGTGGCTCAACCGGATCAGACTGTCTATAGACTGTGGATTCTTGTGCCATTTGACCAGAATCTCTGTTTGCAGAGATCTCGTTTTGGAACTGTGCAAACGGAACCGCCTCAAAGGCAGACACCATCAGGCCCAGCACCTGCATGCAAGTCTGAAGGGATTACCGTCTGCTGGACAACAGAATTTGTGGACAGAACAAGAGCAGACTTCTGAAGGTTCAGGATCCAACCGAACTCCCTCAGAGTCTGCAGAGTAATCTCAAAGTTGTCCACCAGTGCAGTTGGAGACTCCGCTCGCAGGAGAAGATCGTCCAGGTACCCCAGTACCACAATCCCCGGCTGATGCAACAATGCAAACACCGGGGCCAACACCTTTGTGAAGACTCGAGGAGCGGAGGTGAGACCAAAGGGTAATGCCACAAACGGATAATGCTCCTCTCCCACGGGAAAGCAGAGGAAGCGCTGATGATAAACACATATTGTGAATGTGAAGGTAAGTGTCCTGGATATCGATAGAAGCAAGAAGATCCCCCTGATGTAGGGATGCCACTAGCGTGTGAATGGACTCCATTCGGAACTTCGGCACCCGCATAAAGCAGTATAGCGCCTTGAGGTCCAGAATTGGATGCACCTTGCCCTCCTTCCTAGGGACTGTAAACAGATTTGAATAAAACCCCTGAAAACGTTCCGAAGTCGGAACCGAGACAATCACCCCTTGGCTCAGCAAGTCTTGCACTGCCCCAAAGAGACCCCGTAAGAGGTGTGGGGACAGGTGGAAGTTGGAGGGAAAAAATCTTTCGGGAGGGTAAGAACAAAACCCGATCTTGTAGCTAGACCGTATAACTTCATGGATCCACTTGTCCTGTACCCCGGAGGTCAACGTGTCCAGAAACCAGCAAAGACGTCCCCCAACCCCACATACAGGTGAGAGTGCCCCTTCATGCTGAGGGAGCCTTGTCCTAAGGTCTGGAGAAGCCCTCTCTCGGCTTGCCAGACCAGGTTTGTTTGGATACTCCGAAGAAGGCCCTGAAGGGTTTAGATCCCTTGTCTTGAGACCCTGAGGGACGAAAAAAACTTATGAGCCGAGAAGGATGGACCATGCTGATCGAAAGAAGGTACTCTTCCCCTATGTGAGACCCTTGATGTCATCCAGGGAAGCTCCAAACAGGCGATCCCCAAGCAGGAGTAGATCAGAAGTCCTTCATAGAAGTCTGGTCTGCAGATGAGCATTTAAGACAAATACCACGCCTAAGGATCACTGCTGAGACAGACAGCCTCGCAATCATAGGAGCCGCATCCAAAGAGGCATCACAGACAAACTGCAGCCCCTGGACCAACTGGTCCATCAGCTCAGCGAAGGCAGGGGGAAGCTACTCCCCCTCCAGGTCCTGGCATAAAAGCTTGGTCCACTCGGTCAGAGTTTGCGACATCAGGGAAATAGTAAAAACCGGCCTAAGTGCCGAACTAGCTACAGTGTACATATGGCGGGCCACAGCCTTCGCTTTTCTGTCAGCCAGGTTCTTAAAGGCCGGGGACTCCTCAACCGGAATCATGGTAGCTTTGTTTAACCTAGAAAACAGAGAGTCCACCACAGGTGGGACAGTCCACTTTTTATGGAGGGAGTCCTCCTAAGGATACTGCATAGCAAAACACTTAGGGACAACCCCACTGTTTAGCGACAATTTTGTCAAAGTAAGCAGGAAAGGGAAACACCCTTGCAGCTCTGGAGGGCTTGTGGGTGCCAAAAGGAACCGACGCCTCCGATGCGGCATCAGCGGCATTCTCCATTTTTAAAGTCTCACGCACAGATACAATCAGTGCACCCACCAGCTGTTCATGTGTGGCTACAGGAGCGGAGAAATCCTCACTATCTGAGAAATCAGGGTGTGTGGACACAGACCCAACAGGGTTACCCACGTCTGCGGCGGCCAATTCAGATTCAGGATCTGATGAGACAGATGAGGCAGGTGAAGGCGAACACCAAAGATTCCAGGACCGCCGTCAGTGCAGTAAGGGATTGTTGGGATCTGGAGGGCCCGGCAGCCTCTGAGAGGGGATCAGGTAGGGAAATGTGCTCCAGGGACTCCATGAGTGAAAATGAGGGATCCACAAAAAAAAGGTGCAACACCGCTAGGGACATCCCCAGCGTGCTGGCAGCAACACAGGTCGCCAAGCACAGAGCACCAACCGATCCTATAGCAGAGAGGGAGAGGAACCCACCAGACTCACCACCCACCAATCAGGCACCACAGCACCGGGCTATCTGCACACACATGTGGCGATTAGGGAGAGAAAGATCCAAGAGTCAGCACCAGGGAATAAAGGAGGGGCTCCCAACACCGAAATCGCCACTAATATATGCTTCACAGTCATGGCCGCCGCTATTAGCAATGAGAAACCACTAGAAAATGGCCACCGAGGCTACACAAACATAGCCGCCGAATCTACAGCACACAGGCTACAAGAAAATGGTTGCCCCGCGCATCTCCCGGGGGCACAGAAGGGGTCCCAAGAGCCTGAAAACAGCACCAACAGGAAGGGAGGCCCTGGCAGGAGCCCCCATCAGGTAAAGCCCCCTCCCAAAAGCCTCGTCCAAGCGGTGGCGTGCCTCCCCTCCCCATCGCCACCTTACTACCCCAGACCGACTTGAAAAGGTGGTATGGCCACCCCATGGGGGGAGGCAGATAAGGGGTGACGTGTCCACAGTGACCACTGAGAGAGGGGGAGACGCTGCATGGGAAAGAGGAGAACTCGGGGGACAGACCGTCCCAGGGAGGGGCCCACGTCCACCCCAAAACCCTCTAGGGCAGGGATCCTCAAACTACGGCCCTCCAGATGTTGCAGAACTACACATCCCATGAGGCTTTGTAAAACTGACAATCACATACATGACTAGGCATGATGGGAGTTGTAGTTCCTGGACATCTGGAGGGCCATAGTTTGAAGACTCCTGCTCTAGGGGGAAGGGGGGCATCTACTTACCCTACCAGGAACAGGGTGGGCACTGCTCCAGAGAGAGCCTCCTCTCCATCGAAAAGGGGAGGCTGTCGGCTAGGGGGAACGCTGTGACTCAGGCCGAGGCCAGAAGGAACGCTGCGACTCAGGCCAAGGCCAGGTCGTATGTGACCTCGTGAGGCGGTTAAATCGCAGGCCATCCCCCATCCAGTGGGGCTATGTCGCGGCCGACCTAGCGCAGAGCTGAGGCCTGCGTGCACTCGCTGGTCAGACTGGGGTGACCACTGAATTTTAAAAAATATCCAGCACGTCGCCCAGTCCAGCAGTTAATAGTAGAATCTCACAGGAAAAATAGAAAAATCCATTAAAAAAGGAAAAAACTGCCAGGACCAAAAAAATCCCAGTAAGGAACTAGTTCCTTATTTCTGAATGGGCAGAAAAAAAACTGAGTGCCTATAGCTGAGAGTGGGAGTATACCCCCTGAGACTGCCCATAGGCAGAGTCAAGCTTTTTTTCTGCCTAGTGTCCTACCCCTCTAGGGGGCAGTATAACCCAATGGTTAAGAAGATCAAAGAGCTGTGTCCATCATTGAACGATCGAGAAAAACTGAATTTTTGTAAAATCTTACCTGTAAAATTCCTTTCTCTGAGTCCTCCGACAGTCGCTGCCTCTTCATATTCGTCACTAATGGGGTTATTGACCTTTGCTCCGTAGGAGTAGCTAGGCAACAGAATATATTAATATCAAAGCATTTAGCATATCCCACCCCGAGGGGGTGGTCCCCTCAGTCAATACCTCCCTGCTTCCTGCAGTTTCAGTAGCATAGCAGTAGAGTACATAAACAAACCCCAAAAGAGGGGCGGGGCGGCGACTGTCGGAGGACTCAGAGAAAGGAATTTTACAGGTAAGATTTTACAAAAATTCCGTTTTCTCTTACGTCCTCCGAGAGTCGCCGCCTCTTCATATTCGTCACTAATGGGGACGTCCCATAGCAGTGTAGACATGAGGGGTGGGAAAAAAGCAGCTGCGCCTAAAGCAACGCAGTACCCACATCAGAGAAAGGAACCTTACCAAAGTAAGAGAACCGACTGGGCAACAGGAAAAAACGTGCTCAACAGGAGCAACAACCCAGGAAAGAACAAGTAACCTAGGGGTAAAAACACCCCAACAGCCAAGGACCCAAACAAGGGACCCTAAGGCACCGCCGCACTAAGAACTTTACGGCCAAAGGAAGCATCTGCCGATGCCTGAACATCCACTTTGTAAAATTTTGAAAAGGTGTGAACGGACGACCAAGTCGCCGCCTTACACACCTGGGCCACAGAAGCCTGATGACGAAAGGCCCAAGACGTACTCAGAGACCTGGTAGAGTGCGCCCTCACAGGAAAAGGAGGAACCTTTCCCTTCAAAGCATAGGCTTGCACAATCGTCTGTCTGATCCATTTGGCGATGGTCGCAGCCGACGCCGCCATGCCCTTCCGAGGTCCCTCAGGAAGGACAAAGAGAGAATCCGACTTGCGAAAGGATTTAGTTGATGACAGGTAAACCCTGATCGCCCTAACAACATCCAAGGAATGCAAAGCCACCTCCTTCGGATGCTTAGGCTTCGCGCAAAGCGAAGGCAGAACAATATCCTCATTGAGATGAAATTCTGAGATCCTTTTCGGAAGAAAAGACGGGTTAGGTCGCAAGACCACCTTATCCAAGTGAATCACCAAATACGGAGACTTGCAGGACAAGGCCGCCAGCTCCGACACCATGCGAGCCGAAGTGATCGCCACCAAGAAGGCAACCTTCTTGGACAACAGAGACAACGAAATCTCCCTGATATTTTCAAAAGGAGCATGTTGCAACACGGACAGAACAAGGTTCAAATCCCATGGAGGCAAAGGCTCCCTCCTAGGAGGGACCAAATGTCGCACCCCTTGAACAAAGGTGCTAACCAAAGAGTTAGACGCCACAGGGCGTTGAAAGAGAACGGCCAGCGCAGAAATCTGACCCTTAATCGTGGCCAACGCCAAACGCTGGTCCACGCCCGTTTGAAGGAAAGCCAACACTCTTGATACCGAGTACGAGCGAGGGGAATACCCCCTGGACTCACACCAGGCAAAGTAAGCCTTCCAAGTACGGTAGTAAATCTTCCCCGAAGAGGCCTTCCTAGCCTTGATCAAAGTGGGAATGACCTCAGGGGAAAGACCCCTATCCTTCAGGACCTGGCTTTCAACAGCCAGGCCGTTAAAGCCAGCGACTGTAAAGCAGGATGGAATATCGGTCCTTGAGACAGGAGATCTTCTCGAAGTGGCAGACGCCACGGAGCGTCGACCGCCAGATTCACGAGGTCTGCGTACCAAGACCGGCGAGGCCAGTCCGGTGCCACCAGAATCACCGTGTGCGGTTCCGAGGCCAACCTGCGAAGGAGCCTGGACAGCAGCTGAATCGGTGGAAAGGCATACATCAGGCGATACTGATGCCAGGGCGCCACTAACGCGTCTGAGGCGTCTGCCCGAGGATCGCGCGTCCTTGCCACGAACCTTTCCACCTTGTTGTTTAGACGAGACGCGAACAGGTCCACATCTGGGGACCCCCACTTCGCGCACAACATCTGGAAGACATCCGGGTGAAGGGACCATTCTCCCTGGTCCAGGGTCTGGCGGCTCAGATAATCCGTCTGCCAGTTCTCCACCCCCGGAATGTGAACAGCAGATATCGCCGGGACGTGCGTCTCGGCCCAAGACAGAATGTCGGCTATTTCCCGAGCTGCTCGGGCACTCCTGGTGCCCCCTTGGTGGTTGATGTAGGCCACCGCTGTGGCATTGTCCGTCTGTACCCGAACTGGACGGCCCTGAAGCCTGTCCGTCCAACGCAGAACACAGATATATATCGCTCGCAATTCCAGAATGTTGATCGGAAGGGAGGATTCCTCCTCCGACCAAGTTCCCTGGGCGGACAGAACGCCCAGAACACCACCCCAGCCCGACAGGCTGGCATCCGTGGTGATCACCGCCCACGACAAAGGACGAAAGGACTTGCCCCCCCGACACCGCCGGGGACTGGAGCCACCACAAAAGACCCCTTCGGGTGAGACGGCTCAACGACAGCCGCAGATCCAGAGATTGCGGACGCCCGTCCCACTTGGCCAGGACCTCCGCCTGAAGCTCCCGTGTGTGAAACTGGGCGAAGGGAATCGCCTCGAAGGCCGAAACCATCAATCCCAGACACCTCATACACGTCCGGAGGGACGAGCACTGATTGTCCCTGAGGGACCTGACTTCGCACTGAAGTGTCCGAAGCTTGTCTTCCGGCAGGAAGACCTTCGCCTGAACAGAGTCCAGAATCATCCCCAGGTAGGGAACACGAACCGACGGACACAAGGTTGACTTTGGAAAATGTATCGTCCAACCGAATTCCTGCAGAGTCTGCATTGTGATGGACAGGTCGTTCACCAGGCCCTGACTGGTCGCGGACCGAATCAGGATATCGTCCAGATACCCCAGGACAAAAATGCCCTGGGCCCTCAATAAGGCCAGAACCGGCGCAAGTACCTTGGTGAAAACCCGCGGAGCCGAAGCGAGACCAAAGGGTAACGCCACGAATTGGTAATGATCCTCCGCAATGGCAAATCGAAGGTACCTCTGGTGACCCTCGAAAATGGGAATGTGAAGGTATGCATCCTTCAAGTCGATGGAGGCCATGAATTCCCCCGGAACCAGGGCAGCCACCACTGATTGCAGGGATTCCATGCGGAACTTGCGAACTCGCACAAAGCGGTTCAGAGCTTTTAAGTCCAGAATTGGACGTACCTAGCCCTCCTTTCTGGGCACAGTGAACAGATTGGAATAGAACCCCCGAAATCTGTCCCGATGAGGCACCAGAACCACCACTCCCTGGGCCCGCAGGTCCCGCACCGCCAGGTGCAGATCCTGCAAGCGCTCCGGAGTCAGCTGAAGGTTTGAGGGGAAAAATCTGCCCACCGGCCAAGAGAGAAACTCGATCTTGTATCCAGATCGAACGATTTCCTGAACCCATCTGTCCCGAATGCGGTCCAGCCAGGGTTAAAGAAAATCGAGCAAACGTCCCCCCACCCCAGAACCGGTTGAGGGCGTCCCTTCAGGCCGCATTGTTATGGGCAGCGGACCCGGACTGGCCGGACTTCTGCTTACCCGTCCACGGCTTCTTCTGGGAGCCTTGGCCTTTGAAGGGCTTGCCCTTATAGTGCGACCGAAAGGCACGAAAGGACCCCTGAGAGGGCCTAAACGAGGCATTCTTCTTACCGCGAACAAACTTATTCTTGTGAGATTGGGGCAAGAGAGTGCTCTTACCCCCAGAAATACCCTTTATCAGAGTATCCAAAGAGTCGCCAAAAAGGCGAGATCCCACGTAGGGCAAATTAGCCAAAGTCTTGCGGGAAGATTGGTCAACAGACCTACATTTCAGCCATATCAGGCGACGGTTCAAGACCGCCACACTAGAAAGACGCACAGCCAAAGGGACCATATCCAAGTCCGCATCACACAAATACATGACACCCTGATGAATCTGATCCACCATAGCCAAAGTTGTCGGCGGGGCAGAATCAGCCACCAGGATGCGCCTGAGCACCTGCGTCCAATCCGCAATAGCCTGGGCTGCCATAATGGAAGCAAAAATAGGCTTCAGCATAGAGCCAGCAACCGTATAAGAATGACGGGCCAGAGATTCCAATCTCCTGTCCGTCGGATCCCAGAAGACCGGGGAATCCTCAGCAGGGATCGCAGTGGATTTATTCAAAATCGCCACCGCGTGATCCACCTGAGGCGGCACACACCAACGCTCATCAGTGGCGGGTGTAAAGGGATAACGCAGCTTGAACCTACTCGGCACAGCAAAAGGCTTTTTTAAATTGCGCCATTGCTCGTCAACCGCGCGCTGAAATTCCGTAGAGCAAGGAAAAACCTGCGATGTTTTGCGTTTCCTTTGCGTCCCATAAGAGGACATCAAAACAGGAGGACATGGTTCATCCTGCAAATGCAGCGTTTGCTTGATAGAAGCAACCAACTCATCCATGAGTGCAAGCTCTTCAGACGAGCCAGGGGGAGGATTAACCCCTTCCACCTCAGCCTCCCCCTGAGACCCCACTAGGTCAAGGGATGAGTGAGACCCTGAGAAGGGCACTCCAGCCACAGCAGCCCCATCGCCCTCTGAATCAGAGGAAATAAACACCCTGGGCCGTTTTGTGGATCGATCAGCCACCAGCATCTGCACCTGAGCAGCCAAATTTGCCACAATAGTGGCCAGATCAGCCCCTTCGGGGGAAGCAGCAGCCCCTTGGCCCCCCACCAAGGCGGGAGGAAACTTGCAATCCTGAGAATCCATGCCCCAGTAGAGTTAGGAAAAAAGGAGTACTGCCCCTTAGCGTAGCCCACCGCACCCACTGAATACACCGACCCCCACAGGGACAAGAAACTGGGCAAGGAATACAGGAAAAATGGGAAGATAAAAACCTGGAGAGGTCACACAGGCTGCTGCCACCGATCGCTGTCCCAGAGCAAAAGGAAGTGATGCAAGACTGACCGACCCTATGAAGCCTATGCAAGGCTACACAAACATGGCCGCTCGGCTTAGGATTCCTTGGGCAAATAGAAAATGGCGCCGACATGTGGCCTGATCGATCGCCGCTAAAATGGCGGCGTTTGGCGCCAAAACGCCGTGCATTGCCACACAGGACCGGTCACCACGATATTGCCGCAAAAAAATGGCGGGTCGCCGCAGCGATCGCCGCACAGCATGCCCAAAATCTGACTGCTTCATGCTTACACCCAGCAGAGCGGGAGAGCCCCCCCCCTTCACAGCCCACACACAGGCAGCAGGTCCACACAGGAACTGACAGGGAGCACAGCAGCCATACAGACATGCAGGGTCACACAGTCCCAGACTGACACCCAAACAGACAGGTCCCCACATAGAGTTACACTTACCAGTCCGGATGGCGTGGGGAGCCTGCTCCAGCGACCAAACCGGTGCACTGAGGACAGGGAGTGTCGCAAGCATGACGCAGTGGAACTGCAGTGCGAAACCGCAATGGCGTCCAGTGAGGTAGCCACCTCACCGATAGCATCCCTGCAGCGAACAGGGATGGGTCGTTCAATGTGCCAGGGCAAAACCTAAGCTGAACGCTCAATGGCAGGCTGGGAAGCCCCTGGCCCTGAGCCCTGGGATCCAGGGTGGCCAGACTGAGACCCAGCTCCGCACGATCATCTTCATCATAAGAAGCTAACTAACGCTGAAAATAAACAGCTAAGTAAAAGAAAGAGAGAAAAACTCCAAATAAAATCAAAAAGAGAAAAGAAGCTGAGACTAAGAGCCCCAGCACAGGAACAGCCCAACCTACTCCTGAGCTAGGCATTAGAAACTGAGTTGGAAATGCAGGAAGCAGGGAGGTATTGACTGAGGGGACCACCCCCTGGGGGTGAGATATGCTAAAAGCTTTGATATTAATATATTCTGTTGCCTAGCTACTCCTACGGAGCAAAGGTCAATAACCCCATTAGTGACGAATATGAAGAGGCGGCGACTGTTGGAGGACGTAAGAGAAAAAAGATTAGAGAAAAAAAGATTAAAAATGCACATTTATAAAATAATAAATGCCACCCCCAAGGGAGTGTGGAATCAATTTCACCTGAAAGCCGACAATCTGCTTGACAGAAGATAAAAAAAAAAATCTATACATGTAAATTTACATATAGAAACCTACTGTACATCATACACTATGTATGCTTACATTTGAGGATGTAAGCATACACAAATAGTGTGTTTAAAATCCCATGCAGCCACCAAAAGGGTAAAAAAAAAGATCTAAAAAAAAACACAAAATAAAAAAAAAAAAAAAAACTAGGCCTTACCCTTGATTCCCGAGACAAGTCATCTCCAAGTCGAGACTCCATCGCTCGTGCTTTGCTCTCGGCTTCACGTGCCTTTTCCTCCGCTAAAAACAAAATTTAAATTTATTAGGTTTTAACTGCAATTTAACTTCTATTTAAAAACTTTATTTTGAATGCATGACATTAAAAATTCTTAGTATTTTTGTTGCATAACTAAAAATGAAGCAAAAATACTCACTGCGCAGTTAACCACTGAGGGCTCGTTTACACTTGCTTCAAAATGTGGCATTTTACATGTTTTTTTAGGCCCCGTTCACATAGGGGCGATCCGACTTCGGGTGGCGACCTCCGAGGTCGCGGTGCGAGCAGCGCGCCGCGACCTCGGAGCGGCCGCCACGGACTTCATAACATTGAAGTCTATGGCGGTCGCCTCCGGGTCGCCCCAAAGAAGCTCCGGACCCTTTTTCTAAGTCGGAGCGACTTGTGTCGCTCCTATTAGAACTGGTCCGCAGCTTCGCTATGGAAGGCGACCTACGGCGACCTGTGAGGCGACCAGGTCGCCTCACAGGTCGCCTTAGTGTGAACAGGGGCTAAAAGTACTCCAAATACCAATCAAAGCAGATCTCACTAAATAAAAAGGTGCCCTTACCAAAGCAAATGCAACAGTGCAAACAGGACACATTGTTGCATTTGCTTTGCTTCAAAAATTATACCAATGTAGCTTTCATGGTGCTTCAAAGCGTCTCCAAAGCCACCATAGAAGTCGATGACAATGCACACATGAACAGGGGTACAAATAAACTCAGGATTTTAGTGAGTTGGGGGTTCTACTGAGCCCCTTTAAAACAAATAGAAAACCAACACACACAACACATTTGCCAAGCTTCAAAAAGCCTCACAGAAGCATCAGAAATGCATCAAAAAAGCATGTTGAAGCAGTAGGCCCTTTAATTTGTGTTAAAGTTGAAGTGTAAATGAACCCCTATTGTATATAATACCCCAAAAAACTTACTGTGAGCTGCCCCTTGCACTGTTATGTGTTCCCACACCACCAAGCGAATGTTAACATAAGAATAGAGCCATGCAGGAATATATGTATTCTCAACAGAAAAATATTAAGAAAAAGGTTTTAACTACCTCGCATCCGCGCTACAGCCTATATACGGCTGCAGCGCGGACTCAAATTTTCAGGAGGCCGTTTTTAAACGGCCTCCCAGAAGCAGGCTCCCCCCGCGCTCCCGCGAGCGCGCATCGGGGAGAATTTGTGTCGGCCGTGTCCCTTGGACACAGCCGATCACAGATCGTGGTGAATGGCCAATCACAGCGGCCATTCACCACGTGATCGGACCATCCAATGAGAGATGATCTCATATGTAAACATATGAGATCATCTCTCATCGCCGGCGCTCCTTCCTCACACGGAGCCTGCAGTGTGAGGAAGGAGGGGGAGCCGTCAGCCGCCGGGGACACACAGCAATGTAATCAGGGCACTGATCACCAGTGCCCTGATTACTAAAAGGTAAAAAAACATACACAAATTGCCCCCAACAGAGCCCACAGTGCCCGCCATCAGTGTCCCCCATCAATGCCCACAATCAGTGCCCATAGTGCTGCCAGTCAGTGCCTGCTCATCTAGGCACTGATGAGCACTGACTGGCAGCACTATGGGCACTGAGTGTGGGCACTGATGGTGCTGCCCATCAGTGCTCATCAGTGCCGCCCATCAGAGCTCATCAGTGCCACCCGTCAGTGTCCATCAGTGCCCATCAGTGCCGCCCGTCAGTGCCGCCTCTCAGTGCCCAGCAGTGCCACCTCTCAGTGCCCAGCAGTGCCACCTCTCAGTACCCAGCAGTGCCGCCTATCAGTGCCGCCTATCAATGCGGCATATTAGTACCTCCTCATCAGTGCCCATAAGTGCCACCTCATCAGTGCCCATAAGTGCCACCTCATCAGTGCCGCCTCATCAGCGCACATCAGTGAAGGAGAAAAATTTATTTTCAAAATTTACTCGCAGAAAATAAGAAAAACTTTTTTTTTTTTTTCAAAATTTTCTGTCTTTATTCTTTTTTTTTGTAAAAAATAAAAAACCCAGAGATGATTAAATACCACTAAAAGAAAGCTCTATTTGTGTGAAAAAAATGATAAAAATTTCATATGGGTACAGTGTAGCATGACCGCGCAATTGTCAGTCAAAGTGTGACAGCGCTGAAAGCTGAAAATTGGCCTGGATGGGAAGGGTGTTTAAGTGCACAGTAGGCAAGTGGTTAAAAAAAAATATTAAACCCGTGTGATGGAATTTTTTTGCCAAGCAACCCCAATATACACACACAACTAACCGTCCAATTCATGAACAAAAATTAGTGTATACTAGTGTTGCATCATCATAATAGAAAAAAAGAGGGGAGGATGTGGTGTCCGATTGTTGACTACATACCTGTGACCCCTGCAGAGGTACTTCTATTTGGTGAGTGCAGGACTACTGGGGGAGCACAACTGCACTTACTTGCACAGAGTGCTTTCTATACAACTAAATATTTTGCACATTCTCAACTTGCACTTTGCACGATTATTGGGACTATTGGACTATGTCACTTTTAAAATAATTTCTCATACATATACATTTTTTTGGATTTCAGATATTTCTTGATTTTTTGTGATTTGCCGTGCATTTAGTTGTTAATAGCACATAAAATTGAATGGTTTATGTATCTTTTTAAACCTAGTATTCAGTGAGGGATTTTGATGTAGATATTGTACTATTTTGCACTTTACTTGTGTATTTTATATTTTGTATACTTCACATATAGAGATTGTTTAGCACATATAACACTATTTATTGACTATACATTTATAGGCTATGCCACCATATCCCCTTTTTTTTTTGCACTTTTTTTGCACATATGACACTTTATTCATAGGCAGCGCCACCACATCCTCCCCTCTTTTTTTCTAATATTGTCATACCCCATTGGGAGTACTTGAGGTAGGCAGCAGCCCTTATTTATTCATATATCCTAACTCGGAATCTGCATATTCTTTTACCTTACTGTTCACATCATGCAACAGTCCCCAAATCAATAAAATCCTTTCCTAAAAATAACCTGCCGGTGGAAATTTTTCTTGCAAATTCAGTATGCACAAAAAAAAAAAAAAAAAAAACACACTTCCATTCATGAATGGCAAAATATCCGCAATGTGTAGCAATGTGGGACAGCCCCCAATCTTCACTTATCCACAATGCCAATGAATAATTCCAATAATGTCCTGCACCACTAATCACCCTATGCTCTCACTTGAAAACATTGACCTATGTGGAGAAAAAGGTCACAATGAATAAAATGGTGGTTGTTGCAAGCTTTTATGTCACATGGTATTTGCACAGCAATTTTTCAAAGGCGCTATATTTTTTTAAAACCGGTTTCATGAAATAAAAAAAAAAACAAAGCAAAAAAGTTAGCCTAATTTTTTTGTAGAATGTGAAAGATGATGTTACACCTAATAGATAGATACCCAACATGTAAATCTTTAAAATTGCCCACACTGGTGGAATGGCAACAAACTTTGGGGTGGTGAGTGGGGGGTTTATGTCCCCTTCCGCTGCCTGTAAAAACAATAAAGGTGCAGGCATCATTCAGATTTAACCACTCAAAGTCCAGGACGTCATATGACGTCCACCTAGGGGGAAGTGGTTAAAAAAAAAAAAAAAAAAAAAAAAAAAAAAACCTTCTGCCTTTACTTTAATGCATTTTATGCTTTAGGATAAAAAGCTGTCTGTGTGTAGCAGCACCCCTAATACTTACCTGCGCCCCCTCTCTATCCAGCAATGTCCACGAGTCCCTCGGCCGTCTAAGACTCTCCTTCCTGATTGGCTGAGACACAGCAGTGACGCCATTGTCTCCTGCTGCTGTCAAAGTTTGTTAGCCAATCAGTAGAGAGAGGGGGAGGGGCTGAACGGCAGCTCTGAATGGACACACGGAGCTGCAGCTAGAGTCAGGTGCCCCCATAGCAGGCAGCTTTCTGTGGGGGCATGATGGAGGGGCCAGGAGAGTCGAAGAGGGACACGTAGATTTAAAAAAAAAAAAAAAAAAAACACAAGACTTTACAATCACTTTAAGGGGTCATACACCTTGTCAATATATACAGACGTGATCCTGCCAACACCCGTCGATCATCAGACAGAGACACAACACAGAATGGAGCTCTGCCTATGTAAACAATGCATTACTCCATTCTGACAGGGAGGAAGTAAAGGATTTTCTTTCCCTGAAAGCAGGGAATAAAATCCATAACTTCTCTTCGTAAAAGCAGCACATACAGTACACTAAAACACTGTCTAGGCACACAGTTAACCCTTTCATCACCCTAGATGTTTACCCCTTCCAAGCCAGTGTCCAGTAGTACAGTGACAGTGTATATTTTTAGCACTGAACACTATATATTAGTGTCACTGGCTCCTACAAAGTGTTAGTTCGCATCCGATTGTCCGCTGCAATATCGCAGTTCCGCTGTAAGTCACTGATCACCGCCATTGCTAGTATAAAATAAATCAAAATTCCAGTATATGTTCCGCTATAACTTCTGCACAACCCATTCAATATACGCTTACTGGGATTTTTTTTTTTTACCAAAAAAGTGAAGCAGAATACATATTGGCCTAAATTTATGAAATTTTATTTTTTACATTTTTTTATTAGATAGGTTTTATAGCAGAAAGTGAGAAATATTGTTTTTTTTTTCTTGTTGGTCTTGTTTTGTTTATAGCATAAAAAACAAACGCGCGGTGGTGATCAAATACTACCAAAAGTAAGCTCTATTTGTAGGAAAAAAGGATATATATTTTATCTGGGTACAGCTTTGCGTGATCACAGCTTTGCATGACTTTACGCAATTGTTATAGTAATGCAGGGCCATATCCTAAAAAATGGCCTGGTCATGAAGGGTAGTAAATAAAGTGGTTACAACAGGCCAGAGGGACCATACACTCAAGCGCTAAAAGCATCTCATGCATAGGCAAGACGCCCTCAGTTGAAGTCCGTGATGACGAAACGCGTCAGCCGTGAGCACGCGGCTACCTAGGCAACCGACTAGCGTCATACGTCACGTTCCCGGAACCCGGAAGCTCGGTACGAGGACATCCAGCCTTTCGGCAGAAGTGAGTATGCGGCTCAAGAGTATGGAGCAGCGGTATGCGCTGGTATAAATCGGCTTATGCTGTTTTCCTTTATATCTAATGTGAGTGCAATATTGTTTGTCTTTTAAATAAAGTAACTGTGTGTGACATATTACACTATGGGTCCCCTTTTTTAATCCTATGTGGCCATGGCTACGAGAGATTGTCTGGAGAAGTGGTGATTACCATTCACAGCCTGTTCCAGGACCGGGGTGTGTGCAGCCAGATTAAGGTGGACGAAGCCTACTTATTATGCAAAGCGCCAGACCTTGTTCTCAAGGGTACGTGTGTATTACCTAGGGGAATCACGGAGGTGTGGTGGAGGTTTTTTCATCATCATTTTTTTCACGTAATGATGTGTAATATATATTTTCTTTGATTATCTTTGGATACATCATAGGGCGCCAGGAGAGGAGCCTATTAGCACTGCTAGTGTATACGTAGGACCTAGTGTTTTATATATGCACCGTATTTTATGTGTTTATTCTCTATAGCAGCAGCTGTTTTATTTCATTATCGGTATTGTCATTGCTTGCAATACGGTGTTCACCATAAGCGCTGAGTGAGTAGGACTTGACTTAGGTCTTAGTTTTGCTCCCTTTTTTTCATGCATAGGCATGTCAAGTTTTTTTTCTGCCCAAAAGCTCTTCTCCTGCATGCACTGGTGAGGCTTTTTTTCTGCCTGTAAACACTCCTCTTCTAATGCACCTGTATATGCCTGTGTGTGGACACATACGCTCACAGGGGTGTGTTTACATGCAGAAAGAAAAAAAAAAAAAAATTTAATTGCCTGTAAACGCACCATTTTGTTTAAGTGCATGAACTCTCAGACTCCATTCACACTGGGGCGACCTGTCAGGCGACCTGGTCGCCTGACAGGTCGCCTGCCATAGAGTAGCTGTGGACCCTTTCTAATAAGAGCGACACAAGTCGCTCTGACTTAGAAAAAGGGTCCGGAGCTTCTTTGGGGCGACCTGGAGCGACCTGCATTGACTTCAATGATATGAAGTCCGTGCCGGCCGCTCCGAGGTCGCGGTGCGAGCTGCGCACCGCGACCTGTGAGGTCGCTCCGGCAAGTAGCGTCGCCCCAGTGTGAACGGGGTCTAAATGTTTGTGTGTTTAGATATGCCTAAACTATTCAACCACTCTTTCCTTCATTACCAATTTTGGCCATATGTTCTGCTTTCTTCACCTCCTGCTCCGCCCGGGTTTTAAATCGATTTGATGTATATTTGTACGATCTAAAAGTAAAAAGAAAAAAAATAATGTGTGTTCAATATTTTGCATTACATAGAAACATTATATAGACAGCTCAGATTGTGAAAAATACAGGATGAGCAAAATAAATGGATTTTTGTAAAATCTTACCGTAAAATCCTTTTCGCTTAAGCTCATTGACAGACGTAGTCCTCGTTGATTAATAACAACTCGGGTTATGCTGCCTTCTACAGGAGTAGGACTAGACAGGAAAGAAAACGTTCTGGCCACACCCTAGGGGCAGTCCCAGAGGGTATATCCTCTAACTTCCTGCTACAGCAAATCAGTTATGTCACAAAGCAGTGTTTAGAGAATTTAACCCAACCCAACTCAAAAACAGAGGGGCGGGTACTACGTCTGTCAATGAGCTTAAGAGAAAAGGATTTTACGGTAAGATTTTACAAAAATCCATTTTTCTCTGTCGCTCATTGACAGACGTAGTCCTCGTTGATTAATAACTCGGGACGTCCCAAAGCAGTACCACAAATTAGGGGTGGGATAACAGAAATCAAAATCCAGAAGGCCGAACCGGAGCCAACCAGAAGCATCAAGGACTCATCGAGCAAAAAGATGAGACCTAAGTGAAACACCCAACAAACCCTTGAGGTAGACCAACAGTCTCCTCAGATTGCGGCCTGCAGAACCTTGTGGCCAAAAGAGGCATCTGACGATGCCATCACATCAACTTTATAAAATGTTGTAAAGGTATGAACCGACGATCAAATCATCGCCTTGAAAACCTGGATTGCTGACGCCTGATGGCGGAAGACCCAGGAGACACTAGGCGCCCGAGTAGAGTGCGCCTTAACAGGGAACGGAGGATTCCGACCCTTAATAGAATAAGCCTGTACCACCGTCTGACTGGTCCATCTAGATATGGTCGCAGCAGACACAGGCAACCCCCTTCAAGGGCTATCCGTGATCACAAAAAGTGATTCCATCTTACGAAAACAAGTTCGTAGTAGTCAAGTGTATCCTTCTGAACCCCATCCAAGGAGTGTAATGCAAACTCCCAAGGATGGCTAGTCTTAGGACACGGGGAAGGTGCACAATATTTTTATTCAGATGAAAACTCTGAAAACCACTTTAGGAAGGAAGGATGGATTTGGAAGAAGAACCACCTTATCCCTATGAACCACCAAATATGGGGAACGTCAAGATAATGCGGCCAGTTCTGACACCCTGCGTGCAGAAGTAATGGCCACCAAGAAGGCCACCTTCTGGGATAATGTAAGCAAGGGAATCTCCCTATTATCTTCAAAGAGAAGTTTCTGAAGAACCGACCACACTAAATTAAGATCCCAGGCGGTAAGGATGCGCGCACTGGCGGAGCAAGATGTCGCACCCCCTGGATGAAATTCCGCACCAAGGAATGATTAGCCAAAGGTTTCTGAAAGAAGATTGCTAACGCTGAAACCTGACCCTTGATGGTGCTCAAGGATAGTTTCTGCTCAACCCCGTGTTGCAGACAGACCAAGATTCGGGTCACCGAATAGGTATGTGGGGGAAATCCAAAAGATTCACACCACGCATTATAAGACTTCCATGTGCTGGAAGTCGCTTTCCTTGCTTTAACTAGAGGTAGGAATAACTGACACTCCCTTGTCCTTCAGTACCTGGGTCTCAATGGCCAGGCCATTAAGCCAGCGATTGTAAAGCAAGATGGAAGATCGGTCCCTGAGACCGCAAATCCTCCCTGAGAGGAAGTCTCCAAGAAGCGTCCGCGACTAGCCTCACCAAGTCGGCGTACCAGGCTCGACGAGGTCAGTCCGGAATTTCCAGAATAACTGGAATTCCCTCCACCTCTATCCTGCGAAGAAGTTCCCGCAGTAACTTGAGAGGATGGAAGGCATGCCGTAGCTGATACTGCCCCCACGGGGCGATCAGCGTTTCTGCTGCGTCCGCTAGAGGATCGCGGGTGCGAGCTACAAACCTCCGCACCTTCCTGTTGAGCCAAGGTGCCAACAGATCCACATCCGAGGTGCCCCAATGAAGGGACAGCTAGTGAAAAACCTCTGGATGAAGAGGCCATACCCCTTGATCCAGAATCTGACGGCTGAAATAATCTGCCTGCCGATTTCCCACCCCCGGAGTGAACACTGCGGGGAGATCCGGAACAAACCGTTCCGTTCAACGAAAGATGCTAATCGTTTCGATGGCCACCAGGACACTCTAAGTGCCCCTTTCTTGACATAAGTCACGACCGTGGCATTGTGCGATTGGATCCGAATCGGGCTGCTCTAGAGCTGCTCGGTCCAGTAAATCAGACAAAATCTGATCGCTCTCAGTTCCGATACCCTATTGGTAACCTGGATACTTATCGGAAGGAATGACTTCCCCTGGTTGAGCATCGGAGGCTCCCTGGTCCGCTCGCTTAACCGGATCCGATTGTCCAGGAAATCGGAATTCTGATTCCATAAGAAAAGAATCTCCTTCAGGAGAATTCGGGTATGAGACTGGGTATACGGTACTGCCTCTAAGAAGGCCACCGTCCGTCCCAGCCAATTGACGGACAGCAACATCCGAATCGTTGACTGAACCTTCTGGAGTTTTTCCGCAAGGAGAAACTTTCTTGCCCAGGATGTATCCAACATTAGGCCCAGATAGTTCAGTCTCCTGGTGGGAACCAGGGATGATCTTTGGGAAAGCGAAGAAAACGCTGATGTCCTGCGATGATGGGGATATAAAGATAGGCATCCTAAATGTCTATGGACGCCAGGAAATCCCCCTGATGCAGGGAGGCCACCACTGTTCGGATGGACTC
This sequence comes from Pelophylax lessonae, assembly GCF_965119305.1. Classification (NCBI taxonomy): domain Eukaryota; kingdom Metazoa; phylum Chordata; class Amphibia; order Anura; family Ranidae; genus Pelophylax; species Pelophylax lessonae. Next base: position 311,879,843 of record NC_138768.1, on the reverse strand, counting down.
CATTTTTCCCCAAATCCAGAAATTGGACGCACCTTGCCCTCTTTCCTGGGCATTGTGAACAGGTTCGAATAGAACCCCTGAAACCGTTCAATGTTAGAAGGGAAGAATCGTACCGGTGGAAGTGATCGAAACTCGATCCTGTATCCTGACCGTATGACCTCGCGAACCCCTTAGTCCGGGGTTCTGGCAAGCCATGGATCCGGAAACCGGTGAAGACATCCCCCCACCCCAGAGATGGGTAGGGGCGCATCAGGCTGTATTCTTCAGGCTTGGCTGAGCCGGACTTTTTGTTTAGCCGACCAGCGCCCTTTGAAAAACCCTCTGAAGGGGCTTTGGAGGGTTTCGCCTTATCGCCCGCCCTCGCGGAACGAGCAAACTCTTTATGAGCAGAAAGGGAAGGTCCTTGTTAGTTACGAGGTCCTTTTTATCCTAACAGTCTGTGGCAAGACAGCAGGTGGTACCGTCTATCCTTTAAAGAGGGATTCCTCAAACGGATAGCGCCTAGCCATGCGTTTGGAAACAACAGGGGTTCGTTACAAAACGACCCCATTTGGGTAAAGGAAAACCCTTCACCCTTTTGGTAGGCTAACAAGTACCAAAAAAGGAAATTCAGTCTCAGCTACCTCTGCCGGTATAACCTCAAGACTAAAGGTTTCCCGGACGGACACAACTAGTGCATCCACCACTCTTGTGCTATGGCGGAGGCAGAAACGTTCTCCTCACTGCTGAGGAGACATTACCTGAGACAACAGCCCCATAAGAGGGACCTGCAGCTGCATTGACCAGATCCGAATCCATATCTGAAGTATCAGATAAAAAATAGGGGTAGGCGGGGGTCGCTTCTTGACCCCCGTCCCTGACAGGCCACCTCCACCCGGGATACCAAAGACTCCAAAACTGCCGAAAATGAATTAAAACAAGTGGGGTACTGGAGGGTCCTGCGGCCACCTTGAGGGGATCAGGTGGGGATACCTATGCGGCAGGGTCAATGATTATACAAGACATTTGCCAGCGACAAAAAATGACAAAGTAAAAAACTTTTTTTTTTTTTTTTTTTGTATCCCCCAGTTGCAACAGCGCCCCTCAGTGTACCTGCCTTTTTGGACCCCACAGAGAGAGAGAGAGAGAGAGAGACCCCAAGGCTCATCCATGATGCACAGAATTTTTCATCAGCTTGCTCAGTGTTGTCCTGTTAAAGACAGGAAGTCTTTGGCCCTTTTTCCTGGGTAAAGGAGGCGGCTCCGCCCCTTAACATGTCTTCCAGCGCCTCCCCCTGGCTCCACGAGGTGTTTGGTCACCTCAAACATGGCCGCCCCCATGCTGGAGACACGAGGCTACGCCATTATGGCGGCCTCGTGTGCTCTGCAAGACAATGGCGGCGGCCTGTTAGGATAGCGGCGGCTTAGCAGCGGCCTGCGGGAGCTGTATTCGGCCTAGCGGCCTGCGGGAGTGCATCGGCCCCCCAAACTTCACCCTGGATGGTGATCAGCCTGGCCGGCGGTACCGGACCCTGGCGGGCCGCATGCGGTCCGTGGGCCGCTCGGAAGGCAGCCCTCTGCCCTTGCTGGAGGAATGCGATCTGGACTGCAGTGATACATGCATAGGCATCGCCCTGTGACACCTCTGACAGGTAGGATACCTTATGCTACCATAGTAACATTCTAGTACTGCCACTGACTTCAGTCACCTTTACAGTTTTGAAATGACATTAGATTGTCAGCTCCCAAACCAAGCCTCCTGGTTTCTTGTTCACAAAAATCACACTCAAATAGGGGGATCTGTGACCTGTAGGATAGAGGGGAGACCCATCCTTACCATTTCAGAGAGGGGCCCGCGTTCACCACAAAACCCGTCAGGGGGAAAAGGGGGAACATACTACTCACCATACCAGAACCAGGCGGGCGCCAACTCCTGACAGAACCCCTCTCCACCGGGGTGGGAGGGCTGTCGACCAGTACGGACGCCGTGACTCTTGGTCATTGGCGTTCAAGCGAGACGTTTAACTCGCAGGGTCAGTCCCTGTCCAGTGGGACTATGTCGCGGCCGACCCAGCGCGGAGCTATGGCCTGCACGCGCTCGTAGGCTGAACTGGGGTGACCACTGGATCTCAACATCCAGCCCGTCGCCCAGTTCCAGCTTTCTTGCTTGAAGATCTCACAGAAACACTGGAGAAAAAAGCTGTCTAAAAAAATCTTTCTAAGAAAAAAATCCTGCCAGGACCGAAGATCCTAGCAAGGTATCTAGGGAGTGAAAATTTTAATTAAATGTGTTACTAAACCCATAAAACATATAATCCCGTCTGTATATGCAGAAAAGCATGCTGGTTATACTCACTGTGGAACCTAAGGGGTTAACCCTCTGCATTGTGTAAAAAGGCTGATTGATCCCATCTTCTTTAGTCCTCCTTTTCCTTTACTGTCCCCAATCCATTTGCTGATAGCACAGACCCTTGGAGGCACTCTGCACATGCTCAGTTGGGTATGTGTTGCTAGAGAGGTGTTTTTTTGGTTTTTTTTTTTGGGAGGGGGGGGGGGGGGGAGGGTGGCCAGGGATCAGCACAGGGCTAATCAGCACCGTCCAGACAGAAAATCAGGGGTCATGCTGCCTCATAGGATAGTCAGAGGAGAATGAAAACACCTCTTACAAGCTTGAACCATTGCTCTTACTAAAATAATTGCATTTCCATGTTCTGTGTACTGTGGGAGACCAGATATAGTGAATGCAGGCTCCTGGGTTTAGTAACACTTTAAAGCTAAATTCTGGGCAATTTTTGTTTTTCCATGCATAGGGCTGTGCCTGCACTCCACGGGTTAACTGCTCGCTTTTGTCTATGGGATTGGAGAGCTGAGATGTACTTGACTAATCCTCCCTGCTCAAGATTGGCCCTGCGGCTCCCAATGACACCATCCCCCCCCCCCCCCCACACTTCCCCACGGTCCAGCAGCCTTGTGCGGTGGACTGTTCCTGACGTCATTAAGCCCATAGACCGGCTCTAGACATCAGTAACAGGCCATCGCTGGACGTGAGGATCGCCATTTTCCGGAGAAAATCCCACTGCGTGAGAAAAACATTTTTTTGCCTGGAGTTTGGCTTAAGACAAAGTTGGTAGTGGATTCCACTGGCCAATAATAATTTATTCTGCCCACTGGAATGAATGAATGTTCAAGTGCTAAACGCATCTAGCATTTAGACACGTTTAGCTGCAAGAAGACTTTTTTTCTGCCCAAAAGCTCCTTTACTAAATTGCTGGTGATATTTTCTTCTTCAGGCTGTAAACGCTTCTCTTCCAATACACCTGTAAAGGTATATGTGTGCATGGCCACGTAGGCTAACAGAGGGGCTTTTAGTGGCTGAAGAAAAATGTCAAATGCCAAAGTCAGAAAAAGTATGTTCTAAGAAAAGTCTCCTCTCAAATATACAATTCAAGAGGCCAAGTTTCTAAACCCTATCGCTGCCACCTCTAAGCAATCGGGAGGGCATGTAAATCTGAGAAGCCAACTGTCAGGTTGTCAGATGGAAGCAATCCAGCAGCAGCATATCTCATGTAAATTTGAGAAGCCAACTGTCAGGTTGTCAGATGGAAGCAATCCAGCAGCAGCATATCTGCCAGGTTGCATCCAACCCCTCCCCCCCCCCTTTAATTGCCACCCCCATGAGCCCCTCAGCATGACCGTAACTTGCATGGCAGGTGCTGCCGGGTAGAGGGAAGGGAGAAAATCTGCTAACCTCTATTCACTCTCCTCCCCTTTTTGCTGCCCCAGAAGTGACATGTGTGCCTACACACAAAAACATTGATTGTTAAAACATTTAAAATATCGCTGTGCATCAGAATGAGAGCAATAATTCTAGCATCAAAGCGTTTGAATAACTGTAACCTGATGACTATGGTACTGAAGTTTGTCGCCATTTCACCATACCATTGTGTAACATAAAAAATTTGAACTACCACCATTTTATTCTTTACTGTGTCTACTTTTAGAAAATATGTAATGTTTGGGGATTTTATGTACTCTTAATTGCTAAAATTATTATTTTTTTACATTTATGCAAAAACACAAAAATGGCTCTGGCAGCGAAAGGGTTAACCCACTATTAGGACAGACAGTGTTTGAGTATAATTTACAACTAATCATATCTGCCTGCACAGAAAACACTGGGTTCACTTTGGCACACACAACTCCCAAGCTCCCTCATAAACCAGGAAAATGTTAGTAGTTTACAGTGCTGGAATTTCGAAAGCAGAATATCTAAAAAGGTAAAATGCAATTTTTCTTTCTTTTTTTTTTTAATTTTAGCTATGTGAATGGGAACCTGTAGGTCTTTAGGTAAAGCTCATCAGCTCAGGTTATGAATAAATACACACACTTTTTCTACCCATTTTGAGTTTATTCCAATATGCAGAATCTTAAACATTACCAACTCTTACCTGGGCTTGTAAAGGCAACAAGATAGCCGTTTTGTTTGAACCTTGTGGTTATGAATGAAGATTCTCATCCTTGGATCAATATAAATGACAGCTGCATACGCCCGAAATGAACGTCGCTCAGGTTTCCTAAAAGAACACGTAGATTTAAAGTGGAAAAATCACATCAATTTTATTTAGATGTTAAACAGAAATTTGGGTACAAGAAAACAAAGCAAACAAGTTTAAGCTAGGGTGATTCAAAGCAAACAAGTTTCATTTTTGTGATTTGTGGAGAACCGGATTCACCAATAAGGGTACAGAAAAAAAAAAAATAGCATCTACCATTGTGCAAAAGAAAAAAAAAAATGTTCGCCTTCGCTGCTATGTGCTCTACAGTGTACAGAGTGCAGTGGAATCCTGACCACCAGAGAGGCTATTGGACAAGTAAATTAAACTAGACCAAGGAAAATGCAAGAAATTAAAAAAAAAAAAAAAAAAAAAAAAAAAAAAAAGGTTTACTCCAAAGAAATTGAAGTAAACCAAAACACAATACAAAAGCAGAAACTTTGACAAAAGAACAAAGAATACACAAAAAAGCCTGCATCACAGGAAGACCGGAAAGCCAGATTTTAAATCCCAAATGAAGATCTCCCAGAGTACTAAAGCGGATCATAACATACAAGAACTACACTGCATTTCTCTGTATCTCAAATATTTTTACAAAATAAAAAGGTATGAAGAAGCCTTATAAAAAGCTGAAAAAATACCAAAAAGAGTAAATGACAAAGCTTTCCAAATGATGGCAGAGATCTAGAAGAACACAGGAAAGTCCCACGTCTCAAAAGGTTTGACTGTAGAATTCTAGCAGTCTAGAGGATATGCATGCTACATTGAGGGAGATTTACTAAAACTGGTGCACACAGAATCTGGTGCAGCTGTGCATGGTAGCCAATCAGCATCTAACTTCAGAAGGAGCGAGAAAGTCGGTGTTAGTCTTGAGCCGGTTAGTACTAATCCTGGATGTAAAATGGTAAAGGAATGGTGATGGTGGTGGGAGGGCCTTTTCCTCCTGGGTTGAATCTGGCCTTGAAAAAGGCATGTCCCCAGTTGAAGGCAGGCTCTCCCTAAGCTGTCTAAATTATGATACCTCCTGGTAGGGATGGGGCTGCACTTGTCTGGCTGAAGGCCGGTACGTGGAAAAAGCACGTGCACCTGGGGTGCCTTAATTCTCACAGGTGGGGGAGCTCATCTTGAGTGTTTTGGCACTTTGGTCACTGCACCTACAGGTACACACTTTTTTTCGCACCTGCCTCTAGGGCTGGGCCTTTTGGTCAGGACCAGATACATTTTTTATTCCTGGCCGAAGGGCCTGTCAAGGTATTGCACTTTGACACTATGCACTTCTCCACTTCCCTTTGCCCACGTTTTCTTTGTTTGGGTGTTTTTTTTCTTTGTGGTTTGTCACTTTGTGGTTTGACACCCAAGTCCCTGAAGCTGCAGAATCGTCCGCCATTTTTAGTTTCCCGCACTGACACTAAATGCCTCCACCAGCGTGCTTTCCCGCGCGGCTACAGGCGAGGATATGTCGTCCTTGCCATCCGAGTGCGATGACGCAGAACTCTCAGGGTGACATACGTCTGCGGCGGCCATATCTACCTCAGGATCTGAGGATACAGGAGAGGCAGGGGAGGAAATAGGGCGCTTTTTAAAACCAAATTCACTTTTGACACCAGGTTTTCCAAAACCGCCAATAAGGCAGACAGGGGTTGCGACCCGGAGGTCCCCTTCACCGCAAGGAGGGGATCTGTAGGTGAAATTTGTTCCTAGGACACCATATGAACCCTGGAATAGTGCAGTGTCACTAAGAAAACAGCAAAAAACAGACCCACACCGCTGCACCAGCAGTACTACAACTCCCAGCCACTAGCACTGCAGATAGCAGGGTGAGAGAGAGAGACCTAAAAGGACCCCATAGACATACCACCATTTGATATGGAGGAGAACAGGATCATTCTGCTGGCAGAGAAAACAATCTTCACAGGAAGAGGAAGTACCTGGTCATTCACTAGAGAAAAGGCATAGCTGCTCCCTGCTGTCCAGCGTTTTCGGGCTCTGGGAAAATGGCCACCCAATGCATTCGTATGGGAACTTCTGCAAAATGAGGCGTGCCATGCGGTCTCCAGGACCCCTAAGAGATCCAAAAGATTTGTGGCACCAGGGATAACCCCCCCCCCCCCGCAGATCCGCTATAGCGGCATCAGCGCCTTGACCCCCCCCCCATCGCTGACTGAGGTAGGGACCTCTATGATGGTGGGGAGGGAGGGAGGCCTTGGGGGGGGCCTGGTACATACCGAGAGAACAGAGAAATGAGGGGTACCCGAGGGTTCGACCTTCCCAGGGAGGGGCCCACATCCGCCCCGAGACCGCCGGAGCTATGGGAGGACACCACTCACCATACCAACGGCATCAGGTGGGCGCCACTCCGGACAGACTACCTCTTGGGGTGGGGGTGCTGCGACTAAGGCCGAACCAGGTCGTGTGCGTCCCGGCGAGGTGTTTTATTCGCGGGCCAGTCCCCGTCCATTGGGGCTCTGTCGTGGAGAGGCCTAGCGCTGGGCTATAACCTGCTCATGCTCGCTGGCTGGGAGACCTTAAGGATCTAGGCCGTAGGTCAGCAACCCGCGGCTCCGGAGCCGCATGCGGCTCTTTTGAACCTTTGCCGCGGCTCCGGGGCGGATGTTACCGAGGGGAGGAGGCGCATTGTGCGCCCCGATACTCCCCACTGTGGCGCTGTACTTACTGTGACGTCGCGTGGGGGGGCGGTGCGTTAGTCACGCACCGTCCCAACGTCACATTCCCGCCTGCTGTGGAGGGCAGCGGCGCGCCTGCAGGTCTAGACGAGGAGGAAGAAGACATCCGTCCAGACTCCCGTCAGGAGCAGCTCGCCAGGCACCAGGGGGAGGTAAGTGAAGTGATGCCTCAGGGGGGGGGCACACACTGCATTGAAGGGGGCACGCACGCACGCTGGTCTCTGTATTGAAAGGGGCATGTATGCTGATCACTACATTGTAAGGGGCATGTATGCTGGTCACTACATTGTAAGGGGCATGTACGCTGGTCACTACATTGAAGGGGGCATGTATGCTGGTCACTACATTGAAAGGGGCATGTATGCTGGTCACTACATTGTAAGGGGCATGTATGCTGGTCACTACATTGAAAGGGGCATGTACGCTGGTTACTACATTGAAAGGGGCATGTACGCTGGTCACTACATTGAAAGGGGCATGTATGCTGGTCACTACATTGAAAGGGGGCATGTACGCTGGTCACTACATTGAAAGGGGCATGTACGCTGGTCACTACATTGAAAGGGGCATGTATGCTGGTCACTACATTGTAAGGGGCATGTACGCTGGTCACTACATTGTAAGGGGCATGTACGCTGGTCACTACATTGAAAGGGGCATGTATGCTGGTCACTACATTGAAAGGCGCATGTATGGTGTATATAGCATTAAGGTAAGAAACAATATATGCAGTGTTATATTTGTTTTAAATGTCGCAATGGTTTTGCGGCTCCCAGTTTTTTTTTTTCCTTCGGAAACGGGTCCAAGTGGCTCTTTTTGTCTTAAAGGTTGCAGACCCCTGATCTAGGCTATCCAGTCCAAAACCCAGTCTGGTTCTTAATTGCAGCTCTCTCAGGAACATGACTAGCTTAAAATAAAAAAGACAAGCTAAGACCGAAGTCCCAGCCAGGAACTAGGTCCTACTCCTAAACTAGGCAGAAATAAAGTGTGTGGGTGTATGCCTGCAGGGACTGCTCCATAGGTGTGGTAAAAAGGTTTCCTGCCTAGTGTCCTACTCCTGTAGGGGGCAGCATAACCCAATGGTCAAGAAGAATTTGAAGCTGCATCTGTCAATGAACGATAAAAAAAAAATGAATGCATTTTTTCTCTAACAGGAGCCTACGCTGCTTTGCACACCTCTGTACAGGCAGAGAATTCCTGACCTGTAGGCAGTGTGAATGAACGAGCATGCTGATCAGCGCACTCGCAGTTCACCGATACTACAAGTCAGATAGCAGATGGGACTTGTAGTTCATGCATTCAGAATCCTGTAAATGAATCACGTGGCCCCACACAATCACACCAATTTCAAAATGTGACAGCCCGTGAGGGTAGAAGAACCCCTGCCCACTGTCACTGTGCGGTGAAGGGGGAGAATGCTGCACAGTAACATGTTATACCCTAAAACATATTACTAAGGGTGATCCTAATCTTTAACCAGGGCTGATGAGATTAAGATAATAATGCAGTGTTCACAGGACAGTGTTGGATTTCTGACAGGATAAACAAGTACAGGAGGTATTTCGCCAATGTCCAACTTACATTCCTTCTGGAGGAGTCCCAGCCATCTGAATGTCTTTTGGGTCAGAAACTACATCAAGTTCCGGTTCTCCAGAGTCCATTAGCTTTAAGTTAAAAACGATAACAAGTGTGCCTAGGACAGGAAAATAGCACATGGTTTCATCTAGTGTAGTCAGCTACAAACACTAAAAAACACTTAAAGAACCTACAAACCTAGAACTAAAAACAATAAATACAAGACCTATTAGGACAATAGTTATTCTCTCAAACTGGAAAAGGAAAACTGAAATTATATGGGCTTTTAAGGCACCATATATTTGTCATGTGGATGTTTTCTGTGGTGGTGGTGGTGGCCCCTGTGCGCGTTACAATGCTCTGACACTTTTTTTTTTGTGTGGGGGAGGGGGCAGCCCTTCCCCAGGCAGTGTCCAATAGGATTTAATTGAGATTGTGGTAACAGATTTATAATCGGTTTAGAATTTTAGTGTACTATTTGTATAGCATACTAATTTGTATGTAAAATTATGGCTTGGATATGAATGCTTTTGTCATTTTATGCTAAGTAATTAAAGAAGTAGTTAAGAATTAAAAAAGTGTTAGAAATATCCTTGTACTGTGCTCCCGAGAGAGGTTTGTATTTATGGTCAGCTGTGAAACATGTTGAGCCTAATGGGCCATAAATTGAGGTAGACAACACAATGAAGATCCACCTTTGCGTATGGGCCTAGTGTCTGACAAATATATGATCCTCGTTAAGGATGGGCTAAACACTCCCCTTCAGAACTCCCGAAGAGGGGAAATGTTCTAACCCGAACCCCATTGAAGTATATAGGAGCCAAACAGGAAAAATCAAAAGTGCTCATTTTGAAGGCTTATATGCAAGTGGCCATAAAAAAGATATGGGGGTCTGGGTACTGCCCTGGGGCACATGAATATAAAAAACAAATAACAATAAACAATAGTTTTGTAGGAGGAGTTTTTTTAAATATGCCCAAACTCCAACAATAAGCCCCGGTCCACACTTGTGCGTGTGCGGGGTTCGCATGTAATGTCGGAGCGCACTGCTCCGACATTACATGTGATCGGCTGTGCGGTGAAAGTTTAGCCATACAGTTTGTATGGCTAAATTCGCACCGCAGCAAACACGCACAGGGACCCTTTTTGGCAGCCGCATCAGGATCGGATCGCACAGCGGTTCACACTTGTGCGATCCGATCCTGTGCGAACTGCACGATCGCACTGCGATATGCGATCAAACTGGGGGTGTAGTTAACATTACATTGACACCCCCAGCGTATCGCATATGGCAGTGTGAACTGCCGGGGGTGCGTGTGCGATGCGGGAACAGGCTGCGGATTCGCAGCCTTCCCGCATCGCATAAATGTGAACCGAGGCTAAAAATTTATAATTCCTTTAAATATAGTGCATGGGGGGTCCCCTTAGCCTCGGTTCACATTTATGCGATGCGGGAAGGCTGCGAATCTGCAGCCTGTTCCCGCATCGCACACGCACCCCCGGCAGTTCACACTGCCATATGCAATACGCTGGGGGTGTCAATGTAATCTTAACGACACCCCCAGTTTGATCGCATATCGTGCAGTTCGCACAGGATCGGATCGCACAAGTGTGAACCGCTGTGCGATCCGATCCTGATGCGGCTGCCAAAAAGGGTCCCTGTGCGTGTTTACTGCGGCTGCGGTGCGAATTTAGCCATACAAACTGTATGGCTAAACTCGCACCGCACAGCCGATCGCATGTAATGTCGGAGCAATGCGCTCCGACATTACATGCGAACCCCGCACACGCACAAGTGTGAACCGGGGCTTAAAGTGCAAAAAAAAAAATGCTACATCAAAAATGACATTTTTTTTCTTTAGTAGTCAAATCTCATTTAAAATGACTTGCAGTTAAAATTGCCAGCAACTGGCTATAAAAAAAAAAAAAAAAAAAAAAAAAGAAAGGAAAAAAAAACGGTGTCTGGTTTCGATTTGGAGAGGAACCACACACCAAAATGTATTACAAAACCCAACGTGCCCCCCCCCCTCCCCCAAATGTATACCAGTCCCTTATCCAGGCATGCAGCATGCCAGGCCAGAAAAAGAGAGGGGGGGCGAGCGAGAGGGCCCTCCCCTGAACCATACCAGGCCACATGCCCTCAACACGAAGGAGGGGTGCGGGTGCTTCCCCAACAACCCTGTGCTGTGGTTGTCTGGGTCTGTGGGCGGGGGGCACCCAGATCCCGTCAAAGCCCCCCCCCCCCAAGTGAATGAGCATTGGGTTTATAGAAACCCCTACCTTTCACCAAAAAAGTTTAAAAAAACATTGAGTCCCTCCAATGTAAATCCATCATCAATCACGCTGCCTGCCAGACCCAAAAAATAAAAAGAAATGTAAAAAAACGCTCTCGCCTCCTGGTAGGCCTCCCACCGAATGCCTCCTCTGCGCTTTAACATTTCTTATATAAGCAAAGGGCCAAAGCCACCTGGCTACGTCATCTGGTGGCACCGCTCCCGTCTTGACGTCACGGACTGATGCATGCTGGGCATGTGACATTTTTTTCTTTATTTTTTTTTAACCATTTAATTTTTTTTTATTGTTCAGTTGTCAGTGGGGAAACTCATTGACAGATGATGACTCAGCGGTTGTTAAGGACGTGGCGGCCGGCTTCCTAGCCCCTTAACAACCAGCTTGCACTGAGCCCAGATTGGGCAAAGCTTAAACTTGTTTATGTCATTTTTAGCACTGTATTTTAAAAAAATTGTGTCTTGTGAGTTTCACATATAGTGCCTTAAAAGTCCATATAATTTCCTTTTCCAGTTTGAGAGACCAAATTAAATTACGAACTCGTAAAATCACTCTAATTTTACTATACCTGATTCTCCAGTTATCTTTCTAAATTGCTCCATAACATCTTTCTGAGAGTGAAATGGAGAATACTTGTAAATGAGCTCTGTCTCAATGGCAAATTTTTCCATATTATCTGTCAAGGGTTCACATGTTTTTGAATTCCATGTAGGTAAAGGAACTATAACCTTTGAAAAAAACAAAAAAAATAATTTTTTTAACAATTTAACATGTTTTTAACCACCGCAAGGTTAAATCCCTTCATAACCAAGGCATTTTTTTTTACTATCCAGCATTGCGCTACACTAACTACTTCCCAACCAGCCGCTGTAGATTTACTGCAGCAAGTCGGCTCTATCCAGCGAAATGACATACCTGTATGTTGCTTCGCAGGACCGCTAGGGGCGCACGCCACAACGGATCAGTGAGTCCGGCGGTCGCAATTGCCGCCAGGCACCTGTGATCGCTCCCCGTGAAGACAGGACGGTGTGCTGTTGTAAACACGGCAGACCGCAGTTCTGTCAGTTATGAACACAGGGATCCTGTGTTCCTCTTATTTAGGAACACAGGTCTTTGTATTCATGCAGCAAGCCCATCTCCACAGTTAGAAAGCACCCCCTAGGGACACATTTAACCCTTTGATTGCCCCTGGTGTTATCTCTGGATCGACCAATTATCGACAAAACCGATATATCGAGGGCCGATATGCACTTTCCCCGATATTACCGATATTTCCTAAATTGCACTGGAGGAACCAAATGTCTGACACCCTGAAGAAAAGTACGCACCAGGGAGTATGTGGCCAAAGGTCATTGGACAAAGACCGCCAAAGCCGACACCTGACCTTTGATGGTATTTTTGGGCAATTTCTGCTCAACTCCCTGTTGAAGGAAGGTCAAGATCCGAGCCACCGAGAAGGAGCGAGGATGAACCCCAAGAGAATCACACCATGCAATGTACGTCTTCCACGTACGATGGTAGATCGTCCTAGAAGTAGATTTCCTAGCTTTTTTTAACAGTGTAGGAATTACCGACTCAGATAAACCTCTATCCTTCAGCACCTAGCGTATAACAGCCAAGCCGTCAAAGCCAGCGATTGTTATGCAGGATGGAAGATCGGTCCTTGAGACCGCAGATCCTCCCAGAGAGGAAGCTTCCAAGGAGCATCAGCGGCCAGCCGCACCAGATCTGCATACCAAGCCCGGCTAAACCAGTCCAGAGCCACAAAGATGACCGGAATCCCTTCTGCCTCGATCCTGCGTAAAAGTCTTATCAGAAGCTTGGGAGGAGGAAAGGCATAAATTCAACGATACTGACCCCCACGGGGCCACCAGTGCGTCTGTGGCGTCCGCCAGAGAAACCCTTGACCAAGCCACAAACCTCTGCACCTGTTGAGCCGAGACGCCAACAGATCCACCTCAGGGGTGCCACACCGGAGACACAACTGAAACCGGATCCTTAAAGGCCAGGGACTCTTCAACCGGAATCATGGTTGCCTTGTTCAATCTGGAAACCGGTGGAACAGTCCACTTCTTAAGAAGGGACTGCTCATAGATATAATGCCTAGTAAAGTGTCTAGGGACCCCACAGGGACGCTTTGTTCGTCCCCACTTTTTAGCAACAATTCTGTAAAAATAGGCGGGGAAAGGAAACACCTTTGCCGCTCTGGATGGCTTGTGAGTGCCAAAGAGAACCTGCGCCTCTGTCCAGCTGCATCCTCCATCTTTAGGGTCTTACGCACAGATACAATCAGTGCATCCACCAGCGCCTTTTCGTGTGCGGTCGCAGACGTGGAGGAATCATCCTCACTATCAGAGGATTCAAGGGGCGTGGTTGCAGACCCAGCAGGGTGACCCACGTCAACGGCGGCCGAATCAGATTGAGGATGTGATGAGACAGATGAGGCAGGGGAAGGCGGGGGGCACTTTTTGCTAGCCCCTCGCCCGCAAGGCACCTCCACTCGGGACACAAGGGACTCCCTTGCACGGATGGATGGTTGGGACCCGGAGGGCCCTTCAGCCTCAGAGAGTGGATCAGGTGGGGAAATGTGCTCCAAAGATTCCATGAGTCACCAGGGGGACCTCCCAAAAAATTGTAAAACACTGCTAAGCGACAACCCCCACCGCGATCGCAGCACCACCCAGTCACCAGGCACAAAAGCACATAGCGATCCTCAGCAGTGAGGGGGAGGACCTCATCAGACTGCAGAGTCAAGCAGCTGCAACCACCAGGATAATCTGTACTACATGTGCAACGACCAGGAAGTAAAATGATCCAGGAGTCAGCACCAGGGGATGAGGAGGGGCTCCTACTGCCGAAATCGGCGCCCACAAACTACAGCAAAATGACCGTAGGACTACACAAGCATGGCTGCCATATATAGAACACACAGGCTACAACAAAATTTGTCCCAAGGAGGGGCCCAGGTCCACCCCCAAAACCCTCCAGGGGGAGAGGGAGGAGACAGCTACTCACCATACCAAGAACCAGACAGGCACCGTTCCAGACAGATCCCATCCATTAAAATGGGGGGGGGGCTGTCGGCAAGAAGAAAGCTGCGACTCGGACAGAGACCCGGTCATATGTAAACTGGCAAGGCATTTAACCCACAGGCAAGCCCCGTCCAGTGGGGCTTTGTCGCGGCCAACCTAGCGCCAAGCTGAGGTCTTCATGTGGGCCTTTTGGATCTAGATTATCCAGCCTGTCGCCCAGTCAGGCAGTTGATTGTAGATCTCACAGAAAAATCCAGGAGGAAAAAAACATTTTCTATACAAAACATTTTGCCAGGACCAAAGATCCCAGCAAGGAACTAGGTCCTTACTCCTGACTAGGCAGAAAAAAAGAGTGGCTATAGCAGAGAGATGGAGTATACCCCCTGGGACTGCCCATGGGTGTAGCCAGCATTTTTTTCTGCCTACTGTCCTACTCCTGTAGACGGCAGTATAATCCAATGGTTATGAATACCAGGAGCTGTGGCCATCAATGAACGAAAGAGAAAACTAGATTTTTGTCTTACTGTAAAATCCTTTATCTTTCGTTCACTGACAGACACAGCTTCTATTCTTCAGACCATTGGGATGTCCTAAAGCAGTGTCAACATGAAGGGTGGGAAAAACACAGCAAATGCAGAATTCCCAACAAGGCTAAACATAGCCAACCAGATAACAACAGGAGCTCAAGTGGGACCAACTGGAGCTTACCACCAGACAAAACGTTTTTTACCCTCAAGAAGCGGAAGGAAGCCTCCGCAACGGCAGCCTGCAAAACTTTGCGGCCAAACGCTGCATACAAAGATGCAAGTACATCCACCTTATAAAATTTTGTGAATGTGTGTACAGACAACCACGTTGCCGCCTTGCACACCTGAACCACTGACGCCTGATGATGGAAGGCCCAGGAAGCACTAAGCGCCATTGTAGAATGTGCTCAGGGAAAAGGAGGAACCTGTCCCTTAACCGAGTAGGCCTGCACCACCGTCTGCCTGATCCACTTGGAAACGGTCGCAGCAGATGCAGCCTGCAACTTACGAGGTCCATCCCTGTAAGAACAAACAAAGAATTGGATTTCCTAATCTGTTCAGTCCCCACCAGGTAAACCCTAATCGTCCGAACCACATCTAAGGAATGTAGGGCAATTTCCTTGGGATGTTTAGGCTTAGGAGATAGGGACAGTAGCACAAGGTCTTCATTCAATTGAAACCCCGAAACAAACTTAGGAAGGAACGCCTCACAGGGTCGTAACACCACTTTGTCCCTATGAAACACCAAGTAAGGTGACCAACAGGACAATGCAGCCAACTCCGACACGCAACGTGTGGAAGTTATAGCCAATAAGAAGGCCACCTTCTGCGACAGAGTGAGCAGAGGAATTTCCCAAATGTTTTCATAGAGGCTTTTGAAGCACCGATAGAACCAAATTGAGATCCCACTGAGGTACCAGGGATTGCACCAGAGGAGCCAGATGGTGAACTCCCTGCACAAAAGTGTGAACCAAAGATTTCGCCTCCAACAGGCGGAGATCTGGCCCTTGATGGTGCCCAAGGCTAAATGTTGATCTACACCCAATTGTAGAAACTCCAACAGGCAAGTCACAGAAAAGGAGCAGGGAGAAACCCCCCGCGACTCACACCAAGTAATATACGCTTTCCAAACGCTTAGATAAACCTTCCTGGAAGTATATTCCTAGCCTTCAACAGTGAAGGAATCACCGAATTCGACAGCCCTCTGTCTTTCAGCACCTGGCTTTCAATAGCCATGCCGTTAAAGCCAGCGACCGTAAAGCAGGATGGAAGATTGGTCACTGAGACAGAAGATCTTCCCAGAGAGGACGTTTCCAAGGAACATCTGCTACTGGCCTTACCTGGTCTGCGTATAGACATCCAAAAAAGAGAAAGACCGCACTCAGAGATGTTGAATGAAAATCAATAGAACTCCTTTATTCTCCATGAATACAGCAGACAGGTGTGGTTATGATTGAGCGATTTTTATTGTGAAGCGCGTCAACCCGGCACGTCTGTCCGTGTATTGCACTGTCTGAACCTCACTGACTAGTGACAATTTCGTCAAAATAGGCAGGGAAGGGAAAAAACGTATTCACCTTGGAAGATTTGCGGGTGCCAAATTGCATCAGCGTTGCCGACTCAGCAGTAGCTGAGTCCTCCAGCTTTAATGTTTCCCGCACTGATACATCTAGGGCCTCCACCAGCATTTTTTCTTGCGCGGCTGCAGAGGACGACTCATCCTCACTATTAGAGCACTAAGCGTGCATGGACGCAGACCCAGTGGGCTGACTCTCGTCCGCGGCGGCCAAATCCACCTCAGAATCTGAGGAGGCTTCTTGCCAGGTCGTCTTCGCAGGGCTAAATCTACTTTTGCTACTAGTGACTGCAGGGCTGCCGTCATGGCTGCCAGGGCCAGTTGATTGGGTGGTGAAACGCGCTTCCCCAGGCTCCATGACCATGAAGGGTTAAGCGTAATAGACAAGAGCGTAAGAGACAGCGCACCCGCGGCGCTGTATACAGCAAGGAAGGATAGTGTACCCCCCGGAGACTCCCCACCAGAGCTGGAAAGCAACAAAACGATCTGCCACACTGCTGGAAAGAGGAAACACTGACCTGACCTCAGCACTGTCTCCGACTACAGGAAAATGGCCGCCAATACAAGTCTATGGGGAAACCAAAAACATGGCGGCTAAACTACAGAAACATGGCCGCCGAACCGGGAGTCAAAGAGACCACAGAAAGATGGCAGCGCTGTACGGGACCCTGGACCCCAGGGGAAAATTTACAGACCCCTGGAGAGGACCCCTTCTCCCACAGCAGCCAGGACTACCCTTACAGGAAACAGACAGCGGTATCACCCACCGCTCCTCCAGCCCAGCACCATGTAGCCCCCCTATACCAAATGTCACACTTGCCCCCAAACAGGGGTCGGGTGGGCAGGGGACAGATAAGCGCATCCAAATTTAGGGGGAACCCCGCATTGAGGAGGGGGAAACACAAGGGGAAGCCTAACATCCCCAGGGGGGGCCCACAAACTCCCCAACAATTCCCAGGAAAAAGGAGGGGGGGACACTACTCACCATACCATGTTCACCAGGCGGGCGCCACTCCCAGCAGTTCATCGTACCATCTTGGAATGGGGGTGCTGCAGCCTGAGGTACGCTGCAACTCTGTTCGTGACTGCTGTGGTGACCAAGGCTATGCGACCTTGTGAGGCGTTTCACTCACCGGTCAGCCCCCGTCAAGTGAGGCTATGTCGCGGCCAATTTGGCGTGGAGCTAGTGGTTGGGTCGCGCTCGCCGGCCACACTGGGAAGACCATAAAGATCTAGAATCTCCAGTGCGTTGCCCTGTCTGGCTGTTGATTGTAGTTCACACAGGAACAAAAATAAACAAAAAGTAAAAAAATCCATTTAAATAGGAAAAAATGCCAGGAATGCAGATCCCAGCCCAGAGCCAGGTCCTTACTCCTGACTATGCAGGAAAAAAATGGAATTTCTACAGCAGGAAGTGATGGTATACCCTCTGGGACTGCCCCAGGGGCGTAACCAAAAAGGTTTCCGCCTAGTCCTACTCCTGAATAGTGACAGTATAATACTGAAGAATTGAAGGTGTGTCTGTTAGTGAACGAAAGAAAAAAAATGTTCTACTTTCTGTTATAAAACTGGGCAACAGGGGCACGGTGTTAACTGTGTACCTAGGTTTATGTGTGCTGCTTTTACTTACAGAGCACCTCGCTGGAGTCTCTCCTTGTTTTCAGTTCTGAATGGTAACCTAAAGCAGGGATATATCTAGCCAAATTTGTGTGCTGTTTTTACCAACACACATATCTATGTGCTGTGACTGGCCACAGGCGATAAGAAGGTATACAGCCAAATTGATTGGCTGTAATCTGCTGACAAACTCATGCTGTGTCCAATCACAGCACAGGTCAGCAGGGGGCACGCGCATACATGCCTCTAAACCAGGAAGTACACCATAACATACAAGTACCTTGCGGTGCCTGGGCTGCCGCCCGTCAGCAGTAGATTAACTGCAAGCGGTCGGCCAAAGGTTAATGAAAGGCAGAAGATATCAAACTTTTTTTCTTTTTTGTGCAATGTTTCCTATCGCTCTCCTGCACACAACTCCTATATTAACATTCCTCAGCACCATAACCCATGAGAAGGATACCTTAACAGACATCCTCTTTTGAGAGCCAGATGCAGTCAATAACCGCTCAGGCCTCTAACTACCAATCAGAGTGGCTCCAATATATCAGACAGATGTTGCAGCATTAAGGTGGTATGTAGGACTGGGTTTGTTTTTTGTTTTTTTTACACACTTCTCAAAACAAGAGGTAACAAAATGACATCAATTTTTTTTCTTAAAAAGCCGTCACAAACTTAGGCAAGTCAAACAGAGTACATGATTAAAAACTTGCATAGGCGGAGGTTACCTTCAATGAAAGATTCAGGTCAAATTAAAAAAAATTACTTTTGGAATGACATTATAGACTTTAATTAAAAATTTGGGGTCAATTTTGTTTACAAACCTCATCAATTCCTTCTTCTTCATGAAATGTACGCGACATAAACAAACATGTCATTGTATCGCCCTTCTTCGTAAAAAGGATGAAATCTTTTCCAATTCTCATAGAGCCACTAATAGAGGATTACATTAAGAAGTACAATTAGGGCATGCAATAAGGGGGGGGGGGGGAGGAGTAACAATTATAAGCAACAAAATATCCAGAAATCAAACTATCCTATCCTTTCACATTTGATATTATTTTACTAGAATACAACATAAAAGTCTAAATTGAAACCGTTAATGCTATTTTGCAAAGGTGACTTAAAGGGTAACTCCACTTTAGTGGGGGGGCAGCAAATAAATAAAACAATTTAGCATTTACAATTGCGACACACATATTGTTACTGAATGTTATTAAAAAATAGCTTTATTTTTGAATCTGCAGCACAGTCATTTTCTGTATATGCAATATGGCTACCTGGAGGTGTTCTGTACACAGAATGCTACACAGAAACATAATTTGCTGCATGCGTGATTGGCTTACTGATACAAGTCATATTTCCAGCATCCCCTGCAAAAAAAAAAAAAAAAACTGGATTTTTGACTTACCTTAAAAACCTTTTCTCTTCAGTTCATTGACGGACGCAGTTCTCTCAGATTCATATCAATAGGGTAATACTGCCCCCTACAGGAGTAGGACACCAGGCAGAAAAAAGTTCTGGCTACGTCTTTGGGCAGTCCCGGAGGGTACACCCTCTCTCTTCCTGCATAGTTTTTTATCAAAGCAGTGTCAGAAAGTAATACCAACCCAACTCAAAATAGGAGGGGAGGGTACTGCTAGGTCAATACCCATTGGTGAAGACTGAATGAGTGGGCGGCGCCTGTCAAGAGGACATAAGAGAAATCCAGTTTTCTCTATCGTTCATTGACGGACGCAGTTCTCTCTGATTCATATCAGTAGGGACATCCCAAAGCAGTGCCATAAAATGAGGGGTGGGAACAACAGAAAACAACATGTCCCCAAGGCCAAACACAGCTGACCAGGCAACATAGGACTCATCAGAACAAAAGATGAGGCCCATCTGAAAACAACAGTAAACACCCTCAAGGCAGGCCAAAAGCCCTCAAAACAGCCCTCAAAACAGCAGCCAGCAAAAAACCTTGCGGCTGAATAGAGGCATCTGCAGATGCCAGCACATCAAGGACCGCCGTCAGTGCATCAATGGAGGGCTGGGACCCTAAGGGACCCCACCAGCAAAAAGTGTCTAGTACCGCTATGGGACCCACCGCAACATCACTACATGGGTACCTAAAGGCAGAGCACCCCACAACCTGCAGCAGAGAGGGAGGGACCCCACCAGAACTCACCCTTCCACCAGAGTATCACTGGGGAAAGCCAGTATCCACGTGCGGCTACCAAGGGAAAAGGAAACCCAGGAGTCCACACCAGGGGAAAAGGAGGAGCCCCCACAGCCAAAATCACCACCCAGAGGCTCCGCTGTCTTGGCTGCCACTCTTAATGCTCGCCGGACTACACAAACATGGCCATCGGCATAGAGCTTCACACAAGAACCAAAGTATTGGCACTGACCATGGCAAAATCGCCGCCACACGTAGCGTCCACGAGGCTTCCAGGACCCAGGGGAGACCCCTGGAGCCCAGACAACAGCCAAAATGGAAATCGGGGATCTGGGCACAGGACCGCCATCATAGTCCAGTGCCCACCCCAGTCAGGAAGTCAGTCCGTCCGCATGCCCATCCAGCCCCCCCCCCCCCCCCAGTACAGTGCAGCATACTATCCAAAACCAACTGCCAACCCACAGCGCTACCCCAGAGAGGGGAGTACTATGATAGCCCACAGGGACCAACCAAAGGGGGGTCTTGGGGAAGTAGGGGAACCCGCAGGGGCCCGCATCCACCCCAAACCACATTCAGGGGGGGACAGCTACTCGCCATACCAGGAAGGCACCACTCCAAAAAGAACCTTCTCACATTTAAAATGGGGGGACTGTCGGCCTGGGGGAATGCTGTGACCCGGGCCAAGATCCGTTTGTATGCGACCTCACGAGGTGTTGAACTTGTAGGCGGGGCCGACCCAGAGCGGAGCTCTGGTTTGTGCGCACTCGATGGGCAGACTGAAGAAACCCCCCTCGATCTAGCTATCCAGCCCGTCGCCCAGCCTGGCAGTTGATTGCAGATCTCACAGGAAAAAAAACAGGAGAGCAAAAATGCCATTTCAAAAGGAAAAAAGTGCCAGGACCAGAGATCCGGGCAGGGAACTAGGTTCTTAATCCTGACTAAGCAGAAAAAAAACCGAAGGCCTGTAGCAGAGAGGGGGGATGTATACCAGCTAGGACTGCCCATAGGCATAGCCAAGTCTTTATTTTTGCCTAGTGGCCTACTCCTGTAGGGGGCATATAATATGTAAAATCCTTTTCTTTGAGTCCATTAAGAGACACAGTCTTTCAAATTCAGGTTATACTGCAACATACAGGGGGATTGGACACTGGCAAACAAAACAAAAAAACCAAAAAAAAAAAAAAACAACTGTAGACCAGGCCTGCCACAACACTCTTGGGTCTTCACACCCAATGTGTCATTGCCTCAGCAGCACAAAAGGGCTATTTACTAGGGCCAACATCCTGGTGAACAACTGGCAGATGACAAGCCAAACGGCAGGGCCATAACATGGTAGCGCATAGACCCCCACAGCAAAATATAAGAAACCAGAAAGTTCTCCTGGTGAAAGAACGCGATAACAGACCTGGCGAATTCCATGCAGAATTTCTAAGCTCGAATAAAGATGTACAGAGCTTTCAGATCCAAGGTGGGTTGGAGGCCCCAATGGGAAGAGACTCTTTTGGAAGTTGGGAAAATAACTAAAAACAGGCCTGCCACAGGAACTGGAACTGAGGCAATAACACCCTGGTGTTGAAGACCCAAGAGTACTTGTGGCAGACCTGCTAATCTGTGTGGAGACATTGGAATGTTGAAGGTGGTAAATCGAGGAAGGGACCAAGAGCCCAGACATATCACCTCCTGCACCCAAGCATCGGAGATGCAAGCCTCCCTAAAGGTTTACAAACATTCCACCCAGCCTACTCTCACAGAGTTTTAAAATACAGGGTCACACCTGGGGTTGTGCCACAGCCCTGGACAGTCTCTTGCACATTGGGACTGAAGAAAAGCATCCATCCTTTAATCACTTACGGACTACCAGCCGCAGTTTTACGTCGGTACTTTGACGTTAAATACCGGGGTTATAGCAGCAGCTAGCTGCCATAACCCCGGGATTTTTTTAAAACTGCGGGCAGTCCGCTTTAACATAAAGGGGGTCCCATCGGTGGAGTCACCACGGGATCCCCCTTATGGGCGGCAGGAGAGACCCCCCCCCTCCCCTTGCTTACCGGCCATTTTGCGTGGAAAACTATCTTGTCTGCTGTCCCCTCAGGCAGGAATTTGAGTGAGGGCAAGATGGCCCTCACTTCTCTATGGCCTTGGAGGATCGGGGCAACGCCATACGTCGCTTCCTAGCAACGGCTTTAAAGAGCCCATTTTTTTTCCATCATGAAAAAAAAAAACTTTTTTTTTTTTCTTTTTTAGTGTAGATGTGAGATCTGAGGTCTTTTTGACCCCAGATCTCACATTAAAGAGGTCCTGTCATGCTTATTTCTATTACAAGGGATGTTTACATTCCTTGTAATAGGAATAAAAGTGATCAAAAAATTAAAAAAAAAATAAACCACAAACCACACATGTGAGGTATCGCCTCACGCCTCAAGTGTTGCCTATTTTTTAAGTACTAATGTTTGTCGCCATTCCACAAGCGTGCACAATTTTGAAGCATGACATGTTGGGTATCTATTTACTTGGCGTAACATTATCTTTCACATTCTAGAAAAAAAATTGGGCTAACTTTACTGTTTGCTTATTTTTTAAATAAAAAAAAATTAATTTGTTCCAAAAAAATTGCGTTTGTAAGACTGTTGCGCAGATAGGGTGTGATAAAAAATATTGCAACGATCTCCGCTGTATTCTCTAGGGTCTCTGCTAAAAAAAAAAGATATATAATGTTTGGGGGTTCTAAGTAATTTTCTAGCAAAAAAAAAAAGGATTTTAACTTGTAAACAACAATTGTCAGAAAAAGGCCCGGTTCAGAAGTGGTTAAGGACACTAACAAGTATGCTGGTAATGGGAAGGGTTATCCTGGGCAGGCCCGTTCTTCTGTTTATCAGTGTCCAATCTTCCTGTAGGTAGTAGTATAACCCAAAAGGATAAAGACATCCTGTGTCCCTTAATGGACAAGAAAGAAATTTACTACAATTTTCAAGTTCAGATAGCATGTTTCAAATATATAACAGTGGAAAGACTGAAAAAGGTAAATCATTATTGTAGGCACTCCTGTTTAAATGAAATGCTTACAAATTTTAGCAGAGAACATTACTGTTGCATCCTTTTATGTTCTGCAGTTTGCAAATCTGTCGCAGAAATGTGGAACACTTATAATGTTGCATTTCATGCAATAATTATTTTGTATCATGTTGTGTCTGTTTTGTCAGATTCTGCAAAAGTGTGGCAGATTTTCCACAATGCTGCATGTGAAAGCGTGGCGGATTTGACAACTTGTATATTTGCCTAAAAGCTAGCTTTCAGAAAAGCATTTGGAAAGTAATTTTCAGACAGTTGTGCATGTTTTAAAAGCCTTCCACATCACCTAATTGTGCGACAGATCATTATGTTATTCTTTCATGATCCAACTCATAACACTTGCAACAAATGTGCAAAAGCTAGAAAGGTAACTGCACATAATTTGCACCAATTCCCATGCATGAGGTTTAAAGATAGAGCACAACTGCAGTTATAAATGTTCCCCGGTGTGAATTACTATTAACATATAAAATAGACAACAAACTGGTTTACATTTAGGACCCATTTAAAAGCTTGTCGACTGTTAGAAAAAGCTTGTTCCCTGTAGCGGTTGTGCTAGCTGCTTATCAGTTTGAATAAAAAAACATTAAAACCTATCATTTAACTATCAGTACTCAAACTTCTACATTAAGGCCCCTTTCACACATATGGTCCGTTTAGTTCATCAGTTCAGATCAAATGTATCAGTTTTTCATCCGTTTGTCTTCCGTTTTTTCATCCATTTTTTTTTTTACATCCACTACCAATGCAAAAACGGATGAAAAACTGACCGTTTGTCCGTTTACATCTGTTTCTTGTCCGGTTCGTTTTTTTTTTTTTTTGATGGATGAAAAATAGGGCATTCATCTGTTCAAAAAAAACAGACATTGACGGAAGCGGATGAAAACTGATGTTAACGGATGATCATCCGTTGTCATCCATTTTTACATAGAGATGCATTGATGTCTGGTTTTCATCCGTCAACGGATGGATGAAAAACAGACAAACCGACCTATATGTGAAAAATGGGCCTAAACTGTACCTGTGTTTTCATGATAAAAATCCAAGTACCCCCTCTCCCATTGGCCAGTCAGGTGCGGATACAGAGGACACTGAGCAACTGAGGTCAGTAGATTGTTCAGACAAAGCTGCTGACTGTTTAGCTCTACCTTAATATCAGTTGACATAGAAGCCTCAGGCAAGGACCATTAGCCGCAACACTGGACATGCAAAGGAGTTCAGTTTCCCGTTAATACAGCAACACGTACATTTTCAGCTTTTTCACCAACATAGCCTTTAACAAAATATCAGTTACTGATGAGAATTTACTTAGACTGGAGCAGCCATAATTTGCAGAAGCAGTACATAGCAATCAATCAGCTCCTAGCTTTCACTTTTAAAATTTAAAAGGATAAGTTCACTTTTAAGCCCTGTTCATACCGGAGCATTTTTTGGCTCGTACAATGCTCATCTCTGAAGTTCCAAAATGCCCAACAAGCAACATTTCATTCATTTTAATGGCCCCTGTTCACATATGAGCGTTTTGTTGCCTGAAGCAAAATGCCTGAAGCGCAAAAACGTACACGAGCTTCTTTTTTGGCACATTACAAGTGTTTTTGGTCAGATGTCAATCAATGCCTGCCTCTAAAGGCCTGCAAAAAAATGCTTGAAAACGATACGCTCAGGTGTGAATGGAGCCTAAGTGAAGAGTTACAACGATATTTAGGGAGTAACATATAAAACACGTTACTAAAGCAGCTGCCCAAACCCCACACGATCCCTCACTGTGACAGCAGGCGGGGGTCTTTCTCCCCACACCCGCTGTGACACAATTGAAAAACAGCATAGCTGTGCTGGGCTCTGCCCACAGAGTTGCATCATTCATTCACAAGATCTGTGAATAAATGAACTACAAGTACTATCCCCACCACGGCAGACAGCTTGTAGTTCTCAATCAACTACGATGGCGCTGGGTGAGCCCTCTCGTAGTTCAGTGATCATCTTGAACTTCAGGAGCTTTCTGCCCGTAGGGGAGGTATGGGCAGATAGCTGTACCACTGGTGCAACGATCTGTAAGCTCCTGGGGAAAAAAAAATTCACATTTTTTTTTTTTTTACGAGCATAAAATGTGCATTTATTTTTTAAATAAACGTACCCTTTCCCAGAGCAAGCTGAAGCTGAAAGCGGATTGTTACTATGCACAGCTACTCCAGTTTTAGTAAATTCCTTCAACTGTATTTATACTATTTGTCCCTTTAGAATACATGAAAATGTACACAAAAATGTAATTTGTGTTCATGAACTATGATAAATATGTTTTAAATTTATCTAAATAATATTTTAAAGTAGTTAGAACGTACGACTTCAAACCATTTCCATACTGCCCAATTTGAATGGATTCAGGAGTTCTTTTGGCGGATCGGCCGAACTGAATTACACTTGCAGCTTCACCTATAAAACAAGTTAAAAAGGATGACACTCTTCCCACATAGTCGATTTTTTAAGTACACAAACCAAGGTCTATTTTCCTCTGCTCAAGAACAGACCAACTTCCATCCACCCAAAACACAATATCTAAGGTCTACCACTAGACCCAATACACCAGCATAGTTTCACATTATATTATTAAAAAGAATACAGTTATTTTTTTCTTTTCCATTAATGTGGCCAAATGTTGCGGCCTCCTTTATTGTCCACTGCATTCTATTGGTTTGTCCTTTTTTATTTATCTTGTCCTTTTTAGTTCTGTAACAGCTAGCATTTAATATAAAGATTGCAAGAATATAAAATTGTAACAAATAGCAACATAATTGTTTGTCTGAAATTAAACATCCCCTATATTGATTTAGAAAAGCTTTTATTAATTTCAGTTTACTTCCAAAACAATTCACACAAGTGCTCATATTTTTTTTATTCACTTACTTGGATCCATTCCTGCTCCATCATCAAGAAAACAAAGCATAAACTTCCCTCTTAGATCTTCTCTTGGCTCTGTAAATAAAATAGAAATGTTAGCATGCGCATTGTGTGCATTCTTTAGAAGTATAAATGATTGCAGTAACCATAGATATAAAAATACATATTTAATTACATATTGTATTGTGCAGAAGTGATAGACTTCTGACAAAAAAATAAATAAATCTGTAAGTGCCCATTCACACTAGAACGACTTGTGAGGCGACTTGTGTCGCCCCAGGTCGCTTGACATAACAAAAGCAATGTTAATCAATCAGTGCCGTCTTAATTGGCACTACTGAAGTCGCTCAAACTTCAGAAAAGGGTCCTGTACTACTTTGAGGCGACCTGTGATCCGACTTGTCTCATAGACTTCAAAGAGAGTCGCCTCCTTATCTTAATTGAAGCGACTTGTTATCAGACTTTCCAGGAAGAAGAAAGAGATTAGCCAGGCATTCCCCACATTGCAGCCATGCCTATATGGTATATATATATATTCCATTATCTCTGCTTGGTCTGTGTGAGTGGCACTGGTGGACACCGATTCATGGCACTGATACGTTGCACTGGTGGACACTGATACGTGGCACTGGTGGACACTGATACGTGGCACTGATATGTGGCACTGGTGGACACTGATACGTGGCACTGATATGTGGCACTGGTGGTCACTGATACGTGGCACTGATATGTGGCACTGGTGGACACCGATTCGTGGCACTGGTGGGCAGTGGCACTGGTGGACACTGATATGTGGCACTGGTGGGCATTGGCACTGGTGGACACATACGTGGCACTGGTGGGCAGTGGCACTGGTGGACACTGATACGGGCACTGGTGGGCAATGAGGAAATGAGTAAAAAAAAAAAAAAAAAAACAGAAAAGGGGAATTAGGTCACAACACATTATATTCTGATTGGCCAACCACAAAGTCGTCTGTCATAGAAGTCACGCAAAATAATTCACAAGTCGCGCTGAAGTCGCGGTAAAGTCGCAGTAAAATCGCGGTAAAAAGTCGTTCCGACATGGGGCAACTTATGGTCGCGGCAGTGTGAACCGGCTCTAAAAGCAAAAATGCTATTAAAATAAATCAACTAGTATTTATTAAACAATATGGAAAGATCAACAGAACGTGCTCCAACTCCCCTCATCCACTTCCCCTCGGTGTATCACCAGTATTAAAACAAACAGCTCCATAGTGTATGTACTTAAAAAAAAAATATCTGATAAGGGTCTGCATTTCAAAATAAAAAAGAAAACCTAATTCAGGGAGGCAAGTGGAAGGCATGTTGCTACTCACCATCCTGAAACTATATCCAATTTTTTTTTTTATTGAAATAAAAGTATCTATGATGCTGAAAGCATGAGAGGCAAGTACAAAGGGAATTAACACAAAAAGATTAACTCCGAATTCCTGTTCTATGTATCCACCTGTATGCCAAGCACTGCGGACTCTGTATAGCTAGAAATCGAAAGTACAGAAAAGTCATGTCTTACCTTAGTTATGTCATTGGACCAGATATAGGGTGGGGCATACCCCTTAATGGGTCATCAGTGTCTGTGGACCATAAAGATGGACCGCAACCCTGTGGTTAATTACACTTGTTGCAACAACATGCCAGGGTGAGCACCCAATACAGATCCAGTACCTAAAGCAAACATTACAGGCTGACCCCCAAACACAGTGGGTTCAAGGTATGGCACTTAGAAAATGGAGGAGTTAAATCTGCGGATGCGCAGGATAAGGGAGGTAAAAGGGCTAATACATAGTCACTACAGAGACTGGATGGAATAGATATATACAGGAGAGAAGAGTATATATATATATATTATATACATATATATAAAAATCACACAATCAATTGAATACAATGAATATCTGCTACTGTTTGTGAACTACTAGTGACTGAATAATTTATACGTTTCTCCTTCCTACCTGTCATCAGTTGAAAGACTACGGAGAGCTTTCCAATGCAAACACTAGTGCTTTTATATTCCTGAATGCCGTCATTGGTCATCACAGCTATTACAAGGTACAACGCTACACAGGTTGGCTCCGTACAATGTGCAATATCCAAAATTTAAAACTTCAAAGTCCCACTCCACAAAAAATATTAAAGCGGACCTTCACCCTCCCATGGCACTCTCCTCCTCTCCATAGTGCTGATATTGGGTTAGATTTATATTATATTATATTTGTTTACTTACTTTTATTTTGTTTTTTTCCTACTTGAAAGACGGCAGTCTGCACACACAGCATTTGTGTGTAGATATAAATATATCATATAGAAATAAAATGACTGATAGACCGATGAAAATAGAAAAAATACCGTATATACTCGAGTATAATCCGACCCGAATATAAGCTGAGGCCCCTAATTTTACCACAATAAAATGGGAAAAATGATTGACTCGAGTATAAGCCTAGGGTGGGAAATGCAGCAGCTACTGGACCCAAATGGACCACCACGAGACCCAAAAGAGGGGCTGCGGGCACGGTACAGGAGAATGCAGGGCTGCGGGCATGGTACAGGAGAATGCAGGGCTGCGGGCATGGTACAGGAGAATGCAGGGCTGCGGACATGGTACAGGAGAATGCAGGGCTGCGGACATGGTACAGGAGAATGCAGGGCTGCGGACATGGTACAGGAGAATGCAGGGCTGCGGACATGGTACAGGAAAATGCAGGGCTGCGGACATGGTACAAGAGAAAAAAAGGAGAGAAAAGCGCTCTAAGCGCAGACAATATTTATTCTTAGATAAGGCATAAAATGTAGCAACTCACTAGAAGCCACATTACACAGGCAGTGTAAATTCAAAGATTGTAGGTTTTTTCTCTGGAGGGTGCCGTCTATCCATACATGAAGCAGTCCATGGCTCAGCGGTCCACCACTGCTTCATGTATGGATAGAGTTGCTACGTTTTATGCCTTATCTAAGAATAAATATTGTCTGCACTTAGAGCGCTTTTCTCTCCTTTTTTTCGTTTTTACTTCAGATTTCCTCTTTTCTGTGGAGAGCAGCTCAGTGCCATTGGACTTTTCACATCTAAGACTATACATCAATGAACTTTGTGGTATTTCATTTTATATTTTAGTATTGTCCATTAGTTCTTGTGACATTTCCCATCCCCCATTCCCCTCTCCCTAATTTAATTGTCTCCCTTTTACCCTTCATATGCTGGCAGTTTTAGCGCTCTTAAATAGTCTTTTTTTTTTTATAGTACAGGAGAATGCAGGGCTGTGGACATGGTACAGGAGAATGCAGGGCTGTGGGCATGGTGTGGGCATGGTACAGGAGAATGCAGGGCTGTGGGCATGGTACAGGAGAATGCAGGGCTGTGGGCATGGTAATGGTACAGGAGAAT
The DNA here is from genome assembly GCF_965119305.1 of Pelophylax lessonae. NCBI lineage: Eukaryota > Metazoa > Chordata > Amphibia > Anura > Ranidae > Pelophylax > Pelophylax lessonae. The sequence goes on along the minus strand of NC_138768.1, from coordinate 311,850,485 downwards.
GCAGGGCTGCGGGCATGGTACAGGGGAATGCAGGGCTGTGGGCATGGTAATGGTACAGGAGAATGCAGGGCTGCGGGCATGTTAATGGTACAGGAGAATTCAGGGCTGCGGGCATGGTAATGGTACAGGAGAATGCAGGATTGCCGGCATGGTAATGGTACAGGAGAATGCAGAGCTGAGGGCATATTACAGGAGATGCAGTGCTGCGGGCATGGTACAGGTGTACCATGCCCGCAGCACTGCATCTCTTGTAGTATGCCCGCAGCCCGCATAATGGCAGGTAGTGCGGCTGTGGAGTAGTCTCACTTACCTGTTCCTGAAGCGCCTTAAATTTAAAAATGGTGCTGCCCGGCGGCAACACGTCATTGTTCATGTGCCGCCGCTGCTCGGGAAAGTGCGTATACGTTCGGCTATTCCCGGGAATAGCCGAGCGTGTAAGGCCTTTCCCGAGCGGCAGGGGCGCATGCGCGGTGACATGTTGGCGCCGAGCAGCGCCATTTTTAAATCTAAGGAGCCTCAGGAGCACGTCGGGCTGGCCGGGGACATTTTTTTTTTTTTATGACTCAAGTATAAGCCGTGGGGGGACGTTTTCAGCACAAAAAAATGTGCTCAAAAACTCGGCTTATACTCGAGTATATACGGTAACAAAAGAAGAAGAAAGAAAATAAAAGAAGAAAACAGTGCTAGCTCATTTAATACCTGTGTAAATATCAATTCTTGTAGCATCAGCATCTCTGAAAAAGAAAAAAGAAATACATGGAAATGATAAAACTGGTTATTATGAAAAGTATTAATATTTTCTGGGAGGAAAAAATTATATATACACATTTCTTTTTTATTTTTAGGCAGTACTGCAGCAAGCTAAATCCAAGCACTTGATGAACAGGAGCTGCACAGAGGGACGGAAGAATGTTGTTCAGTTGCAGGCACAGCCCCCCTAAATTTATTTCCTTACAATCCAGGGTGCTCCCACAATTGTAATGCTAATGCCAAGACGTTGATCTATTAGGACCCCATATCCTTTTTTTATCAATAATTCTCTAAGGCAGGGGTGGCGAACAAGTTCGACAAAAGGAGCCAAAATTTTAAACTGTGAGAGTCAGTGACCTGCCAAAACAGACAAACACACATAAATGTCCCCCATCAGAGACCCCCACACACATAAATGTCCCCCATCAGAGACCCCCACACACATAAATGTCCCCCATCAGAGACCCCTGCACAATAATGTCCTTATCAGAGACCCCCACCACACATAAATGTCCCCCATCAGAGACCCCCACACACATAAATGTCCCCCATCAGAGACCCCTGCACAATAATGTCCTTATCAGAGACCCCCACACACATAAATGTCCCCCATCAGAGACCCCCACACACATAAATGTCCAGCATCAGAGACCCCCACACACATAAATGTCCCCCATCAGAGACCCCTGCACAATAATGTCCTTATCAGAGACCCCCACACACATAAATGTCCCCCATCAGAGACCCCCACACACATAAATGTCCCCCATCAGAGACCCCCCCTCCTCACCTGCTGCTGTTGATATGCGCAGGGGAAGATGTCAGCGGGCGGCTGTCTCGGCTGAGATAAGCTCTCGTCAGTCACTCAGACACGTGACAGGCAGCTGAGGCGGGAGGGAGACACACGGGTCCCCACGCTCTCTGGCCCGTGCAGTGTTGGGAGATGGGAGACGTGATGTCGCAGCCTGGGGGCGGGACTACGCGCTTGGAGATCTCTCCTCAGAGGTCCCGCAGCATCCAAACTTGGCAAAGACTACTAGAGCCACAGTATACCAAATAATAATGATAACCAAAGAGCCGCATTCAGTTTGGCCGGGAGCCGCATGCGGCTCGAGAGCCGCGTGTTCGCCACCCCTGCTCTAAGTAGAGATCCTTACGTGTATTTTTGTCTCCAAATGCATAACTTTACATTTCTCAATATTAAACCATCTGCCATGTAGCTGTCTAACACCCTATTTTACCAAGGTATGTAATGTTGCCATGTTCTTGTGCCAAATGTATTATTTCCATGAATAATTTGGCATCATCAGCAAACACTGAAATTGAGATCTTAATTCCAACCTCCATATCATTAATAAATTAAATAGCACTGTCCCCAAGACAGAGCCCTGGGGCACAACACTGACAACTTTAGACTATTTAGAGCATGGGGTCTCAAACTGGTGGCCCTCCAGCTCTTGCGGAATTACAAGTCCCATCATGTCTGTGATTTATGCTTTCTACCGATTCATGTAACCCGTTTACTATCCATGTACAAAAATTTCCTCAATATACCTTATTTTATAGATTAACCACTACCAGCCCGCAATATAGCAAAATGCGGCCGGGAAGTGGATGCTCTATCCTGACTGGCCGTCATATGACGTCCAGCAGGATAGACCGCTCTGCGCCCCCGGGGGGGCGCACAGAGTGGCAATCAGTGGTGTGGTGTGTCACTGACTCACTGCATCACCGATCCCGGTAAAGAGAATAATGACGTAGGCTCTTTACCTTGTGACCAGCTGTGTCCAATCACTGCTGGTCACATAGTAAATAGGAAGTTCCAATGATCGGCTTTCCTCAGTTCGTGCCTGACAGGCACGAGTAGAGGAGAGCCGATCGGCGGCTCTCCTGACAGGGGGGGGTCTGTGCTGATAATCATAGCATTGAATACCAGGGCAGACCCTTGGGTGATGCCACTAGAGCCACCAGGGATTGCCCACCCATGGCCACAGGGATGCATGGATACCAAAATACTCCTTATAACACCAGCTTCTCAGCAACTTCCCAAGCTCACATTGTCTCTATGGCGTGGCTCATGGCACGTGTTTCTGAAAATACTACCCAGGCAGTCCTTTTTTGTTTTTAACTTGGTACCCAAGTCCCTGAGTCTTTTTTTAGGATGCTCCATCTTCTAATATTGTAATTGGTACCAATGTGTATTGTAACTTTACCCTCATAGAAATTGGGTGATATTACAAATAGCTGTGATATCAGCGCACATCTATAAAATATAGGAGTGAGCTTCACTATTATTTAGTAGACAAATGTCCCCAAATTAGAATTCGAAGGAATGAGCAGTTCTGTAGGCCAGAAATGACAACTAGATGTCAATTGTAGGGCTGGGCGATTTTGCCTAAAAAACAAATCTTCGATTTTTAAAGAAAAATTCGAGTTTCGATTCGATTTTTGATTTTTTTTTCAATGCACTTAAATGACTGCAGACATCAGATATAGTGTCAAAAGTGCAACTTTATTGCTATGATTGTCCTCAAGAGTTAAAATGCGTAGAATAGAATAAATTCAAATTAAATAGATTAAAAAAAAAAAAAAATAGAATAAAATAGAAAGAAAATAACGATCTTCCGAACGTTTTATTAGCAGAAAGTAAAAAAAAATATTTTTTTTTCAAAATTGTTGGTCTTCTTTCTTGTTTACAGCGCAAAAAATAATGGCACATGACTGCGCAATTGCAAGTTAAAGTAATGCAGAGCTGTATTTTAAAAAAAAAAATGGCCTGGTCATGAAGGGGAGGAGGGGGGGGGGGGTAAATCTTCTGGATGTGAAGTGGGTAATAATATTTGTGGTGCAGTGCCATACATGAAGCAGGACTGATGATAGAATCCAGCAGCCTGGAGTGTCAGGTCACATGGAGCAGGGATAACCCGGCATGCCTTAGGGGCAGCAATGGGCTCCTGACCCCACATGCACCATGTGCCCGCCTGCTTCACAGTGAGCTCAGGCCACAATGGGCCAGCCTCCTCCAATCTACACCTCTCCAGCGCTTGCTCTCATTACCATACCCCCCACCGGTTGACATAAAGTCATCCGAGCCATTGTAAACATAGACCCGTCTACAGAGGTCTTCGGCAGACTACAACTCCCAGAAGCCCCGACGGCCAACCTCTACAAAATGCCAAACCCAGCCTCATGCATATGCAAATGCACAGAGCATTCGCCAGCCAATGGCGCGGCGCGCTGTCACGTGGCGCGCGGGCAAGCGCCGCTCATGAATATGCAAAGACGTTGGGCCAAAGGCGGCGCAGCGCGGTCACATGGTGCGCTCGGTGAGGTGAGGGAAGAAAAGTTATCTATCAGTGAACACGGTAAAGACTCAGAGCTCAAGTGAGCAGTTGAAGGGGCGGCTAGTGTGTGTGTACTGTCTATGGTTACGCGGGGGGGGAGGGGGTGGGGGGGGGAGATCTGGCTCATATCACGCTATAGAAAAAACTATAGTGGCAAAAAACTCAAGTTTGAAAAAAAAAAATAAAACACTAAAAAAGTCGATTTAATCGATTTTTTGCCCAGCCCTATGTCAATGACATGCTCAGATCCTTGTAGCTATAGATATGGATAGAAGAATTGTTACCTCACTAAGTCCCAAAGTAAAGCTTTAGCAATTTTGAATATGAAGCCAAAAGGGGAAAAAAGTCTAAATGCACAGAAAACACTAATGTCTATCAACATTTGACCTTAAGTTTTTGTCTAATTAAAAACTAAAATATTAGTTGCAGAGAGATAAAAATAATCCCCTCTAATAATAAACATTTTGGGCTAAATGCACAATTTAAAAAAAAAAAAAAAAAAAAAAAAAAAAAAAAAAGGTACGAGTCAGTAGTGCAGAATTCATGAAAGATCCACAAAACAGTTGTATGGAGCCTGCTCAAGACATCAAGGCCATGATTGGACTTGATGCAACTGCAAGGATATGCTGTTGTTGGAAAGTCTACCCTCGACCCATATTTAGATCACAGAAAGGTTTGAACCACGTTTCATAGACTTTATGGGCACAACTTCAACAGGTAGATAAAAGAATTGGATTTTTGTCTTACCGTAAAATCCTCTCTCTGATGTTCATTGACAGACACGACTCCAGAATCTTCTTGACCAGAGGGTTTTGCTGCTCCCTACAGGAGGAGGACACTAGGCATGAAAAAGCTTTACCACGCCTATGGGGCAGTCCCAGGTGATATAGTCCCACTTCCTGCTATAGGCACTCAGATTTGTTGCACGCAGCGTCAGAAGCAATATAACCCAACTAAATAGAGGGGTGGGTGCTGTGTCCGTCAATGAACATCAGAGAAAAGGGTTTTACGGTAAAACAAAAATCCAATTTTCTCTTTCGTTTATTGACGACACAGCTCCAGAATCTTCTTGACCATTGGGACGTCCCAAAGCAGAGTCAAACATGAGGGGTGGGAAAAAACACAGCAGAAAAAAATTCCCAAAGGCTAAATCTAGCCAAGCAGGTAACATCAAGCTCAACCAGGAACTGGAGCTTCACTTGAAAAACATACACCCTCAAAGAGGAGTAGTCCTCTCAAACAGCAGCCAGCCAAACCTTGCGGCCAAATCAGCATCTGCAGATGCCAGCACATCCACTTTGTAAAAAAAGTTGTGAAAGTGTGCACAGACAATGTAGCCACCTTGCAAACTTGCATCACTGACGCCAGATGGCGGAAGGCCCAGGAGGCACTAAGCGCCCATGTAAAAAGGGCCTTAGCAGGCAAAGGAGAATCTGACCCTTGATTGAATAGGCCTGCACCACCGTCTGATCCATCTGGGAATGGTCGTGGCAGATGCGGCAAAAACCTTTGTGAGGTCCATCTGTAAGGACAAATAGCGAGTGATTTGCTAATAAACTCGGTTACTGCCAGGTACACCCTTAACGCCCGAACCACATCCAGAGAATGCAAGGCAATCTCCTTAGGATGACTAAGCTTAGGACACAGGGAAGGCAACACCAGGTCAACCCCCAGAGGGGATCAGGAGTGACGGGAGGAAGAAATACCAATAAGAGAATTATCATATGCTTAAGAATTCCCAGCATTTGGTAAGAGGCCCATTCACCCTTTTGATAGGTGTGGGAAGATGGTATATATTTCTCCTATCACAAGGGGTCTATTCTCTGGAGGTGGCTGCCTTTTTGCCCTTACTATTTAAATCTGCTGGTAAGAAGCTAACTTGCTAGGTGGTGGGATATAGAATTGTCACGTCAACACGGGAGCACTGCTTTAATTTCACCCAGCAAAAAGATTTTTCATGTTTATTTTTCATTCAAGGCTGTGGACTTTGAACTGGAAATTTGTTTGGACATTTTTTGATTCACCCTCATCGGGGGGAATTTGCACAATATATTGTGTGGAACACATATTTATGAACTTATTTTTCACTTTGGTGGATTATTTGATATACAATTTAGTATATTGTCATCTTATTTTATCACTAAGTTATTCACTTGAGAATGACACTTTAGAAATTAGTGCACCAGACTTACTTTCACGAACACCAGGTCTTCATTAAGATGGAAACCAGAAACAACCTTAGGAAGTAACGATTGACAAGGACGAAGCACCACTCTCTCTCTGTGAACCACCAAGTAAGGTGAACGACAAGACAAAGCTGCCAGGTCCAGCACCCTATGTGCAGAAGTAATAGCCACCAAGAGGGCTACATTCTGGGACGCAAGCAGAGGAATCTCGCAAATATTCTCAAACGGTGGTTACTAAAGAACCGACAGCACCAAGTTAAGATCCCACAAGGGCAACAGGGACTGCACTGGGGGAGCCAAGTGGCGGACACCCTGAACAAAAAAGTGTAACCCAATGAATGCGTAGCCAAAAAACACCAAGGCCGAACCTGGCCCTTGATGGTACCCAAGGCCAGACGCTGCACAACACCTCGTTGGAGGAAAGCCACACTCCGAGTCACTGAAAAGGAGCGGGGGTGAACCCCAAGAGATTCACACCCGCAAAATACGCTCTTCAAACGCGCTGGCAAATCTTCCTAGAAGTAGATTTACTAGCTTGCAGCAGTGCGGGATGCACAGATTCAGACAACCCTCTATCCTCCAGCACCTGGCTTCTCACATCCAAGCTGTTAAAGCTAGCGACTATAAGGCAAGATGGAAGATTGGCCCTTGAGCCAACAGATTTCCTCTAAGAGGAAGTCTCCAAGGAGCATCAACGACCAACCATATAAGATCTGCAAACCAAGACCGAGGAGGCCAGTCTGGAGCCACTAGGATGGCCGTAATCCCTTCTACCTCGAGCCTACACAGGAGTCTTGGCAAAGGTTATAGAAGAGGAAAGACGTACATCAGACGATACTGGTCCCGAAGGAGCTACCAGTGCGTCTGTGGCGTCGGCCAGAGGATCCCAAGACCGAGCCACAAACCCAAGCACATTCCTGTTGAGACGAAAGGCTAACCAGGACCACCTCGGGAGTTCCCCACCAGTGACATAACCGATGAAACACCTCTGGAGGAAATGCCCAGTATATTGATCGGTAGTCTGGATTTATTCAGCGTCCAGACCCCCCCAGCACAATTTGTGCCAAAAAACGGCACCCCACTCGGACAGGCTGGCATCCGTGGTGACCACCGTCCAGTACAGGGGAATCAAAGATTTACCCTGTCGAAGCGCCAGAGAGCGAAACCACCAAAATTTAAGGACCCTCGCGTACTCAGGCTCAACAGGATCAGATTGTGTAGAAACTGTGGATTCTTGCCCCATGGCAAGAATCTCTCTTTGCAGAGGTCTCGTGTGGACCGATTTTGGAACTCCTCCCATGGGAGGAACACCCTGCTTGGAGGCTGAGTCCAGAACAGACCCAGATAGTCCAACTAGGTGGATGGAACCAGAGCCAATACCTGGAAATTTAAATATCCAACCGAACTCCTGCAGAGTCAACACAGCAATGTTCCAGTTGTCCTTCAAAGCAGTCGGAGACTCTGCTCGCAGAAGAAGATCATCCAGGTACTCCAGTACCACAATGCCCCGCTGGCGCAACAAAGCCAGCACTGGGGCCAACACTTGCAAAAACCAGAGGGGTCGTGGTGAGACCTCTTGATAATGCTCCTTGCCCACGGCAAGCGGAGGAAGCATGGATGACCAACATATATCTGAATATGATGGTAAGCATCCTTAAAATCAATAGAGGCCAGAAGATCCCCCTGATGTAGGGATGCCACTACCGTACGAATGGACTCAATTCGAAGCATCTGTACCCGCACAAAGCGGTTCAGTGCTTGAGGTCCAAGATGGGACGTACCTTGCATTCCTTCCTGGGACCTGCAAACATGGTTGAATAAAACCCATGAAACAAAGTTCTGAATCAGAGATCGGAACAATCACCACTTGTAGCAGCAAGTCTTGCACAGCCCAGGCAGGCGGTCTGGGGATAAACGCAGGTTAGAAGGAATAAACCCCTCTGGAGGGGAAGACCAAAAACTCGATCTTGTAGCCAGGCTGAATCAGCTCGTGTACCCACTTGTCTTGTCTTGGCGCTTTTGAGGATCTGCAAGCCCCAAGAGGACCGATACCTCTTGACGCAGCAGCAGCTCCATCCCCCATGTTTAACCAGCTCACATCCGCGCTACAGCCTATATACGGCTGCAGCGCGGACTTGAATTTTCGGGAGGCCGTTTTTAAACGGCCTCCCATAAACATGCCCTCCGCGCGCTCCCGCGAGCGCGCATCGGGCAGAAGCTGTGTTGGCCGTGTCCCTTGGACACAGCCAATCACAGATCGAGACGAATGGCCAATCACAGCGGCCATTCGTCACGATCGAGGCATCCAATGAGAGATGATCTCATATGTAAACATATGAGATCATCTGTCATTGCCTCGGTAGTAACAGACTCCCCGCGCGCTCCCGCGAGCGCGCACCGGGGATAATCTGTGTTGGCCGTGTCCCTTGGACACAGCCAATCACAGATCGTGACGAATGGCCAATCACAGCGGCCATTCGTCACGATCGAGGCATCCAATAAGAGATGATCTCAAATGTAAACATTTGAGATCATCACTCATTGCCAGCTCTCCCTCCTCACACACAGACTGCAGTGTGAGGAGAGGAGAGACCGTAAGTGTAAAAAAAAGTGCCCACCAGTGATCACCAGTGCCCACCAGTGTGCCATCAGTGTGCCAAGTGATCAGTGTGCCCAGTGCTCATCAGTGCCCACCAGTGTGCCCACCAGTGCCCGCCCAGTGCTCATCAGTGCCGCCCAGTGCTCATCAGTGCCGCCCAGTGCTCATCAGTGCCGCCCAGTGCTCATCAGTGTGCCCATCAGTGCCCGCCCAGTGCTCATCTGTGCCGCCCAGTGCTCATCAGTGCCGCCCAGTGCTCATCAGTGCCGCCCAGTGCTCATCAGTGCCGCCCAGTGCTCATCAGTGCCGCCCAGTGCCCACCAGTGCCCGCCCAATGCTCATCAGTGCCGCCCAGTGCTCATCAGTGCCGCCCAGTGCTCATCAGTGCCGCCCAGTGCTCATCAGTGCCGCCCAGTGCTCATCAGTGTGTCCATCAGTGCCCGCCCAGTGCTCATCAGTGCCGCCCAGTGCTCATCAGTGCCGCCCAGTGCTCAGTGTGCCCACAGCGCTCATCAGCGTGCTCATCAGTGCTCATAAGTGTGCTCATCAGTGTGCCCACAGAGCCCATCACAGTGCCCATCAGTGAGCCAGTTTAACCGTGCCCATCAGTCTCACCGTGCCCATCAGTGTCACCGTGCCCATCAGTGTCACCAACGATGGCAAAAAAAATTTTCTCAGCCGAGGAGGCCTTCAATATCATCAGTGAGGACATGGACAGGGAGCTTTCTGCTTCGGAATCTTCGGAGTCAGAGTCTGACTCCGAAGTAAATTACGAGCCGGTCATTATCAGCGGGACGCAGACCGACTCCGACGAGGAGGAATACTGCCCGCCTGCCAAACGAAGGCGTTCTGGTGAGGAGGAGGCAGTGCCATCCACCAGCTCCGCAGTGCCATCCACCAGCTCCGCAGTGCCATCCACCAGCTCCGCAGTGCCATCCACCAGCTCCGCAGTGCCTCGGCAAGAAAGGCCAAGCTCAAGTGGGGTGTCACCTTGCCCCCAAAGGGTTAGGACCAACGCCAGCCTTCCCTATGCCCTTCTGAACCCCCTGTGGCTTCCTCCCAACTCAGGAGAAGCCATCATCCCCCCTTTCACTGCCCAGCCAGGAGTCCAGGTCAACACGGAGAACTTTGCCCCAATTGACTACTTCCGTTTAATTTTTACGGAGGACCTGCTGACGTCCATTGTGGCCCAGTGCAAACTGTATGCACAACAATTTATCCAGAGTAACCCCACATCTTTTTATTCCCGTCCCTTTGAGTGGAGAGACCCAACGGTGGAGGAGTTCAAGATATTTTTAGGCCTCACCTTCAACATGGGACTCAATAAAATAAACGAACTGCAAGCATATTGGTCAACCAAACCAAACTACCATATGCCCATCTACTCTGCAGTAATGCCCAGGGCCAGGTATTTGATGATCATGAGGTTCCTCCATTTCAACGACAATACCCAGTGCCCTCCCCGAAATTCCCCAGCATTTAAAAAGCTGTTCAAAATTCGGCCACTTCTAAATTATTTTTCAGAAATATTCCCTCAATTATTTACCCCAGACCAAAATATATGTGTGGATGAGTGCCTTGTGAAATTTACCGGCAGGCTGGGCATCAAACAATTCATTCCCAGCAAACGGGCCCGCTATGGGGTGAAGCTTTACAAACTATGTGACCGAGCCACAGGGTACACCTATGCCTTCAGGGTGTACGAAGGGAAGGACACCCAGCTGCATCCCCCTGAATGTCCGGACTACATGGGATCAAGCGGGAAAGTTGTTTGGGACCTCATTTACCCTCTCCTTGAAAAAGGCTACCACCTGTACGTAGACAATTTCTACACCAGTTTGCCCCTGTTCCGAAACCTTCACAGAAAGAAGACTCCTGCATGTGGCACGGTCCGAAAAAAACGGAAAGGCTTTCCTCAAAGGCTAGTAAACACCAAGCTGAGAAGAGGGGAGACGGCGAGTCTGAGAAATGAGGAAGTTCTGGCTGTGAAGTGGAGGGACAGAAGAGACGTCTACATGTTGTCTTCGATCCACAATGACAACTATGTGGAATCCCGACGAAGGAATGGCCCAGTCCGAAAGCCAACATGTGTACATGAGTACAACTTATTCATGGGGGGAGTGGATTTCAACGACCAAATGATGGAACCCTATCTACCCACAAGACGTACCTATCATTGGTACAAAAAAGTAGCAATTTATATTTTTCATTTGGCCATATACAATTCCTACATTTTATACCGCAAATCCACCGAAAGCCCCCAACCCTTCCTTTATTACCTGGAGGAAATCTTCACAACCCTCATATTTCCAAACGGCCCACCAGAAAACATTAGATCTGACGTAATAAGCAGACTGTCTGAACGCCATTTTCCAAGTAAAATCCCTCCCACACAAAGAGACCAAAAACGGCAGAAAAAATGTAGGGTGTGTAACAAGGCAGGAATTCGAAAAGACACCCGCTATTATTGTCCCCAGTGTCCTTCCCAACCAGGCCTCTGTGTAGACGACTGTTTCCGCCGTTACCATACTTGTCTAAATTATTAGTATGGTAAACGTAGTCCTCCGCTTTCACCCCTTATGCCACTGTATGCTCCTGAAATGACCCTGGACTGTTATTCAACGACGCCTTTGCCTGCTGATTTTGTACCTATGTCTGCCTGCTCCGGAACTGACCCTGGCCTGTTTTTTGACCATGCTTCTGCCTGCTGATTCTGTTCATACCTCTGCCTGATCTGGAACTGACCCTGGACTGTTATTTGACCATGCCTTTGCCTGCTGATTTTGTACCTACCTCTGCCTGCTCTGGAACTGACCCTGGACTGTTTGACCACGATTTTTGCCTGCCTCTTGAAGTAGTGGGATTCATACCACAGGGGTCTCACATATGTGAGGGGACCAGAATTGTTTTTCTGGATGAAGAAAACAATTTTTTTTGTTGTTCTTCTCAGATTAGGGTCTGGATCCCGGAGGCTTCAAAGCGATTTGGGTGGGAGAAGCCTCTACCCCTGTCCCCATTCTATCCCGACAGAGGCCCTACTTCTGCCTGCAGGACTACCATCATGCCTCTGCCTGCCGCATGCACTGACACTGGACTGGTATCCTTGCCTGGAGAATTGCATGCACTGTTGCTGACCAAGTCCCTGCCTGCTGCCTGGACTCAACTCCTGTGGACAACTGCGCTTCTAAAACTACAGGTAAGCTTTTGTTTACCCTTTGCTCAGCAGAATGTATTGTGGGGTGTAATTCATGGTAATTCATGGTATGTGCATGCTATGTGTCTTTGCATGTTGGGCCTCTGTATGTGACCTGACTGCGTAAAAGTCTCACACATGTGGTATCGCCATACTCAGGAGGAGTAGCAGAATGTATTTTGGGGTGTCATTTTTGCTATGTACATGCTATGTGTTGGAAATATCTTATAAATGGACAACTTTGTGTAAAAAAAATGCGTTTTTTCATTTTTTTTCCACATTTTCCGAAAGATTCTGGAAAAAAATGACATGTTCAAAAGACTCATTATGCCTCATAGATTATACATTGGGGTGTTTGCTTTCCAAAATGGGGTCATTTAGTGGGCTTTTCCATTGTGCTGGTGCTCCAGGGCCTTCAAAAGTGTAATAGGTAGTTGAGAAATGAAAAGTGTATTTTATGCTCCGAGAACGCCTGGAGGTGCTACTTCAATGTTGGACTTCTGTATGTGGCCAGGCTGTAAAAAAGTCTCACACATGTGGTATCGCCATACTCAGGAGGAGTAGCAGAATGTGTTTTGGGGTGTAGTTGTAAGTATGCATATGCCATGTGAGAGAAATAACCTGTTGAATATGACAATTTTGTAAAAAAAAAAAAAAAATTTAATTTTGCAAAGAATTGTGGGAAAAAATGACAACTTCAAAAAACTCACCATGCCTCTTATTAAATACATTGGAATGTCTACTTTCCAAAAAGGGGTCATTTGGGGGTCATTTGTACTTTCCTGGCTTGTTAGGGTCTCAAGAAGTGAGATAGGCTGTCAGTACATTAGGCGTGATCAATTTTCAATGATTAGCACCATAACTTGTAGACTCTCTAACTTTCACGCAGACCAAATAATGTCCACTTATTTGGGTTATTTTTACCAAAGATATGTAGAAGTATACATTTTGGCCAAAATTTATGAAGAAAAATTACTAATTTGCAAAATTTTATAACAGAAACTAAAAAAAAAACGTTTTTTTTTTAAATTTGCGGTCTTTTTTCATTTATAGCGCACAAAATAAAAAGCCCAGTGGTGAATAAATACCATCAAAAGAAAGCTCTATTTCTATGAAAAAAAGGACGAAAATTTTATATGGGTTGAGTGTTGCATGACCGCGCAATTGTCATTCAAAGTGTGAGAGCACTGAAAGCTAAAAATTGGTCTGGATGGGAAGGGGGTTTAAGTGCAAATTAGGCAAGTGGTTAAATTTTCCAGCATCAATACAATCAGTGCATCCACCAGCGCCTTTTCAAGCGCATATGCAGTAAAAGAGGAATCATCCTCACTGTGAGAGCACTCGAAGTGAGTGGACGCAGACCCAGTAGGGTCGCTATATACTAAGCTCACCCAGAAAACATAACAAGCAGTGGTGGCCGCCGACCTCAGTCTCGCAAGGAGACGCTGGCCAAAGGTCCACAAAAAGGACCACCTATTAGACCCCACAAAAAAAAGAAAAGGGTCGCCCTCCATAGAGGACATAATAGGACATAGCCCCCTTTGAATGGGGGGCGGGAGCGGCGCCTGCTGTGACACGGACGCACAGGCAGAATACTCTCACCGACACAATGGCTGCTACACGTCACTAAAAATGAAGTGCCCCCATGGCGCCACCCAGTTCAAGGGAGGCGCCAGACTTACCATATGGCCCAACAGGTCGATTTCAGTGGAGGCCCAGCCGCAATTGCCCGGATCCCCAGTCCATCAGATGCCCAGGGAGAAAGTTGGGGGCTTCAGCTAAACTCACTGAGGCGGCCCCTCAACGGCGGCACCCAAAATTTTTGAGGGTGCCCAGCCGTGAGCCCCAGTGGAGCCGACCACCCAGGGCGTGGGGGAGGCAGATGCCCATCTGCACTATCCACTCGGTCAGCAGCTCAGACAGCTTGGTCGCAAGCTCGAACAGCTTGGTCAGTCAGCCACGTGTAGGCCGTAAAGCTGCGGCCTAAATTGTTGACCCGATCTGGCCATGTGAGGTGCATCCCCGTCGGCAGCTTTGTCAGCTTGATCAGCAGCTCGGACAGCTTGGACAGCAGCCCAGACAGCTTGGACAGCAGCTCGGAGAGCTTGGACAGCAGCTCGGAGAGCTTGGACAGCAGCTCGGAGAGCTTGGACAGCAGCTCGGAGAGCTTGGACAGCAGCTCGGAGAGCTTGGACAGCAGCTCGGAGAGCTTGGACAGCAGCTCGGAGAGCTTGGACAGCAGCTCGGAGAGCTTGGTCAGTCGCACAAAGCTTGGTCTGTCACCTGCGAGTAGGCCACAAAGGCACGGCCTAGATTTTTGGCCCGATCCGGCCGCATGAGGAGTGTTCCCGCAGATGATAAAAACATCCACACCCCAGCCCAACAACTGCCGCAGGGAGCCCAAAAGACATCCATGACCCAGTCACTAAGCCCCAGGAAGCAGGGAAACCTGCTCAAAAAACGACCCGTTGAGCAACAACCACTAAAGCAGGTTGGAAGGAAAGAACCTCACTGGAGAATAACTGAATCTTATAGCCGGACCGAATCAGCTCTCGGAAAGAAGCAAAGACATCCCCCCCACCTCAGACACAAGTGAGGGCCCCCCCCTTCTGCAGACAAGCCCTTTTCTGCCTGGTCTGGAAGAACCCGCTCTCGGCTTACCAGACCAGGTCCTCCTGAAACCTCCAGAGGAGGTTCTGACAGACTTAGATCCTTTGTCTTGAGATCTGGAGAGACGAAAAGGCCGCATACGAGCCGAGAAACAAAAAGGGCGCATGCGCCGAACGACCACTGCTGTCACAGACAGCCTAGAAACTAAGGGAGCCGCATTCAGAGAGGCATCACAGACAAACTGCAACCCCTGGGCCAACTGGTCAGGCAGGGGGAAGTGGTTCCCCCTCCAGATCCTGGCGCAAAAGTTTTGGCCACTCTGTTAAAAGTCTGGGACACCAATGCTATGGTGAGCACTGGCCTAAGGACTGAACCGGCCACAGTAAACATGTGGCGGACCAAAGTCTTGGCTCTCCTGTCAAAGGGGTCTTTAGAAGCCGGAGACTCCTCCACCGGAATTAGAGTGGATTTATTCAACGTGGAACCGGAGAATCCACCACGGGTGGGACTGTCCACTTTTTTGTAACAAGGAAACAGGATTGGATAGGTTGTTTCTGCTTCCTTTTTTAACAGGGACTCCTCAAAGGGATACTGTCTAGCAAAAAGCTTAGGCACCGACCTATTGCATTTAGGTCACTGATTCGCACCAATTTTATCAAAACAGGCGGGAAAAGGGAACACCTTTGCCGCTTTTAGGGAGCTGCGGGTACCAGTGGGGACTGGCGTCTCTGACCCAGCAGCAGCTGCATCCTCCATTTTTAAAGTTGCCTGCACAGATACAATCAGTGCATCCACCAGCGCCGTTTCATGCGTGGCTGCAGTAGAAGGAGGAATCATCCTCACTATCAGAGCACTTGAAGTGTGTGGACGCAGACCCAGTAGGGTCGCTACATACTAGGCTCACCCCAAAACAATCAGGGGATACCGCCGACTGCCATCCCGCAAGGGGACGCCGGCCAAGGGTCCACAAATGGACCGCCTATGAGACCCCACAAAAGACAAGGGGGTCGCCTTAAGAGCCCACCATAGAGGACATAATAGACGATAGCCCCCCTTAAAAGGTGGGCCGCCCAGCGTGACGCGGACGCACAGGCAGGGTACCCCCCGCTCACACAATAATGGCAGCGAGACTGACACTAAAAATGAAGCGCCACCAGGTTCAAGGAAGGTACCAAGCTGACCATATGAAAAGAAGTTCCTTGAATCTGTTTGCACAATTTTACTGCGATTTTTCGGGCGACATTGAAAGTTAACGGAGATCGCAAGTGTAACACAGGCAGAATTGAGCTGATTCCGTCCGCGATCTGGAATGCCGTGGTGTAAGCGGAGCCTTAAATAAGTGCCTTCTGTGTACTAAGACTCATATCCCTAGAGAGAATGTTGTAGCACGTTTCTGCTTGGTCTAAACAACTTGTTATACTGCAGGCAATTGCACTGTGTCGGTAGATTGCATGCAGATTAAGCATGTGCCAGACAGATCTGTGTATGGTTGCCCAGCAGCTAAGTTTTGTGTCTGGTGTGCATGGGAAGAATGATTAAGACCAAGATTCTAGGGCGGCACAGTGGTGTAGTGGTTAGCACTTTCACCTAGCAGCAAGAGGGTCGCTGGTTCGAATCCCAACCACAACACTACCTGCCTGGAGTTTGCATGTTCTCCCTGTGCCTGCGTGGGTTTCCTCCGGGTACTCCGGTTTCCTCCCACACTCCAAAGACATGCTGGTAGGTTAATTGGATCTTGTATAAAATTGACCCTACTATGTATGTATGAATGTGAGTTAGGGACCTTAGATTGTAAGCTCCTTGAGGGCAGGGACTGATGTGAATGTGCAATGTATATGTAAATGAGATGTAAAGAAGAGTCTTGACTAAAAGAAAAAACAAACTGGCAGAGAAAAAAAAAAGAGAAAAAGAAATTGACAAGTAGCTACAAGCAAAACTTTTTTTCCATCTTGAATAAAATAAGGGAGGCTTATAACCCCTATCTGTTTTTTGTTTGCCATCTGTGTCCCATGTGCCTGACCTATTGCCAAAACAGGAAGTGAGTGGAAAGCCATTCACCACAAAACCCCGGTGTGTCACCAGAACTTAAGTCCCCACTGGAAGATTTCCCCTTTATTAGTGTTCTAATGCTAACCAACAATGGAATTTGTTTTACTTTTGATAACGGTAAACGGGGCAAAGAGTGGGTAAATCTTCCAAATGGGGATGCAGACATCAATAAAAACTAACATGTGTTCCAATCCCTCTCTACTTTACCCAAAAAAAAAAAAAGAAGTATTGCCTTTAGGTACACCTTAGGAATTATTCAGAGGCAGGAGCATGGAGAGAACTACAGAAGTGTGATGATGCTCATTTATAGTTCAATGAGCAGGCAGGCAGCTTGGTAATCTGTAGTACTAAAACAATGCTGGCTGATTATTCAACCTTCAGTCCTCCGGGCGGTCCTCCCCTGTGAGGAGCACACACCCCATGTCTTCCCCCCTTCACTCGACCTTTCCCCCTTCCTCCCCCCCTCTACCTTCTGCTTTTCTCTTCCCTCCTTTTAGGCTGCCCTCGATTATTTCCAACCACCCATGTATCATGGTCTCCCAGACTCCTCATGCTCTTTGGCATTGTCCCCCGTCGGGGTGCCAAGGAGCTATGTTTTTTGTTATGTTTCATGTCACTAGTGGGGGACGACAGAGCAAATTAATCTCCCCTATGACTTGCATTCTTCCTCCCGTTTGTTACTCTACACCCCTGTTCAATGATGTTACTGTTAGCGATTTCGTTCGGCTCTTTGTTTTCATACCACAGTTGAACAATTCATTGTTGTTGATTCCTTGTCTTTGGTACCTACTGCCTTATGCTGTGCTCAATGCCACACTCTGTACCACTGCTGCCTCTCGATTGTTCACCCTTTATTCTTAATAAAAAATTTTGAACAAGAAAACAATGCTGGCTGAATTCATTTTTTTTTTTTTAAATAAACCTGATTGACTGAAATTTTACCACTCTGATGATATCACTCCTGCCTACCAAGGCTCCTGTCAAGTATCTTGCCAAACTGCATCAAATGCCAGCAATCAACCTCAAGGAACACTTAAGTCTATCAGGAACATGTTTGTCCACAAATTTAGATCAGCAGAGGAATGCACATGACTTCCCATCATATTTGCGAAGTCATGTTTTTAAAACATGTAAGAATTAGTCATTTTCATTTTAGTTATTTAAGCCAATATGTATTTTAAATTATGTTTATCATTGCTCTACAGAAAAGCAAAAGTAAAGTACAAACACAATTTGTATAACTAAATTCTACAGAATATACAAACACTACATACCTTGCGTTATCAACTAATTCAGCCAAAGCACCAAAAAGGAATTCATGCGTTGTTCTACGTGAAAAAAAAAAAAAAAAAGGAAGGGTTAACAGTGTATTGTGATTCATAGCTTGCTTGATAAAAATTACATATTATAATGTTTTTACGGTTGTGTGTTTAACCTTCCATGGGAAAAATTGCAACTGTAAGCATGTAACCATACTGGTGTTTGATTTCATTGATTTAAAGTGGAAAACAATGCATTTTCTGAATTATTAGGCAATCCAAACATGAGAGCATTTTCATTCATTTTAAAAATGTAACATTTAAAAACATTTTAAAAAGGTCTACTAGGATCTCAGTCATCCAACAGAAGGAGCAATTTACCATGACAGCAGGATGAGGAACACTGGCAAACATGGACACCATGGTTCTGCTACAAACACTACAAACCCTTTTGGCAGTTCAGGAAAATAATCCATCTGAGCTTTTACCCCTTATGTGACTAGTGGCAAACCTCTGGACCTACAGAAAAAGGACAGGGGTGTAGTAGGCAGCCCAACCCCCCCCCCCCTCTTTTTTTCTCTCTTCTCTCTTCTTTCCTTTACTCTATGCTGGATACTCATAAGGTCTTCTTCACTCTTCAATTTTTTTCCTAAATTTTATGAATACTGTACACTCAGTGTCTGATACTTTATTATTCTGTGAAGTCATTTTGATTTATTTATTTATTTTTTTAATTTAGATAAAATGACAATGTGAAATAAGCTGTTTTAGTAATGCCTTAGGCCTCATGAAATCGTACATGGTTTGAGGCTGCCAGAATTTTGTATGTGGACTTGAAAAATTGTTTAATAAAAAGGTTTTGCAAAAAAAAAAATGTAAAAGTATAACTAAAGGCAAAACTTTTTTTTTTAGTTTTGGATAGAGTGGAGAGGGATTAGAACACCTGTAAGGTTTTGATTTGCTTTCTGTGTCCCCGTTAAGGAGATTTATCCTCTCTATCTGTCCGGTTTACCATCATCATCAATTAAACTGAAAGTAAAAAGAAGTACCAAATTTTGGGTTGTCCCCAGAAATGTAATGGAGTGGAAATCTTCCAATGGATCCCCAAGGAACTCCCCTTAATTTGCAGGTATTTCCTCTCACTTCCTGTTTGGCTATGGGACAGGAAATAAAGGGAAATCTGCACAATCGGACACAGATGGCAAAAAAAAAAATGAAGAAAATCAGACAGACGTTATGCCTTCAGTTCTACTTTAAAAACATGAAAGTCCTTTTCTTAAATATGGGACATTTGAATTGAATCTTCCACAACCGCCCCAACAGGTGACGCTTTGGGATGACTGGTCCCATAATTGTTACTCTATCCCTGTCCTTCGAGTGTTGCCTACTTAGCGAAGTAAGCCTGCCCACTACCCTTTCTGATTCTATAGTTCTTTACTTAGCATGGACGTTTGGCTGCCAACAATTGTTTTTTACGCCGCCTTTTGTGCTTTGTCGTTTCTTTTTATGTAACTGTATAAGCCTGGGTATGCCCAATAGGCTTTGTTTTGTACCCTTTAATACAAAAGCTGAAAAAAAAAAATAAGAAAAAAAAAAAAAATAAGAAAAAAAAAAAAATAAGAAAAAAAAAAAAGTCCAGCTGGTATTATTGATAATCATGTAGTCAACTCAATCTGGGTTAGATTTTGGCCCTCAGATTTGTTCTTTAAAGTAGAATTCAGTTTAAATACTAACTATACCTAAACCCATTCCCCACCCCCATTCTAAACCTATTCTAACTACTCTTTAATCACTTAATGACCGGAAGGTTTTACCCCCTTAATGACTAGGCCATTTTTTGCGATATGGCACTTGTTACTTTAACTGACAATTTGCGCGGTCGTGCGACGCTGTACCCAAATAAAATTGATGTCCTTTTTTTTCCCACTAATAGAACTTTCTTTTGGTGGTGTAAATTTAAAACAGCGCTTGCCTAAAATATAAGGAAAAGTGCACAAGTGCTTCAATGAATAAATAGTAAGCAAATACAATATGATGTAAAAAAAAACAAAAAAAAAAAACAATTCAATATTCAACAACTAAAAATGCATTAGTGCTTCAAAAATTGTGCTTGAAAATATATAAAGTGCCAAAGCGCTTGAACAATCATAAGCGTGCTTCACTCCCCTCCTGTGTCCCCACTCACCGAAAAAAAATGGACCCCACGGCTGTTTCAGTCTGGGGTCAAACCAGCTTAGGATTGGTGTGGTACACCACTGCTCTTCCTTATAGATGTAATGCTCCATTGCCCACCAATGATAGGATCTTTAAAGGCTCAAACATAAAAGGGCTGCCATCGTGAAGTATGTAATACAATTTATTGTAGTGCAAAAAATAGAACTACTTACAAGAACATAGATAAAATTGCGCCTGTGAGATCCAGTTCTTCCGGGAACGCCATTCCGACATGCGTTCCACGGAGAACAGGAAGTGACATTAATGGTTTCAGCGAAACTGGAAATACGTTGTGTTTCCCCCCACTTTCCAGGGCGTCAAAGGACAGAATGCTTTGATCTAAACCATTCCTTTGTTAGTCTGGCTGTATGGTTGGAGTCGTTGTCCTGCTGGAAGGTGAACCCCCACCCCAGTTTAGTCTTTTGCAGACCCTAACAGATTTTCCCCTTTGCACTGTATTTGGCTCCACCCATCTTCCCATGAACTCTGACCAGATTCCCTGTCCCTGCTAAAGAAAAGCATCCTCACAACATGATGCTGCCATTATCGTGTTTCAGGGAGGGTATGGTGTGTCCAGGGTGATGTGCAGTGTTAGTTTTTCCCCATACACAGCATTTTGCTTTTAGGCAAAAAAGTTCAATTTTGGTGTCATCTGACCAGAGCACCTTCTTCCACATGTTTGGTGTGTCCCCCACATGGCTTCTCGCAAATTGCAAACGGGACTTCTTATGGCTTTCTTTTAGCAACGGCTTTCTTCTTGCCACTCTTCCATAAAGAACAGATTTGTGGAGCGCAAAACTAATAGTATAAGAGAGTGAGAACGATAACACCAATTTTAGCATCTGCTTCCCATTTACACCTGAGACCTTGTAACACTAATGACACCGGGGAGGGAAAATGGCAAATTGGGCCCAATTTGTACATTTTAACTTAGGGGTGTACTCAAATTTGTTTGCAGCAATTTAGACAAGAATGGCTCTGTGTTGAGTTATTTTGAGCGGACAGCCAATTTACATGGTTATACAAGCTGTACACTCACTACTTTATATTTTAGCACTGTAATTTCTTTAGTGTTGTCACATGATATAAACAAATATTTACAAAAAATGTGAGGGGTCTATTACGTAAAATCCCAATAAAATACATTTACATTTTTGGTTGTAACATTTGCTGTAGCAAATTGGATCATGCTTTTCTGGGGGGTTTTTCGCCTTCCTCTGGATCAACTGCGGGTATAGGATTGTGTATATTGGATTTTATGGTTCGGTTTTCATTACCGTTTTTTTTTTTTTTTTTGTTTTTTTATTGGTTGAGCCAGATGGACTTTGTCTTTTTTCAACCTGACTAACTATGTAACATGACAAAATGTAGAAAATTTCAACAGGTATGAATACTTTTTCAAGGCACTGCAAATTAGGTTTACTGTTAATAAATGTAAAGTTATCTAAAGAAAGAGAAGAGAGAGAAAGAGAGAGGTTGACGTAGGTTGATGCAGAACCTTTAGTCCTCCCTGTGGTATCGGACAAGTGCCAGACAAATAAATGGAGATACACACTGGGGAGAACTTAAAGGGTAACTCTTTCATGGGAGAAAACAAATTTGCAAATTAAAAAAAATATATATATATATATATATATATATATATATATATATCATATACAACTGTGACTCAAGTCATACTGTAATTGAAAGGTTTTAAAAATTACCTCTCTTTTTCAATCTGCAGCGCTGATTTTTCTGTAAAATGCAACACAATATGGCTACATGGAAGAGGTATACACAGATGGTGTACGGAATGTAGCCTGAAAATGTAATTTCCTGCTTGTGTGATTGGCTTACTGATTCTCCCAGAAGTCTGCATTAAGATACAAGTCAGATTTTTGGCATCTCCTGGAGCAAAAACATTTTTTGGGGTGAAATACTCTCCCAAATGGAAACAGACCCGTCCACTTTTCTCATTAGAACCCTAATGAGCAAGCTGATTGGTAATTATAAAACCACTCCAATAAAGATTCACTCTGAATGTGGACACAGACAAACCACTATTTCTTCAGAACAAAAAGTAGGAATCTGCAACAAAATTTGTTATAATCCTTGCATTGTACATTGAGGGGAATGTCTTTTTCTCAGCAAAAGTAGCAAAGCAGCAATCCAATCAAGGTAAAGTACTCAACACAGGCACAATCAAAGTTTACAATCCAAAAAGGTGGTGATACCATGGTCTTACTCTCTGGATCAGCTCCCCTAGTTGCACCGCGTTGCTGGAATAGCGATGGACAGTAAAAGCAGGAGAACCCACAAACAGAAAAGTAAATCGTTATCACGGTCAAATTGATGTTCATTTTCAACTCCAATGATGGGAAAACTCGAAGACCAGAATGGAAAAAAATCTCTCGCAAATTATCCAATTTCTAATAGTGAGTTTTTGTCCAGGAAAGTCCATTATCTCCAAAATCGAATGTTAAAAGTAAACTATTTTCAAACAACATTCATCAAGTGATTGAATTTACCAAGCAGAATTTTTGCAGGAACAAAAAATTTTGAGGATCTACTAGTGTATAGCCAGCTTAAGGCTAAATATACACATGTGCCTGCCAATGCTCTGTACCAATTAGGACTATTGCAGCTGACAGTATGGTTCACATGGGTGCGTTTGCAGTGATTTACGTTGCATTGCGCCAAAATTTATCCAGCATGTAGCTTCCCGCTGGCCTCACAAATGCACCTATAGAAACATAGATGTGACACAAAACGTATATAAAATGTGTCCAAAGCATGCCTTACCACAACAGGTATATTAAAGTGCTATTAAACAGAGAAGTGTTAATTGCCATAATACATTCACATAAATCATAAATACGATGCCACTCTATTTTGGTTTATTATTATTATTGGTACCTTATTCCTGCAAAGGTGATGTGTGGTCACGATCTTTCCCAGTTCTTTGGCATATGTAGGGAAAGATCTCTAGGAGGATCTTCTACTACTCTGCTGATGTATGCTCTCTACAGTGTGAGAGTGTCTGTCCAGCCCCAATTGGTGCTGTGTAAAAAAAAAAAAACACAACAGGTACCTGGAAGTCTTCCAGGACAGAATCTGAGGGCTGGCCCCTCCCACCTAGAAACAGGAAACACGATGTCCACTATTCTAAAAAGTTTATACATACCTGTATGCCTCAGTAATATAGAGAGTACCGAAGGAACAACTGTAAACCTAAATGCCCTAATTATGGTTAGTAAAAAATATGACACTTGGGGAGGGACCAAGTGCTGCCCTGGAAGACTTCATAGAAAATAATTTACTAGATACCCAACTCTGTTTTCTCAAGTCATCCTGCAGGGCAGCCTCAGAGGATGTAGCAAGGAATACTTAATGGGGGTGGGCTGGACAGGCGGACGATACGATACTGCTTTACAAAGGTTTTAAAACTCGACCATGTCGCTGCCCTACAAATCTGCTCTGGCATGGCCCCTGCCTTTTCCGCGAAAGAAGCCCAGGCTCTTGTAGAGTGTGCCGTTACTCCACTTGGGGGGGGGGTAAAAGCTTTTGTGCTTGATATGCAAGTAATATGGTCATTTTGACCCATCTTGCTACTGTGCTCTTTAAAGCTTGCTGACCTTCGTTTGGTCCAGAGAAAAAGACAAATAGTGCTGAAGATTTTTGCCAATCTTTGGTTCTTTCTAAATAGGTTATGAGGATTTTCCATAAACCCAATTTGGGGTATCTGTCTCTTTTTGCTGGGGACTTTTGGCAGAAAAGCCATATTTGGGAGAGGAGTGAATTCTAGGTGAATTATGCAGTATGGCTCGAGTATTGAGAATGCCTGCATCTTGCTCACCCTTCTAGCCGAGACTAGAAGCACAGTTTTTAGAGTGGGAATTTTGTGGGAACACATCTAGGAGGTTCAAAAGAAGCTGCTAGGAATCCTTGTAGAACTGTGAAGTCCAATGAAGGAAATTTCCTGCTAACAGTAGGCCTAGTTTTACCTCCTGAATATAGGCAGTGTTTGATAAGCAGATCCAATGCCAATTTTCTATTGAAAAAAGGAGGACGACAATGCCGCCAACTGAACGTTTAGGGTGTTGAGAGATTCTTGTTGGCTCCAGCCTGGAGAAAATTCAGGATCATGGGCATTACCTAAAGCTCTCTTTTCCTTTCCACGCACCAGGCTGCAATTTTTTTTCCATACTTTTTCGTATATAGCTTGAGTGACCTTTTTCCTGATGGCTAAGATAGTATCCACTACCTTGTCTAACAGTCCATTTTCTTGTAGCATTACCCTTTCAGTAACCAAGTGGAAAGATTCATTGTTTTGATGTTTAGATCAGCACCTGTAATAGTGGTCCTGGCTTGTCCGGTAGATGCAAGTGCCACTGTACTGTATTTTTGAGGTGACTGAACCAGACCATTTGTGGCCAGTGCAGGGCAAAATCAGAAAACCGGTCGCCTTTTCCCTTTTGATCTTATGGATGACGCTGGAGATGAGGACTGTTGGAGGAAGGGGATATGACCAAGTACCAGCACTTTTTTGCTTCCACATACCTGTTGCCCTTTTTTTGTTGCCAAAAAGGAGCTTGTTCGCTTCCTTTTGGGCTGAGGAAAGCCTTTTTTCCAGTCTGCTGATCTGTCGAGTACGGATTCCGAGTCCTGACCAAAGAGGAGGCTTCCTGCGAAGGGAATGCCACAAAGTGCGTTCTTTGTGATGACGTACTCTTGCAAGGTTTTCAGCCATGGAGCTCTTCTGGCTGCATTGAACAGGGCTGTGGCTCTGGCTTTTGTATTTACTGCTTCAGCTGATGAGTCAGCCAGGAAAGCAGGCGCCTTGGTCAGTTGGGATGGTTCTGAGTAGTTTCTCCCTGGATGTCCCTCCTTCCAAATGTTTTTTTTATAACTGATTCAGCCACATTAAATGCATGCTGTACATGTGGACGCAATCACAGGATTTAAGTTTGGTGCTCTGGCTTCCCATGCTCTTTTGAGTAGGGACTCTGCTTACTTGTTCATTGGGTCTTTTAGGATTCTGGAGTCCTCAACAGAGGTGCGTCTTGTTCCCCATCTTGGAAAGCGACGCGTCGACCCTAGGACACTTGGCCCATGACTGTGCATCTTCAACCGAAAACGGGTATCTGCGTTTTATCGTAGGTGGTGAACAGTTTTTCTGGTTCATCCCATTCCTTTTTGATTACATCTTTAAGAGTATGGTAAACCGGAAAAACTGGATTTTTGACTTACTATAAAATCCTTTTCTCTGAAATTGACAGATGCAGCTCCATACAATTTTTGACCATTGGGTTATGCGGTCCCCTACAGAAGTAGAACACTAGGCAGGAAAAAGCTTTACCATGCCTATGGGGCCGTCCCTGCAGGCATACAACTACACTCTGCTATAGGCTTCAGTTTTGTTTCAAGCAGTGTTTAGAGGAAAAGTCCCAACCCACTCAAGTTAGAGGGGTGGGTGCTGCGTCTGTCAAACTTCAGAGAAAAAGGATTTTACGGTAAGTACAAAAATGCAGTTTTCTCTACCGTTCATCAACAGTCTTTTTCAAACAGTAGCCTGCTAAACCTTGCAGCCAAAAGAAACATCCGAAGATGCCAACACATCTACTTTATAGAATTTTGTGAACGTGTGCACAGACGACCAAGTTGCCGCCTTGCAAACTTGTACCACTGACACCTGATGGCGTAAAGCGCAAGAAACACTCAGCGCCCTAGCAGAATGCTCCTTTACAGGGAAAGTTGGAACCTGACCCTTCAGTGAATAAGCCTGTACCACCGTCTGCCTAATCCATCTGGAAATGCACGCAGCAGATGCAGCCAATCCCTTCCTAGGTCCTTCCATAAAGGACAAAGTCTTATTTCTTAAAAGATTCAGTAGTCGCCAGGTAAACTACACTAGCCCGAACCACATCCAGAGAATGCAAGGCAATTTCCCAAGGATGCTTGGGCCTAGGACAAAGAGAAGGAAGCACAATGTCTTCATTCAGATGGAAATCAGAAACCACCTTAGGAAGAAACGACTGACTGGGTCGAAGTACCACTTTATCTCTGTGGACCACCAAATAAGGCGAACGGCAGGAAAGCGCCGCAAATTCTGATACTCTGCAAGTAGAGGTAATAGCCACCAAAAAGGCAGCCTACTGAGACAAGGTAAGCAGAGGAATCTCCCTAATGATCTCAAAAAGGGAGGTTTTTGAAGAACAGACAATACCAAAATTTAGATCCTACGGAGACAGCGGGGATCGCTTCAGAGGAGCCACATGACGGGACACCTTGAAAAAAAGGGTGAATCAATGCATGCGAGGCTAAAGGGTGTTGTAAAAACACAGCCTTTAATAGTGGCCAAGGCCAACTTCCAATCGACCCCTCTTTGCAGGAAAGCCAAAATCCTAGCCACCGAAAAAAGGCGAGGATGCACCTTCATCAATTCACACCATGAAATGTACAATTTCCATGTACGATGATAGATCTTCCTGGAAGTAGACTTCCTATCCTGTGTAGGAATCACAGAGTCAGAAAGACACCTATCCTT